>NC_092733.1:29229957-29848986 GCF_047496885.1 Scyliorhinus torazame | reverse complement strand
GCCCTCACCCCCATCATTACCCCCTGTGCCCCTCACCCCCATCATTACCTCCTGTGCCCCTCACCCCCATCATTACCCCTGTGCCCCTCACCCCCATCATTACCCCGTGCCCTTCACCACCATCATAACCCCCTGTGCCCCTCACCCCCATCATTATCCCCTGTGCGCTTCATCCCCATCATTACGCCGTCACCCTCACCCCCATCCCCTTCAACCCATCATTACCCCGTGCCCTTCAACCCATCATTACCTCCTGTGCCCCTCATCCCCATCATTACCTCCTGTGCCTCTCACCCTCATCGTTATCCTGTCCCCTTCACTCCCATCATTACTCCATCCCCCTCACCCCTATTACCCCTGGTGCCTCTCACCCCATTACCCCGTGCCCCCATTACCTTGTGCCCCTCACGAACATTACTGCCGGTGTCCCACCCCCCCATCATTACCCTGTGCCCCTCACCCCTATCATTACCCCCTGTGCCCCTCACCCCCATCATTACCCCGTGCCCCTCACCCCCATCATTACCCCATGTCCCTCACCCCCATCATTACCCCGTGCCCCTCACCCCCATCATTACCCCGTGTCCCTCACCCCCATCATTACCCCCTGTGCCCCTCGCCCCCATCATTACCCCGTGCCCCTCACCCCCATCATTACCCCATGCCCCTCACCCCTATCATTACCCCCTGTGCCCCTCACCCCCATCATTACCCCGTGCCCCTCACCCCTATCATTACCCCCTGTGCCCCTCGCCCCCATCATTACCCCGTGCCCCTCACCCCCATCATTACCCCATGCCCCTCACCCCTATCATTACCCCCTGTGCCCCTCACCCCCATCATTACCCCGTGCCCCTCACCCCTATCATTACCCCCTGTGCCCCTCACCCCTATCATTACCCCCTGTGCCCCTCACCCCCATCATTACCCTGTGCCCCTCACCCCCATCATTACCCCGTGTCCCTCACCCCCATCATTACCCCGTGTCCCTCACCCCCATCATAACCCCCTGTGCCCCTCGCCACTGACTCCCCAGTGACGCCCGCCAGCGAGGACGCACCGGTTTCAGGTTCGGACTCCTTGGACGCAGACTCTTTGCTGTAGACGGAGGTATTGATGCTGCTGGTTTCCTTGCGCCATTCGCGGCTGGTTAGCCGCCAGAGTTTCATAGCCCCGCCTCCCCCTGACCAGCAGCAGCCCGGCTCTAGCTTGGCCTCGGGCTGCGCAGGCCCGCGGCCAGGGGGGGCGGGGCCGAAAGCTCACCATCCCCGCCCCCACCGGCGGAAGACCCGCCTCCCGGCCTCGCCGATTGGCTTATAGCTGAGGGGCCGACGGGCGACGCCGCCCGCCGATTGGTGGAGCTGCCCGCCGCTCGACGGCGAGCCGCATTTGCGCCTCCTCCCTCCGGGCCTGTAAAGCTCCGGCAGCCTCCTCACCGCCACCACCATCACCTGGACAGCCCCGACAAATGGCGGACCGACGGACGAGCCCCGACGCGCTGATTGGCTGGGAAGCGCTCCTCACTGATTGGCGGAGACGTCCCTGTCACCTGGGCCCAGCCTCCTCCTCCTCTTCTTCCTCCCGCTCTCCGGCCGTCCGCGACCGGCCCGTTTCCCCGGGCAACGAGGCCTCGCTGGCCGCCCTCCGGTGACGTAACTGGCCACGCCCTCCCGCCGCTGATTGACGTGTGGTCGCCACGCCCTTCCATCGTTGATTGACGTGGGGAGGCCACACCCACTCGCCATTGATTGGCGAGCTGAGGCCACACCGTCACGTGGCTGAATGGCGTCTGCCGGCCACGCCCACCTGCCTGTGATTGACGTGTGGGGGCCACGCCTTCTGGTGGCCGCCCACTGAGATGCGGGACCCAGGCCGGCTGCGAGGTGACCGTCGCCCGCCGGTGATTGACGTGCCCAGGGCACGCCCTCCCGCCGGCGATTGACGTGAACAGGCCCCGCCCTCCCGCGGGCGATTGACGTGCCCAGGCCACGCCCTCTGGTTGATTGACATCTGTCGCCACCGCTGATTGGTTAGCCTGTGATTGACGGGCCGGGGCTGCGCCTCTGACGCATCATTGACGCCCAAGCCACCCCTCCCAGGCTTCGACCGTCACGGTGACGTCACCCATCTCCCCTCACCCACCCCACCCCTAATTTCACCCCCCCCCCCCAGATTGAACTGGTATGGCAGGGGGGGTGGGCCCAGAGCAATAGGTCAGAAGGTGAAAACATTGAGGGAGAACTAGGAATAGGGCCAGTATGGCTCTGAGGAAGAGCGGACAGGGATGGTTGAGGGAAGGGCAGGATTGGCAGCTAAACGTTCCAGGATTTAGATGTTTCAGGCGGGATAGAGGGGGATGTAAAAGGGGAGGCGGAGTTGCGCTACTGGTTCGGGAGAATATCACAGCTATACTGCGAGAGGACACCTCAGAGGGCAGTGAGGCTATATGGGTAGAGATCAGGAATAAGAAGGGTGCAGTCACAATGTTGGGGGTTTACTACAGGCCTCCCAACAGCCAGCGGGAGATAGAGGAGCAGATAGGTAGACAGATTTTGGAAAAGGGTAAAAACAACAGGGTTGTTGTGATGGGAGACTTCAACTTCCCCAATATTGACTGGGACTCACTTAGTGCCAGGGGCTTAGACGGGGCGGAGTTTGTAAGGAGCATCCAGGAGGCTTCTTAAAACAATATGTGGACAGTCCAACTAGGGAAGGGGCTATACGGGACCTGGTATTGGGGAATGAGCCCGGCCAGGTGGTAGACGTTTCAGTAGGGGAGCATTTCGAGAACAGTGACCACAATTCAGTAAGTTTTAAAGTGCTGGTGGACGAGGATAAGAGTGGTCCTGGGGTGAACGTGCTGAATTGGGGGAAGGCTAATTATAACAATATCAGGCGGGAACTGAAGAACCTAGATTGGGGGCGGATGTTTGAGGGTAAATCAACATCGGACATGTGGGAGGCTTTCAAATGTCAGTTGAAAGGAATTCAGGACCGGCATGTTCCTGTGAGGTAGAAGGAATAATATGGCAAATTTCGCGATCCTTGGATAACGAGGGATCGTCAAAAAGAAAAAGGAGGCATTTTTCAGGGCTAGAAGACTGGGAACAGAAGAAGCCTATGTGGAATATAAGGAAAGTATAAAGGAACTTAAGCAAGGAGTCAGGAGGGCTAAAAGGGGTCACGAAAAGTCATTTATAAAGGAAAATTCCGTACGTAAAAAGCAAGAGGATAGCCAGGGAAAGGGTTGGCCCACTAAAGGACAGGGGAGCCAGAGTAAATGGGCGAGATACTAAATGAATACTTTGCAACAGTATTCACCAAAAAGAAGGAATTGGTGGATGTTGAGTCTGAAGAGATAATCTGGGCCACATTGAGATCCAAAAAGACGAGGTGTTGGGCGTCTTGAAAAATATTAAGGTAGATAAGTCCCCAGGGCCTGATGGGATCTACCCCAGAATACTGAAGGAGGCTAGAAAGGAATTTACTGAGGCCTTGACAGAAATCTTTGGATCCTCACTGTCTTCAGGTGATGTCCCGGAGGACTGGAGAATAGCCAATGTTGTTCCTCTGTTTAAGAAGGGTAGCAAGGATAATCCCGGGAACTACAGGCCGGTGAGCCTTACTTCAGTGGTAGGGAAATTACTGGAGAGAATTCTTCGAGACAGGATCTACTCCCATTTGGAAGCAAGTGGTCGTATTAGCGAGAGGCAGCACGGTTTTGTGAAGGGGAGGTCGTGTCTCACTAACTGGATAGAGTTTTTTGAGGAAGTCACAAAGATGATTGATGCAGGTAGGGCAGTGGATGTTGTCTATATGGACTTCAGTAAGACCTTTGACAAGGTCCCTCATGGCATACTGGTACAAAAGGTGAAGTCACACAGGATCAGAGGTGAGCTGGCAAGATGGATACAGCTCTGGCTAAGTCATAGAAGTGGAGATGCCGGCGTTGGACTGGGGTGAGCACAGTACGAAGTCTTACAACACCAGGTTAAAGTCCAACAGGTTTGTTTCGATGTCACTAGCTTTCGGAGCGCTGCTCCTTCCTCAGGTGAATGAAGAGGTCTGTTCCAGAAACACATATATAGACAAATTCAAAGATGCTGAAGTGTTCCCCGACTGGAAGGGAACATTCCTGCCTGGTGATTGTTGCGCGATGTCCGTTCATTCGTTGTCGCAGCGTCTGCATGGTCTCGCCAATGTACCACGCTTCGGGACATCCTTTCCTGCAGCATATGAGGTAGACAACGTTGGCCGAGTCGCACGAGTATGTACCGCGTACCTGGTGGGTGGTGTTCTCACGTGTAATAGTGATGATCTGGCACGTCTTGCAGAGATTACACCAGATACATCGATGACATTTTTTTCCTTTGGACCCACGGCGAAGAATCACTGAAACGACTACACAATGACATTAATAAGTTCCATCCAACCATCAGACTCACCATGGACTACTCTCCAAAATCAGTTGCATTCTTGGACACACTCGTCTCCATCAAGGACGGTCACCTCAGCACTTCGCTTTACCGCAAACCCACGGATAACCTCATGATGCTCCAC
Source organism: Scyliorhinus torazame (assembly GCF_047496885.1). Lineage (NCBI taxonomy): Eukaryota > Metazoa > Chordata > Chondrichthyes > Carcharhiniformes > Scyliorhinidae > Scyliorhinus > Scyliorhinus torazame. The sequence continues at coordinate 29,844,426 of NC_092733.1, read as the reverse complement.
TTCTCCAGCTTCCACCCTAAACACATTAAAGAAGCCATCCCCTATGGACAAGCGCTCCGTATACACAGGATCTGCTCAGACGAGGAGGAGCGTAACAGACATCTACAGACGTTGAAAGATGCCCTCGTACGAACGGGATATGGCACTCGACTCATCGATAGACAGTTCCAACGTGCCACAGCGAAAAACCGGACCGACCTCCTCAGAAGACAAACATGGGACACAACCGACAGAATACCCTTCGTCGTCCAGTACTTCCCCGGAGCGGAGAAACTACGTCATCTTCTTCACAGCCTTCAACACGTCATTGATGACGATGAACATCTTGCCAAGGTCATCCCCACACCCCCACTACTTGCCTTCAAACAACCGCGCAACCTCAAACGAACCATTGTTTGCAGCAAACTACCCAGTCTTCAGAACAGTGACCACGACACCACACAACCCTGTCATGGTAATCTCTGCAAGACGTGCCAGATCATCGACATGGATACCACTATTACACGTGAGAACACCACCCACCAGGTACGCGGTACATACTCGTGCGACTCGGCCAACGTTGTCTACCTCATACGCTGCAGGAAAGGATGTCCCGAAGCGTGGTACATTGGCGAGACCATGCAGACGCTGCGACAACGAATGAACGGACATCGCGCAACAATCACCAGGCAGGAATGTTCCCTTCCAGTCGGGGAACACTTCAGCAGTCAAGGGCATTCAGCCTGTGATCTCCGGGTAAGCGTTCTCCAAGGCGGCCTTCAGGACCCGCGACAACGCAGAATCGCCGAGCAGAAACTTATAGCCAAGTTCCGCACACATGAGTGCGGCCTCAACCGGGACCTGGGATTCATGTCACATTACATTCATCCCCCACCATCTGGCCTGCGAAATCCTACCAACTGTCCTGGCTTGAGACAATTCACACCTCTTTAACCTGGGGTTACCCCATCTCTGGATCTGTAAAGATTTAATCACCTGCTGATGCTCGCATTCCAAGCATTGTCTGGCATCTTTGAATTTGTCTATATATGTGTTTCTGGAACAGACCTCTTCATTCACCTGAGGAAGGAGCAGCGCTCCGAAAGCTAGTGACATCGAAACAAACCTGTTGGACTTTAACCTGGTGTTGTAAGACTTCGTACTGTAAGTCATAGAAGGCAGAGAGTAGCAATGGAAGGGTGCTTTCCTGATTGGAGGGCTGTGACTAGTGGTGATCCACAGGGATCAGTGCTGGGATCTTTGCTGTTTGTAGTATATATAAATGATTTGGAGGAAAATGTAACTGGTCTGATTAGTAAGTTTGCAGACGACACAAAGGTTGGTGGAATTGCGGATAGCGATGAGGACTGTCAGAGGATACAGCAGGATTTAGATTGTTTGGTGACTTGGGCGGAGAGATGGCAGATGGAGTTTAATCCGGACAAATGTGAGGTGATGCATTTTGGAAGGTCTAATACAGGTAGGGAATATACGGTGAATGGTAGAACCCTCAAGAGTACTGACAGTCAGAGAGATCTTGGTGTACAGGTCCACAGGTCACCGAAAGGGGCAACACAGGTGGAGAAGGTAGTCAAGAAGGCATACGGCATGCTTGCCTTCATTGGTTGGGGCATTCAGTACAAAAATTGGCAAGTCATGTTGCAGCTGTATAGAACCTTAGGCCACACGTGGAGTATAGGGTTCAATTCTGGTCGCTACACTACCAGAAGGATGTGGAGGCTTTAGAGAGGGTGCAGAAGAGATTTACCAGGATGTTGCCTGGTATGGAGGGCATTAGCTATGAGGAGCGGTTGAATAAACTTAGTTTGTTCTCACTGGAACAAAGAAGGTTGAGGGGCGACCTGATAGAGGTCTACAAAATTATGAGGGGCATAGACAGAGTGGATAGTCAGAGACTTTTTCGCAGGGTAGAGGGGTCAATTACTAGGGGGCATAGGTTTAAGGTGCGAGGGGCAAGGTTTTTACGCAGAGGGTAGTGGGTGCCTGGAACTCGCTGCCAGAGGAGGTGGTGGAAGCAGTGACGAAAGTGACGTTTAAGGGGCATCTTGACAAATACATGAATAGGATGGGAATAGAGGGATACGGATCCCGGAAGATTTTAGTTTAGACGGGCAGCATGGTCGGTGCAGGTCGGAGGGCCTAAGGGCCTGTTCCTGTGCTGTACTTTTCTTTGTTCTTCCACCATCTCAGAAACCCCCTTGGCTAAGTTGGGTGGTCCAGATAAAAGAATGGTCCATGGGAAGAACCCCCCCCCCACCCCCCACCCCTCGAGCCGGGCCACCCTGATGAAGTACATCACTCTGTCTCACATGGAGTCCAGGGAGAAGAAACCACACACAGCCCCACACCTTCTGACTGCCCACTCAACCCTGCTCCACCTGGAGCCCCTTCTGAAGATAACCCAGCCCCTCTAGCCGGGCCACCCTGGTCCCCCCTCGAGCCGGGCCACCCTGGTCTCACCTGCAGCCCCCTCCGAAGATAACCCACCCCCTCGAGCCAGGCCACCCTGGTCTCACCTGGAGCCCCCTCCAAAGATTGCCCACCCCCTCGAGCTGGGCCACCCTGGTCTCACCTGGAGCCCCCTCCAAAGATTGCCCACCCCCTCGAGCCGGGCCACCCTGGTCTCACCTGGAGCCCCCTCCAAAGATTGCCCACCCCCTCGAGCCGGGTCACCCTGGTCTCACCTGGAGCCCCCTCCGAAGATAACCCACCCCCTTGAGCAGGGCACCCTGGTCTCACCTGGCCAGTAGTCCCGGTCCATCAGAGGGCTGGTGCTGGCTGAAACAGCAGTGGAAAGAAGCACGGGCAAGCTGTGGTTCTTCGGTGGGCGCAGCGCCACTGAGACCTCGATGGGATCCCTTGGTTTCGGCCCTCTCGACCTGTAATTAAGCTCTCTGACCTCTATGGAGCGCGAGTGCATACTCTATATTGGCCAAACAGAAACCCTACAATTGGGTGTCGATCTCTCCATAGCTTGATTTAGAGATTTGAAAATGGCGCTGGTTTCCATGTATGTCAGACCGACCCTAACCGTACTGTCTTTCTGTTACATCATCAAAGGCTAACGGAATGTTGGCCATTATCTCGAAAGGGCTAGAATACCAAGGGGCGGAAGTTACATTACAGTTATATAGAGCTCTGGGTGGAACCCATTCTGTTCAGTCTGGGCGTCGCACCTTTGGAACGCTATGTTGCCCTCGGAGAGATGCAGTGTTGTTTCGGCAGAAAAATACCGAGGCTGGAAAGGTTTTTTAAAAAAAATCGATCTACTTCTATTTATTCATCGCGAAAAGAATCCCTTGCGTTGGGTTCTCTTCCCATTCCGCACCGTTAGCTTTGGTGTGTGTCCCGCCCCAAGGATTCATCCATGGCTCCACCCTATTTCTCATCGACAAACTGGCTTGCCTGGCATCCAGTGCTGGGTGAGCAGAGGTTTTCGCCAGCTAAATATTGGGAGGAGTGAAGTCCTTGCCAAAAATTCCGTTGTCCAGGAGGTGAGGGGAAATGTCTTCACCCAGAGAGTGGTGAATCTGTGGCATTCGCTACCACAGAAAGTAGTTGCGGCCAAAACGTTGTGCGATTTCAAGAAAGAATTGCATATCGCTCTTGGGGCTAAAGCGATCAAGTGACATGGGGGGGGGGGGAAGGCAGGATCAGGGTATTGAACTTAATGATCAGCCGTGATCGTAATGAATGGTGGAGCAGGCTCAATGGCCTACTCCTATTTTTTGTGTCTTAACTCCTGGCTCCAAGGAAACTGAGTGCAAGCTTGCCGTTTGGCAAGTGGGGGAGTTGGGGGCCGGAGGTTTTTGTTTCCCGTTGCTTTTTCTATCTTTCTCACCTTTTAGAATTGGTTCTTACTCTCCTACAGGGAAAGCAGCTAGCGGTTTGGTGAGTATCTGGTAAGTAGGTAAGTTCTAATCATAATAATCTTTATTGGTGCCCCAAGTAGGTTTACATTAACACTGCAATGAAGTTACTGTGAAAATCCCCTCGTCACCACATTCCGGCACCTGTTCGGGTACATAGAACATAGAGTGCAGAAGGAGGCCATTCGGCCCATCGAGTCTGCACCGACCCACTTAGGCCCTCACTTCCACCCTATCCCCGTAACCCAATAACCCCTCCTAACCTTTTTTGGTCACTAAGGGTAATTTATCACGGCCAATCCACCTAACCTGCACGTCTTTGGACTGTGGGAGGAAACCGGAGCACCCGGAGGAAACCCACGCAGACTCTGGGAGAACGTGCAGACTCCGCACAGACAGTGACCCAAGCCGGAATCGAACCTGGGACCCTGGCGCTCTGAAGCAAGAGTGCTACCCATTGTGCTACCGTGCGGCCCCACTAGTGTATCCCTAAGATTTTAACTGGTACGTGGCTTGCTGGTATTGTTCATAAAATGTATAAAAGGCATCATAAATAAGTAAACAGTTATTTAAAACACATTACGGGTGTAGGACAGGTGATGTGTCAAGGCTGCAGCATGTGGGAGCTCCTGGTCACGTTGCGATCCAGGGCAAACACGCCTGCAGTAAGTGTTTGCAGCATCGAGGAACTTTGGCGCAACTTCATTGAGCTGGAGGCTGAGCTGCAGACGCTGCTACACATCAGGGAGGGGGGAAAGTTACCTGGATGCTTTGTACCAGGAGGCAGTCAGACCACTTGGTGTTCTGATTTGGTCAGTGGTCAGGGACAGGGGAGTGTGACTGTGAGTGAGGCAGTAAAGGGACCGACTGGGCAGGTGTGTCAGACTGTGTGGTTGTCCAGCTGAGGTTCTCTCAGCTTGTTTTGATGGGAGCGGGGCTGCAGGGTAGATGAGCAAACTGACCATGGCTTTGTGGTACAAGAAGCTATTCAAGTTTTGGGGACCAAATAAAGAATGTTGTAGTAATTGCGGACATTATATTGAGAGGGATTGACGCTTCTTTGCAACAAAGAGCAAGTGTCCAGACGGCTGTGTTGCCTGCTTGGCGCCAGGTTTCGGGACAGCTGCTCAGGGCTGGAAAGGAACTTGCATAGAGAGTATGAGGAGCTAGGCACTAACTAAAAAGCAGAATCGCAATGGTTACAACATGGCGCCGGCTGCGCGCGGACCCAACCTGCCAAATCGTGTCCCCCTGGCCACCCTGCACCAGTCCCCCCCAGTCCTCGAGGAAGCCACCCCCGGCCAGCAGCACGGCTCCCGGCCGACAGTGGCAGCGCTGGACACCGTCCGCAGCCGCCACGCCGGGTTCCCGACCGCTCAGACCACATGTCAACCGCGCGGTCGGGAATTCGGCGCTTCGGGGGAGGACCTTCAGGTGACGTGCCAACCCCGTTCCGACGACGCCATTTCGGAGCAGGCCGGCTCCTGTGATTCCAAATAAACCTGGTGTTGCGAGACTTCAGACTGGAGGGTGGCAAATGTAATCTCACTCTTTAAAAAAGGAGGGAGGGTGAAAAGATGGCATTACAGACCCATTAGCCTCACGTCAGCGGGACCTTGGTGTCCTCGTGCATCAGTCGCTGAAAGTAAGCACGCAGGTACAGCAGTAAAAGAAAGCAAATGGTATGTTGGACATCATAACGAGAGGCTCTGAGTGTAGGAATAGGAATGTTTTACTACAATAGGGCATTGGTGAGGCCACACCTGGAGGATTGTGGGCCGTTTTGGTGTCATCTGACGAAGGATGTTCTTGCTATGGAGGGAGGGCAGCGAAGGTTTACCCGGCTGATTCCTGGGATGGCGGGTCTGTTATATGAGGAGACACTAAGTCGGTTATGGTTATATTCATTGGAGTTTAGAAGAGTGGGAGGGGATCTGATAGAAATTTGTAAAATTCTAACAGAATTAGACAGGGTTGATTCAGAAAGAATGTTCCCGATGGTGGGGGGAGACCAGAACTAGGGGGTCATAGTTTGAGGATAAGGAGTAAACCTTTTAGGACTGAGGTGAGGAGAAATTTCTTCACCCAGAGAGTGGTGAATCTGTGGAATTCGCTCCCACAGAAAGTACTTGAGGCAAAAACGTTGAGTAATTTCAAGAAGGAATTAGATACAGCTCTTGGGGCTAAAAGGATCAAACGATATGGGGGGAAGGCGGGATCAGGGTATTGAACTCGATGATCAGCCAGGATCATAATGAATGGCCTCCTCTTATTTTCTCTATGTTTCTATGCATGCATGTTTTTACAACCACGAAGCATGTTGCTTGGTTTATTAATGACTTTCCTCTGGATGGAATATACTGATAATGTGTAGGGTGAGTGGAGAATCATCAATTTAAAACTTTTAAAATTAGGAGAAATTTCTTTCCACAGTTGTTACAGGAATGTTTTGCCACAGGAATTAGTTGAGGCAGAGGCAGGTTTGTGATTAAGGGCACGCGATTGCAATCTTGGATTGCTGGAGCAAACACAGCGAGCCAAGTGGCCACCTTCTGCCCTGAAGAACTATATGCTTAAACCATGCGAGGACGTAACAAACAAGATTATCTTGCCAAATTACGACAATAGGAACAGGAGTGGGCCATTCAGCCCCTCTAACCTGTCCTGCCATTCAATGAGATCATGGCTGATCTGTGACCTAACTCCATACACCTGCCTTTGGCCCATAGCCCCTTTTATGAGGAGAGATTACGCAAATTAGGTCTGTTGTCTCTAGAATTTAGAAGGTTAAGGGGTGACAAACATTTGTCTATCTCAGATTTAAGATTGACAACTGATCTAGCAACAATTGTTGTTTGTGGGAGAGAGTTCCAAATCTCTATCACCTTTGCATGTAGAAGTGCTTCCTAACATCTCTCCTGAACAGTCTGGCCCTAATTTTAGAGTATGCCCCTCAGTTCTAGAATCTCCAACCAATGGAAATAGTTTTAAAAAAATATAAATTTAGAGTTCACAATTCTTTTTTTCCAACTAAGGGGCAATTTAGCATGGCCTATTCACCTACCCTGCGTATCCTTTTGCATTGTGGAGGGTGAGACCCACGCAGACACTGGGAGAATGCGCAAACGCCACACGGACAGTGACCCGGGGCTGGGATCGAACCCAGGTCCTCGGCGCCGTGAGGTAGCAGTGCTAACCACTGCGCCACTCAACCAGTGGAAATATTTTATCTTTACCCACCCTCTTCTCCTGTTAATATTTTGATCACATCACCCCTTAACCTTCTAAATTCTAGAGAAAGCAGACCTAATTTGCGTAATCTCTCCTCATAACTTAACCCCTGAAGTCCAGGTATCATTTTTGTAAACCTATGTTGCACTCCTCCAAGGTCAAAATATCCTTCCTATGGTGTGGTGCCCAGAACTGCTCACTGACTCCAAGTGGGGTCTAACCAGGGTTTTGTAAAGCTGCAGCATAACCCCTGTGTCTTTATATTCCAATCCTCCAGATATAAAGGCCAACATTCCATTAGCCTCTTTGATTATTTTCTGCTCTTGTTCCTGGCATTTTAAAGATCTATGCACCTGAACCCCCAAGTCCCCTTGGACATCCACTGAAATTAGTTTCATACCATCTAAAAAATACTCTGCTCTATCCTTTTTCGGTCCAAAATGGGTAACCTCACACTGCATACATTGAAATCCACCTGCCCCATTCACCGAGTCTGTCAATATCCCTTTGTAATTTTATGCTGTTATCTACATGGTCCACAATGTCACCCAACTTTGTGTCATCAGCAAATTTGAATACATGACATTCTATGCCAGTATCCAAGCCATTAATGAATGTGAACAATTGAGGCCCTAACACAGATCCCCGTGGGACACCATTAGTCACATCCTGCCAATTTGAGGATCTACCTATTATCCTTACTTTCTGTCGCCTGCCACTCAACCAATTTCCCAGCCATGTCAGTAATTTGCCCTCAATTCCATGGGCTTCTACCTTAGTCTCTTGTGTGGGAATTTATCAAATGCCTGCTGGAAGTCCATATAAGCAACATCCATAGACATTTCCTTGTCCATACCTGAGTCACTTCTTCAAAAAATTCAATGAGGTTTGTTAGGCATGGCCTTCATATCATGAATCCACGCTGGCCCTACCTGATTAACTAAACATTTTCAAGGTGTAGTCACCCCATCCTTGATTATAGACTCCCAACAATTTCCGCACCACAGATATTAGGCTAACTAGTCTGTAATTCCCTGGTTTTCCTTTTTCGCCCTCCTTAAAAAGCAGAGTGACATGAGCAATTTTAGGGAGTGCTGCGCTGTCGAAGGCACCTCTCTCAGTATGTACAGCAGAGGTGTGATCAGCTCTGGTGGATGCAGACAGATCCAATTCCCTTGGTCGAACATCACTGGAGTTCTCCAGGTGGCCTAGTGACCACTTATCCCTCAATAAACCACAGCTGCTTTTTGTGGGAGCTTGCTGTGTGCATATTACCTGCTACGCTTCCGATATAACAACAGGTTTCATAAGAGCTTAATTGTCTGTAATGCACCTTGGGGCATCAGGATTGTGGAAAGAACGACGTAAAAGTAAATTTCATCTTGCTCACCCTTGATATCGTCCTTGTGAAATTTCACAGTATAGTCTATACAAAAGGTCATTAACGGCGTAACAGGGTGCTGAAGCAGCAGTAATAAACGTGTATTCACACAGCAGCTTTCACCTCGGCACTCTTCATTTGTTCAAGAAAAAGATTGACTTGTAATTATAAAATCCTTTTTTTAAAGAATTTTGAATCCATTCATTTCTGGCCATTGACATCCTGCCTTAACTTCAAGTCTTTTTCTGGTGTCCACCCAAAATGCATGCCCTCATGGGGTCAACTTCGTGCCTCGTTTAAGATATTAAGGCAAGACGATTGTTATAATTCAGGCTTCCTCCGTTATTTAACTAGTACTCAATCCCAAAAGGCAATCTTGAAAGACAGATCAAGATCCTAGAAAAAAAATGTCCTGGACCTCCATGCATGCGAGTTGGATCGTACAGGACTAATGATTATGGGATAATCTTTATTAGTGTCACAAGTAGGGTTACATTAACACCTCAATGAAGTTACTGTGAAAAGCCCCTAGTCGCCACACTCCGGCGTCTATTCGGGTACACAAGAGGGAGAATTCAGAATGTCCAATTCACCTAACAAGCACGTCTGTCGGGACTTGTGGGAGGAAACCGGAGCACCCGGAGGAAACCCACGCAGACACGGGGAGAACGTGCAGACTCCGCACAGCCAGTGACCCAAGCTGGGAATCGAACCCGGGTTCCTGGCGCTGTGAAACAACAGTGCTAACCACTGTGCTACCGTGCCACCCACACCTGGTTCGCTAATGTCCTTGAGGGAAGGAACTCTGCTGTCGCTACCCGGTCTGGCCTACATGTGATTCCAGACCCACACAGCGATGAGGTTGACTCTTAACTGCCCCCCTCTGAAAAATGGTCTCGACGCAAGCCACTCAGTTCAAGGGCAATTAGGGACGGGCAACAAATGCTGGGCCAGCCGGCGACAGCTACAGCCCAAGAACGAATAAAAAAAATACTGAGTTCTCCCATCTTGTCCAAAAGGCCAATAAAGATTAAACTAGCTGAGTAGGTTTAATTACAAGGACTGGTGGAGCAAGATCATAAAGTTCAACCCATCAGTCCAAAAAACGTCACTGATACCCCTTCAGTGCAATAATCTGGAAGAGATTTACATTGGAGATTGTCAACTCAGCGATAATGTTTTTGTACACACCCCCGAAAGTCAAATTAGACCATTTGTTGTAGTTTTGACTAGAACACAGGCATCCAAACAAGATCACTTGAAGGTCACAGCTCATTGCAATTCCATCCCTTCTCCCTTTTGCTAGAAACCAGTGTCTCTTATCACCTTTTCGCACAGCATGCAGTACAGCCTGCATTAATGCTACAGGTAAGGAAACGGGAGTACTTGGAATAGATCAAATATGAGGACAACTTTATCATTGCAGATTGTACAATTTTAGTTGAGTGTTTCGACACTTTCTAAAAATGCACACAAAGTGGACAAAGGCCATGTGACTGTGTTTTTCTTATATTATTTCTAATGATTTAGATTAGGGATCAAAAATGTAATCACCTCCAAATCTGCAGGTGACACCAAGTTGGGTGGGAGGGTGAACTGTGAGAAGGATGCAGAGATCCTACTGTGTGACTTGGGCAAGTTGAGTGAGTGGGCAAATGAATGCAGTATAATTTGGATAAATGCGAGGTTATCCACTTTGGTAGCAAAAACGAAAAGACAGACTATTATTTGAATGGCCATATATTAGGAGGGGAATGTGCAATGAGACCTGGGTGTACGCCAGTCACTGAAGGTAAGCATGCAGGTACAGCAAGCCGTAAACAAGGCAAATGGTATGTTGGCCTTCATTGCGAGAGGTTTCGAGTATAGAAGCAGGGATGTGTTGCTGCAATTGTACAGAGCCTTGGTGAGGCCACACCTAGAATATTGTGTGCAGTTTTGGTCCGCTGATCTTCTTGCTGTAGAGGGGGTGCAGCGAAGGTTTACCAGACTGATCCTTGGGATGGCGGAACTGATGTACATAGAACATAGAGTGCAGAAGAAGGCCATTTGGCCCATCGAGTCTGCACCGACCCAGTTAAGCCCTCACTTCCACCTTATCCCCGTAACCCAATAACCCCTCCTAACCTTTTTTTTGGGGGACACTAAGGGCAATTTAGCATGGCTAATCCACCTAATCTTTGGACTGCGGGAGGAAACCGGTGCACCCAGAGGAAACCGACGTACACATGGGGAGAACGTGCAGACTCCGCACAGACAGTGACCCATCGGGGAATCGAACCTGGGACCCTGGCGCTGAGGAGAGATTGAGTTGGTTAACCGATTCAATTCTAACAGGACTAGACAGGGCAGATGCAAGAAAGATGTTCCCAATGGTGGGGGTGTCCAGCACCAGGGGTCACAGTCTGAGGATACGGGGTAGACTACTTAGGACAGAGATGAGAAATGTCTTCACCCAGGGAGTGTTCGGCCTGTGGAATTCATTAACACAGGAAGTAGTTGAGGCCAAAACATTGTCGGCGGATTTCTCAGTCTGGTGCGGTACGCCGCCGGGATTCTCAGTTTCGCTGGCTGGTCAATGGGGTTTCCCATTGTGGGGCAGCCCCACGCCGTCGGGAAACCCCCGGGCTGCCTACAAAACGGAGAATCCCCACGGCGGAGAATTCAGCCCTGTATGTTTTCAAGAAGCAGTTAGATATAGTACTTGGGGCGAAGAGGATCAAAGGATATGGGGGAAAAGCGGGATTAGGCTATTGAGTTGGGTGAGCCATGATCACAATGAATAGCGGAGCAGGCTCGAATAGCCTCCTCCATTTTCTATGTATCTATATTTTAATATTGGGCAAAGTAGTTTTTCTATCAATTGGGGTTTAAAATCACTGATTAGTAAATCAAAATAGGTTTGACCGATGCGATTGTCAGCTTCTGATTGGAAATAACACAAGACAAAATGCTACATTTCAGAAAAAAGGAACTATGGGTAAATAAAACAGAATTAGCGTTGGAGGTGGTTCAGTAAGGATTCACTGGTTTGGTCCCTGGGATGAGAGGGGGTGTTGTCCTATGACAAGAGGCTAAGTACAGTAAGAAGTCTTACAACACCAGGTTAAAGTCCAACAGGTTTGTTTCGATGTCACTAGCTTTCGGAGCGCTGCTCCTTCCTCAGGTGAATGAAGAGGTCTGTTCCAGAAACATTGAGGCTAAGTAAATTGGGCTTTCTGGAGTTTAGAAGAATGAGAGGTGATCTCACTGATATCTATAAAAGTCTGAAGGGGCTCGATGTAGTAGACACTGAGATTGTTTCTGCTGGTTGAAGAATCTAAAACACGGGACGGGAGAAGTCTCGGGGCAAAGAGTTGGGGCGATCATTGAGGAGTCTAGTAGCTGTGGGAAAGAAGATGTTCCTATGTCTGGATGTGTGGGTCTTCAGACGTCTATCATCTGCCTGATGGAAGGGTCTGGGTGTGAGGGGTCTCTGACAATGCTGACTGCCATCCTGAGGCAGTGGGAGGTGTCGACAGAATCAATGGGAGGGTGGCAAGCCTGTGTGATGCGTTAGGTTGAGTTCACAACACTGTAGGTTCTTGCCATCTTGGTCATAGCAGTTGCCATACCAGGCTGTGATGCAGCCGGGTAGGATGCTCTCTATGGCACATCTGTAGAAGTTTCTGAGTCGATGCACATGCCGAATTTCTTTAGTTTCCGTAGGAAGTAGAGACATTATTGGGCTTTCTTGAATGTTGCATCAACGCGAGTGGACCAGGGCAGACTGATGGTGATTCCCCAGGAATTTAAAGCTCTCATCCATCTCCTCTTCGGAGCCATTGATGTAGACTGGGGGTGGGTGACGTGCTACGCTTCATCGACTTTTCAAGATCAGTTCCTTGATTTTGCAGACATTTAGAGGTTGTTTTCGGTACACCATGCAACCAAGTGACCTATCTCTCTTCTGTAGCCTGATTAAACTGGAGGAGCTGAGGCTGTTCTCCTTCAAGCTTGAGAGGCCAACAGAAATTTCAGAGTTTTTAAAATCCTGAAAGGTTCAGCTAGAGAAATTATGTCCCGTGGCTTCAGCCTCATTGGTCATAGATTTCAGGTGATTGGCTTAAGAATCTGCTTAAGAATCAGGGGGCAATGCAGGGGAAAAAAATCCCACCCACAGGTTGTCAACATTTGCAATCACTGCCTGATCAGAGTGGTGGACATAATGTTCCTAACAGGAGAGATAAACTGAAACCCTTAATACTCTTCATAACTGTCTGCAATCATTGTGGTTGTTTTGGAAAGATAGATGTTTTAAGCCCACATGAACCGAACCATCAGATTTTCATAGCTTCACAAATAAAGGTAGTTTATTCACACTCACTCAAATGCTATACACTAAAAAGTCTTACACCAGGTTAAAGTCCAACAGGTTTGTTTCGAATCACTAGCTTTCGGAGCACAGCTCCTTCCTCGGGTAAAATACAGCCTCCACGTTAGAGGTTCCTCTGGCTTCTGTCTCTTCTAGGTTGTCCCAGGTTTGTCACATGACTGATACTGGTACTGTTTAACCACAATGGTTTGACAGTCCAAAGACATCATTACATACAATAGGAGATAGATAGCAGTCATTCATACTTAACTGGTCTTTTCAGCTTGATTGCAAATGGAGTCTCCAGCAAACGTTGAACACTAGCAGCTGCAAATTCCAGATACGGAGCACACCCGTTCCAAAGAAAGTTCCCCCACCCAGGATGATGTCAATTGATGACCTTTCTGGAAGCCTAAGATCACATGTTTAAGTTGTAACAGTCACCTGACTCTTGGCAGCCACCGTGTCCATGATAATATTATGGCCAGAACAGGCCACATTTGAAGCTATGAATAAGACATATCTTCACTGGACAGGACCATTAGCCTACAAAAGGAAACTAGATAAAATAGTGAAGGAGAAATGGAATAACTGGATCAGCCTTTGAAAGAGCTTCTGCAGTGTTGGTGATCTAAATGGTCTCTTTCCATGTGGTTCTTTAAAAAAATGGTATAAATAGAAATAACAGAATCACCCAACAGCTGCCATCACAAAAGTAGAGCAGAGGTTAATGATCTAGATTTACACAATACAATATCAAGAATATAGGTTAAATGCCTGGGGAAAAAATGCTGCATTAGGTACTAGCTTCATCGGGACAGCAAGAGCAGTGGGGAGAACCAAAATGGAGCAAATGTAAGAGGTTGCTGATAAACAAAATTATAGGCATCATAGCAGGCTATTGACAGGGACATGAGTAAAAATTCACTCTGGCAGACCAGTGGTGTAGGGGTTAGCACTGCTGCCTCACAGCACCAAGGACCCAGGTTCAATCGTGGCCCCAGGTCATCCATGTGGAGGGACACGAGGCTCCATCAAGAGTGGAAAAAGATCCACTCTTACCATGGTTTAACTGAGTGTTTATGGCAGGACAGTGGTTAGCACTGCTGCCTCAAGGCACCAGGTTCAATCCTGGCCCTGGGTCACTGTCAGAGTTCTCCCGTGTCTGCAGGGGTCTCACCCCCACAACTCAAATGTGTGGAGGGTAGGTGGATTGGCCACACTGAATTGCCCCATAATGAGCACTTTTTCTCCAAATATTCTAAAGGATCTAAAAGGAAAAAGGTATTGCAAATGTCTTCTGATAAGCAATGGTCACAATGCCCAGGAATTCTATGTACCAAGTGTTTGTCTCCAGCTTTCAAATGTCACAATACTATTTACCCTCGGACAGTAGGCCTGTTACAATTGGACAGCCAGTGAATAAATCTATACCAATGTTGAAAAGGATGCAAAATAGCCACATCAACCTCCCCCTCAGGTTTGTCATGCTCAAATTTGCTGAGATTTTGTTATGGGTTCTTCTTCCTCTAGGACTAAGAGGTCGGATTTGCTCTGACCGAATAGAAACATCCTTTGCCAAGTTAAGGAGCACTATTAAAGTAAAAGCAGTTAGAGATCCAGCTTTCACATCTTGTAGTCACCCAGTCACAATGGTAACCAAAAAAAAGACAGCTGCATTTACAAGTGCTTTTATTCAGACAACGCCAGACAGTACAACTCTACATCGCTAACATTTATAAAAATGGCTGCAGTTTTCAAAACCACTAATGCTGCTTTATAAAGCTCATTGAGATTTTAACCCTTTTAATCAACCTCTTCCACATGGGTTTGGATCACGATTTACAAAGTACTATTAAAAGTTACAAAAATGTTTTTCAATAAACTTCTGAAGACAATTATACGGGGCAGCTGAGTTTCACAGAGGAATTAAAGTTCCAGCTTGGATAATATGGTAGCATCGCTGGACATATGGTATGTTAAACTGGCGACTCTGGAGCGTTAACCTTGCAGAGGAACCAAAAGTTGCTGCTGAAGCCACAACGTTAGTGGGCTTATATTATTGGCCATAGCTGCCAACTGAAGTTCTGGAAGTGACCAGGTCTTGGGGGTTATTTTGAAGAGGCAGTGAACAAAAAAAACATTCAACACAAACCGGCCTTGTCCATCCATACCCACTGTCATTTCCTCCCTCCCACTTCCAAAATGTTCTTGGACTTACTACATAGAAAAAAAACTCCTACAAATACATTCTGTAGTTCAACACTCACTTCTGGCTGATTTACAATAGGCACCAACTGGCTTTGCAATTCCAGAATGTTTACCAGTAAAAAGCATTATTGCTCCCATTTGGGCAAAAGCAATCCAGCTGAATGTAGATCGCAATGTGTCTGGCAGTCACACAAGACTGCAACTGCTGTGGCCCAGTGTCATGAATGGCAACATCATGGCCTCCTACCCTCGTCACTCCCCAACCCCTGCCGACTTAATGCTATCTTCTGGGGTATTGAAGTTTGACTCAAATACTCCATCGAATTAACAACTCCAAAAGCTAGCAAACCCTGATACAAAATAACATATTTGATCCACTTTAAATCCATTTCACCAGCAGATTTCACATGCAGTCCATAGAGTTCTCTGGAACTATAGTCAAAGCACCTCCAGCTCCAAGTCCCTTCAGCGGTGTACAAGTGGGGGGAAGCATTGCATTTGAACTTGGATCAACGTTCTCAATATCTTCCATTTTTTCACTGGCGCCCTCCCAGTTGATGTGGAATCTGGTAACTCTTGGATTAGAGGCCAAAATATTTCGTTGGAGCTAGGAGAGAGAAACAGACACAATTAATTGCAAGTTACTTACAACATGATCATGAGACATATACCCAGGTCACATTCATGCTGGGGGGTGGGTCAGACAGATGAGGGGAAATTGTAGCGGCCTGGATTCAAACCCCACCAAAAAATGCTCACATCTAACAACTTTTGAGACACAAGACTCACCAGCAAAGCCGACATTTTTCTCAGCTATGCCAAATATGTGCTTTACTCCATGTGGAGTATCTTTTTGAAACAGATTTTTTTTAAAAATGGACAAAATGTACCACAAAGGGTGGCCAGCATTTAATGTTAAATTTAGTACAGAAGAGTGCAATTGTGAACACTGCACTTTCACAATGCAAAAGCTTAGAAGTACACCAATTTAAAGTGATTGGGAAAGCAACCAAAAAGCAACACGAGAAAACCTTTAGGCACCTGGTTAGGAGATGGGGGGGCAGTGGAGAAAGTATTCTTCTAATTTTCAATGACTGCGTAACAATCTAGATTCAGAGAGCTGGCATAGGATCTAACCATCATATCAATCTGAAGGAGTGTCCTGGTTAACTGCTTTCAAACACACCACTAACAGATCTGATATCATCCCGGATGAGGCGCTGTACTTTGTGAATAAGTGTTCCTGCCAGAGCTGGCCTACGTCACTGAAGTCACTATTTTATAATGTTGTGAATATCTAGTTCATGTCTTCAATTCCTAAGCCTAAAATTTTATATACTAAAAGTGTAGAAAAATGGGATAAATGCAACTAAAGCAAACCTGTAGTCTAAATCCACTTGCAGTTTTTAAATGAAAAGCTGGAGACAAGGGGCGCGATTCTCCGCTCCCGTGCTGAAGTGCCCACTCCGTCAAGGTTCACAACGGCGCGAAATGGCCCCTATCCCGACCGATACAGGGCCCGAAAATGGGCTAGGAGCGGGGCCGCGTCATTTACACACGCCAGGCCTTGTCGCCACGTAAAGGCGGCGCCGCATAAATGACACTGGCAGCACCGCATAACTGGAGTCACCCGCGGGGTGGCCGGCACCAACCCGCGCATGCGTGGTTGCTGTCCTCTCCGCAAGAAGATGTCAGACGGATCTTGCGGGGCTGCGGAAGAAAGGAGGTCCTCCTGCAGAGAGGGCAGCCCGACGATCGGTGGGCACCGATCGCGGGCCAGACCCCATTTGAGCCCCCCCCCCCCGCACAGGATCCCTCACCCCCCCACCGCAGGCTGCGCTGTTCCCACCGGCAGCGACCAGGAGGCACCGGGGGGACCCGCCGTTTTGGCCTGGACGCTCGGCCCATCCGGGCCTGAGAATAGCAGGGGTGCCGGAGAATCGCCATTTTGAGCGCCTCGGGCGATTCTCCGGCCGGCGCAGCGCGGAACTCGATGGGGCCGTTCTCGCTGCTTGGGAGAATCGCGGGCGCGGGAAATTTGAGACCCAGGCGATTCTCCCAACCGGCACGGGAGCGGAGAATCCCACCCACGATGTTTACAATCCTTGCAGTGAGGGTAGTCTGGAGGGATGTTTTGGGAGGCCGAGCTAAATTAAATTAGTTTAAAAGCATTCAGTTGTGAAACCCATTTACTTCATCAGATCAAATAAAGAAATTGTAAACAAGGGATAATTAAACTAGGTCAATTGGAGAGAGGGAAAAAAGAGACATGGAAATAAACTGGAGTTCATCATCATGTATGGCAAGTAAAGCGCTAATTTTAATTTTTTTTGTTTTAAAAAGCAAAACTGTAGTCTATCCCCATTGAATGAGGCATGCGGATTATTAAAATGGCAATGATCCCTAAACAGACTATAGCAATAAGCCGAGGCAAATCAGCCACCAATGTTTGAGATGTCAAGGAGAAACTGTACAGCTGCTATATTGGGTGGGGTACTATATTACCAACATTGATAATATATATCAATGGCAAAGTGCACCTGTCTGGAAAAGGCTCTCACTCACTTGACTGGGTTCTGCCAGGGCCACTCAGTCTGACTTTTTTTAATTTTTAATTTTTTTTTATTACAGCCTTGCTCTCCAAACATGAACAAAAGAGCTGAACACCAGAGGGAATGACTGCCCTCGACACCAAGGCAGCATTTGACCATTTATGACACTAAAGTACGAACAAAAAACTGGTGTTAGGAAATAGAGCTAATTTAAACAATTTATATTTGTATTGTGGGCATTGAACTACAGGTTTAAGATTTGTTTGTGTGCCAAGGGTTAAAACCTCCATTAGCGTTAAGTTAAACAAAGGTGCCTACATGTCTATGGGTTTTCATTTCAATTTAAGCTTGCCTGCATAGTAATTAAAGGTTTACGATAAAAACAAAGATGCTGCTGAACAAGTTGTTTTCAGTTGGACCCAGGTAACTGAAGAAACAAGACGTTCAGAGACTGCCAGTACAGGCAGGGCAATAAAGTAAGCTCGAGAAGCTGGAGCCCCAGGAGGACGGAGGAAAAAGGACAATGAACCGGATCTGAACAAGGTACTGTTCGCTGACGTTAAAGCGAGGGGGTAGAGGGAGGTTTCCAGTTAAAGACAGAGCTGAAAGGTGCAGACCTGGAGAAGTTGGCTATCAAGAAGCCAGACATCAGAAGCAATCCCAAGGTTGGTGACACCCTCATACAGCCTGTGCAACAGTGTTCTGTTAGCTTGGCTGGGTACCCGAGAGATTGTGTGGAAGCTTGAGCGCAGTGTTCCAGGGCAGAGGAATACCAAAAGGAGGGGTTGAAATCCTGGATGTGGATGCTTGGTAAAGGCATCAGAGTGTAAGCACTGTTTTAGAGAAGATTCCAAATGTGTTCTTTTGAGTTTGGAAACCCTTGTGTGAAAGTCTGAGTTCCAGTGAGACCAGTTGACTGTGATATTCGGTTGTAATGGGTAGCATTTGCCATTTGATTTCACGAGAGTGCAGTCCTCTATTGGTTTAAATGGATGGTGCATTACTGAGAACACGAGAATACAAGATATATTTTCTAATTTGTGTAATCCTTATAAAGCTGTATAGACCTGTAAAGGTATGGCTGGGGTGACGGATTAGTGCATTATAGTCTCTTGTTTAATAAAGGTTTTATGTGGCAGTCCTGTGACTTTGTTCATCCATGTCTCTAAACAACAAGTTACAATCTGTCAGGTCAGGTTCCATTCTGGGACTGGACTGTCCAGTAACAATCAGCTACAACCGTAACAGGAGTCAAATGGGAATCGGGCGGGGGGGGGGGGAAAAGAGAAGAGAACTTGCCAGTGATCGGAGCAATGCCTAGCACAAAACAAGATGGCAGTGGTTGCTGGAGGTTAACATCTTAGTCCCAGGAACTCACTGCAGAAGTTCCTCAGGCGAATGTCCAAGGTCCAGCCAGCTTCAGCTACTTCATCATCAATAGATCAGAAATTGGGATGTTCACTGATGATTGCACAATGTTTGGCACCATTCGTGGCTCTTCAGATCCTGAAGCAGTCTGCGCCCATTTCCAGCAAGATCTTGTGGCAAGTAACATGACCATCTCCAACAAGAGAATCTAACCATATCCCCTTGACATCTATATCACCGAATTCCCCACTATCAACATGCTCGGAGTCATCATTGACCAGACACAGAACAGGACCGGTCATGTAACTACTGCAGTGACAAGAGAAGGTCATAGGCTGGGAATTCTGCAGCGAGTAACTCGCCTCCCGACTCCCCTATCCACAAGGCAAAGGTCATGAGTGTGATGGAATACTCTACCTGCTTGGATAAGAGCAGCTCCGACATCAGACTAAGCTCAAATACCAACCAGCTCAAAGCAACCCAGGATCGGCACTCAGCGGCAGCAGTGTGCACCTTCTATACGATGCACTACAGCAACTCACCAAGGGTCCTTTGACAGCACCGTCTAAACCCATCACCCAGGAGAACAAGGACAGCAGATGCATGGGAACACCAACCGGCAAGCTTTCCTCCAAGCCATTCACCATCCTGACTTGGAACTATATTCCATTCCTTCACTGTCGCTGGGTCAAAATCCTGGAACGTCCTCCCCAGCAGCACTATGGGTGTATCTATACCACATGGACAGCAACCGCCTGCTCAGAAGAAAAAGCAGCAAAGTGAAACCATAAGGCCAACAAGCAGAATTAGGCCATTTGGCCCATCGGGTCTGCTCTGCCATTGGTTCATGGCTGAAATGTTCTTCATCCCGATTCTCCTGCCTTTTCCCCATATTAATCCAGAACACTAGATTTGTGCTCAGTGCTGTCGGTGGAACTTGATAATAGTTCATTCTTAGAATACAAGAACTAGGAGCAGGAATAGGCAACTTCGCCCCCGAGCCTGCTCCACTGTTCAATACGTGCAAAACATCAGGTCAGGGGACTTGACCCGGAGTACCATTGTGCTAAAGGTGTCCCAGGGAACAAGGAGAGGCCCCAGGTAAAAGAACAGAGATTACAAATGGATCTTGTAAATAAAGTTGCAAGGAGCACGGAAATAAAATCTGAATTAGAGAGCTGCAGGGAGCAGACATGAAGTGAAGTTGAGAGATGCCCAGAGGACCGGGAGGCCAAAGTTTGGTGGCTCCCTACTTCAGGCCACTGGGGCAGAGGTGTACCCATTTGGAGGAGTGGTTTTGATGGACTCGGCTGAAGATCTGAAAGCGAGTTTGGAAATTGGAGCCGAGTGCAGTCAGATCTCCAGTAGAAGGAATCGCAGAAGGCAAGACTGAAACTCTGGGGAGGAAATTCTTGAAGCTGTCCAAGTGGGGGTGACTTGGAGTTATCAAATGTGGAGATTAGGAAGCCTCATCAGAGTTTCAGAAGGCTCGTTGGCTCACTCTGACAAAGGTCTATTGGGTTGTTGAGAATGTCAAAGCACAATCGTGGGAATGCCACTATGACAAAGCACCCCCCCAGACTTACAAATATATCACAATTCCTTCACTGTCTCTGGGCCAAAATCCTGGAACTCCCAACAGCACAGTGGGTGTCAAGACAGCAGCTCACCACCCACCTTTTCAAGGGCAATGCTGGCTTAGCCAGTGACACCCACATCCCATGAATGAACAATGCTTTGGTCGGACCCGTCAATTCATACGTTCCTTTATTTGAATGTTAAAAAGATAGAAATCATCTTTCTGAAGTTTGGGGATCTGCAACCTCTCACATCCAGAACTAGACAAAACACGCATTGAAGCCCAACAAGGGCTTTTTGCTGAAAGATCTATGCACATGAACCCCCAGGTGTGTCTGCCTGCGTGAAAGGAGAGATTTAGTCGACAATGCTGGTCTCAATGCCTCCTGCCAAAATGCATCACTGTACTCACCTCTACCACTTGTCTGACTAAGCAGAGCTAGGTCCTGTTGCAGGTGGTGGGTATAACATCTGCAAGTTCGGAATTGCCAACAAATTGACATTTCACTGTATTCCAATACCCATGATAGCTATACAAAAACAGCAATCTGGGGAACATCACTGCCTATAATTCTCATCTCAGATAACCCTTTACAAATCTTTCTTTCCTTATCCTACCTCCCATTGGGTCCAGCAACCTTGTGGGTACTTTCAGACATTTTCTTAAAATTCACAAACACCCACCGCATTTGGGGGTAGCACGGTGGCGTAGTGGTTCGCATTGCTGCCTCAGACTTCCGGTTGCGGCTATGCAGAGCTAAGCCGCACATTCGGCAGCTCCTGCTAAAACAGACTTTTGGGCTCTCCTGAGGAGCCCCAACGGTAATTTTTTCGACAACTTCCAGTGTGGGAAGGTGAGCAAGGTCCCCCCTCCATAGTGTATGGATCGGACCAGGAGTGGAGCGGTCAAAAAAGCGTTTTTGGAGCAGTGAAATGTGCGAGGGAGAAAAAACAAGATGGCGGCGGGCGTAGATCAAGCGGCATGGGTGCAGGAGCAGCAGGAGTTTCTCAGGCGCTGCTTTGACGAGCTGAAGAAAGAGGTGCTGGCGCCAATGCTGACGGCGATCGAGGGGTTAGTGGAGACCCAGAAGGCCCAAGGGGCGGCGATCCGGGAGGCGAGGGAAAAAAACGCGGAGAACGAGGACGAGATCTTGGGCCTGGCGGTGAAGGTGGAGGCGCTACAAAGAGGTGGGCGGAAAGATTAGAAGACCTGGAGAACAGGCCGAGGAGGAAGAATCTTCGGATTCTGGGTCTCCCTGAAGGAGTGGAGGGGGCCGATGCTGGAGCATATGTGAGCACAATGTTCAACTCGCTGATGTGTGCGGAGGCCTCTCAGTCCCCTGGAGCTAGATGGGGCTCATCGTGTCCTGGCAAGAAGACCTGAGGCCAACGAGCTGCCTCGGGTGGTAGTGGTGAGGTTTCACCGTCTCGTGGATAGACAGTGTGTTTTGAGATGGGCTAAGAAAGAGCGGAGCAGCAGATGGGAGAATACAGAGATCCGAATCTACCAGGACTGGAGTGCGGAGGTGGCAAAGAAGAGAGCTGGTTTTAATCGGATCAAGGCGGTGCTCCATCAGAAGGGGGTGAGGTTCGGAATGCTGCAGCCAGCGCGATTGTGGGTCACATTTCAGGATCAACACCACTACTTCGAAACACCCGAGGAGGCTTGGACCTTTATACAAACTGAAAAGTTGGACTCAAACTGAGGGTCTGTGGTCGTTGTTGGGGGGGGGGGGGGGGGGGGGGGGGAAGAGAGGGAGAGATGTCGGTTGTATACAGGGTTTTAACTATGCGTAGGGAATGTTCCACAGGTTGGGTGATGGATGGGGAAAGAGATCTGATGGGGAGACTGTGAGAGAATGTGGGCGCCGGTGCTGGAGGGAGGGGAGGCCCGGGGATGGGGGAATTGGGATAAGGCCGCAAAAGGAGCTGCGTCAGAGGGGGCGGGGCCGGCTTAGGAAAGCACGGGCTTTTTCCCGTGTTGGAAGGACGGAGGGGCGGGGTGGAGGAGCGCACACCGACTGTTGGGGAGGAGGGATTCCCACATTGGGGGGGGGGGGGGGGGGTCAATGGGATGGCGGGGGAGGCCGGGGTCAGCAGACTTATGGGAGTGTTATGGGAGGAGCAAAAGAGCGAGACACGGATCTAGCGGGGGGGGGGGTATAGGGTTGCTGCTGCATTGGCCGATGGGGAACTGGAAACAGAAGGTGGTCGGGACAGTGGTCCCCTGTCTGGGGGACTGGGAGGCGCGGACACGGGACTGGCCTGGAAAAGGAGATGGCTGATAACTTGGAATGCGAGGGGCCTGAATGGGCCGATAAAAAGGGCCCGAGCGCTCGCGCATTTGAAAGGACTAAGGGCAGACGTGGTTATGCTCCAAGAGACGCACCTAAAGGTGGCGGACCAAGTTAGGCTAAGGAAAGGATGGGTGGGACAGGTGTTCCACTCAGGACTGGACGCAAAGAACAGAGGGGTGGCCATTTTGGTGGGGAAACGGGTAGCATTTGAAGCAAAGAACATCGTAGCAGATAGTGGAGGTAGATATGTAATGGTGAGTGGTAGGCTGGAGGGAATGGAGGTCGTGTTGGTTAATGTGTATGCCCCAAATTGGGACAATGCGGGGTTCATGAGACGGATGCTGGGGCGTATTCCAGACCTGGAGGCAGGAAATTTAATTTTAGGAGGGGACTTCAATACGGTGCTGGACCCGGGGCTAGATAGATCCAGCTCAAGGACTGGAAGAAGGCCAGCAGCAGCCAAGGTACTGAAGGGGTTTATGGACCAAATGGGGCGAGTGGATCCATGGCGATTTCTTAGACCCAGGGCTAGGGAGTATTCCTTCTTCTCCCACGTCCATAAAGTGTACTCCCGGATAGATTTTTTTGTTCTAGGAAGGTCGTTGATCTCTAGGGTGGAAGCTGCTGAATACTCAGCCATAGCGGTTTCGGATCATGCCCCACATTGGGTGGACCTGGAATTAGGAGAGGACAGGGAGCAGAGAACACTCTGGCAATTAGATGTGGGACTGATGGCGGATGAGGGAGTGTGTGCAAGAGTGAGGGGGTGTATCGAGAGATACCTGGAGGTCAATGACGACGGCGAGGTCCCTGTGGGAGTGGTCTGGGAAGCACTAAAAGCGGTGGTCAGAGGAGAGCTGATTTCTATTGGGGCCCACAAAAGGAAAACAGAGGCCAAGGAAAGGGATAGATTACTGGGGGAGATTTTAAGGGTGGACAGGGAATTTGCAGAGACCCCGGAGGAGGAGCTGTACAGGGAGAGGAGACAACTCCAGACGGAGTTTGACCTTCTGACCACCAGAAAGGCGGAGGTACTGTGGAGGAAGGCACAGGGGAGGAGGTATGAATATGGGGAAAAGGCTAGTCGCCTGTTGGCGCACCAACTGCAAAAGAGGGCAGCAGCAAGGGAGATAGGAGGAATTAGGGATGAAAGGGGAGACACCGTGCGAAGGGCAGGAAAGATAAATGAGGTGTTTAAGACCTTTTATGAAGAACTGTATAGGTCTCAGCCCCCAGAAGGAGAGGAGGGGATGCGGCAGTTCCTGGACCAGTTGAGGTTCCCGAAAGTGGAGGAGCAGGCGGTGGCAGGCCTGGGGGCGCCGATTGAGGTGGACGAGGTTATTAAGGGACTGGGAAGCATGCAAGCAGGGAAGGCCCCGGGGCCAGACGGGTTCCCGGTGGAATTCTACAGAAAATATGTGGACTTGTTGGCCCCGTTGTTGGCAAGGACGTTCAATGAGGCCAGGGAAGGGGGGACACTACCCCCGACAATGTCGGAGGCGACGATATCGCTAATTTTGAAGAGGGACAAAGATCCGATGCAGTGTGGGTCCTATAGACCTATTTCACTATTGAACGTGGACGCCAAACTGCTAGCAAAGGTGCTGGCATCGAGGATAGAGGACTGTGTCCCAGGGGTGGTGCACGAAGACCAGACAGGGTTCGTAAAAGGGAGACAATTGAATGTTAACGTGCGACGGCTATTAGGGGTGATAATGATGCCCTCAGTGGAGGGGGAGGCAGAGATAGTGGCGGCAATGGACGCAGAGAAGGCATTTGATAGGGTGGAGTGGGAGTATTTATGGGAAGTGTTAAGGAGGGTTGGGAACGGATTTATTCGCTGGGTTAGACTACTTTATGGGGCACCAACGGCAAGCGTAGTTACAGGTCGACATAGATCGGAGTATTTCCGATTATATAGGGGAACAAGACGGGGATGCCCGCTGTCTCCATTGTTGTTTGCGCTGGCAATTGAACCTCTGGCCATGGCGCTGAGAGACTCCAGGAAATGGAGAGGGGTGACTAGAGGGGGGAGAAGAACAGAGTCTCGTTATACGCGGATGACCTATTGCTATACGTGTCGGACCCAGCCGGGGGGGGGGGGGGGGGGGGGGGGGGGGGGAGTTAGAGGTTATGCGAATCTTGAGGGGGTTCGGGGAATTTTCAGGGTATAGGTTAAACATGGGGAAGAGTGAATTATGTGATACATCCAGGGGACCAGAGTAGAGAGATAGAAGGCTTACCGCTAAGGAAAGTGGAAAGAAACTTCCGATACTTGGGGATTCAGATCGCTAGGAGCTGGGGAACCTTGCACAGACTTAATCTGACTCGGCTGGTAGAACAAATGGAGGACTTTAAGAGGTGGGACATGCAGCCTTTATCGCTGGCAGGCAGGGTGCAGGCAATTAAGATGATGGTCCTCCCGAGGTTCTTATTTGTATTTCAATGTCTCCCTATTTTAATCACCAGGATCTTTTTTAATAAAATAGATAAGAGCATCACGAGCTTTGTGTGGGCAGGGAAAGTTCCGAGAGTAAGGAGGGGGTTCCTGCAGCGCAGTAGGGACAGAGGAGGACTGGCACTACCGAATTTGGGAGATTATTATTGGGCCGCCAATGTGGCAATGATACGTAGATGGATGATGAGGGAGCAGCATGGAAAAGGCTGGAGAGAAGGTCCTGTAAAGGGACGAGTCTAGAAGTGCTGGTGACAGCGCCGCTACCGTTCTCACCGAAAAAGTACACCACGAACCCGGTGGTGGCGGCAACACTGAACATATGGGGACAGTGGAGGCGACAGAGAGGGGTGCGGGGAGCCCTGGTGGGGTCCCCTATCAGGAACAACCATAGGTTCGCCCCAGGAAGAATGGATGGAGGATTTCAGAGCTGGTACCAGTTGGGAATTAGGAAGGTGGGAGATTTATTCATAGAGGGGACTTTTGCGAGCTTGGGAGCACTGGAGGAAAAGTATAAGTTATCCCGGGGGAATTTCTTGAGATATATGCAGGTGAGGGCGTTTACTAGACAGGTGAGGGAATTTCCACGGCTCCCGACACAGGGGATACAGGACAGGGTGCTTTCAGGGGTGTGGGTCGGAGAGGGCAAGGTGTCAGAGATTTATAGAGAGATGAGGGAAGAGGGGGAGGAGTCGGTGGGCGAACTAAAAAGAAAGTGGGAAGAAGAATTAGGGGAGGAGATAGAGGAGGGTATGTGGGCTGATGCCCTAAGCAGGGTAAATTCCTCTTCCTCATGCGCCAGGCTTAGCCTGATTCAATTTAAGGTGCTACATAGAGCACACATAACGGGGGCAAGATTGAACAGGTTCTTTGGAGTGGAGGACAAATGTGGGAGGTGTGGCAGGAGCCCGGCAAACCACACACATATGTATTGGGCGTGCCCGGCACTGGAAGGGAATTGGAAGGGAGTGACTTCGCAGGTGGTGAAGGCCCAGGTCAAACCAGGCTGGGGGTTAGCTCTATTTGGAGTTGCGGAAGAGCCGGGAGTGCAGGAGGCGAAAGAGGCCAATGTCGTGGCCTTTGCGTCCTTCGTAGCCCGGCGCAGGATCCTACTCATGTGGAAGGAGGCGAAACACCCCGGACTGGAGGCCTGGGTAAACGATATGGCAGGGTTTATTAAACTGGAGCAGATAAAGTTTGCCCTGAGAGGATCGGCTCAAGGGTTCACCAGGCGGTGGCAGCCATTTCTCGACTACCTAGGGGAACGTTAGAGGGAAGACGGATGACCAGCAGCAGCAACCCAGGGGGGAGGGGGGGCAGGGGGGAGGCAGTTGAGTATAGGTCAATAGAGTACGAGGTTTTGTTACTTGCATATTATTACTACTATTATTATTATTATTATTGTTAAAAAGTTTAAAAATTTCTGTTTTGTTACTGTTATCGTTTCGCTTGTTTTGTAAGCGGGAAAAATGTTGCTCAGGGAAAAAAATTTCAATAAAATATATTTTTTAAAAAAGGGACTGAAGGCAGACGTGGTCATGCTTCAGGAAACACATTTGAAGGTGGCAGACCAGGTCAGGTTATGAAAGGGATGGGTATTCCATTCGGGGCTGGATGCAAAGAACAAAGGGGTGGCAATACTGGTGGGGAAGCAGGTGTCGTTTGAGGCCAAGAATATTGTAGTGGACAATGGAGGTCGATACATGGTGAGCGGTAGGTTGCAGGGGGCGTGGGTGATATTGGTAAACATATACGCCCCGAACTGGGATGATGCCGGATTAATGAAGCGTATGTTGGGGCGGATTCCGGATCTGGAGGCAGGAAGCTTGATAATGGGGGGGATTTCAACACGGTGTTGGACCCAGCATTAGATCGCTCCAATCTAGGACGGGGAAGAGGCCGGCTGCGGCCAAGGTGCTTAGGGGGTTTATGGATCAGATGTGGGGGGTAGATCCGTGGAGATTTGCTAGGCCCATGGCCAGGGAATTTTCTTTTTTTCCCTCACGTACACAGAGCCTACTCCCGGATAGATTTTTTTATTTTGAGTAGGGCGCTGATCCCGAAAGTGGAGGGAATGGAGTACTCGGCCATAGCCATCTCAGACCACGCCCCGCACTGGGTGGAGCTGGAGTTAGGAGAGGAGTGGGACCAACGACCACTGTGGCGTCTGGATGTGGGATTACTAGCGGATGAGGTGGTGTGCAGGAGTGCATTGAAAGGTATTTGGAGGCCAACGACAACGGGGAGATGCAGGTGGGGGTAGTATGGGAGGCACTGAAGGCGGTGGTCAGGGGAGAGTTGATCTCCATCAGGGCTCACAGGGAGAAGAGAGAGGGCAGGGAAAGGGAGAGGTTAGTGGGGGAGATCCTAAGGGTAGACAGGAGATATGCAGAGGCCCCCGAGGAGGGACTACTTGGGGAGCGGCGAAGTCTCCAGACGGAATTCGACCTGTTGACCACAGGGAAGGCAGAGGCACAATGGAGGAAAGCACAGGGGGCGACGTACGAGTATGGGGAGAAGGCGAGCCGGATGCTGGCACATCAGCTCCGTAAGAGGATGGCAGCAAGGGAGATAGGTGGAGTCAAGGATAGCAGGGGAACTACAGTGCGGAGTGCGGTGAAAGTAAATGAGGCATTTAAGGACTTTTATGAGGAGCTGTATAGATCTCAGCCCCCAGCGGGGGAAGAGGGGATGCGACGATTTCTAGATCAACTGAGGTTCCCGAGGGTGGAGGAGCAGGAGGTGGCTGGTTTGGGGGCACCAATTGGGCTGGAGGAGCTGGTTAAAGGACTGGGGAGCATGCAGGTGGGGAAGGCCCCGGGGCCAGATGGGTTCCCAGTTGAGTTTTACAGGAAGTATCCAGACCTGTTAGCCCCGTTGCTAGTGAGGACTTTCAATGAGGCAAGGGAGGGGGGGACCCTGCTAAGTTGCTGGCAAAGGTGCTGGCTACGAGAATTGAGGAGTGTGTCCCGGGGGTGATTAATGAGGACCAGACGGGATTTGTAAAGGGCAGGCAGCTAAACACCAATGTACGGAGGCTCCTAAACATGATTATGCCATTGGTGGAGGGAGAGGCAGAGATAGTGGCAGCTATGGACACGGAGAAGGCCTTTGACCTGAAGTGCTGCGGAGGTTGGGGAGGCGTTTATTAGTTGGGTTAAGCTCCTATATAGAGCCCCGGTGGCAAGTGTGGCTACGAATCGGCAGAGGTCGGAGTATTTTCGGCTGTATCGAGGGACGAGGCAGGGGTGCCCACTGTTTGCATTAGCAATTGAGCCTTTGGCCATGGCATTAAGGGAGTCCAGGAACTGGAGGGGGTGGTCAGAGGGGGCGAGGAGCATCAGGTGTCGCTGTATGCGGACGACCTGTTGCTGTATGTGGCAGATCCAGTGGAGGGGATGGTGGAGGTCATGCGGATCCTAAGGGAGTTTGGGGACTTCTCAGGCTATAAGCTCAATGTAGGGAAAAGTGAGCTCTTTGTGGTGCATCCAGGGGACCAGGGAAGAGGGATAGACGACCTACCGTGGAGGAGGGCGGAAAGGAGCTTTCGGTACTTGGGGATCCAGGTAGCTTGGAGCTGGGGGGCCCTGCACAAACTTAATTTGACGCGGCTGGTGGAGCAGGACTTCAAAAGATGGGATGTGTTGCCGCTCTCGCTAGCGGGCAGGGTACAGTCGATTAAAATGATGGTCCTCCCGAGGTTTCTTTTTGTGTTCCAGTGCCTTCCTATTATGATTACCAAGGCCTTTTTTAAGCGGGTAGGTAGGAGCATCATGGGTTTTGTGTGGGCAAACAAGACCCCGAGGGTAAGGAGGGGGTTTCTGGAGCGTAGTAGGGACAGAGGAGGGCTGGCGTTGCCGAATCTGGGTGGCTATTATTGGGCAGCCAACGTAGCGATGATCCGTAAGTGGGTAAGGGTAATAGAGGGAGAGAGGGCGGCATGGAAGAGGTTGGAGATGGCATCCTGCAAAGGAACAAGCCTGAGGGCTCTGGTGACGGCACCGCTGCCGCTCTCTCCGACAAGGTACACCACGAGTCCGGTGGTGGCGGCGACGCTAAAGATCTGGGGGCAGAGGGGACGACATAGGGGCGAGATGGGAGCCTCGGTGTGGTCCCCAATCCGGGAGAACCATAGGTTCGTCCCAGGGAGGATGGATGGGGGATTTCGGAGCTGGCATCGGGCAGGGATCAAAAGAATGGGGGACTTGTTTATAGACAGGACGTTTGCGAGCCTAGGGGCGCTGGAGGAGAGGTTCAGGTTACCCCCAGGAAATGCGTTCAGGTATATGCAAGTGAGGGTGTTTGTGAGGCGGCAGGTGAGGGAATTCCCGTTGCTCCCGGCACAGAGGATTCAGGACAGGGTGATTTTGGGTGTATGGGTCGGAGAAGGCAAGGTTTCGACGATATACCAGGAGATGAAAGAGGGGGAGGCTTTGGTAGAGGAACTGAAGGGCAAGTGGGAGGAGGAGATTGGAAGAGGGTCTGTGGGCGGATGCCCTGAGTAGGGTTAATTCCTCCTCATGTGCCAGGCTCAGCATGATACAGTTTAAGGTTATTCACAGAGCGCATATGACAGGGGCGAGGCTGAGTAGGTTCTTTGGGGTGGAGGACAGGTGTGGTGGAGGACAGGTGTGGGAGGTGCTCGGGAAGCCCAGCGAATCACATCCACATGTTTTGGTCGTGCCCGGCACTGGGTTTCACGAGGACTATGTCCAAGGTGGTGAAATCCCAGGTCAAACCAAAGTAGGGGGCTGGCATTATTTGGGGTGGCGGACGAGCCGGGAGTGCAGGAGGCGAAAGAGGCCGGTATTCTGATTCTGGCCTTTGCGTCCCTGGTAGCCCGGCGGAGGATCTTGCTCATGTGGAAAGACGTGAAGCCCCCCAGTGTGGAGGCCTGGATAAATGACATGGCAGGGTTCATTAAGCTGGAGGATGAAGTTTGCCTTGAGAGGGTCTGCACAGGGGTTCTTCAGGCGGTGGCAACCGTTCCTAGACTATCTCGCTGAGCGCTAGAATGAGGTCGGTCAGCAGCAGCAACCCGGGGGGGGGTTCCCCAGGGGTACTTGTAAAAAGCATATGGGAGGGTTAATATGTGCGGGGGAAACCCATTGTATAAGTTCGGTATTGTGTTTGATTGATATGTTTATGTTTTGCTTTGTTCTTTTCTGTTACGGGGGGGGGGGGGTTTAATTGGGCGAAAAAAATGTTGTTGGAAAAACTTTGAATAAACATTTTTTTTTTTTTTTTTAAAAAAGCATGGCGCGGCTGCCTCACGGCGCCGGGGTCCCCGGTTCGATCCTGGCCCCGGGTCACTGTCAGTGTGGAGTTTGCACAGTCTCGCCGCGTTTGTGTGGGTCTCACCCCCACAACCCAAAGATGTGCAGGCTAGGTGGATTGGCCATGCTAATTTGCCTCTTAACTGGAAAAACATTGGACACCAATTAAAAAAAACTCACTGCATTGTCATTAACCTTTTGCCATTATCCACTTTTAAAAATTAATCTGCGCACAAGCCTGATTTTTTTTCCCTCCCCCAAAGATAGTTTCGCCCCACTCACTCAACATAAAACAGAGCAACCTACAATTACAAGGAATCTCCCTGCACTTTAAGCTAGCACATTTGCTTTGCCACTTTCCAATCCTTGCACCACTTCCATATCTGGAAGATTTAGGGCTGGTTATCCACCTATCCACTGCACATTTCACCCCATCCATTACCTATAATATTGCAAATTGAAACATACATGACCCTGAGGGGTCTTGACATGTGGAGGGAATGTTTCCTCTTGTGGGAGAATACAGTATTAGGGGCTAGTTTAAGGGTCACCCATTTAGGACTGAAAATAATATTTTTATCCCAGGTTGAGTTTTTGGAAGTCTTTCTCAGTGGAATTTAGTGTGTATGTATGTATGTGGGGGGGCTTTTAATATTTACATGCTGCTAGATTTGATTTGCATTGACCATCATTCTATTCTCTTTTCCCTTCACCTCGAACTTATTCAGTTTGCTCGGGCTCTCACTAAGAATTCACCCGACATGCACAATACACCCGCGGCTTCATCATCATATTCTCCCATCTCCAAGGAGACCTGGTTGGGTTCCCTAGTCTTTCCCTCATGTTGGAACATACCTAGCCTGTAGCAGAAATTAGATGGGATCAGAAAAGGGAATGCAAAGGTCTCACCTTTGCATTAAGTGCATGCACTGTAAAACTAAAAATTTGGCAAACAAGTTGGGTGAGCTGATAATGCAGATATTTACTTGGGAATGTCATGGCAATAAAGGAGCGGGAGGGACATACGTTAGTATAAAAGCTAATTTATATACTGAATGGTATCATACTGCTTATTGCCATTTTGTATTGGGACAGGAGGGATCTGTACCGTTGGGACAGTGTCCTAGCAGAAAGGATACATAGGCTGGTCACAAGGACTTTAAACCAGCAAATTTGGTTTTGGGGGGGGGGGGGGGGGGGGGGGGGGGAGAAGAGAGAGAGAAAAAAAAAAGAGAAAGCAAAAGGCTACAAGTATAATGGTTAATAGAAACCAAGCAGTTGATCAGCATGCAGTATGCGAGAAGGTATAAAGGATGAGCAGGCAGGGCCAATGTAATGACTATAGAGGGGAAAATCAATGCAAAGTGACGGGAGTGAAAGTTGGGGATGAGGTGGAGTGTCATCAGAGATTAATAAAAGGAGGTCAGAATCTGTGAAAAGCAGTGCACAAGAAAATCCTGCAAGGGAAAGACAAATCAGTAGGACATTTAAAAACCTTGACCTTAAATGCATGCTGTATTGGGAATAAGGTCAATGGGCTGACAGCACAAATAGAGACAACATGGGTATGATTTGGTGGGGGTTACTGAAACATGGTCACAGGACGACTGGGAGTTGAATGTCCAAGGGTACTCTGTTTCCGAAAGGATGGAGCAGGAGGTGGCGTTGCTTTATTGGTTAAAAATGACATCAAGATTGTATTAAGAAATGATATTGGCAGTAAGGGCCAAAATGTTAATCGATCTGGGTGGATAAAGAAAAAACAAGGGAATGTTGCCTCACGGCGCAGAGGTCCCAAGTTCAATTCCGGCTCTGGGTCACTGTCCGTGTGGCGTTTGCACATTCTCCCTGTGTTTGCGTGGGTTTCGCCCCCACAACGCAAAGATGTGCAGGCTAGATAGATTGGCCACGCTAAATTGCCCCTTAATTGGAAAAGATGAACTGGGTACTCTAAATTTATTTTTTTTAAAACAAGGAAAAACTCCTTGGTAGGATTAACTTAGGCCCCCCAAGCAAATATTGAGGGTTTGGAAAGGGCACAACAGTAATAATGGGTGATTTAAATATTCATATCGACTGGATCAAATTGGCAAGGGTAGCCTTGAGGGACATTTCATAGTGTATGAGGGATTGTTTCTTAGAGCAATATGTTATGGAACCAACCAAGGAGAAGACTATTTTAGATTTTGTATTATGTAACGAAGAAGGTTTGATAAATAGTCTCGTCGTTAAGAATCCTCTTCGAAGGAGTGATCACAGCATTTCAAATTCAGATTGAGAGAACCGTGCCAGACTAGAGTTTTAGCGTTGGGCAGAGGTAATTATAAAGGCCTGAACAAAGAGTTGGCCCAAGTAGACTGGGCACAGATAATGGAGGGTAGGACAGTTGATGAACAGTGGCAGATGTTCAGGGAGATATTAAGTACATTGCTGAGAGAAAGAGTTGTAAAAAGGAGAAAAACATTCCATGGCTAAAGGAGGAAGTCAGATGACTGAACAGTTGGAAAGACAAAGCTCAATCCACCATTGCCAGCATGGTTTTATGAAGGGCAAGTCATGCTTAGCAAACTTAGGAGTTCTTAGAGGACGTAACCAGCAAGGTAGATCATGGGGAACCTGCGGATGTGGTATATCTAGACTTCCAGAAGGTGTCGCATAAAAGATTGATCCAGAAGGTGAGATTGCAAGGGATTGGGGATAGAGTACTAGATTGGATTGAGGATCGGCTTGCTGACAAAGCAGAGGGTCGGGATAAATGGATCCTTCTCTGGCTGGCGAACTGTAACTAGCAGGGTGCCACAGGGGTCAGTCCTTGGACCTCAACTGTTGTAGGTGTGAGGTGATCCATTTCGGCCAAAAAACCAAAGGCAAATTATCTGAATGGAAAGTAGATTCTGGGCAGAGGGATCTGGGAATATTTGTTCATGAATCGCAGAGTCAGTATGCAGGTACAGCATACCATTAAAAAAGCAAATGGAATGTTACCGTTTATTGCAAAAGGACTGGAGTCGAAAAGTAGAGAAGTGTTGTTGCAATTGTATAGGGTGTTGGTGAGACCACATCTGGAGTAGTGTGTCCAGTTTTGGTCCCCTTATTTGAGGAAGGATGTGGTGGCATTGGAAGGAGTTCAGGGGAGGTTCACCAGATTGATTCCAGGGACGAAAGGGTTGACATACAAGAGATGAAACAGTTTGGGCTTATACTCGCTGGAGTTTAGAAGGATGAGGGGGATCTCAGCGAGGTATAAAATGATTGATAAAAGTAAAAGTAGACCAAATGTTCCCCCTTGTGGGGCAATCTAGAACGAGAGGTCACAGATATAGGTTGAGGGGATAGATTTAGAACAGAGGAGTAACTACTTCTCGCAGAGGTGGTGAATTTGTGGAACTCACTGCCCCATAGTGGGGTGGAATCAGAATCATTAAATGGTTAAGAGGGAGATAGATGTATTTCTGATTTTAAAAAATGGGTTAAGAGAGATATGGGGAACAGGTGGATTTAAGACCAGGAAGAGATCAGCCAGGATCTAATTGAATGGCGGACAGAGTCGAAGGGTTGAATTGGACGGCACGGTAGCACTGTTGCTTCACAGCTCCAGGGTCCCAGGTTCCATTCCTGGCTTGGGTTACTGTCTGTGCAGAGTCTGCACCTTCAGTGTCTGCGTGGGTTTCCTCCTCCCACAAGACCCGAAAGACGTGCTGTTAGGTAATTTGGATATTGAATTCTCCCTCTGTGTACCCAAACAGGCGGCGGAATGTGGCGACTAGGGGATTTTCACGGTAACTTCATTGCCGTGTTAATGTATGCCTACTTGTCACAATAAAGATTATAATTGCATACTTCTGTTCCCAAGTTCCTATCTGGGGTCATTAGACACAAGAGACAATCGTTCCCATTGCCAGAAGGGTCAAGAACCACAGGGCACTGATCAGAGATGTAAGTATAGCATGGAGTCCTCCAATGTTGGCATTATAAAGGGACAAGAGTTAGCTGTAATACACCAAATATGACCAGGATAGTTGAGACTGCTCTGCAAGGCAGTTAAACCACTGCAATACGTGGGGTGAGTGTTTTACTATACCAATTTCCTCCCTATTTCAAGAAAAGACACCCGAGCCTAGTGTAAAGCTTACCTTGGCATAGTCAGGTTTCATTGGTGGGTTCTCTTTTAATTCAGGGTCTGTGTATTCATTATTCACATAATATCCCACACGAATGAACTCCTGGTCTCTGTATGTGCAGGTGATCAGCACCACAGTCACACCAACTGCATCTGCATCTGGGATGAGACTTGCATTTGGGGCATCAGCCTGGAATATTAAAATAGGACCACATCAATTTAGTTCAGAAATCAATGTAAATACGAGACAACTCACAAGCACAAACACCATTAGAAAAGCAAATAATGCAAATACAACCCGCACGATACATCCAAGATCAGTCTTCAACAACCCAAATCCCTGAGATACAGAGCTTCCCAATAAAGCCGGCTTCCACATTGCTGGTGGAGGTGCTGACGACAGGGGGACTGGAGAAGGGGGGGTAGTATCGGCGGTTTACGGGTTTTTTTTGGAAGAGGAGAGGGCACCACTGAAAGGGATCAAGGCAAAGTGGGAGGAAGAGTTGGGAGAAGATATGGATCATAGAATTTACATTGCAGAAGGAGGCCATTCGGCCCATCAAGTCTGCACCAGCTCTTGGGAAGAGCACCCGACCCAAGGTCCACACCTCCACCCTATCCCCATAACCCAGTAACCCCACTCAACCAACACTAAGGGCAATTTTGGACACCAAGGGCAATTTAGCATGGCCAATCCATCTAACTTGCACATCTTTGGACTGTGGGAGGAAACCGGAGCAAACCCACGCACACACGGGGAGAACGTACAGACTCCGCGAGACAGTGATGCAGCAGGGAATCGAACTGGGACCCTGGAGCTGTGAAGCAATTGTGCGAACCACTATGCTACCGTGCTGCCCCACGGGTTATGGTGTGAGGTGCTCTGGAGGGTGAACGCCTCCACCTCGTGTGAGAGGTTGATACAGCTGAAGGTGGTATATAGAGCACACCGTACAAAGACGAGTCAGCTCTTTTGAGGGGGTAGAAGATGTGTGCGTCCAAAGCTGGAGGATTACTGGAAGGAGGTTTTTGTGGTAACCTCTAAAGTGGTGCACATGAAACTGGACCCGGGAAACGGGTGCAGAGGCAGATGTTATAGCCTTCACTTCATTGATCACTGAAAGGCAGATCCTGTTAGGGTGGAGATCAACCTCTCCACCCTGTGCCCGGGTCTGGTGGGGGGACCTGCTGGAATTCTTGACTCTTGAGAAGGTCAAATTTGAACTGAGGGGACAGATGGTGGAGTTCTACAACATGGGCTTTATTCATTATGCACTTTTGAGAATTGGATTACATCGAACATTAGGGAGGTGGTGGGGTTGGGAGAATTGGGGAAGGGGGACTGTACGTCTTAGTGACTATGGGTGATTCCAGATTTCTTTTTTGCCATTTGTTTATGTAAACATGCAGGCTAATGTTTGGGGGGTTGGTAGGAGGATGGGATTGTTGTTATTGATATGGGGATTGACACTGCATTCGTTACCGATTGGTGTTTATTTTTGGGTGTAGATTTGGGAGAAAGTGTGAAAAAGGAGAATAAAAATATATATTTAAAAAACAACCCAAACCCCTTGGCAGAAGGCCACAATACTTCACCGTCTTGTCAAATAATCAAGTAGTGAATTATCTCAATTCTTGACGTCTCTAGCCTCCACAAGAATCACAGTTGTCCAAATTCTTACCTTTTTCAGGTTTATGGCCTACCATTAGCCTACCCTGAAAACAATTTGATGCTCAAATAGAAATGTCCATGGTAGCTAGTTATAAGCTACATCGAAGACTAAGGATATGAAACAGACATCTCCAGCTGAAGCTTCAACATCCACTTCTAGAAGTTTGTTTCCAATTCCACCACTGCCCCAGACTCCCAATTCAGGAAGGAAATAGGCCAATACAGGACGCGACTCCAGGATGGGTGGGACAGGGCCTGAAGTGTATTTCATGAATTAGGAAAGGAATTAAACAGTAGGTCCTCAAAAGCAGTAATCTTAAGATTACTCCCAGTGTCACAAGTTAGTGAGCACAATAGGAAAATTCAGCAGTTCAACATGTGGCTGGAGAAATGAAAGGGGGAGGAGTTTAGATTTCTGAGTCACTGGGACAGGTGGGACCTGCAACACCGTAGCAGGATGGTAAAAGAAAGAGTAGGGCTGATGAGGAGAAATAACAAGAGGTATTAAACAAGCACTTTGCACCCATCTGTACAAAAGAAGAGGATGCTACCCAGGCTGAGATGAGGGCGAAAGCAATTGGTACACTAGAAGTATTTACAATTGAGAAGGTGGTGGTGGAAAGGCTATTTTTTCTAGATAAAGTACCAGGACGAGATGCATCAAAGGGTAATGAGTGAGGAGAGTGGAAGTCGCAGAGACACCAGTGATAATCTTTATTTGTTTGGACACGGGGGAGGGGGGTCTGCCAGAGGATTGCAAACGTTACACCTGTGCTCAAAAAGGGGAGACAAGGATAAAGCCAGCATCTACAGACCAGTCAGTTTGACAAAATTCAATAGTCAGTTCTAAGTGCAGGATTTTTTTCTCCCAATTAAGCGGCAATTTAGCGTGGCCAATCCACCTAACCAGCACATCTTTGGGTTGTTGGGGTGAGACCCACGCAGCACGGGGTTGAATGTCCAAACTCCGCACGGACAGTGATCCAGGACCAGGATTGAACAGGGGTCCTCTGCTGTGAGGCAACAGTGCGAACCACTGCACTACCATGCCACCCTTAGTGCAGAATAATCAAGGAAAGTTAGCATGGATTCAAGGGAAAATTATGTTCAACGAAGTGCTAGAGAATTTTGATAAGGGCAATACTGTTGAAGTGGTGTATATGGATGTTCGGTGCCACAGAACAGACTAGAGGAAAACTAGCTCAAAGGGAAAATAGGCCCTTGATGAGAAACTGGCTGAATGACAGTAAACGATAAAAGCAGATATGTAGTGGAGTTCCCCAGGGGCAAGTACTGGGACTTTTGCTCTTCTCGATATATATTAAATGACATAATTAAGAGGCTGGTCAATTAAGAGGACGATCTAACAAGGACAGACAAGTGGCAGAAGATGTTCAATGCAGAGAAATGAGATGATTCATTTTGGCAAGAATAATATGGGAAGACAATATAAAATAAAGGGAAAACTCTAAAGGAAGTCCAGGAACAGAGATCTTGGTGTATGAGTACATAAGAATAATTTCAGTGATAGGAACTGTAGCTATGAGGACAGATTAGAGGGGCTGAGCAACTGCTCTATCCCAAGATAGCATATAAATTCAAAATACTAGACTGAAGGACTAGAAGTTTTGTGCGGAAAATATTTCACCCAGAGGGTGGTTGGTGCCTGGAATGAGCATTGAGAGAGGGATGTGGAGGCAGGTCTGATAGAGGTATTCAAAAGGGTTGTTATCTGAGAGAATGTGCGAGGTAAAAGGGATAAGGCAGGGGTGTGGGACTAGGTATATTGTTCTTTCAGAGAGTCAGTGCAGACTCAAAGGGCCAAATGGCCCCCTCCTGCACTGTAAAGATTCTGATACTAGGAAGTTGCTGTGTTCAAAGGCCTCCGTGGTAAGTAATGAAGATTGAAGAGTCAACTCACATTTGAACTGCCTGCCTTTTAACATCCAAGAAGCTGCATCTACCAACGCGTAAAGGTAACAGAGGAAGCAGATTTAAAGGCGATTGACAAAACAATCAGAGCCAACATGAAAAAAGTATTTAGAAGTAGCACGGCCTCAGAAGCCTTGGAATTAATTTAACAAAAGCTTTCAGGAGAAACTTGATAAACAGATATATTGTAATATGGGAGAAACCGCAGACGAACGACAGTGCAGGGAGAATCTGGGTGATGCGAAAAAAAAAGCACCACTGACATGGAGACAGGAATTGATGACAATTTTACAAAAGGCAGTTTCATTATAAATTTGAGGAAAGGAATAATGAGGGTCGTATTCATGTCGCGAGGTCTAGAATACAAGATAAGGGATGTACTTCTGAGGCTGTACAAAGCTCTGGTCAGACCCCATTTGGAGTATTGTGAGCAGTTTTTTGGGGCCCCGTATCCAAGGTTGTGCTGACCTTGGAAAGGGTCCAGAGGAGGTTCACAAGAATGAACCCTGGAATGAAGAGCTTGTCATATGAGGAACGGTTGGGGACTCAAGAGGATACAATCTCAGACTAAATCCCTTTAAAACAGGGATGAGGAGGAATTTCTTCAGCCAGAGGGTGGTGAATCTGTGGAACTCTTTGCCGCAGAAGGCTGTGGAGGCCAAATCATTGAGTGCCTTTAAGACAGAGAGATAGGTTCTTGATTTATAAGGGGATCAGGGGTAATGGACATGAGAAAAATATTGAATGGTGGAGCAGACTCGATGGGCCGAGTGACCCAATTCTGCTCCGAGGGGCTGGTTTAGCACACTGGGCTAAATAGCTGGTTCGTAATGCAGAACAAGGCAGCAGCGCGGGTTCAATTCCCCTACCTACCTCCCCGAACAGGCGCCGGAATGTGGCGACTAGGTGCTTTTCACAGCAACTTCATTGAAGCCTACTTGTGACAAGCGATTATTAAGTCTTATGGTCTAACACCAGGTTAAAGTCCAACAGGTTTATTTGGAATCACGAGCTTTCAAAGCATAGCTCCTTCCATCAGGTGAGTGAAGGGGTCAGTTACTCAAACACAGCATATGTGGATAAAGCCAACGATGCAAGATGATACTTTGAATGGGAGTCTTTGCAGGGAATTAAATCTGTACAGGGCCATTGGATGGAAGAGTACAATAAGTGTTCCAGGTCTTCCACAGCTACTTTAGAAAATATGGGATTTTCCCTCCATAAAACAGAAAGTGCCAGGAAGTCCCTGGGCAAGATATTAGATCTGTTTCAGAACAGACTATTGCAATGAAACATATAGCAGAGCTACAGTCCGACACCATAGAAAAATACATCCCTCATGAGAGCAACGCTCAAAATGCATCAAGCCTTCGATAAGTTTCCAAGTTTAGTTTTTTTTTTTTAAATCCACTCTTGCAAGTGTTCTTGGGTGTACTTCAGAACCTGGTGTAAAAGGCACATTTCAGCTGCAGTCTCTGCATCTATCTAGTTTGTGCAGCAAGTTACACAGCAGCTGCAGCATGCATTTCAATTTGAGAATATTAATGGCACTACTGGACAGCAGCATACATCACGGCACAAATACCTCCTACAAAATTTCTGCCCAAATGAAGGTCAAACCAGAGCAGTTTTTAAATAGGGTTTGCAGAATTGCTGAAACAATCCACATAATGCTAGACCGGGAAAATTCAATTCTGGAGTTTTGACAATTCTATTTTATTGGGGCCATCACCTTTCTTGACACATTGGAGAAAATTCTATAGGTAGATGTTTATACAAGATCGGAACCCAAGGGCTCAAATTACTTTGAGCCTCAAGTCAGAATGTTAGACTTCGATACAGATGAGGGTTCCCCTCCCCCAGAGAGGGAGTTTCAGATCCCACCACTGAGCTCCCTTCTATTTTGGTCAGTTACTTTAAAACCTACATCACACCTGGCTATTGACCGCTCTGCTAACAGAAAATAAAAAAGGACCTTCCTTCCCACTCTCTGGGTCCCTCAAAATACCAAAAGATAAACAACCCCAGACTATTCGATCTTCCTCACAGCCAAGCTGCCACTCAAGTAACTTCCTCAAATTCCCCCCCGTAACTTCACTAATATGATCAAATCCTTCCTGTAACGCAGTGTCAGTCGACATCTTCCGGCAGCCTACAACTTTCTTCTTCATGATCAACTTGTGCATCATCTGCAAAAAAAATGTAGGGGGCAAGACTCTATTTAAAAATCACAAAAAAAAATTAAGGACTGCCTGAGTCCCTGTCCACCCCACTGGATATTTCAAAGCAGCCAGCACAGCAAGGTTGAAATTTGGTCATGAAGCACCAGATTAGATATTGTCTTAGCCTACACCAAGCTGGTACACAAATATGAAATGAAAATGCAACGAACAAGGGCCACTAGCTGGCAAGATATTAGCCACACATCTTACAATTGCCCTATAATCCAGCCCTGATCTGTGACCAGTCTTGAGAACAATACTCCATTATTCTCTTGATTGATTTATCCTACCTCCAAAGTACATCATACCATGCTCACTGCAGATTATGGAAGTGCTGTAAATGACAATTGCGTCACTGAGGCAACGCAAGTATGTAGATAATCAACCAGACAGGCATGAAAATCATCAAAATCTTAGATCATTGCACAACCACCTACATAATACATTTAACTGTAGAATTACCAGTGAATCCACTCCGCCATTTAACTTAATATTCCACACAAAAACATTAGAAGCTAGTGTAGCTGATCTTATGCTTGATTAATGGATACAGGAAGGCAAGATGGAGGCCAGTCTCAAGCAATTAATGGAGAATGACAGGCAATAAAACAGCAAATGATGGAAAAAACTCAACATGTCTGGCAGCATCTGTGGAAGGAGTTCACG
The DNA here is from genome assembly GCF_047496885.1 of Scyliorhinus torazame. Taxonomy (NCBI): domain Eukaryota; kingdom Metazoa; phylum Chordata; class Chondrichthyes; order Carcharhiniformes; family Scyliorhinidae; genus Scyliorhinus; species Scyliorhinus torazame. Next base: position 29,803,242 of record NC_092733.1, on the reverse strand, counting down.
TTAAATCTGGTGAGACTCATCCCTGCCTTTCAGAAAACTTAGTGAAGGCCACCCCACTAAAGCCCTGCACATCTTTGGACTGTGGGAGGAAACCAGAGCACGCGGAGGAAACCCAGACACTGGGAGACTCCGCAGACAGTGACCCAAACCGAGAATCAAACCTGGGACCCTGGAATTTTGAAGCAACAGTGCTACCATGTTCTGTCAACCTCCCTGGGAGGTAGCTATGCCATCTTTCAATCCATCGGTTGCAGCCACCTAAAGCCATGTGGCCATTAACTGCAGTTTTGCCAGTCCCGACTGCACGTCACTTTGTGGTGCATAAGCTATTGCGAAAAAAATACAAAAGCACCAACTCCAATGGATAGAGGCAAGCGCAAAACATTGGGAATTAAACCTACAAGCATCCAAAGAAAAACTAAAGCAGGATTTGCAGCAGAGTAATCACCTGGGACTCATGAAATACCTCTTTAAGAATCATCCACCTAACTTGCAAATCTTTGGACAGTGGGAGGAAACCGGAGCAAACCCACACAGACACAGGGAGAAAGTGCAAACTCCAGTCACCCAAGTTCGGCGTTGAACCCGGGTCTCTGGAGCTGAGGCAGCAGTGCCGAACAACATGGCACTCTTCAAAGCAAAACGTTCAAATGCTGAAAAATGCATTGAGCTTTCAATGATTGAAATGGGGTTGCAAAAGGTTGGCAGTTTTAGAAATCCACAGTGCTGAAGAGATTAAAGAGTGCGTCCCAGAACCTAGCGTTCAAGGAAAGATCTTCCACTGTATGCATCTAGCAGGTTGCCCCTGCTGGGCAACCTGCTAGATGCATACAGTGGAAGATCCTTCCTTGAACGCTAGGTTCTGGGACGCAAGCTGGCACGGCGGCGGTGACGAGCGCCGCTGCCTCACGGCACCAGGGACCCAGGTTCGATTCCAGCCTCGGGTGACCGCCTCGTGCGGAGTCTGCACGTTCTCCCCCCGCGTCCGCCTGGGTTTCCTCCCACAGTCCAAAGACGCAGTGGTTAGGCGGACCGCCCGGCCGTGTCGAATCGCGCCCCGGCGGGGAGGGGAGAAAAGGGACGTGGGCTCATTCTGGATGGGCTGAACGGCAGGCAAGCTGTGTGTGTGTGTGTGGTGTGGGGGGGGAAATCTTAAGAGTCCAATCTGGGAATATGGACAGCAGCACTGGGTGGCAGTCCCCCTCCCTTTTGGTCAACCCTGGCTTCAGTGCCCACAGGCAGGACCGAGCAACCAGCCGGGCTGCCCAAATGCGCGCCTAAAATAACCCGCACCCGGGAGGTGGGGCCCTCCCGCGTTTGCCGCTCTCGGGTGCCGTGCCAAGGAAACGGCGGCTCACTTCACCCAGAGTGGGTCAGACCCCCATCACCTTTACCTGGAATACAAACATGTGGCGGCCAGCGGGTACGGGGCCCACCAGCACCGAGTCCAGCACCTGGTCGTGCTCCTCGCTCTCCGCCGATCCCACGTAGATTATTTTCCATTCCAGGTCTGAAAAGAGCAACAAAAAAAATAATTAATAATAATTAAAAAAAAAAACAGCGGCGAAAATTGCAGATGTTTTCTACGCATGTTTAAAAAAAAGAGGCGCCAGCCCGCCCTCCCGGGGAGCGCGCGCCACGGCCGGTGATTGACAGCTCCATTGATAAAAAAAAAAACCCCGCCATCAGAGCGCGCGCGCCGCCAGTTAGGAGTCCCAAACGGCCGGGCTCGCGGCCCCCCTCTCCCTGCGCACGCGCGCGCTCTCCCCCATCCCCCACCACCACCACCGCCACCACACACTCACCGTCCGGCAGATCCTCGATGCACTCGAAGGTGATCTCGAACTGGAAGGGGTTGTTGAAGGGAGACGGGTTGTCCAGCACCACCACGTTCAGCACCTGCACTTTAGCCATGGTGGCCCGGAGAGGGGGAGGTGAGTGTGTGTGTGTGTGGGGAGGGGGACCGGCCCACTCGCTCACTCCCGCCGCCCTGCGCCTGGTTTTTTTTTTTGTCCTTCCTCCCCCCTCTTTTTTTTTTTTTCCCTCCCGAACCCCCCCCTGCCCCTGTGGAATCCGGCTCGGCGGCCACTCTCCCACACTACGCGCCGTCCGCCCCTCCCCCGCTCTTTATAGCCGCCCCGCTCTCGCGAGAGCTTCCCGCCCCCTTCGATCAACTTTATTTATAAACAATGGGCCGCGCACTCGCCGTCCCACCAATCAGCGCGCCGGGTGGCGGGCGGCGCCAAAACCGCCTCACACACTGGGGGGGGGGGGGGGGGAGGGGCAACAGTGATGTCATAATTGGGGGGGCGGGGTAACGGGGATGGGCGGCACGGTAGCACAGTGGTTAGCACTGTTGCTTCACAACTCCATGGTCCCAGGTTCGATTCCCGGCTTGGGCCACTGTCTGCGGAGTCTGCACGTTCCCCCCCATGTCTGTGTGGGTTTCCTCCGGGCGCTCCGGTTTCCTCCCCCAAGTCCCGAAATTTGTGCGGTCAGGTCAATTGGTCATTCTGAATTCTCCCTCCGTATACCCAAACAGGCGCCGGAGTGTGGGGGCTGGGGGCTAACAACTTCTTTGCAGTGTTGTTACAATAAAGATTATTATATAGTGGGAGGTGGTAAAGGCGATTGGGGGGGGGGTGGTGGTGGTTTAGAGGGCATTAGGTAAAGGAGGTGGGTTTAGAGGTAGTGCGGGGAGGTGTAAAATGTATCGGTAATGGGAGGGGTAAAGGGGATGGGTTAAGGAGGAGGGGGTGAAGGTGTTGGAGTAAAGGGGTAAAGATGGTGACAGGGTAACAGTGACGGGGTGAGGGGGGATGAAGTAAAGGAAATGGGGTAAGGAGGAGGTGAAGACAAGAGGGTAAAGGAGTACAGAGGATGGGGCAAAAGGGAGGATAAAGGGGATTGGGCAAGGGAGGGAAGGAGTAAAGGGGATGGCGTATAATGTGAGGGGTAAAGGGGATGGGGCAAAGAGGGATTGGTTAAGGGGCCAAACCAAAGGCTAAGGGGTACCAGTGATGTGATAAGGGGAGGGGTAAAGGGTATGGGATGAGAAGGGTAAAGTGGAGAGGAAAGTGTAAAGGGGATGGACTGGCAGGAACGGGAGGAAGACGGGGGATAAGAGGGGAAAAGGGAGTGGAGGGATGGCGAGGGTAATGATGGGCGGAGGCGAAAGGACAATGAGTGAGGAAGTCAAATCGATTGTCGATAACCATTAGGAAGTGGAATAATACAGAGATTTCATAGATAAATCAGGTGGAAATTTTGCAGACACAGCAAATTGGTTATTCCAATTATAAAATTATTACCTGGTTGCAAGACTGTACAATTATTAATGCCCTTCACCACTTCAGGGTGTTCCGAACGCTTTTGCAAGGAAACAATAATCTCCTTCTGCTCACTGTTGCGGACACTTTGATCACAGCCAACAAAGTACTTTTGAGGCGCAGTAATTGCTCTAATGTAGCAAACCTGTCAACCACACAGCAATATCTCATTTACTGCAGCATGACAATGTCCACATAATCTGCTGCGTGATTTTGGATTTTGGATTAGCTATTGCCCAGGACGCAGGGGAGATGCTCCCTTCATTTTCTTGATAGGGCTGGCGTGGCCCTGATTAAGCTCTTCCCGACAGTTCAGCCTGTACTGGAGAGTTGGCCAGATTTAGTGCTCAATTCTGTGGAGTGGGGTTTGAACCCAAAATGTTACCCACCAGGGTCCCGGGTTCGATTCCCGCTTGGGTCACTGTCTGTGCAGAGTCTGCACGTTCTCCCCTTGTCTGCGTCGGTTTCCTCCGGGCGCTCCGGTTTCCTCCCACAAGTCCCGAAAGACATACTTGTTCAGTGAAGTGGACATTCTGAATTCTCGCTCTGTGTACCCGATCAGGCGCCGGAATGTGGCGACTAAGGGATTTTCACAGTAAATTCATTGCAGTGTTAATGTAAGCCTACTTGTGACAGTATGAAAGATTATTTTCATTATCATGACTCAAAGGCCAGAGTTCTACCTACTGAGCCATGGCTTGCACTTGCGTGAAAGGAATATCCACCAAATCAGTCCAGACTCCAGGAGGTTTGCTGTGTAATGTAAAGAGGGAGGCTAAATTGACACTGGAAGGTGCATGGACAAGCCACGTGGCCGTACAGCTTTTGAAATTCAACTGCGTTAGTCAGCCAAATCCCCCCCCCCCCTCCAAAGAATCGGCAGCTACCCTCACCCTCCAGTCGACATCCCCGTTTATTCAGGTCTCTGTGTTTCCTTTTTGGGGAAAACAATTGCTTTGTTGCAGAGATGTCGCTTAAAGCCATCTTAACGCTGTCCTGGAACTGCAGTTCATTGATTGTCAGGAACTGGTGTGTGTTTAAGAAAATTGACGTGTTGTTTTCCTTCTCAAAGTGAACCCAAAATCCCATCTAATTTTATTATTGACTCAGTTGTGTCCTGGACATTAAAAACTGGTTGCATTCAACCCACAAAGGCCTAGAAGTAGCCTTGAGAGGCAGGTCACGTTGTGCTCACAGTCAGAGATTGGGAATGGGCGGTCTGGACAAGAGTGAGTTTACCTCAGAATGTCGTTCAAGGATACATGGCAAGACTTTGCCACGTGACATATATCGAGCCTCCAAGCGGAACCGTAGGTTGACTTGCTCGCTTCTCTTTCCATGAGGGAGAGCAGAAAACACGCTGGAATTTGTCACGGTTAAGAACATAAGAACTAGGAGCAGGAGTAGGCCACCTGGCCCCTCGAGCCTGCTCCGCCATTCAATGAGTTCATGGCTGATCTTTTGTGGACTCAGCTCCGCTTTCCAGCCCGAACACCATAACCCTTAATCCCTTTATTCTTCAAAAAACTATCTATCTTTACCTTAAAAACGTTTAAAGAAGGAGCCTCTACTGCTTCACTGGGCAAGGAAGTCCATAGATTCACAACAACTTTGGGTGAAGAAGTTCCTCCTAAACTCAGTCCTAAATCTACTTCCCCTTATTTTGAGGCTATGCCCCCTAGTTCTGCTTTCACCCACCAGTGGAAACAACCTGCCCGCATCTATCCTATCTATTCCCTTCATAATTTTATATGTTTCTGTAAGATCCCCCCTCATCCTTCTAAAATATTTTTTCTTCTTTTTTTTTTATCGCTTATTGTCACAAGTAGGCTTCAAATGAAGTTACTGTGAAAAGCCCCTAGTTGCCACAGTCCGGCGCCTGTTCGGGGAGGCTGTTACGGGAATTGAACCGTGCTGCTGGCCTGCCTTGGTCTGCTTTCAAAGCCAGCAATTTAGCCCTGTGCTAAACAGCCCCTAAATTCCAACGAGTACAGTCCCAGTCTACTCAACCTCTCCTCGTAATCCAACCCCTTCAGCTCTGGGATTAACCTAGTGAATCTCCTCTGCACACCCTCCAGTGCCAGTACGTCCTTTCTCAAGTAAGGAGACCAAAACTGAACACAATACTCCAGGTGTGGCCTCACTAACACCGCATCCAATTGCAGCAGAACCTCCCTAGTCTTAAACTCCATCCCTCTAGCAATGAAGGACAAAATTCCATTTGCCTTCTTAATCACCTGTTGCACCTGTAAACCAACTTTTTGCGACTCATGCACTAGCACACCCAGGTCTCTCTGCACAGCAGCATGTTTTAATATTTTATCATTTAAATAATAATCCCTTTTGCTGTTATTCCTACCAAAATGGATAACCTCACATTTGTCAACATTGTAGTCCATCTGCCAGACCCTAGCCCATTCACTTAGCCTATCCATATCCCTCTGCAGACTTCCAGTATCCTCTGCACTTTTTGCTTTACCACTCATCTTAATGTCGTCTGCAAACTTGGACACATTGCCCTTGGTCCCCAACTCCAAAACATCTCTGTAAATTGTGAACAATTGTGGGCCCAACACTGATCCCTGAGGGACACCACTAGCTACTGATTGCCAACCAGAGAAACACCCATTAATCCCTATTCTTTGCTTTCTATTAATTAACCAATCCTCTATCCATGCTACTACTTTCCCCTTAATGCCATACATCTTTATCTTATGCAGCAACCTTTTGTGTGGCACCTTGTCAAAGGCTTTCTGGAAATCCAGATATACCACATCCATTGGCTCCCCATTAACTACAGCACTGGTAATGTCCTCAAAAAATTCCACTAAATTAGTTAGGCACGACCTGCCCTTTATGAACCAATGCTGCGTCTGCCCAATGGGACAATTTCCATCCAGATGCCCGCTATTTCTTCCTTGATGATAGATTCCAGCATCTTCCCTACTACCGAAGTTAAGCTCACTGGCCTATAATTACCCACTTTCTGCCTACCTCCTTTTTTAAACAGTGGTGTCACGTTTGCTAATTTCCAATCCGCCGGGACCACCCCAGAGTCTAGTTAATTTTGGTAAATTATCACTACTGCATTTGCAATTTCCCTAGCCATCTATTTTAGCACTCTGGGATGCATTCCATCAGAGCCAGGAGACTTGTCTACCTTTAACCCCATTAGCTTGCCCACCACTACCTCCTTAGTGATAACAACCCTCTCAAGGTCCTCACCTGTCATAGCCTCATTTCCATCAGTCACTAGCATGTTATTTGTGTCTACCACTGTGAAGACCTTCCAAAAAACCTGTTCAGTTCCTCAGCCATTTCCTCATCTCCCATTATTAAATCTCCCTTCTCAATCTCTAAAGGACCAATATTTACCATAGCCACTCTTTTTTGTTTTATATATTTGTATAAACTTTTATTATCTGTTTTTATATTCTGAGCAAGTTTACTCTCATAATCTATCTTACTCTTCTTTATAGCTTTTTTAGTAGTTTTCTGTTGCCCCCTAAAGATTTCCCAGTCCTCTAGTCTCCCACTAATCTTTGCTACTTTGTATGCTTTTTCCTTCAATTTGATACTCTCCCTTATTTCCTTAGATATCCACGGTCGATTTTCCCTCTTTCTACCGTCCTTCCTTTTTGTTGGTATAAACCTTTGCTGAGCACTGTGAAAAATCGCTTGGAAGGTTCTCCACTGTTCCTCAACTGTTTCACCATAAAGTCTTTGCTCCCAGTCTACCTTAGCTACTTCTTCTCTCATCCCATTGTAATCTCCTTTGTTTAAGCACAAAACACTAGTGTTTGATTTTACCTTCTCACCCTCCATCTGTATTTTAAATTCCACCATATTGTGATCGCTCCTTCTGAGAGGATCCCTAACTACGTGATCCTGAATCAATCCTGTCTTATTACACAGGACCAGATCGAGGACCGTTTGTTCCCTCGTAGGTTCCATTACATACTGTTCTCGGAAACTATCGCGGATACATTCTAAAAACTCCTCCTCAAGGCTGCCTTGACCGACCTGGTTAAACCAATCGACATGTAGATTAAAATCCCCCATGATAACTGCTGTACCATTTCGACATGCATCCGTTATTTCTTTGTTTATTGCCTGCCCCACCATAATGTTACTATTTGGTGACCTATAGACTACTATCAATGACTTTTTCACCTTACTATTCCTGATTTCCATCCAAATGGATTAAACCTTATCCTCCATAGCACCAATGTCATCCCTTACTATTGCCCGGATGTCATCCTTAAATAACAGAACTACACCACCTCCCTTACCATCCACTCTGTCCTTCCGAATAGTTTGATACCCTTGGATATTTAACTCCCAGTCGCGACCATCCTTTAACCATGTTTCAGTAATGGCCACTAAATCATAGTCATTCACGATGATTTGTGCCATCAACTCATTTACCTTATTCCGAATACTACGAGCATTCAGGTAAAGTACACTTATGTTGGCTTTTTTTTTTACCTCTGTTCTGAATCTTAACACCTCGATCAGTAACCTCTCCTAAGTTATATTTCCTCTTAACTTTTCTCCTAAATTTCCTTGTCGTTGAACCCATATCTTCATGTAACAACCTGCCGCGTTGCTTACCATTAATGTTTTTACTTCCCATTTTATTCCTTTTCGTATTCCTGGTCCTATTCACTGAGCTCCCCTCAGTCACTGTACCTTGTACTGTTGCCCGTTTTGATTTTTGACTATGGCTTCTCTGCCTTACACTTTCCCCCTTACTGCCTTTTGTTTCTGTCCCTGTTTTACTACCTTCCAACTTCCTGCATCGGTTCCCAGACCCCTGCCACATTAGTTTAAACTCTCCCCAACAGCTCTAGCAAACACCCTCCCTAGGTCATCGGTTCCAGTCCTGCCCAGGTGCAGACCGTCCGGTTTGCACTGGTCCCACCTCCCCCAGAACCGGTTCCAATGCCCCAGGAATTTGATTCCCTCCCTCTTGCACCATCTCTCGAGCCACGCATTCATCCTATCTATCCTGACATTCCTACTCTGACTAGCTCGTGGCACTGGTAGCAATCCTGAGATTACTACCTTTGAGGTCCTATTTTTAGTTTAACTCCTAACTCCCTGAATTCAGCTTGTAGAACCTCGTCCCATTTTTTTACCTATATCGTTGGTGCCTATGTGCACCACGACAGCTGGCTGTTCCCCCTCCACCCCCAGAATGTCCTGCAGCCGCTCCGAGACATCCTTGACCCTTGCACCAGGGAAGCAACATACCATCCTGGAGTCTCGATTGCGCCTGCAGAACCGCCTGTCTATTCCCCTTACGATCGAGTCCTCTATCACTATAGCCCTGCCATTCTTCTTCCTGTCCAGCTGCGCAGCAGAGCCAGCCACGGTGCCATGAACCTGGCTGCTGCTGCCTTCCCCTGGTGAGCCATCTCCCTCAACAGTATCCAAAGCGGTATATCTGTTTTGCAGGGAGATGACCGCAGGGGACACCTGCACTGCCTTCCTACTCTTGCTCTGTCTTTTGGTCACCCATTTTCTATCTCCCTCAGTACCTTTCACCTGCGGTATGACCAACTCGCTAAACGTGATATCCACGACGTCCTCAGCATCGCGGATGCTCCAAAGTGAGTCCATCCGCAACTCCAGAGCCGTCAAGCGGTCTAACAGGAGCTCCAACTGGACACACGTCTTGCACGTGAAGGAGCCAGGGACAGTGGACGTGTCCTTGAGCTCCCACATCGCACACGAGGAGCATGACACGGGTCTGAGATCTCCTGCCATGTCTTAAACCTTCGGTTAACTTCAACAACTACAATTTCCAAAAAAAGAAAACCAAGAAAAAATAAATAAATGTACCAATGAAAAGAAAACAGAAACACTACTTACCAGGGACAAAAGGCACCTCCCCGCCCCCCCCAAGCTTTGAATTCCCACCTAGATTCAAATTCCCAAACTCATTCTTTGCTGTCTCACTCCGGCTGTGCCTCACTCTGACTGACACTTAACTGCCAACCAGTTATGTGAGTGGGTGGGGCAGCACTTGTTAACCTACGCTGCACAATTCTAGATTAATTTACATTCCTGAAATAAACTCCTGAAATTTAAAAGGAGTTGCCTTACCGATTTGATTGGATTCAATTCAATTCCCACCTGGGTTAGAAACCTAGGTCCCTTTAAGAGTAAACCAGGGCTGGCTTCGGAGCGATACAAGCTCATTGAAGCTTGTATTTTAAGAGCTGGGCTTTGCCCTAGTGGAGAGGTTGTTTCCAGACAGGGTGAGGATCCAGAAGAGTAGCGTGGGAGCCAGTTTGTGTACGCTGAACTCTCGTAACATAATAAAACACAGGTAAATCGTCACAATGTCTTTGCTGCCTAATTCGGTAAATGGACGTTCATCTGTATAACAGAATTCAAGACTCAATCATGACTTTTTACAAGGTTTACTTTCTTCACAGCATCTTTTTTTTACAACAATATACTTTATTTGTAAAATTTCAGGAAGTACATTACAAACATGTCAAAGTGACCATCACACAACGTGCAATAATATTTAGCTTCTCCACATACAGCAGGGCGCACTCTGAGATGTTTCAATACAGTCAAAGCAACATTACAGATGTTTCAAAATGGTCATTACAAAATGGTACACAGGTACTTGAGTTGTCTACTGTAAGGGCCCTTCCTGTAGATTCCCTTATTTCCCCTTTATTTTTGCTGCTATCATTTTGAGCCTTGGATCCTTAATGGACACGTATCTTTAAGTCTCGCAGTGAAAGTGGGAAACTCAAAAGAGTACACTGTGCTAGCCATCGGACAGCAGAATTCAGACTTTGTGGCACCTGAGAGATTGGTGGGACACGGTTCGATTGGTTTGCTGGTGGCCAATGAATTGACCAAAAGTCCGTGTTCTGCCCGGTAACATAGAACATAGAAAATACAGCACAGAACAGGCCCTTCGGCCCACGATGTTGTGCCGAACCTTTGTCCTAGATTAATCATAGATTATCATTGAATTTACAGTGCAGAAGGAGGCCATTCGGCCCCTTGAGTCTGCACCGGCTCCTGGAAAGAGCACCCCACCCAAACTCAACACCTCCACCCAACACCAAGGGCAATTTGGACATTAAGGGCAATTTATCATTGGCCAATTCATCCAACCCGCACATCTTTGGACTGTGGGAAGAAACCGGAGCACCCGGAGGAAACCCACGCAGACACGGGGAGGACGTGCAGACTCCGCACAGACAGTGACCCAAGCCGGAATCGAACCTGGGACCCTGGAGCTGTGAAGCAATTGTGCTATCCACAATGCTACCGTGCTGCCCTTGAGAACAAATAAATCTACACTATATCATTTTACCGTAATCCATGTACCTATCCAATAGCTGCTTGAAGGTCCCTAATGTTTCCGACTCAACTACTTCCACAGGCAGTGCATTCCATGCCCCCACTACTCTCTGGGTAAATAACCTACCTCTGACATCCCCCCTATATCTTCCACCATTCACCTTAAATTTATGTCCCCTTGTAATGGTTTGTTCCACCCGGGGAAAAAGTCTCTGACTGTCTACTCTATCTATTCCCCTGATCATCTTATAAACCTCTATCAAGTCGCCCCTCATCCTTCTCCGTTCTAATGAGAAAAGGCCTAGCACCCTCAACCTTTCCTCGTAAGACCTACTCTCCATTCCAGGCAACATCCTGGTAAATCTTCTTTGCACCTTTTCCAAAGCTTCCACATCCTTCCTAAAATGAGGCGACCAAAACTGTACACAGTACTCCAAATGTGGCCTTACCAAAGTTTTGTACAGCTGCATCATCACCTCACGGCTCTTAAATTCAATCCCTCTGTTAATGAACGCGAGCACACCATAGGCCTTCTTCACAGCTCTATCCACTTGAGTGGCAACTTTCAAAGATGTATGAACATAGACCCCAAGATCTCTCTGCTCCTCCACATTGCCAAGAACTCTACCGTTAACCCTGTATTCCGCATTCATATTTGTCCTTCCAAAATGGACAACCTCACACTTTTCAGGGTTCAACTCCATCTGCCACTTCTCAGCCCAGCTCTGCATCCTATCTATGTCTCTTTGCAGCCGACAACAGCCCTCCTTACTATCCACAACTCCACCAATCTTCGTATCGTCTGCAAATTTACTGACCCACCCTTCAACTCCCTCATCCAAGTCATTAATGAAAATCACAAACAGCAGAGGACCCAGAACTGATCCCTGCGGTACGCCACTGGTAACTGGGATCCAGGCTGAATATTTGCCATCCACCACCACTCTCTGACTTCTATCGGTTAGCCAGTTCGTTATCCAACTGGCCAAATTTCCCACTATCCCATGCCTCCTTACTTTCTGCATAAGCCTACCATGGGGAACTTTATCAAATGCCTTACTAAAATCCATGTACACTACATCCACTGCTTTACCTTCATCCACATGCTTGGTCACCTCCTCAAAGAATTCAATAAGACTTGTAAGGCAAGACCTACCCCTCACAAATCCGTGCTGACTATCCCTAATCAAGCAGTGTCTTTCCAGATGCTCAGAAATCCTATCCTTCAGTACCCTTTCCATTACTTTGCCTACCACAGAAGTAAGACTAACTGGCCTGTAATTCCCAGGGTTATCCCTAGTCCCTTTTTTGAACAGGGGCACGACATTCGCCACTCTCCAATCCCCTGGTACCACCCCTGTTGACAGTGAGGACGAAAAGATCATTGCCAACGGCTCTGCAATTTCATCTCTTGCTTCCCATAGAATCCTTGGATATATCCCGTCAGGCCCGGGGACTTGTCTATCCTCAAGTTTTTCAAAATGCCCAACACATCTTCCTTCCTAACAAGTATTTCCTCGAGCTTACCAATCTGTTTCACACTGTCCTCTCCAACAATATCGCCCCTCTCATTTGTAAATACAGAAGAAAAGTACTCGTTCAAGACCTCTCCTATCTCTTCAGACTCAATACACAATCTCCCGCTACTGTCCTTGATCGGACCTACCCTCGCTCTAGTCATTCTCATATTTCTCACATATGTGTAAAAGGCCTTGGGGTTTTCCTTGATCCTACCCGCCAAAGATTGTTCATGCCCTCTCTTAGCTCTCCTAATCCCTTTCTTCAGTTCCCTCCTGGCTATCTTGTATCCCTCCAATGCCCTGTCTGAACCTTGTTTCCTCAGCCTTACATAAGTCACCTTTTTCCTCTTAACAAGACATTCAACCTCTCTTGTCAACCATGGTTCCCTCACTCGACCATCTCTTCCCTGCCTGACAGGGACATACATATCAAGGACACGTAGCACCTGTTCCTTGAACAAGTTCCACATTTCACTTGTGTCCTTCCCTGCCAGCCTATGTTCCCAACTTATGCACTTCAATTCTTGTCTGACAACATCGTATTTATCCTTCCCCCAATTGTAAACCTTGCCCTGTTGCACGTACCTATCCCTCTCCATTACTAAAGTGAAAGTCACAGAATTGTGGTCACTATCTCCCCCACTAACAAATCTATCACTTGCCCTGGTTCATTACCCAGTACTAAATCCAATATTGCCCCTCCTCTGGTCGGACAATCTACATACTGTGTTAGAAAAGCTTCCTGGACACACTGCGCAAACACCACCCCATCCAAACTATTTGATCTAAAGAGTTTCCACTCAATATTTGGGAAGTTAAAGTCGCCCATGCCTACTACCCTATGACTTCTGCACCTTTCCAAAATCTGTTTCCCAATCTGTTCCTCCACATCTCTGCTACTATTGGGGGGCCTATAGAAAACTCCTAACAAGGTGACTGCTCCTTTCCTATTTCTGACTTCAACCCATACTACCTCAATAGGGTGATACTCCTCGAACTGCCTTTCTGCAGCTGTTATACTATCTCTAATTAATAATGCCACCCCCCCACCTCTTTTACCACCCTCCCTAATCTTATTGAAACATCTATAACCAGGGACCTCCAACAACCATTTCTGCCCCTCTTCTATCCAAGTTTCCGTGATGGCCACCACATCGTAGTCCCAAGTACCGATCCATGCCTTAAGTTCACCCACCTTATTCCTGATGCTTCTTGCGTTGAAGTATACACACTTCAACCCATTTCCGTGCCTGCAAGTACTCTCCTTTGTCAGTGTTCCCTTCCCCACTGCCTCATTACACGCTTTGGCGTCCTGAATATCGGCTACCTTAGTTGCTGGACTACAAATCCGGTTCCCATTCCCCTGCCAAATTAGTTTAAACCCTCCCGAAGAGTACTAGAAAACCTCCCTCCCAGGATATTGGTGCCCCTCTGGTTCAGATGCAACCCGTCCTGCTTGTACAGGTCCCACCTTCCCCAGAATGCGCTCCAATTACCCAAATACCTGAAGCCCTCCCTCCTACACCATTCCTGCAGCCACGTGTTCAACTGCACTCTCTCCCTATTCCGAGCCTCGCTGTCACGTGGCACCGGCAACAAACCAGAGATGACAACTCTTGTCTGTCCTGGCTTTTAACTTCCAGCCTAACTCCCTAAACTTGTTTATTACCTCCACACCCCTTTTCCTACCTATGTCGTTGGTACCAATGTGCACCACGACTTCTGGCTGCTCACCCTCCCCCTTAAGGATCCTGAAGACACGATCCGAGACATCCCTGGCCCTGGCACCCGGGAGGCAACATACCTTCCGGGAGTCTCGCTCGCGACCACAGAATCTCCTATCTATTCCCCTAACCATTGAATCGCCTACAACTATTGCTTTTCTATTCTCCCCCCATCCCTTCTGAGCCCCAGAGCCAGACTCAGTGCCAGAGACCTGGCCGCTAGGGCCTTCCCCCAGTAGGTCATCCCCCCCAACAGCATCCAAAACGGTATACTTGTTTTGAAGGGGAACGGCCACGAGGGATCCCTGCACTGTCTGCCTGTTTGTTTTTTTCCCCCTGACTGTAACCCAGCTATTCTTGTCCTGTACCTTGGGTGTGGTTACCTCCTTGTAACTCTTCTCAATCACCCCCTCTGCCTCCCGGATGATCCGAAGTTCATCCAGCTTCAGCTCCAGTTCCCTAACACGGTCTTTGAGGAGCTGAAGTTGGGTGCACTTCCCGCAGGTATAGTCAGTGGGGACACCGGTGGTATCCCTCACCACCCACATCCTACAGGAGGAGCATGTAACTGGCCTAGCCTCCATCCCCTCTTACCTGACAGAATATAGCTGCCCTGTGGACTAACTAGATCTCCGCCCTCCGACCCTGCTCCCAGTCAGCTACACTTTCTGTAAACTCCTGGCTCTCTTCGCACTCTTTGCGGAATTGTCGGAAACAAAATGAAAGGAGCACCTTACTCCCTCCTCACCTAACTCCCTCGGTCACCAAACTCTCACTATCGCACTCAAATGCACCAAATTCAGCACTCCCTCGGTCACCAAACTCTCACTATCGCACTCAAATGCACCAAATTCAGCACTTCCTCGGTCACCAAACTCTCACTATCGCACTCAAATGCACCAAATTCAGCACTCCCTCGGTCACCAAACTCTCACTATCGCACTCAAATGCACCAAATTCAGCACTCAGTGCAAACAAAGTCTGCACTGTAGGGGATCACTTTTATACTGTGAATCTAGCCTCTGAAAACTGGCCTAATCCAATTAACTAATTAACAAGCTCCAGCTGCAAGTGCCTACAAGTAGAAGCCTGTTTAAAGCTTATTGAAAATTCACCTTCTTCTAAACCAAACAGCAACTTTTAAGTTAATTAACTAAATAAAAGAAAGACTAAACTTTAGATAAAAATGAAGCCTTATACTCCCTCGGTCACCAAACTCTCACTATCGCACTCAAATGCACCAAATTCAGCACTCAGTGCAAACAAAGTCTGCACTGTAGGGGATCACTTTTATACTGTGAATCTAGCCTCTGAAAACTGGCCTAATCCAATTAACTAATTAACAAGCTCCAGCTGCAAGTGCCTAGAAGTAGAAGCCTGTTTAAAGCTTATTGAAAATTCACCTTCTTCTAAACCAAACAGCAACTTTTATCTTAATTAACTAAATAAAAGAAAGACTAAACTTTAGATAAAAATGAAGCCTTATACTCCCTCGGTCACCAAACTCTCACTATCGCACTCAAATGCACCAAATTCAGCACTCAGTGCAAACAGGCGATGATTGGATCCTACCCCAGTGGGATGATTTTACAGAGAACTAATGAAATAACAGTCAGGTCCTGGACACTCAAGGAAAGGAGCTGCTCTGTCTCTACTGTTTTCTCCATAAAAGCTTTATAGCTGTATTTATGAAACTGCAGAGACCTGAATGAATCTACAATGAACATCATTACAGACTGAAGGTGGAAACTTCAAACTAAAAGCCTAAATTGGAGGATAATGTGCTCGAAGATAACCATCTGAAACAAAGACTTTTATCCTTTTTACTTATTATTTTCACTCTCTTTTCCCTTCCGTGTTTGTTTGTCCGTCTTGCGTATGTGTCTGTGTGTAGAGGATGGGGGTGAGTTAAGGGGGGGGGGTTTAGGAATTAGATAATAGTTAACCTGTTGTATTTGCTGCATATTCATATAGATCACATAGAACATACAGTGCAGAAGGAGGCCATTCGGCCCATCGAGTTCGCACCGACCCATTTAAGCCCTCACTTCCACCCTATTACCGTAACCCAATAACCCCTCCTAACCCTCTTTGGTCACTAAGGGCAATTTATCCTGGCCAATCCACCTAACCTGCACGTCTTTGGACTGTGGGAGGAAACCGGAGCACCCGGAGGAAACCCACGCAGACACGAGGAGAACGTGCAAACTCCGCACAGACAGTGACCCAGCAGGGAATCAAACCTGGGACCCTGGCGCGGGTAAGCCACAGTGCAATCCACTTGTGCTACCATGCGTCCCTCACTATTTAATTATAGTTATTGTTATTCATAAACTTAATTGTGTTTAAATTTACAAACCTGGTGACTGTAATTATTGGGTAACCAAGGGCCAAAGACTTAAGGTGTGTTGCAACTCCGGGTCAAGTAGGGCTGGAATTGACCACGCACTAGCCCAGGGGGTCGTAACATAATTTGGGGGCTTGGGTCCGTAATCTTTGGAATGGTAGACGCCGACATTTGGGTTACAGTATGACTGTTAAAAAGACACCAGGTTTGTAATAATGAAAAGAAATGAAAGTCGCTTATTGTCACCAGTAGGCTTCAAATGAAGTTACCGTGAAAAGCCCCTAGTCGCCACATTCCGGCGCCTGTTCGGGGAGGTTGTTACGGGAATTGAACCGTGCTGCTGGCCTGCCTTGGTCTGCTTTGAAAGCCAGCGATTTAGCCCTGTGCTAAACAGGGTGTAACAGGATGGTCATGGAAGCTGCTGAGGGATTTCTTCAGGTGGACGACTTGCCTTTGGTTTGTTTATGAGGACAAACTAATCGTAACGTATTGTGCAGAACTAAGTTATAAACCCTAAATCCAGTTAGAAATGAAACAATTGGAAATGCGGCAAAAAAAGAGAAAAAAATAGGGCAGCACGGTAGCACGGTGGTTAGCACAATTGCTTCACAGCTCCAGGGTCCCAGGTTCGATTCCGGCTTGGGTCACTGTCTGTGCGGAGTCTGCACATCCTCCCCGTGTGTGCGTGGGTTTCCTCCGGGTGCTCCGGTTTCCTCCCACAGTCCAAAGATGTGCAGGTTAGGTGGATTGGCCACGCTCAATTGCCCTTAGTGTCCAAAATTGCCCTTAGTGTTGTGTGGGGTTACTGGGTTATGGGGATAGGGTGGAGGTGTTGACCTCGGGTAGGGTGCTCTTTCCAAGAGCCGGTGCAGACTCGATGGGCCGAATGGCCTCCTTCTGCCCTGTAAATTCTATTCTATAGAGCTTTTCAAACGGAAATTGAAACGAGGAGGTTGGAATTAGAGAGAGAGAGGAAAAAGTAAGAGAGAGAGTTCCAGCTTAAGGCACTGGAAATGAAAAGGGAGCTGGAGGGGAGCTTAGTCCTAGAATGGAACCCAGTGGCGATGTGCTGAAGTTTATGCAGACCCTCCCAAAATTTGAAGAAAAAGAATTCGTTAGGGCATTTGAGAAAATAGCACCCCAAATTGTAGCCATCTGGAATGGCCACTTACAACTAGGAACACAGAAACTCGCAAAGCCTAGCGGGTAAAATGGACAAGGCAAGACTCAGGCAGGCTCAGAGCCTGAAATGCACACTTGCAAGCAAGAAGTCCAGACGGTGTCGAAACTCCGACCAATTAGCATTTTGATGGGGCCGATTAGCATCTTCACCAAAACAAAGGGCTGGTACTCGAGTGACCAGTACAGTCTAGACATTTCGGCGCCACTCCCTGTTCAGGGTAAGCGTAAACAACGGGGTCAGTGACCCCTTGGGACACGCCCAGCCATCCAGATCCCTGCCCATTTATTGGTTAGGAATCGAACAGAGTGATCAGGGATCACCCAATTAGTGGGGTCCAATCTGAAGGACCGCCCAAAAGAGCGCGAAAACCCCCAAGTATAAGAAGAAGGGTTCGCCATATGTTCGTCCTCTCTTGGACCTGGCGCCCCGGCCACGACCATTTCCAAGTGCAGCACCCCCAGAATAAAGTCCAAGTTCAACGCTCGCTACCAGACGGATGAGCCCAGCTGAGCAGCAGTTACTCCTTCGGACTCGGTAGATCCAGAATCTGACACCCGCCACTGTTCCTTTGACCTAAGCCGGGTGCCCGAAGTTACGTACAGGTTGTCTTAGTCGATAGATGTAGTTAACTAGTAGTGTTTATGTTGCATGACTAATTGTGTGTAAATAAAGTACCCTTAATCTTGAACTAACTAACTGGTGTTTGGCTCTTTGATCGACAGCCGTTGAACCTTGTGGTGGTATCATTCGATACCTGCCGACTCTGAGCATTAGAACATAGACATCAAAAGAAAGAAGGGCAAACCCACGGATTGCCATAATTGGAACAGAGACATAGAAAAAGACAGAGGAAAAGAAAGTACAACAAAATGGAGTGGCCGAAAGTAAACCGGACATTACCCAGGCGAGGTAAATTGATTGGGTGGGCACAGGAAGTTTATGCTTTCCTGTCAGAGAGGGGTGTCTAAGGATTATGATGAGGTAAAAATGGCTATTTTGGGTGCATGTGAATTGGTTCCCGAGGCATATAGGCAAAATGTTTCGGCATTTATTGTCCATAGATCTCTGAAGGAAGAAGTGTGGTAAAAAAGGCATATAGGGCATTAATAGAGGCATAGGCTACAAAAGCAGGGAGGTCATGTTGGAGTTGTATAGAACTTTGGTGAGGCCACAGCTGGAGTACTGTGTGCAATTCTGGTGGCCACGACGGTGCCGCTGCCGTTCTCCCCGAAAATGTACACCACAAACCCAGTGGTGGTGGCAACCTTGAGGATCTGGGGGCAGTGGAGGCGACACAGGGGAGTGACGGGTGCTTCGGTGTGGTCCCCGATAAGGAATAACCACAGGTTTGTCCCAGGGAGGATGGATGGGGGGTTCCAGTGTTGGCAACGAGCAGGAATTAGGAAGCTGAGGGACCTGTTTATAGACGGGACATTTGCAAGTCTGGGAGCGCTAGAAGAAAAATATAAGTTGCCCCCGGGGAATGCCTTCCGGTTTATGCAAGTGAGGGCATTTGCGAGGCAACAGGGAATTTCCGCAGCTCCCGACGCAGGGGATCCAAGATAGAGTGATCTCTGGGGTATGGGTCGGAGAGGGCAAAGTGTCCGAAATATACTGGGAGATGAGGGACGAGGAGGAGGCGATGATAGAGGAGCTGAAGGGAAAATGGGAAGAAGAGCTGGTGGAAGAGATTGAGTAGGGGCTATGGGCTGATGCCCTAAGTAGGGTAAATTCCTCGTCCTCGTGTGCCAGGCTTAGCCTGATTCAATTTAAGGTTCTACATAGAGCACATATGACGGGAGCAAGACTGAGCAGGTTTTTCGGGGTGGAGGACAGGTGTGGGAGGTGCTCGGGAAGCTCGGCGAACCACACACACATGTTCAGGTTGTGTCCGGCACTGCATGAGTTCTGGGGGGGCGTGGCAAGGGTAATTTCAAAGGTGGTGAAGGTCCGGGTCAAGCCAGGCTGGGGGTTAGCGATATTTGGGGTTGCGGAAGAGCCGGGAGTGCAGGAGGCGAAGGAGGCCGATATTTTGGCCTTTGCGTCCCTAGTAGCCCGGCGTAGGATCCTACTCATGTGGAAGGAAGCGAAACCCCCAGGCGTGGAGGCCTGGATAAACAACATGGCAGGGTTCATAAGATTGGAACGAATACAATTTGCGTTGAGAGGATCGGCTCAGGGGTTCTCCAGGCGGTGGCAACCGTTCCTTGACTATCTCGCGGAACGATAATGAAAAGATAGAAATGACAGCAGCAGCAACCCAGGGGGGAGGGAGGGGGGGGAGCACTATTTTGTGTTCTTGCTATTTTAAAAAAAATTTTTAGTTGTTGTTAGTTCACTATATTATTTAAATAATGTTATTTACCAGTTAATGTATAATCCCTTGTTGAGTTGTAAAAACTGAAAAAATTTTGTTTGAAAAATTTTAATAAAATATATTTAAAAAAAAATAAGTTCTGGTGGCCACATTATAGGAAGGATGTGATTGCACTGGAGGGGGTGCAGAGGAGATTCTCCAGGGTGGTGCCTGGGATGGAATATTTAAGTTATGAAGAGAGGTTGGATAGGCTTGGGCTGTTTTTGCTGGAGCAGAGAAGACTGAGGGGCGGCCTGATCGAAGTGGACAAGATTATGAGGGGCGTGGACAGGGTGGCGAGGGAGCAGCTGTTCCCCTGAGTTGAAGGGTCAGTCACGAGGGGAACACAAGTTCAAGGTGAGGGGCAGGAGGTTTAGGGGGGATTTGAGGAAAACGATCTTACCCAGAGGGTGGTGAGGGTCTGGAACGCGCTACCTGGGAGGGGGGTAGAGGCGGGTCTGGAACGCGCGGCCTGGGAGGGGGGTAGAGGCGGGTCTGGAACGCGCGGCCTGGGAGGGGGGTAGAGGCGGGTTGCCTCACATCCTTTAAAAAGTACCTGGATGAGTACTTGGCACGTCACAACATTCAAGGCTTTGGGCCAAGTGCTGGTAAATGGGATTAGGAAGGCAGGGCAGGTGTTTCACATGCATTGCTGCAGACTCGATGGGCCGAAGGGCCTCTTTACTGTATTACTCTGTGATTCTAGTCAGGATGTGGTACCAATGACTGAAATGACACAAAAGTGAACAGCTTATTAATACATCTCCCTTTAAAGGCACATAGTGCCTCCTCGAGGTAAAGGAGGCAAACAGCAAAGCAGATGAAATAATTAGTGATCAAATTCTTTTGAAAATGAAGAGCAAGGTGGATGAAGAACCACTGCACAGTTCTTCATTCTGTTAACAAAAAACAGAAAGTTCATGGAACCAACAATGTGCTATCCTCTAATTCTGATAATGATGCGAAAAGTAGTTACAGCCCACCACCACTGAAAGGAACAATGGGTGGGATTCTGCATCGGCTGACGGCGAAACCACAAAACGCGATTGAGCGGAGAATAGGTTCCTATGCCAAAACTGCGGTGGGCGCCGATTTGACGCCCAATCGCGGTTCTCCATCACCTCGACTGCAGCGTCAATGCATTCCAGAACGCAGGTATAGTAAACACCGTTTGCATATCATTAGCGGGTCTGACCCGGTATTCTCCGGGGCCTCTGCATTACTCCGCATCTGATGGGCCGAGTTCCTGACGGCGCGGTTCCCTTGTGCTTTTAAAATCATGAAACCGGCGTAGTGGCTGCTGAGGGGGTAGGAAGCTATCCAACATCGCCATAGTTTGCTGACAGTTGAGCTGCTGGCCGGGGGGGGTGGGCTTCTGCCAGGGCCGCGGGGAGTAGCGGGGGTGGCCAGGAGGTGGGCAGTGGGGTTGGGGTGGATGGGCACGGAACAACATTGCCGCAGCCGAAAAGCCAACCGTGCAGCTGCGCACACCGCTGACAGCCCAATGTAAATTTAGGGCCATGGGTCGTATAGACATCCCCCCCCCCCCCCCCCTCCCCGCCCAAGGCCACCCCCCATAGGTATCCGCTGGTCCCAGCCGACCAGCTGTATGGACTCACTTCAGCACAATCAGTGGCACCTTGTTGGCTGGGATGAGCGTGTGCGGGGAGTGTAATGTGTATGTGGGCCTGCAGCTTTTCAGCCTCCCGAGTGTCAACCATGGACCCGGCGAATCCCGCACCATTTCTCATTGGAATCGAGTGCGTTCCACGTGGCGCCGGTGCTAGCCCCTCAACGGTTGCTGAATCAGTCCAGGTGCGGCGCCTGTTTTGCTGTCGTGAAAGTCCATGAATTATGCGTTGGCTTCAACACTTAGTCTCAGGAACGGAGTGCCCAATGTCTCTTCAATTCAACACATCCACCATGCACTCTCCTCGTCCATGGGCTTCATCTTGGTATATCTGAAAGTAAAGAAAAGTTGAAATCTGGAAAGCACAAATTGTATAAGTCCGTATTACTAAATGCAGATAAAAGCTGTGATGACGAAGACTCCGATGAAGAGGTAAAAGCTGAAAAGCAAAGAATGGTGAAGATAAAGCCACCCAACACTGCAAAGATTGAACCCACCGTTTTGCTTGTCACTGAAAGTAATCATGTGAAGGAAAAGAGAGAATGTAAAGCTGGAGGGGTTGAAAAGTGTTTATTGATTAAAAATGAACCCAATATCTCCCACAGCATTGACAAAACTGCTTGTAGTTTGGCTGTAGAAGATCCTCAAAATTTGGGTCAATATTTATTGGACAATCAGAAAACACTGGCTGCATTACATGAGAGACCGAAAGAGACAGAAATGTAGAAGAAACTCATTCAGGAGTGCCTCTCCAATTTGGACAGTCAGAAACCGAACACAGGGAAGCATATGGTCTTTGATTTTGAAGAAGATAGTGAAAACAAGGCACTGTTTGAAGATATTAGAAGGAGTTCTAAAACCAAATGTACAAACTATCAGCAGAAGAAGAACAGAAAGAAGATCTAATAAAGATGCTGAAAGGATTTGGAGGGAAACAGGGTGCACTACGTTAACCCGTCCTGATGTAGGCATAGGAAACTCTGAACCAAGAGAGCCATATCTGCCTTGACAAAAACCACAGAGACTGGCTCAGTTAGAGACTGAAATACAGTGCAGGTTGGAAATGTTGCGGAAACAAGCAAAAAACAATGTGGTCCACAGAAGGCTGAATAGAGTTTGGGAGATTGAGGGTCATGTTAGTGGGCGAATCGGTGCAGGCCGCTCAGGCCTTTCCAGGCCATTTAAAATGGGGGTAGGGGCAGTATTACTAACAGACGACGATGTAGGAATGGAGAGGCCAGTGTGATATTTTTCAAGTAAACCAGGTCCGTGTCAAAGAAAGTATTCCACCATTGAAAAGGAAGCCTTCGCCTTGCTACTAGCCCTTCAGCACTTTGAAGTATGTGCCTGACATGACAATAAACAAAGCTTAGTTTATACGGACCATAATCCGCTTGCATTTATAGAAAAGTTTAAAACTCTGAACGCATGATTATTCTGTTGGTGTTAATTATTGCACCAGTTTAATATTAAAATTGTACACATCTCTGGAAAGGATACTGTGATAGTGGATGCTTTGTCACGGGTTTAAGAGCTGACTAGTTAGCAATGTAGAGGTTGGGACGGGAACTTACATAATGCGGATGGATGAAAGCATAGATGTTTATGATTTATGTCTTGAATGCACAGTAGCACAGTGGTTAGCACTGTTGCTTCACAGCTCCAGGGTCCCAGGTTCGATTCCCATCTTGGGTCACTGTCTGTGCGGGGTCTGCACGTTCTCCCCGTGTCTGCGTGGATTTCCTCCGGGTGCTCCGGTTTCCTCCCACAAGTCCCGAAAGACGTGCTTGTTAGGTGAACTGGACATTGTGAATTCTCCCTCAGTGTACCCAAACAGGCGCCGGAGTGTGGCGACTAGGGGATTGTCACAGTAACTTCATTGCAGTGTTAATGTAAGCCTATTCGTGATAAATATTATTATTATTACTTCATAATGAAATGTCTGTGCCAGATGTTTTAGGGGATGGAAACATGTAAGGGACCTTCCTGTTGATTCCTTTATTTCCTCTTTCTTCATTTTTGACGTTATCATTTTGATCCATGGATGCTTAATGGACATGTGTCTTTACGCCTAACAGAGGAAGTGGGAAACTCAGGAGTTACAAAAGAGTACATGGTGCTAGCCTTCGGACAGCAGAATTCAGACTTTGTGGCACCCGAGAGATTGGTGGGACACGGTTCGATTGGTTGACTGGTGGCCAATGAATTGGCCAAGAGGCCATATTCTGCCCGGTAACAGGTGGTGATTGGATCCAACCTGAGTGGGATGATTTTTCAGACAACAGTCGGGTCCTGGACATTCAAGGAAAGGCGCTGCTCTCTCTCTGTCTTATATTCTCCTGAACAGCTGTATAGCTGCTGTAATTCCGAAACTGCAGAGACCTGAATGAATCTACAATGAAAATCATTACAGGCTAAAGGCAGAAACTTCAAACTGAAAGCCTAAACTGAAGGAAGATATGCTAAAAGATAACCATCTGAAACGGAGACTCTTATCCTGTTTACGTATTATTTTTACTCTCCTCTTTTCCCTTCTGTGTTTGTTTGTCCATCTTGTGTATGTGTGTGTGTGTGTATATAGAGGGCGAGAGAGCGTTTAAGGGGTGGGTTAGGAATTTGTTGTATTTGCTGCATATTTAATTATAGTTATTGTTATTAATAAAATTAATTATGTTTAACTTTACAAACCTGGTGACTGTAGTTATTGGGCATCCAAAGACGTTGGGTGTTTTCTCAGTTATTTATTCATTTCAATTGTGTTGCGACTCCAGGTAAAGTGGGGTTAGAATGACCTCCCACTGGTACCTCATGTGCAACTTGCAACACCTCCTTTCTATACCCTCCCGGCAATACTACTTAATGAACTTCTGGCCACTTTGCATCTGCCTGCATATGTAAAGGTCTCCATTTTCTCATCAAGCCATTACTTTTGCGGTACTAACACTCTGGTATACACTCAGATTCCTCTTCCGTGTATGCTTTCTGATACATCCATTTTATTTCTACATCTTTCTGTTGTGACTCCGCCAATTTTCCTGAACTAAAAATATCCATCTCATCCTCCATCTGTTCTTGTTCTTTTTCAACCATCTGATCAAAAATCGTATCTGATAATTGCACTTCAACTTCATCTTCACTCCTTGATTTCTCCCCTTGTCTTAACCTGTGACTTTGTGACGTTGTTTAAGAACGAAGAACAAGAACAAAGAAAATTACAGTATGAAGTCTTATAACACCAGGTTAAAGTCCAACAGGTTTGTTTCGATGTCACTAGCTTTTGGAGCGCTGCTCCTTCCTCAGGTGAAATTCACCTGAGGAAGGAGCAGCGCTCCGAAAGCTAGTGACATCGAAACAAACCTGTTGGACTTTAACCTGGTGTTGTAAGACTTCGTACTGTGCTCACCCCAGTCCAACGCCGGCATCTCCACATCAAAGAAAATTACAGCACATAACAGGCCTTCGTCCCTCCCAGCCTGCGCCAATCCAGATCCTTTATCTAAAGCTGTCGCCTATTTTCCAAGGATCTACTTCCCTCTGTTCCCCGCCCGTTCATATATCTGTCTATATGCATATTGAATGATGCTATCGTGCCCGCCTCTACCACCTCCGCTGGCAAAGCGTTCCAGGCACCCACCATCCTCTGCGTAAAAAACTTTCCACGCACATCTCCCTTAAACTTTCTCCCTCTCACCTTGAAATCGTGACCCCTTGTAATTGACACCCCCACTCTTGGAAAAGGTTTGTTGCTATCCACCCTGTCCATACCTCTCATAATTTGTAGACCTCAATCAGGCCCCCCCTCAACCTCCTTCTTTCCAACGAAAACAATCCTAATCTACTCAGCCTTTCTTCATAGCTGCTTTAATTCTTTCTCATGTTCCATTTGTTTAAGTTGTAACTGAATTTTTCCCATTTCCAAAGGGTCAAACTGTATCTCAGGCAACTTTGAATGCTTAGCCACCGCCATAATTACCTCATCTTTTCGCATTTTGTCAGGTAATGTTAACTGCAATGTTTTTTTGCCAAATCTAACAGTCTGCTTTTAGTCTCTGTCCATAAGGTACTGCGTGTGACCGTCTCCACCCCCAAAAACATCAGAGCCTCTGAAAGAGCCATTGTCCACAACACACTCCCTACTTAAACTATAATACCACACCTGAAAAGCAACCACAATATGCTCACCCCTCACTGTCTTTAAGTTCACTAAGCCAATCCAATAGATAGACTTCTTTCCCCCTCGAGCCCCCAATTTGTTATGGGCCACGGTTTAGAGAACCACGAAGTGTATCATGAAGTTCACCTGACCCACAACGTTTACTAGATTGTGGTATGGGGAGCACACGGCCCACTCTACAGGTGTGGTACAGCAGAAATGGAAAAGTATTTTTAAAAAGCTAAACAATGTTTATTCTACGAGTTAACCTTTTTAACATACAGTGAACATCTTGGCAACCATCATATCAAATACAACCCTCAAAGAATACAACACTAAGTAATCCTTATTAACTTCCAAACAACATCCAGAAAACAGAAGAAACAACTTTTACCAGAAGCACATCAGGTTAAAGTCACTACTGTTATTAGTTTTAAATCACCAGAATCGATTTACAGTCTTTAGATTACAGGGAGAGATTCATACACCTTCTGGCTGTGACTGCAGCTATCCAGCTCTGAAAATGAAACTACAACACACCCTGCAGCAAACAGCCTAAAACGAAAGTAAAAAGCTGACAGACAGCCCAGCTCCACCCACTCTCTAACATCACTGCAGTAATAAACACCCATTTCCTAAAGGTGCTCTCACTACAGATACCTATGTACACACCCATTTATAAACAACCATTTCTTAAAGGCACTCTTGCATGACACCGACCCAACCTTCACAACACCGGGGCAGGTCCCTCCGAACCATATCCCCAGCACGCCAGGCCTGATGGTGAAGAGGACAAGGGATTAGTCAGCCCAGTTCCCATGATTCACCATGATTCAACTTGACATCCAAAATGAAATGAATGAAAATCGCTTATTGTCACAAGTAGGCTTCAAATGAAGTTACTGGGAAAAGCCCCTAGTCGCCACATTCCGGCGCCTGTTCAGGGGGGCCAGTTCGAACCGGTAACGGATGTTGATCAGTCTGTGCGCCGACAGTGGACCTGAGCAGAAAATGGTGACATCGTCCATACACACGGATCTATCACTTCAGTGCCTTCACTGCCTGGGATCGCCACTGATGTCTGAATCCTTCCTGATGGACTCAGCAAAGGGTTCATTACAACAATGAACAGGACAGGAGAGAGAGAGAGGGCAGCCCTGTCTGACTCCAGATTTAATCGGAAAGCTTTCCGATTTCCACCCATTTATTGAAACTGCTCTGCTGATGTTTGTGCGGAGAGCAGTTGGACAGAATTGCGGATTCCCTCCCCAAACCGCATTTTGGAGTGCATGAGAGAGCATAACTCAAAGTTGCACTAAACATGACGAGGGCTGACATATTTTCATCGCCCAACTCATGTTCAGTCTCAACATCACGCATCATGTAGAAGTGCGATATTCTGTCAAAGGCCTTCCCCTGGTCTCGGCTGGTGAGGCAGGTATCCACACCCCTGCCCCACACCTATTGCTGAGTCTCATGAGGCTATCGGAGATCTTCCTGCAGGGTACAGAGCAGGTCTGGTCAGGATGGATAACCAAATCCAGAGAAGACCTCACCCGATTGGCTATGGCCTTGGACACTTTCAAGAGTGAATTGGATTGCCAGTTTCTAATTTCTTCCATTTCCCCGTTCCGCTTGTAGACGAGGGTAATGATGAATTTGCTCATGGATTCTGACATGCTTCCGGATAGAAGCATACTCTCGCATACTTCCAGCAGGTCTGGGCCAATCCAGTCCCAGAGACCGTTTCCAGGAGTTTAACTCTCCTCGAAGGCCTGTAGGCCCTTAGCCAACTCACCCAGGGCTAGCGGCATGTCTAGCCTCGCCTGCCCACTGCCCTCTGACCTCCATGATTGAGACAGGAAGGATTGGGAGGGCTTGCTGTCAGTGGGCTTCAAGCCCGGCATGAAAGAATTTGCTGATCCTCAAAATGTCGGACTGCGATGGCTTCACTGAGCCATCTTCTTCCTTCAGGCTACTGACCTGAGAAACCCACAATTACGACTCAGGAGAGAAGATTGATAATTCAAAGGCTTTAATTACCAGAGAACCAGACAGCTGCCGAGAAGTGTGCTCACTGCACACTGCCCACTGAACGTAACCTTACGTACAGTTCCCTGGGGGCGGAGCCAGAGGTGGAGTCCCCCAGGGTTCCAAACCCGGTCTTAAAGGGGCCTACGCATTAAAAGTACATGTGTGTACAGATATCATTCATCACATGACCGCAGTGCTCTCTGAGCGCACCTTTTGGAAGAAGGACATTTCCTCCTGTTCCACGGAGCGGATTCCACCTTCACAGCTTTGTCCAGCACCTCTTTCAAGTTGGTAGGCGCGCTTATGGCAGACGGTGCTTCCCTGTGTGGGCAGCAAATGCAGCAACATCACATTGGAAGTCACTGCTCCGATACACGTGTCGCTGGTCCTGCCAGGTTTTGACCTTGTTCTATCAACGCAGATGCCGCCAACACGTTTTGACCACATTGATTTACGCCAACGGTCAAGCAACCAGAAAAATCACCCCGGTGTTCCGGTATGCAGTAGCTGGTAAAGCAGAATGCCCTCCTGTATTGCAACTTTGTAAACATACCTCTGGTACACCAGCAGGTGAGCCAAGATGGCCATGTCTGAGAATTCGCCCAGCTGCAGGGCACAATGCTGGCTGCTCACCACATACAATCAAGTTTGGACTTCGCTGGCCATGCCATTGATACTGCGTTGCTTGATATTGCCGCTAAGTGAATGAACTTAGCGGCAAGTTCATTCTTGGGCCTCCTCGCTAAGTGCAGTCTCTGCAGCTTTTTGGGGCCTCCTCGCTAAGTGCAGTCTCTGCAGCTTTCCTTTGCCATGGTGTGAGGTTTTCCTAAGGATGAGGACCTTACTGCTGTGGTTAGCAGCAGGAGTGCACAAAACTGTCTCGACCTCCATTAGCTATGCCCGTGTCTGCTTGATGTCGGTGGTTTGTCTTTGTGTTCTTGTTTTATTTCTGAGTGCCTGCCTGTTACTCGGCAGCCCGTCGCCACATTGCACTCGCTCAGCTCCAGTATAGCTGAGGCCCCTTTCTCTGAACCCTTTTTGTCACGTTTGCGTCTCTTTGGACACAGTTCCTTTCTCTGCCTGGCGTCAATGTGGGCCAGAAGATGCTGAGATTGACATGTTGAGCCAGTGGTCGTTTAGTCATCAGCCAGCTCAGCAGGTGAGCTAGTACAGGCAAGACAAATTTCACTACTTCCCTTCTCAAGTCTGTTACTTTGGGTGCTCTTTATAACAGTACCTGACAAGCTTTTACTTGCTAGGCAAGTAAAACCGAGCTCTAGTGCGGAGGGTCGCGGCGTTCCCAATCGCGGGAAGAAGTGCCCAACGGTCGCGATCGGCTTTAAAAAAAATGCCGGCCGTCCCAACCATGTGTGCCCCCTCAGCCGGATGTAGCAGTGCGCAGGCCTGGAGCCCAGCGAGGTAGGCCGTACGTCAGTGCGCTGTTCCAAGAACAGGTTAAAAAAAAATCGATTAGTCTTCCCGCCAGAAGTGGCAGCAGAGCCCACGTACTCTGAGGGGAGCTTCCTCCATTTTGTAGCTGCCAGCAAGCAAGCAACAAGACTGTGAAGAACTGAAGATGGATCTTTTTGGACTGGGGAAGAGAGGGCCAGAGACACAAACAGGCCAGGATCTCACAACTGAATCTGCTGGAGAGAGCTTCCCAGGAGAGTCCACCGCAGGACAAAGCAGTGGTGGTGTGAGCTCCAGGACCTCTGATGAACAACCCATACAGAAGTCTGACATTGAATGACAAAGCAAGTGAGACCGTGAGGTCCAAGCCGGTTCACCTGTCGCATTAAAGGTAAGCGAAAATGGTGGGTCGCGAAGGTCGGCCTGCATGGGTCCTGAAGGTCGGCCGGCCATCGGTCCCTAAGGTCAGCCGGTTGGTAAAAATAGGACCCCGGAAAATTTTTTTGAAAAACACTGCTCTAGTGAGTAGTCATGATGTGGAGATGCCGGCGTTGGACTGGGGTGAGCGCAGTAAGAAGTCTTACAACACCAGGTTAAAGTCCAACAGGTTTGTTTCGATGTCACTAGCTTTCGGAGCGCTGCTCCTTCCTCAGGTGAATGCAGAGGTATGTTCCAGAAACATATATATAGACAAATTCAAAGATGCCAGACAATGCTTGGAATGCGACCATGAGCAGGTGTTTAAATCTTTACATTGGGGGTGAGGGCTCTATACAGCATTGACTCAGTGTATCCCTGTTGCTCTTGGTGCATCCTGAAGTAAATTATATACCAAATTCCCATAGAGTTTTAAAGCTTTGCCTGTGTAGACTGTTATAAAAATGTAGTAAATAAATGAAATAATGAACAATAAATCAAAATTGTCCGCCTGTAAATGGTTTATCCCATGTGCTGACAGGCGTATTCATTCCACATTTTTGGAATTCCTGTCCGACACACCACCTACATTTTCACCCTTTTCCATGTTAAGGCCAAAAGAGGTGGGAGCAGAATTAGGCCATACCAACTTCCCTGCTGCACACTCCTTCCTGTGGTTCCAAACTGGCCAGCTTTATTTATACTTGGAGTTTACTAATGGTTTCTCCGGCCCCCCCCTCATTGGGGAAGCTCATACTCCCACAGGATTGTGGGATTGTCATTAGTCCCCAGCCAATGGTAAGCAGGCAGGTTATAACACTATCTATCTCTGTATTGAAGACACTCAGTGACTTGGCCTCCACAGCCAAATGTTATACTGTTCAACCTGCCATGCCACTTGGCACATACACTGCCTATCTCTCTGCATAATCGCCTTACACACACCCTACACTCACTTTACACTAACACCCTCCATAAACCCTCTGCTACCCCATATAATAGGGTACGCGGAGTGGTTACGGTCATCGATGAGTAATCTACAGGCCTGGATTAATGCTCCAGAGACATGAGTTCAAAGTGCCACCACCATAATTTAATTTCTATTAATTTTAATATATTTTATATGGGGAGACAAGGACTTAGTGATGACACCACTGGACTAGTAACCCAGAAGCCAAGGTCAATGCACTGGGGCCACCGGTTCAAATCCCACCACGGCAGCTGGCGGAATTTCATTCCGTCGATAGAATTGAAATCAAACTAGTTCACCAACATACTTCAGGGAAGGCAATCTGATGCCCTTTACCCTGTCTTGCCTGTCTGCAACTCCAGACTCTCAGCAACATGGTTGGCTCTTAGCCACACGAGGAAATAGCCCAGTGAGCCCTCATTTGTCAAGAGCTGGCTCACCTACACCTTCTAAGGGCAATTAGAGATGGGAAATAAATGCTGCCGGCCTTGCCAGCAATGCCCGATACCCATTAATGTAGGTGAAAAAAAACCAAGTCGTTCGTTACAAGCCTACGCTGTCACCCTACACGTGTGCTCTACTGTCCCCACCCTACACTCTTACCATATACTCGGCTTTTATTATCACCCGACACAAACCATTTACTGTTATCTGATATACAATCTGCACTATCGGCCTACAACCATCCTACATTGCTCCTATGCTCGCGCCCTATACTTACTGTGTTGTTACGTTACTTTGAGTAACAGAAGCCGCTACTTGGTGTAGGCGTTGCTGAAGGATACTCCAGACCTCGAGGTAAGTTGAACGTATTTATTGAGCGATTAACAAAGGTCCTAAATGAGTTCTACACTCTACTAATCTGACTCTAGTAACACAGTACACTCTGCTAACTATATGAACTTACTCTAGACCACATGCTATGGTGTGACGGTGCTGCTTACTACACACGTCTTGCTCTCTAGGTTTCTGTCGGTGGAAGGGGCAGGGCCTGTGTGCCTTGTCCTTTTATAGTGGTCGTGTGGTGCCCTCTTGTGGTGATGCCACTGCTGGGCATTCTGATTACCCATTGGTTGTGTCTTGTTCTGATTACCCATGGTTACATGTCTGCATATCATTACATCTCCCCTTTTTTTTTGTTGTGTGCCTGCCTAATGTGGTGATGGTAGCTATGGTTGACAGTACTAAAGATAAGAACATGATATGCATGACTTGGATATACAGTAAACATGAGAAGGGAAATGTTCATAAATCCAGTCTTTGGGGTCTCCGCCTCATCCTTGATAACCTTCTGAGAGGTGGCGGAGGGGATGCCGGTGTCTTGATAGCCGTGTGGGAGTCACGACTGGTGCAATCGTGGTTCGTGGTGTCTTGAGGTGACGCTTCAACAGACGGCAGTGGAGGGGGAGTTGGTCGTGGGCGGATGATTTTCCGAAGTGCCCTTCGATTTCGTCGAATGCTAGTGCCGTCAGCCGTTTTTGTCACGTAGGATCTGGGCGCGGCCTGCCGAATGATGACAGCTGGGGTAGACCGCCCGCCATCAGGTGTTTTGATCCTGGCGGTGTCTGCTGGGGATAGGGCATCCAGATCGGTGGCGTGTGGGGCATAGTGATGATTCTGACTGTCACAAAGCTGTTGCATCTTTTTTAGTACCGGTAGGTGATCTGGGTTGGGCAGGTGTAGGGCTGGAAGTGTTGTTCTGAGGTCCCTGTTCATCAGCAGTTGAGCTGGTGACATGCCAGTTGATAAGGGAGTCGCCCGGTAGGATAGTAGTGTAAGGTGTATGTCGGACGCGGAGTCCGAGGCTTTGTGGATAAGTTGTTTGATGATGTGCACCCCGTTTTCGACTTTGCCATTGGACGCCGGGTAGTGTGGACTGGAGGTAACGTGCTTGAAGTTGTAGCCTTTAGCAAACGTGATCCATTCTCGACTGTGGAAACACGGGTCATTGTCGCTCATGACAGTATTTGGGATGCCATGCCGCCAGAACGTCTCTTTGATGACGGTATTTGAGGTGAGGTCGGACAGCTTCAGCATCTCAGGATAGTTTGAGAAGTAATCAATGGGTAGGATGTAGTCGCGACCATTCGCGTGGAATAGGTCATTGCCGACCTTGGACCATGGAGAGGTTTCCAAGTCGTGTTGTTGGAGCGTCTCCTTGCCCTGTGCTGGTTGGAACTTCTGACAGGTCCCGCAGTCCAGGACCATGTCCTGGTTGATGTCCTGGGTGATGCCGGGCCAGTAGACGGCTTGTCGGGCCCTGCATCTGCATTTTTCTATGCCCAGGTGTCCCTCGTGAATTTGATGCAGTACCATGTGCTTGAGACGCAGCGGGATCACTATTCTGTCCATTTTTAGCAGAATTCTGTTGATCATCGTTAGGTCGTCTTTGACGTTGTAGAATTGAGGGCATTGCCCTTTCGGCCACCCATTGTTGAGGTTGTAGACGATTCGCTGCAGCAGGGGGTCCTTGTCCGTCTCTTCTCTGATGAGAACGAGTTTTTCCTCTGTTGCAGGGAGGTTGCTTGTACACATTTGTACCTGCGATTCAATGTGCTGGATGATCTCCAGTGGCTCACTCGGTGAGGTGACGGAGTGGGACAATGCATCGGCAATGATGAGCTCCTTGCCAGGTGTGTACACAAGATTGAAGTCGTACCTCCAGAGTTTGAGCAGAATTCTCTGCAATCGGGGCATCATGTCGTTCAGGTTCTTTTGGATGATGTGGACCAGAGGTCTGTGATCCGTCTCAAAGGTAAATGTTGGCAGTCCGTAGATGTAGTCATGGAATTTGAGGATGCCGGTGAAAAGACCTAAACACTCCTTTTGAATCTGCGCGTACCTGGCCTCAGTCGGTGTCATCGCCCGTGACGCGTACGCTACTGGGACCCAGGATGATGTGTCGTTTTTCTGTAGCAGCCGCTCCAATGCCATCCTGACTTGTATCGGTTGAGATTTTTGTTTCGCGATCTGGGTCAAAGAACGCGAGGACGGGTGCAGTGGTGAGTTTGGCCTTCAGCTCCAACCACTCTGTCTGGTGTTCCGTCCACTCGAAGGTGGTTGATTTCTTTATCAGTTTTCTGAGGGACGTTGTGTGTGTGACCAAATTCGGGATGAATTTTCCTCGGATGTTTACCACTCCAAGGAAGCGCAGTACTGCTTTCTTGTCCTCGGGGACTTTCATTGCCTCAAAGGCTTTTATTTTGTCCGTGTCCGGGCGGACACCGTGTTTCGATATCTGACCACCCAGGAACTTCAGCATGGACGTCCCAAAGCAGCACTTCGATTTGTTTAGATTGAGGCCAGGCTCATGTCTGCGTCAGAATAATCTCTTCAGTCGCGACACATGTTCCTCCGGAGTTGAAGACCAGATGATGACATTGTTAATGTAGACACAAGCTCAGTCTATTCCTTCCATCATCTGTTCCATGGATGTGGTGGAATATTTCAGATGCCGAGATGATGCCAAAGGGTTGTAGCAGAATCTGACAAAAGGCGTGTTGAAGGTGCGGAGCTTTCTGCTGGATTCTTTGAGTTGGATTTGCCAGAATCCTTGGGAAGCGTCCAGTTTTGTGAAGAAGCACGCGTGTGCCATTTCGCTTGTGATTTCTTCCCTTTTTGGGATTGGGTAATGTTCCCGCAGAATGTTTTTGTTTAGATCCTTGGGGTCGATGCAGATTCGTAGGTCCTGATGTGTTGGGTAGGCCGGGTCTGCGAGGACTGCGTCTGCTGCAGCAGTGAGAGAGACAGGCTTCCAACACTTGAAGAAATACAACTTGATTTTATTGAACTCTTAACTATTATACATACTTTAACTGTGGGTTGACACTGTGCTGACTTGACTGGAGACCTGAGGCTAACCTGACCAGACTATCTTACTACCATATGGTGTATGTTCTAGTTGCTGCTCACAGGCTCTGACTGTCTCAGAGGCTGCATCCCAAGAGAGCGGGAAAACTAGTTCCCTCTGGCTTTATCGTGGTCGTGTCCTGTCTGGTGATTGGCTGCTGTGTTCTTTGTTCACTGGTCATCCTGTGTGTCAATCACTGCCTGTCTGTGCACCATCATATACCTGTGTGTATATTATGACATCTCCCCCTTTTCTTTTCTGAATAAAAATGTGTGTGGGTCAATAAATTGTGTGTGTGTGTGTACAGGAGCCTGACTATATACAAAGTATGTTAACGTATTCACATGGGAAGGTATCTAGTGCAGATAGAGGGCAGATAACAAATTAGGAAGAAACAATATGTCCAGATGTGTAAACGGATCACAAGGTAATGCAACGTTCAGTCTATAAATTCAGTCTCTGTGGCGGCGATGAATTCTGGCTGACCGCCTCAAAGGTGGGTCAGGGGCCGCCTGCACTTGAACGGGCGGAACTGCCCCAATGTAGAGGTCGGTAAAAGAACTGGCAGATTGGTGGCCTCGTGGAAGGGCGCGTCCTGAGGAACCAGCATGCGAGGCGGGACATCACGTTCAGCTAGCGGGCGTGGAAGTAGCCGCAGTGCCCGCCTATTACGCCGAAGAAAGGAGCCATCATGCATGCGAACGAGGGACGATCTCGGGGCCACTTGCTTAACCACCACAGCCGTGGCAGACCAGCCACCGTCAGGTAGCTGAACACGAACTCGGTCAGCAGGAGCCAGAGCAGGGAGATCTGTGGCGTGGGCGTCGTACGCCGACTTGCATTGATTCCGAGACTGTTGCATCCTCTGCAGGACCGGAAAATTGTCAAGGTCCGGGATGTGGATAGCCGGCACCGTCGTCTGTAGTGTGCGGTTCATCAGCAGCTGTGCAGGGGACAGGCCGGCGGACAAAGGAGTCGCCCGATAGGCTAACAGCGCGAGGTTAAAAGCTTGGCGTGAGCCATTTCGCTGGTGAGCTCTTCTCGTTTAGGTATAGGGTAGCGTTCCCTCATGATGTTACTGTTCAAATCTTTGGGGTCGATGCAAATGTGAAGTTCTCCTGATGGTTTTTTGACACAGACCATGGAACTAACCCAGTCCGTGGGTTCAGTGACCTTAGAAATGAGGCCCTGGTCCTGGAGGTCTTGCAGCTGCTGCTTGAGGCGGTCCTTGAAGGGTGCCGGCACCCGATGCGGTGCATGAACCACAGGTGTGGCATTGCTTCAGCAGTATCTTGTATCGGTAAGGTAGTGTACCCATACCTTCGAACACGCCGTGGTATTGTGCTATGATGTCATCTAATTGGGCTTGAAAGTTGCATCTGGCGAGGCCGTTGCCTCTGCGGCCGACATGGTGTGAACCCGTTGCACAAGATTCAGGATTTTGCAGGCCCGAGTACCGAGCAGGGAAGCTCTGTTGGTTCCGACAATTTCAAAACGCAGGGTTGCTTTTGAAGAACGATGGGATACCGCAAGCTGGCATGAGCCACTGGCAGCAATGGCATTGCCATTGTAGTCGATGAGCTGGCAGGCCGGTTGAAGAATGCTTGGCTTGACGCGGATGGTGTCAAGGTCAGACTTTGAAATGAGGTTCGCTGAAGCGCCGGTGTCCAGCCTGAAGCGTATGCGAGCCTCGTTGACCGTAAGGGTGGCACACCACTCGTCGTCCGGATCAATGCTCATCACTGGGAGTTGTTTCACCTTCTTCGCTGAAGGCATCATATGCTTGGTGATGATGCCCACCCGGAATGGGGATGTGAGGCCCTCGGTGTCGGAATCTGGAACCATGTCAGAGTCGGAGTCTGCAACGGGTTGCTGTACTGACTGGACGTTCCTGCGCTGCGGCTGGGATCGCTGTGTATTGAACAGTTGAGCAGATCTGCACAGGGCTGCGTAGTGGCCAAGCTTGCCACACTGGAGACCGTTTCGAGATTTTGCGGGACATTGCCGCTTTAAATGGGCGGAGCCACAGTTGTTGCACGTCATGGTGCCGGCGTCAGGACGTTCCGTGCGCCACCGTGCATGCGCGGTGCGGTCGAACGATGTGCGCACCTGTGCAGTTCGGTCGTCGACCTCGCCGTCCCCTTGGTCGTGGCGCGCATGCGCAGGAGCCCGGGAAAAGCGCGCGAAATGGCTGCCCTCATCCAGACTCAGGCCCTGGAGCTGTTTTAGGGCCTGCACCCGCACCGCATCGTGGGGGCCTTGCTGCGCCATCTCTGCTGCCTTGATATGGGTGTACCGGTTGTTAGCGTGCTTATATAGGATGCAGGTTTCGATGGCGATGGTAAGGGTGAGCTGCTTAACTTTAAGGAGCTGCTGGTGAAGGGGATTGGAGTGGACCCTGAAAACGATCTGGTCGCGGATCATGGAGTCGGAAGTGGAGCCGTAGTTGCAGGATTGCGCGAGGATACGGAGGTGGGTTAAGAAGGACTGGAAAGGTTCATCCTTACCCTGCAGCCTCTGCTGGAACACATCGCGTTCAAAACTCTCGTTGACTTCGATGTCACAGTGGTTGTCGAACTTTAGCAGGACTGTTTTAAGCTTTTTCTTGTCCTCGCCTTCAGCAAAGGTGAGGGAGTTGAAGATGTGGATAGCGTGGTCCCCGGCTGTAGAGAGGAAGAGAGCGATCTTCCTGGCATCCGATGTGGTTTCCAGGTCGGTGGCGTCAAGATACTGCTTGAAAATCTTCCAGTTAGCACCGAGGTTGCCGGCGATGCGGAGCTGAGGGGAGGACGGATGCTGTCCATGTTACCGGATGGCTGATCGCTGGTCAAAGGCAGACTAGCTCAAGGTAGTTCCATCAAACCCGAACATAACTCACTGGTACCATGATGTGTTGGGTAGGCCGGGTCTGCGAGGACTGCGTTTACTGCAGCAGTGAGAGAGCCAGGCTTCCAACACTGGAAGAAATGCAACTTGATTTTATTGAACTCTTAACTATCATACATACTTTAACTGTGGGTTGACACTATGCTGACTTGACTGGAGACCTGAAGCTAACCTGACCAGACTATCTTACTACCACATGGTGCATGTTCTAGTTGCTGCTCACAGGCTCTGACTGTCTCAGAGGCTGCACCCCAAGAGAGTGGGAAAACTAGTGCCCTCTGGCTTCATAGTGGTCATGTCCTGTCTGGTGATTGGCTGCTGTGTTCTGTGTGTTCACTGGTCATCCTGTGTGTCAATCATTGCCTGTCTGTGCACCATCATATACCTGTGTGTATATTATGACAGGTCCCCCGAAGGCTTCTTGACACACACCATCGAGCTGACCCAGTCGGTTGGTTCAGTGACCTTAGAGATGATGCCTTTCTTCTGTAGGCTTGCGAATTCTGCTTTCAGTCGATCCCTCAGTGGAGCAGGAGCTCTCCTTGGTGGGTGGGCCACTGGTTTTGCATCAGGCCGCAGTAGAATTTTGTACCTGTATGGAAGTGTGCCCATTCCGCTGAAGACATCTGGTTATTGGGTCAGTCGATGTGGCCTGAAGATCCTGATAAGACTGCGTCATGGTGTTGACCCTTTGGATGAGGTTCAGTTGTTTGCAGGCTTGCGCACCTAGCAGGGACGCCCTGTCTGGTTGGACAATCTCGAATCTCAGGCTTGTCTCTATGTGTGGATTGGACACTGTCAGATAGCATGACCCCAGTGCTGTGATTGCGTTGCCATTGTAGTCCTGGAGTTTGCAGGCAGCTGGAAGGATTTTGGTAGCCTTCTTGATTTTCGTGAAGTCAAACTTCGAGATCAGGTTGTCGGAGGCACCTGTGTCCAGTTTGAACTGGATGGGGCATCGGTTGACATCCATCACTGCGTTCCATTCGTCCTCGGAATCAACGGCAAGGATTGATGGGACTTGCGAGGTGTCCGGTGTGGTGTTTTTGCACTTCGGGATGATGCCTACTCGTAATGTTTTATCCTGGTAGTCATCGTCTGGATCTGTTGCACTACCTTGATCAGAGTCATGCGTTTGGTGTTGCACACTCCTGATGCGGTTCTGTTTGAACTGTGGTCGCTGACTCCTGAATTGTGGTGCAGATCTGCACAGGGCTGCTTAGTGGTTGAGTTTCCCACATTGTCTCTTGTTCGCCTTTTACAGGGCATTTTTTTCTAAAGTGGGCGGTTCCACAGTTTGTACATGTCGGTGTCATGACGCTCCGTGCGTCGTTGCGCATGCGCGGCACAGTTCACTGCCGTTTCATTCCTTTGGTCGTAATGCGCATGCGCAGTGCGGTTCACGGCCGATTCGTGTTTCCGGTTGTACTGCGCATGCGCCGGGCCCAAGGAGGAGCGTGCAAGATGGCTGCCATGGGAGATGTGGAGGCGCTGCATCTGGGAGATGGCCTGAACGCTCTCCACCTCGTGGGAGGTTTGTTTTCACTCTCAGCGTTTCTATATTGTAAGTAGCGATTTTTTGAATGTTCATTGACAGTGCACGTTTCGATAGCGATCTTTAAAGTCATATGTTTAAGTTTTAGCAATTGCTATCTCAGAGGATCAGAGTGGATTCCAAAAACGATTTGGTCTCTGATCATGGAGTCAGTTATGTCACCGAAGTTGCAGGATTGCGCTAGCAATCTAAGGTTAATGAGATAACTATTGAAGGATTCATCTTTACCTTGCATCCTTTGTTTAAAGATGTAGCGCTCAAATATTCCGTTTGTGTCAACCTCGCAGTGGCTATCAATTTTTCCAGTATAGTTTTGTATTTTGTTTTGTCCTGCCCTTCTGTGTATTGAAACGAGTTGACGATCTCTATCGCTTGGTCACCCACAGTGATCAGTAGGAGAGCTATCTTCCGAACATCGGTCGCGCTGTTCAAGTCGGCTGTTTCTACATATAGTTGGAATTTTTGTTTAAACGAATGCCAGTTAGCACTAAGATTACCGGTGGGCCTGAGGTGACGAGGAGCCTGTGTCTTGTCCATCGTGCCTGGATTCGGTAGCTTTGAATGGAGCTGTGAAGCAACAGTGCTAACCGCTGTGCTACCGTGCAGCCCGTCTTGAAGCAGGGATTGTGACATCATTTAGAATGGGCTGGACAAGTCTTTGAAAAGAAAGACTTGCATTTCCCTAGCGCCTTTCACAACCTCAGGACGGCCCAGAACAATTTGAGGCCAGTAAAGTAACCATGAAATGTAGTCACTATTGTAGTGAAACACGAGCCAAATTGCGCACAGCAAGCACCAACAAATGGCAAGGTGAGAATGAGCCGATCATCTGCTTTCGTGCTGTGGGATAAATATTGCCGAGAGAGCTGAGGAGAATTCCACTGCTCTTCAGGAGAACTGGAAGCAATAATGTGTCATGAGGAACCAGCTATTGTTGGGGTTGCTGGGAGATGAGGCTAAATTCGGACGCGTGCCGGAAAATTTGGACACGAGGGCAGCGTGCTTGTTGCCTGACATGCTGTTGCTTCTCTGGAATGACGGCCATTCATCCGATGGAGGCGGGCAAACAATTGGGCCAATAAGCAAGCGAGCGAGAGGACTTCTGTCACACGTTGCAATTTTGTCAGAGGTGCACGGAGCCATGTCGTCTGAGCAGGTGAGCTGACTTATAGTGGAAGCATTGACTAAAGCAGTAGCCATTAAATCCATTGCACTGCCGTTGGCTTCTGTTATGATTCCTGAGGAGATCGCTATCCCTTTCAAAAGAGACATGAAATTTATCGCAACTGACGGAAGGAATAGCACAAGATTTCATGTTTTAAAACTTTTACTTTAACAAACAAACTCAAATCAAGATTGACTAAATATTACTTAAGTCGCCAACTAATACACAAAACTACAGAGAAGGTATTACCCATTAACTAATTAATCCAACCAAAAACCCCACATTATGCCACACTCTCAGCAAAGACCCAAACTTCTCCCAGCTATCCAACCGGCTCTCTTTTCCCTGTCACACCAAGGCAGGTTTTCCAATATCCTGCCCTTAATCACCTTGAGTATCGCCAAACCAAGACGCCTCGGGCAACTCCTTGGTCTTCAAATCTCTTCAAGTCCCATCTCTTCAAACAGGGATTTTGGAGGTTGGCATGGAGGCCCAGTGGTTAGCACTGCTGCCTACGCCTTTGAGGACCCGGGTTTGATATCAGCCCTGGGTCACTGTCCGTATAGAGTTTGCACATTCTCCCCATGTCTGCGTGAGTTTCACCCCCATAATCCAAATATGGGCAGGGTAGGTGGTGTTGACTTCTTTATTTCTATGTGAACCACAAGCTGTTTCTTATATTGACCGAATGACCACACACCCAGTGGCCGGGATTCTCCCCTACCCGGCGGGGCGGGGGGTTCCGGCGGGATGGAGTGGCGTGAACCACTCCAGCGCTGGGCCGCCCCAATGTCCATGTTCTCTGTCTGCTTGAGTCTCAGAGTCTGTAGCAAGATTTTTGTTTCAAGATGCGGAAACTGGAGTCAGTGTTACCATGGATTTCAACCTGGGGCCCCTGTCACATGGGCTTGTGTCCAGGCAGTGTTCGGCATGCTTTCACCGTCCCCCATTCCAGGACGCTTGAATTAAAGGAGTGTAGCGCACAATGACTTACGAGAGAGACGAATAGAGATGAAGTCGATGAGGCTTTATTAAGCGTGACTTGTTCCCCGCAGTTCAGCAACAGACTGGAGCTGCGGGGAGAAGCCCGGGTTCTTATACTCCGCCTTCAGGGCGGAGCTAGGGATCAACAGCCAACCAGGACCCGGGATCTGTCAGCCAATAGCATCACGGCTTCACAGTCCCACATGACCCCTAATGCATACTACCACATTCACCCCTTGTTAAAAATGAACCCGGCGGGGTGGTGCTTCGCATGGTGGTAGGGGTTTACAAGGCTGGTCCTGGGAGGAAAAAATGTTTTGGCATGTCCTTTCAATGCCCTACACTTTGCCCTACACTGGGCTATGTACAGGGTTTGTGAACTATTTACAATATTCGTAAGAGGAAAAGACCCCTGGGTGGCAGAGGTCCTCGTGGATTGTTTGGAGACGGTCTATTTGTGCGTTGGCACATGTGCCGCGGGATAGGGCATCGGATGGCTTGTTCAGCTTTCCGGGACGGTACAAGATCTCGTAGTTGAAGGTGGAGAGCTCGATCCTCCACCTTAAGATCTTGTCATTTTTTATTTTGCCCCACTGTGCATTATCGAACATGAAAGCTACCGACCGTTGGTCAGTGAGGAGAGTGAATCTCCTGCCGGCCAGGTAATGCCTCCAATGTCGCACAGCTTCCACTATGGCTTGGGCTTCCTTTTCCACTGAGGAGTGGCGGATTTCTAAGGCGCGGAGGGTTCGGGAGAAAAAGGCCACGGGTCTGCCCGCTTGGTTGAGGGTGGCCGCTAGAGCTACATCGGAGGCGTCGCTCTTGACCTGGAAGGGGAGGGACTCGTCGATGGCGCGCATCGTGGCCTTTGCGATATCCGCTTTGATACGGCTGAAGGCCTGGCGAGCCTCTGTCGACAGGGGGAAGGTAGTAGTCTGTATTAGTGGGCGGGCCTTGTCTGCATACTGGGGGACCCACTGGGCGTAATATGAAAAAAACCCCAGGCAGCGTTTCAGGGCTTTGGAGCAGTGGGGGAGGGGAAATTCCATAAGGGGGCGCATGCGTTCGGGGTCGGGGCCTATTATCCCATTGCGCACTACGTATCCCAGGATGGCCAGCCGGTTTGTGCTAAACATGCACTTGTCCTCGTTGTATGTGAGGTTCAAGGCGTTTGCGGTCTGGAGGAATGTTGTTCCTCTGTTTAAGAAGGGTGGCAGGGATAATCCCGGGAACTACAGGCCGGTGAGCCTTACTTCAGTGGTAGGGAAATTACTGGAGAGAATTCTTCGAGACAGGATCTACTCCCATTTGGAAGCAAATGGACGTATTAGTGAGAGGCAGCACGGTTTTGTGAAGGGGAGGTCGTGTCTCACTAATTTGATAGAGTTTTTCGAGGAGGTCACTAAGATGATTGATGCAGGTAGGGCAGTAGATGTTGTCTATATGGACTTCAGTAAGGCCTTTGACAAGGTCCCTCATGGTAGACTAGTACAAAAGGTGAAGTCACACGGGATCAGGGGTGAACTGGCAAGGTGGATACAGAACTGGCTAGGCCATAGAAGGCAGAGGGTAGCAATGGAGGGATGCTTTTCTAATTGGAGGGCTGTGACCAGTGGTGTTCCACAGGGATCAGTGCTGGGACCTTTGCTCTTTGTAGTATATATAAATGATTTGGAGGAAAATGTAACTGGTCTGATTAGTAAGTTTGCAGACGACACAAAGGTTGGTGGAATTGCGGATAGCGATGAGGACTGTCTGAGGATACAGCAGGATTTAGATTGTCTGGAGACTTGGGCGGAGAGATGGCAGATGGAGTTTAACCTGGACAAATGTGAGGTAATGCATTTTGGAAGGTCTAATGCAGGTAGGGAATATACAGTGAATGGTAGAACCCTCAAGAGTATTGAAAGTCAAAGAGATCTAGGAGTACAGGTCCACAGATCACTGAAAGGGGCTGCACAGGTGGAGAAGGTAGTCAAGAAGGCATACGGCATGCTTGCCTTCATTGGCCGGGGCATTGAGTATAAGAATTGGCAAGTCATGTTGCAGCTGTATAGAACCTTAGTTAGGCCACACTTGGAGTATAGTGTTCAATTCTGGTCGCCACACTACCAGAAGGATGTGGAGGCTTTAGAGAGGGTGCAGAAGAGATTTACCAGAATGTTGCCTGGTATGGAGGGCATAAGCTATGAGGAGCGATTGAATAAACTCGGTTTGTTCTCACTGGAACGAAGGAGGTTGAGGGGCGACCTGATAGAGGTATACAAAATTATGAGGGGCATAGACAGAGTGGATAGTCAGAGGCTTTTCCCCAGGGTAAAGGGGTCAATTACTAGGGGGCATAGGTTTAAGGTGAGAGGGGCAAAGTTTAGAGTAGATGTACGAGGCAAGTTTTTTACGCAGAGGGTAGTGGGTGCCTGGAACTCACTACCGGAGGAGGTAGTGGAGGCAGGGACGATAGGGACATTTAAGGGGCATCTTGACAAATATATGAATAGGATGGGAATAGAAGGATATGGACCCAGGAAGTGTAGAAGATTGTAGTTTAGTCGGGCAGTATGGTCGGCACGGGCTTGGAGGGCCGAAGGGCCTGTTCCTGTGCTGTACATTTCTTTGTTCTTTGTTCTTTGTTTGGAGGTTGGCGTCGTGGTCCTGCTGATCGTGGCCGCAGATGGTTACGTTGTCGAGATACGGGAACGTGGCCTGA
The DNA here is from genome assembly GCF_047496885.1 of Scyliorhinus torazame. Classification (NCBI taxonomy): domain Eukaryota; kingdom Metazoa; phylum Chordata; class Chondrichthyes; order Carcharhiniformes; family Scyliorhinidae; genus Scyliorhinus; species Scyliorhinus torazame. The sequence continues at coordinate 29,759,684 of NC_092733.1, read as the reverse complement.
AACCCGTGTTGATCAACCATTCGGTCCATCTCCCGTTGGAAGACCGAGACCCCGTTTGTGACGCCAAATGGGACCCTTAGGAAGTGGTATAGTCGCCCATCTGCCTCGAAGGCTGTGTACTTGCGGTCACTTGGGCGGATGGGGAGCTGGTGATAGGCGGACCTGAGGTCCACGGTGGAGAAGACCTTATATTGGGCAATCCGATTTACCATGTCGGATATGCGGGGGAGAGGGTACGCATCTAGCTGTGTGTACCTGTTGATGGTCTGGCTATTGTCTATGACCATCCTTTGCTTCTCCCCTGTCTTTACTACTACCACCTGTGCTCTCCAGGGACTATTGCTGGCCTGGATTATGCCTTCCTTCAGCAACCGCTGGACTTCGGACCGGATAAATGTCCGGTCCTGGGCGCTGTACCGTCTGCTCCTAGTGGCGACGGGTTTGCAATCCGGGGTGAGGTTTGCAAACAAGGATGGCGGTTCAACTTTGAGGGTTGCGAGGCCGCAGATAGTGAGTGGGGGTATTGGGCCGCCGAATTGAAACGTTAGGCTCTGCAGGTTGCACTGGAAATCTAATCCCAGTAATGTGGGCGCGCAGAGTTGGGGAAGGACGTAGAGCCTGTAGTTTTTAAACTCCCTTCCTTGCACCGTTAGGGTCACTATGCAGAACCCTTTGATCTCTACGGAGTGGGATCCTGCAGCTAGGGAAATCTTTTGCGTACTGGGACGGATGGTCAAAAAACAGCGTCTTACCGTGTCGGGGTATATGGATGAAGCTTTCTGTGCTCCCGGAGTCGATCAGGCATGGTGTCTCGTGTCCGTTGATCAGCACCGTTGTTGTCGTCGTCTGGAGCGTCCGGGGCCGTGCTTGATCCAGCGTCACCGAGGCCAGATGTGGTCGTAGTGTCTCAGCGTCTTCTTCGGACCCCGTGGAGCCGTCGATGCTGGGGTCCATTGTTGTCATCCAAGATGGCGGCGTCTATGAATCGCACGCGGCCGGGGGTGGACAAAATGGCCGCCCCCACGGATCGCACGTGGTCGGGGGTGGACAAAATGGCCGCCCCCATGCATCGCACATGGCTGGGGGGTCACAAGATGGCGGCGCCCATCCTCCCCTCGTGGTGGCCGGGACCCAAAATGGCAGCGCCCGCGGGTCGCACCTGGGGCGCTGGGGGGGTTGGGGAGCGTTTGGGATGCGCTGGACTCTTTCTTCTCCGGGGACAGCGGCGACCCCCCGGGACCGACACACAGCCGCGAAATGGCCCTTTTTGCCGCAGCTCTTGCAAATCGCTGCGCGGGCCGGGCAGCGCTGCCGGGGGTGTTTCGCCTGCCCGCAGAAATAGCAGCGGGCCCCCCCGGGATGATCTGGCGTCTTAACCGCGCAAGCCTGTGAGGGGGGGGTTTGTCGCGACGGGGGTCTATGGAGCCCAAGGGGCTGCCGCGCGGTCGGGGCCGTAGGCGCGGGCGTTTTGCGAGGCCATATCTAGGGAAGCTGCGATGGCCCGTGCCTCTGAGAGTCCTAGCGACTCTTTTTCTAAAAGTCTTTGGCGGATTTGGGGAGAGTTCATACCTGCCACAAACGCATCGCGAATTAACATGTCCGTGTGTTCAGTCGCGTTTACCGGCGGGCAGCTGCAGCCCCGTCCCAAAATTAGCAGCGCGGCGTAGAACTCCTCTAGCGATTCTCCGGGACTTTGCCGTCTCGTTGCGAGTTGGTAGCGTGCGTAGACCTGGTTCACTGGGCGAATGTAGACGCTCTTTAGTGCTGTGAGCGCCGTCGGGAAATCCTCTGCGTCTTCTATGAGAGGGTACATTTCCGGGCTTACCCTTGAGTGCAGGACCTGTAGTTTCTGGTCTTCTGTGATCCGGCCGGGGGCCGTTCGGAGGTAGCCTTCGAAACAAGCCTGCCAGTGTTTAAAAACTGCTGCTGAGTTCACTGCGTGGGGGCTGATCCGCAGGCATTCCGGGGCGATCCTGAGCTCCATAGTCCTTTAAGCACGCTTAATAAATTGTAGCGCACAATGACTTACGAGAGAGACGAATAGAGATGAAGTCGATGAGGCTTTATTAAGCGTGACTTGTTCCCCGCAGTTCAGCAACAGACTGGAGCTGCGGGGAGAAGCCCGGGTTCTTATACTCCGCCTTCAGGGCGGAGCTAGGGATCAACAGCCAACCAGGACCCGGGATCTGTCAGCCAATAGCATCACGGCTTCACAGTCCCACATGACCCCTAATGCATACTACCACAAGGAGATAGTTCAAAACATAACCACCTTACAGAGTCTTAAATTCGCAACAGTCCCATGGTGGAAGCCGAGCTCTCGGATTGGCAGTGCTGATAAGGGTTGGTTTTCGAGTCGGGTCCATTGTGGGCCACCGTAACGTGGAAGGGAAATTTGGCAGCTAATTGCCCAGTAATTGAGGCTGTCTGAGGACTTGGAAACCACCTAACCACAGGTCGGCAAGTGCATTGGGCAGGAGCAGCCCCCCCCCCCCCCCCCCCCCCCCCCAGTTACAAAGGTCTCTGGTGCATAGGGATGCAGAGCTACTGGTCAAGAGAGGTGGTGGCGGGGAATGGAAGGGGTGGGTGATGGCAAGAAGGTGCTAGTGTACCGATAAAGGAACGATTGTAGGCTGCTACCTACAGCAGCAACACTCAGAAAATGGACGTCGCACATGAGAGATCATTGGACTTCATTATTTTTGGCACGGCTGAATCCAGTCAAGCACAGATGGTTGTGTAGTTTGCCTCCATGGTAGGACTCTTTTTGGTGCAGGGTGCATTTGACTGCACCCATGTGATCAACTGGACCCCAGTATTTATATCAACAGAAAGGAGTTCTGCGCATTCAACATGCAGTTGGTGTGCGACCATTGCAAGTGATTCCAACAAGGGCACGCCAGGTTTTTTTTTGGCTGTGTTGATTCATTCATCCTCAGACGGTCCCAGATGCAGTTGCCAGTCCTGCCACCACACAGCTTCTGCGGGTGGCTCCTTGTTGACAAAGGACACCCTTTGAAGAGCTGCCTGCTGACATCTGGGCGCAACCCCACAACGGGGAGCACAGAAGTAACCCAACAGCTGCCACCTCACCCCTCCGCTGCCCCCAGCACCCGACTTATGACCCTGGAACATCAGCATGTCCGGCCGGGTGACCATCAACTGGAGCTGCCCTCTGGTAGCAACGGCCCATTGCTGCTGCTCACCTTGTACAACCTGTTCGAAACACCTCTAAGTTTACCTGCACTGGTGGTCCTACAGAGTGCAACTCTTCCTCCGGGTCCGCCTTGGCCTCCCATCGTTGCCTGTTTCTGCCCGTGATAACTTTGACAGTTCAACCCTGAGAAGTGTGAGGTGATAACTTTGGAAGGAGTAATGAGACCAGGAAGTACAATATGAAAGGTCTGATACTGGGAAGTTCTGAAGAACAAAGGGACCTTGGCGTGTTTGTCCATAGATCTCTGAAGGCAGAAGGGCTGGTTAATAGGGTGGTGAAAAAGACAGATGGGACACTTGCCTTTACAATCGGGGCACAGATTACACAAGCAGGGAGGTCATGTTGGAATTGTATCGAACCTTGGTGAGGCCACAGCTGGAGCACTGTGTACAATTCTGGTGGCCACATTATAGGAAGGATGTCATTGCACTGGAGGGGGTGCAGAGGAGATTCACCAGGGTGGTGCCTGGGACGGAATATTTAAGTTATGAAGAGAGGTTGGATAGGCTTGGGCTGTTTTCGCTGGAGCAGAGAAGACTGAGGGGCGGCCTGATCGAGGTGGACAAGATTCTGAGGGGCGTGGACAGGGTGGCGAGGGAGCAGCTGTTCCCCTGAGTTGAAGGGTCGGTCACGAGAGGAACACAAGTTCAAGGTGAGGGGCAGGAGGTTTAGAGGGGATTTGAGGAAAAACATTTTTACCCAGAGGGTGGTGAGGGTCTGGAACGCGCTGCCTGGGAGGGGGGTAGAGGCGGGTCTGGAACGCACGGCCTGGGAGGGGGGTAGAGGCGGGTTGCCTCACATCCTTTAAAAAGTACCTGGATGAGCACCTGGCGCGTCACAACATTCAAGGCTATGGGCCAAGTGCTGGCAAATGTGGATTAGGTAGGCGGGTCAGGGTCTTTCATGTGTTGGTGCAGACTCGATGGGCCGAAGGGCCTCTTCTGCATTGTAGTATTCTGTGATATTGTGAAGATCAGTCTTCCAATGCCGAATCCCTTTATTGTAGTAATGAAAAGACCACTGCCATGGCTCACAGTGCACACGTCCAAGCTCGGGGACAAGAGACCCCAGTCCGGGTTGGAGCAATGCGTTTTATGCATCGTCTCTGCTTCTGGGAGTGGGTATACCTGCAAGGTATGGGCCTGTATTGCCTTGGCTTCTTCCCTGAATAGCAGACTTATTGCCTTTCTATAACATTGCCTTAGCTGTGCCCTTTTACAATGCTTATAATAATCCATCGACTGACATCTGCAACCACCCGGAGTGGGGCTCTGATTATCCTTAGGGCTGTCATAATATTTCCTCGGCTGCCTCGGGTACACGAGCTGAGCTCTGATTTGGTAATGGACCTTTTACACAGGCGCCTTCCGTTGAATAATGGCGACTTTTGAATGAGGTCCCTCACTCTAACCAGAGGACATTGCTGTCTGATGCCCCTTGTAACCCCCGAGCCGCTGTCTTTGCGTTTTCCAGCGATGGAGATGTTTCAGAGGCTTTTTAAAAATCCCAATCTGGTTCTGCTAGCAAACCTTTTTCGAGTTATCACATTTTTTATTCCGCGTACCAATCTGTCTCGCAATGTTTCGGTCAGGGTTGGGCCGAATTCGCAATGTTCTGCCAGTGTCCGCAATTTGGTCAAAAGATGAGTGACAGGTTCCCCTTGGGTTCTCCCCGCCATATTAAAGCGATATCTATTGAGGATTATAGAGGGCTTTGGGTAATAGTGACTTCACATTAAGTCTACTGGCTCGTAAAAGGTTTTGGAGTCGAGCATTTGGCTAGGTCAGGCTTTTTAATCACGCTGAATGTCGGGGACCCGCATGCTGTCAGCGGGATTACTTTCTGCTTCTTGTCTCCCTTAATATTATTAGCCTGGAGGAATGTAACACATGCGCTCTGCATACTAGCTCCCATCTTCTCCATTAATGTAATGAAGCTCAAGTCTACTGAAGAGAGGAATTTTGTTTTTTTCCTTACCGGAAAAGCTGCTGATTTTCGACTCTGAAGGTTCCGCTGAGTTGGAGCAGTGCGTTTTAAGTTCCCGCTATCCATTTCCTATTGGGCGAGTTACCAGTAGGGGAATTCATATTTCATCAAGCCCATGGGGAAATCTATTCACCATCCCCTGCGTCCTTTGCTGCCACCATAACACTGCCTCGCCAACATTAGCCCAGCAAAGGGTTACTCCATAGATATCTGGCAGCCCACTCGCCAGTGATCCAATTGATCCTTGTGGAGTACAAACTCTCTCGCTAGGGGCGGGGGATCTCTATTAATCTTTGTATAAACGGTTGGCCTGTAAGACACCGACCAGAAGAGAACCCGATATGGGTCTACCGGGCTGTGTATATATCGTGTTGTAAATAAAACCATGTTTCTTTATTTTACTCAATGTGGACTCCCCGTTTCCTTATTAAACTGGCGATGAGGAGTAAACTGGTTTGCTGTCGACGTTGCGGCCTACTCGGCTGAGTCACCTCCCCGATTATCTGGACCCAGGTTTGGATTTACTTAATGCGCCTCTGTTTGTGCGGTTCGATGCCCGTATTGAAGACTGGAAGCAATACGCAGAAAGGGTACATTACTTGTTCCAGGCCAATAACATTACGGAGAACGAGCGACAGACGGCCGTAACTGTTGACGGACTGTGGAGCGCACATGTTTGAGGTGACCTGGAGTCTCACGTGCCCGACGGCGCCACATGCACAATCGTATGATCAGCTCGCGGCACTTGTGGCGCAATGCTTGAACCTGATCCTGTCAGTGATCATGGAAAGCTATCGGTTTAATACGGCAGAGAGGTCTCCCTGGTAAGACCGTCACCAAGTTTGTATCGCGGCTATGGAAGATAGCCACGTTTTGTGAGTATGGAACAGCTTAATCAGATATGCTCCATGATCGTTTGGTCTGCGGTATAAATAATGTGGAAACATAGAAAAAGCTTTGGGGCAAACTCTTCCTGACCTTCCAGCGGGCGCTGCAGATCTCCTTGACCCGGGAGAGCACGAAACGCAGCGTCCAAAGATACAAGGGGTGGAGGTGAGTGTTTTGGTGCCTAATCCCCAACGTGGTATCCCCACCGTCGGGCCTCTGGGCGAAGAGCTGGCCGCCGAGACGTGCGATGTAACCGGACTCGGCTGAAGGTGATTCCAGCTCGTGTGCGACATGTGGATGCTGGCCTCGGCATACTCGCAGAGAGCAGGAAGGCCAGCGCTTCAGGCACTCCGGTCGACGTCAACCCTGGGGCCGGGCCTTGCACCTGGATGATCCAGAAGAGGCCGAAGTTGAGACTGAGATGCAGCTGAACTGTTTGGCAACGCCCCGTGTGACCCCTATTCGTGTGAAGTGACATCACAGAAAAGCTGTGACCTGATTGGCTGGTTGGGAATCTACACTAAATTTAAAAAATTAAGCATTGGTAAACTAATTAAACATAATTACTTAATTATAATTTAGAGGGGTATCTCAGCCAGAGGTCGGAGAGTACTGTATTTAGCTTTCACATTTATAATAGAAATCCAGTGCTAGGAAACAGAGTTAACAGTAACTTTTAAAAAAACTTTTAAATTTAATTTACTAATTAATTGACACAATGTCAATTAGAGGGATGCAGTGCTCTGACTGTGAGATGTGGCAGGTCCGGGAGGCTTCCAGCGTCCCGGATGGCTTCATCTGCAGAAAGTGCACCCAACTGGAGCTCCTCACAGACCGCATGGTTCGGTTGGAGCAGCAGTTAGATGCACTTAGGAGCATGCAGGTGGCGGAAACGTCATAGATAGCAGTTATATAAATGTGGTCACACCCAAGGTGCAGGCAGAGAAATGGGTGACCACCAGAAAGGGAAGGCAGTCAGTGCAGGAATCCCCTGTGGTTGTCCCCCTCTCGAACAGGTTTAACCCTTTGGATACTGTCGGGGGGGATAGCCTACCAGGGGAAAACAGCAGCAGCCAGAGCAGTGGCACCACGGCTGGCTCTGATGCTCAGAAGGGAGGGTCAAAGCACAGAAGAGCAATAGTCATAGGGGACTCTATAGTCAGGGGCACAGATAGGCGCTTCTGTGGACGTGAAAGAGACTCCAGGATGGTATGTTGCCTCCCTGGTGCCAGGGTCCAGGATGTCTCTGAACGGGTAGCAGGCATCCTGAAGGGGGAAGGCAAACAGGCAGAGGTCGTTGTACATATTGGTACTAACGACATAGGCAAGAAGGGGCATGAGGTCATGCAGCAGGAGCTCAGAGAGCTAGACAGAAAGTTAAAGGACAGGACCTCTAGGGTTGTAATCTCGGGATTACTCCCTGTGCCACGTGCCAGTGAGGCTAGAAATAGGAAGATAGAGCAGCTAAACACGTGGCTAAACAGCTGGTGTAGGAGGGAGGGTTTCCGTTATCTGGACCACTGGGAACTCTTCCGGGGCAGGTGTGACCTGTATAAGAAGGATGGGTTGCAGCTAAACTGGAGAGGCATAAATATCCTGGCCGCGAGGTTTGCTAGTGTCACATGGGAGGGTTTAAACTAGTATGGCAGGGGTGTGGGCACGGGATCAATAGGTCAGAAGGTGAGAGCATTGAGGGAGAACTAGGGAATAGGGACAGTGTGGCTCTGAGGCAGAGCAGACGGGGAGAAGTTGCTGAACACAGCGGGTCTGGTAGCGAAGTGCATATGTTTTAATGCAAGAAGTATTACGGGTAAGGCAGATGAACTTAGAGCTTAGATTAGTACTATGATGTTGTTGCCATTACAGAGACCTGGTTGAGGGAAGGGCAGGATTGGCAGCTAAACGTTCCAGGATTTAGATGTTTCAGGCGGGATAGAGGGGGATGTAAAAGGGGTGGCGGAGTTGCGCTACTGGTTAGGGAGAATATCACAGCTGTACTGCGGGAGGACACCTCAGAGGGCAGTGAGGCTATATGGGTAGAGATCAGGAATAAGAAGGGTGCAGTCACAATGTTGGGAGTTTACTACAGGCTTCCCAACAGCCAGTGGGAGATAGAGCAGCAGATAGGTTGACAGATTTTGGAAAAGAGTAAAAACAACAGGGTTGTTGTGATGGGAGTCTTCAACTTCCCCAATATTGACTGGGACTCACTTAGTGCCAGGGGCTTAGAGGGGGCAGAGTTTGTAAGGAGCATCCAGGAGGGCTTCTTAAAACAATATATAGACAGTCCAACTAGGGAAGGGGCTGTACTGGACCTGATATTGGGGAATGAGCCCGGCCAGGTGGTAGAAGTTTCAGTAGGGGAGCATTTCGGGAACAGTGACCACAATTCAGTAAGTTTTAAAGTGCTGGTGGACAAGGATAAGGGTGAATGTGCTAATTATAACAATATTAGGCGGGAACATAGAACATAGAACATTACAGCGCAGTACAGGCTCTTCGGCCCTCGATGTTGCGCCGACCTGTGAAACCACTCTGAAGCCCATCTACACTATTCCCTTATCGTCCATATGTCTATCCAATGACCATTTGAATACCCTTAGTGTTGGCATGTCCACTACTGTTGCAGGCAGGGCATTCCACACCTTTACTACTCTCTGAGTAAAGAACCTACCTCTGACAACTGTCTTATATCTATCTCCCCTCAATTTAAAGCTATGTCCCCTCGTGCTAGACATCACCATCCAAGGAAAAAGGCTCTCACTGTCCACCCTATCCAATCCTCTGATCATCTTGTATGTCTCAATTAAGTCACCTCTTAACCTTCTTCTCTCTAACGGAAACAGCCTCAAGTCCCTCAGCCTTTCCTCATAAGATCTTCCCTCCATACCAGGCAACATTCTGGTAAATCTCTTCTGCACCCTTTCCAATGCTTCCACATCCTTCCTATAATGCGGCAACCAGAATTGCACGCAATACTCCAAATGCTGCCGCACCAGAGTTTTGTACAGCTGAAACATGACCTCATGGCTCCGAAACTCAGTCCCTCTACCAATAAAAGCTAACACACCGTACGCCTTCTTAACAACCCTCTCAACCTGAGTGGCAACTTTCAGGGATCTATGTACATGGACACCGAGATCTCTCTGCTCATCCACACTGCCAAGAATCTTACCATTAGCCCAGTACTCTGTCTTCCTGTTATTCCTTCCAAAATGAATCACCTCACACTTTTCTGGATTAAACTCCATTTGCCACCTCTCAGCCCAGCGCTGCAGCTTATCTATGTCCCTCTGTAACTTGTACCATCCTTCCGCACTGTCCACAACTCCACCAACTTTAGTGTCATCTGCAAATTTACTCACCCATCCTTCTACGCCCTCCTCCCAGGTCATTTATAAAAATGACAAACAGCAGTGGCCCCAAGACAGATCCTTGTGGTACACCACTAATAACTGGACTCCAGTCTGAACACTTCCCATCAACCACCACCCGTTGTCTTCTTCCAGCTAGCCAATTTCTGTTCCAAACAGCTAAATCTCCCTGAATCCCATGCTTCCGTATTTTCTGCAGTAGCCTACCGTGGGGAACCTTATCAAACGCTTTACTGAAATCCATAGACACCACATCAACTGCTTTACCCTCATCCACTTGTTTGGTCACCTTCTCAAAGAACTCAATAAGGTTTGTGAGGCACGACCTACCCTTCACGAAACCGTGTTGACTATGACTAATCAAATTATTCCTTTCCAGATGATTATACACCCTATCTCATATGAACCTTTCCAAGATTTTGCCCACAATAGAAGTAAGGCTCACTGGTCTATAGTTACCGTGGTTGTCTCTACTCCCCTTCTTGAACAAGGGGTCAACATTTGCTATCCTCCAGTCTTCTGGCACTATTCCTGTTGACAAAGATGACTTAAAGATCAAAGCCAAAGGCTCAGCAATCTCCTCCCTAGCTTCCCAGCGAATCCTAAGATAAATCCCATCCGGCCCAGGGGACTTATCCATTTTCACCCTTTCCAGAATTGTTAACACCTCCACCTTATGAACCTCAAGCCCTTCTAATCTAGTAGCCTGAATCTCAGTATTCTCCTCGACAACATTGTCTTTTCCCTGTGTGAATACTGACGAAGAACCTAGATTGGGGGCAGATGTTTGAGGGTAAATCAACATCTGACATGTGGGAGGCTTTCAAGTGTCAGTTGAAAGGAATTCAGGACCGGCATGTTCCTGTGAGGAAGAAGGATAAATACGGCAATTTTCGGAACCTTGGATAACGAGAGATATTGTAGGCCTCGTCAAAAAGAAAAAGGAGACATTTGTCAGGGCTAAAAGGCTGAGAACAGACGAAGCCTGTGTGGAATATAAGGAAAGTAGGAAGGAACTTAAGCAAGGAGTCAGGAGGGCTAGAAGGGGTCACGAAAAGTCATTGGCAAATAGGGTTAAGGAAAATCCCAAGGTTTTTTACACGTACATATAAAGCAAGAGGGTAGCTAGGGAAAGGGTTGGCCCACTGAAGGATAGGCAAGGGAATCTATGTGTGGAGTCAGAGGAAATGGGCAAGGTACTAAATGAATACTTTGCATCAGTATTCACCAAAGAGAAAGAATTGGTGGATGTTGAGTCTGGAGAAGGGTGTGGAGATAGCCTGGGTCACATTGAGATCCAAATATTAAGGTAGATAAGTCCCCAGGGCCTGATGGGATCTACCCCGGAATACTGAAGGAGGCTAGAGAAGAAATTGCTGAGGTCTTGACAGAAATCTTTGGATCCTCACTATCTTCAGGTGATGTCCCGGAGGACTGGAGAATAGCCAATGTTGTTCCTCTGTTTAAGAAGGGTAGCAAGGATAATCCAGGGAACTACAGGCCGGTGAGCCTTACGTCAGTGGTAGGGAAATTACTGGAGAGAATTCTTCGAGACAGGATCTACTCCCATTTGGAAGCAAATGGACGTATTAGTGAGAGGCAGCATGGTTTTGTGAAGGGGAGGTCGTGTCTCACTAACTTGTTAGAGTTTTTCGAAGAGGTCACAAAGATGATTGAGGCAGGTAGGGCATTGGATGTTGTCTATATGGACTTCAGTAAGGCCTTTGACAAGGTCCCTCATGGTAGACTAGTACAAAAGGTGAAGTCACACGGGATCAGGGGTGAGCTGGCAAGGTGGATACAGAACTGGCTAGGTCATAGAAGGCAGAGAGTAGCAATGGAAGGGTGCTTTTCTAATTGGAGGGCTGTGACTAGTGGTGTCCCGCAGGGATCAGTGCTGGGACCTTTGCTGTTTGTAGTATATATAAATGATTTGGAGGAAAATGTAACTGGTCTGATTGGTAAGTTTGCAGACGACACAAAGGTTGGTGGAATTGCAGATAGCGTTGAGGACTGTCAGAGGATACAGCAAGATTTAGATTGTTTGGAGACTTGGGCGGAGAGATGGCAGATGGCGTTTAATCCGGACAAATGTGAGGTAATGCATTTTGGAAGGTCTAATGCAGGTGGGGAATATACAGTGAATGGTAGAACCCTCAAGAATATTGAAAGTCAAAGAGATCTAGGTGTACAGGTCCACAGGTCACTGTAAGAGGCAACACAGGTGGAGAAGGTAGTCAAGAAGGCATACGGCATGCTTGCCTTCATTGGCCAGGGCATTGAGTATAAGAATTGGCAAGTCATGTTGCAGCTGTATAGAACCTTAGTTAGGCCACACTTGGAGTTTAGTGTTCAATTCTGGGCAAAACACTACCAGAAGGATGTGGAGGCTTTAGAGAGGGTGCAGAAGAGATTTACCAGGATGTTGCCTGGTATGGAGGGCATTAGCTATGAGGAGCGGTTGAATAAACTCGGTTTGTTCTCACTGGAACGGCAGAGGTTGAGGGGTGACCTGATAGAGGTCTACAAAATTATGAGGGGCACAGACAGAGTGGATAGTCAGAGGCTTTTCCCCAGGGTAGAGGGGTCAATTACTCGGGGGCATAGGTTTAAGGTGCGAGGGGCAAGGTTTAGAGTAGATGTACGAGGCAAGTTTTTTACACAGAGGGTAGTGGGTGCCTGGAACCCGCTGCCGGAGGAGGTGGTGGAAGCAGGGACGATAGTGACATTTAAGGGGCATCTTGACAAATACATGAATAGGATGGGAACAGAGGGATACGGACCCAGGAAGTGTAGAAGATTTTAGTTTAGTCGGGCAGCATGGTCGGCATGGGCTTGGAGGGCCGAATGGCCTGTTCCTGTGCTGTACTTTTCTTTGTTCTTTGTTCTTTGTGCGGAGTCTGCACGTTCTCCCCGTGTCTGCGTGGGTTTCCTCCGGGTGCTCCGGTTTCCTCCCACAGTCCAAAGTTGTGCAGGTTAGGTGTATTGGCCATGATAAATTGCCCTTAGTGTCCAAAAAGGTTAGGAGGGGTTATTGGGTTACGGGGATAGGGTGGAAGTGAGGGCTTAAGTTGGTCGGTGCAGACTCGATGGGCCGAATGGCCTCATTCTGCACTGTATGTTCTATGTTCTATCTTTGGCTGACACAGCAGCTTGTTTGGCCTCATATAGGGGGAACGGCTGAATATTGTGGGGTCCACCCTTGCTCCAGTACTTTATCGGTGCCAATCAGTACATCTTCTCCTCATTGTTGAGCAAGGAAGTAGCCCTAGCCTGTTGGGCCTTGATTGGCTACACTAACTGCAGTTGGATTGGCAACATACCCTCCAAGTGGGATCTGCCGGTCTGTATGCGGTACTGAGCAAGGTCTTCCAGCCTGGCTTGGGTACCATTAAAGGGGCCATGGCCAAGATCCAGGTGGACCCAGAGGCCCAACCCCGAAATTTGCGTGCCCACCTGGTTTCCTACGTTTTAGTGGAGAAAGTCGAGACCGAACTTCGTCATTTGGAGAGTTTGGGCATCATTCGGCCTGTGCGCTGCCGATTGGGTGGCGTTGGTGCTTTCTGTAATGAAGCCGGATAAGTCAGTCCACCTCTGCGGAGATTAGAAATTGACGATGAACATTGCGTGGCGGTTGTCCTTTACCCCGCATACCCTCTCTGCTCTTATCTTCTATGCCTCAGATAACAAATGAAAGGATTCCTTGGAGTCCCGACAAATGTGTACTTGACTCATTTCTAAGCAACAAGGGAAGATTCACTACAGGATCTGGCAAAAGGGGGAATCGACCAGAGTAGATAAGAGAAATGAAAGTGGGGAACATCTAGGCAATAGTGACCACAACGTAAAACGGGTTAAGATATTAATTGTGATGGGTTTATCCATGACCAGGCTCAAAGTAATACATTGGAGAAGATCTGAGGAAAGAACTTCAAATGGGTGACAATATTGTCAAACAATATAGAATAATAATGGTGATCAAGTTAAATAATGTCCAGGGAAAGATAGATTCCACAACAAAAGCCAAGCTAAACAATGAGACAACATGAATGGATGAAGAAGACGTAAGGAAATAATTAACGTTCAGTAAAAAGGCACATGAACAGCAGGGGAGAGCAAAGAACAAAAGAACAAAGAACAAAGAAATAACTTTTCTCTCTCCCACAGGTGGTGATGGGGGGAGGAGGGGAGGTGGAGGAGATGGGGCGTTGGCCATTGGGGGCGGGGCCAAGGGAGAAGCGCGGGCTTGGTTCCCGCGCTATGATAATCATGGCGGGAATAGAGAAGCAGGAAGGAGGGGGCGTCGCACGGTGCGAGCCGAGGTCACGGGGGAAGCCGAGGTCAGCCAGAGTTTGCTGACTTCTGGGAGCAACATGGGGGGAGTAATTACGCTAGCGGGGGATCTAGCGGGGGGGGTGGGAGGGGGGAATTACTGGGTTGCTGCTGCTGGGGAGAGGGGGGAGCTGGTATGGGAGAGGATGGGCGGGGGGGCACCGCCTGGGGGAGATACAGCTGCGTGGGAACCGGGTGAGGAGCTGGAAAAAGGTGATGGCTAATCGACAAGGGGGGGGCGTAGGAAGCCCCCCAACTCGGCTGATCACGTGGAACGTGAGAGGGCTGAACGGGCCGATAAAGAGGGCACGGGTACTCGCACACCTTAAGAAACTTAAGGCAGATGTGGTTATGTTACAGGAAACGCACCTGAAACTGATAGACCAGGTTAGGCTACGCAAAGGATGGGTGGGGCAGGTGTTCCATTCGGGGCTAGATGCGAAAAACAGGGGGGTGGCTATATTAGTGGGGAAGCGGGTAATGTTCGAGGCAAAGACTATAGTGGCGGATAACGGGGGCAGATACGTGATGGTGAGTGGCAAACTACAGGGGGAGACGGTGGTTTTGGTAAAGGTATATGCCCCGAACTGGGATGATGCCAATTTTATGAGGCGGATGCTAGGACGCATTCCGGACCTAGAGATGGGAAAGCTGATAATGGGGGGAGATTTTAATACGGTGTTGGAACCAGGGCTGGATAGGTCGAAGTCCAGGACTGGAAGGAGGCCGGCAGCAGCCAAGGTACTTAAAGATTTTATGGAGCAGATGGGAGGTGTAGACCCGTGGAGATTTAGTAGACCTAGGAGTAAGGAGTTCTCGTTTTTCTCCTATGTCCATAAAGTCTACTCACGAATAGACTTTTTTGTGCTGGGTAGGGCATTGATCCCGAAGGTGAGGGGAACGGAGTATACGGCTATAGCCATTTCGGATCACGCTCCACACTGGGTGGACTTGGAGATAGGGGAGGAAACAGGAGGGCGCCCACCCTGGAGAATGGACATGGGACTAATGGCAGATGAGGGGGTGTGTCTAAGGGTGAGGGGGTGCATTGAAAAGTACTTGGAACTCAATGATAATGGGGAGGTCCAGGTGGGAGTGGTCTGGGAGGCGTTGAAGGCGGTGGTTAGAGGGGAGCTGATATAAATAAGGGCACATAAAGGGAAGCAGGAGAGTAAGGAACGGGAGCGGTTGCTGCAAGAACTTTTGAGGGTGGACAGACAATATGCGGAAGCACCGGAGGAGGGACTGTACAGGGAAAGGCAAAGGCTACATGTAGAATTTGACTTGCTGACTACAGGCACTGCAGAGGCACAATGGAGGAAGGCACAGGGTGTACAGTACGAATATGGGGAGAAGGCGAGCAGGTTGCTGGCACACCAATTGAGGAAAAGGGGAGCAGCGAGGGAAATAGGGGGAGTGAGGGATGAGGAAGGAGAGATGGAGCGGGGAGCGGAGAGAGTGAATGGAGTGTTCAAGACATTTTATAAAAAATTATATGAAGCTCAACCCCAGGATGGGAGGGAGAGAATGATGGGCTTCTTGGATCGGCTGGAATTTCCCAAGGTGGAAGAGCAGGAAAGGGTGGGACTGGGAGCACAGATCGAGGTAGAAGAAGTGGTGAAAGGAATTAGGAGCATGCAGGCGGGAAAGGCCCCGGGACCGGATGGATTCCCAGTCGAATTCTATAGAAAATATGTGGACTTGCTCGCCCCGGTACTGACGAGGACCTTTAATGAGGCAAAGGAAAGGGGACAACTGCCCCCGACTATGTCTGAAGCAACGATATCGCTTCTCTTAAAGAAGGAAAAGGACCCGCTACAATGCGGGTCCTATAGACCTATTTCCCTCCTAAATGTAGATGCCAAGGTCCTGGCCAAGGTAATGGCAATGAGAATAGAGGAATGTGTCCCGGGGGTGGTCCACGAGGACCAAACTGGGTTTGTGAAGGGGAGACAGCTGAACACGAATATACGGAGGTTGTTAGGGGTAATGATGATGGCCCCACCAGAGGGAGAAACGGAGATAGTAGTGGCGATGGATGCCGAGAAAGCATTTGATAAAGTGGAGTGGGATTATTTGTGGGAGGTGTTGAGGAGATTTGGTTTTGGAGAGGGGTATGTTAGATGGGTGCAGCTGTTGTATAGGGCCCCAGTGGCGAGCGTGGTCACGAATGGACGGGGATCTGCATATTTTCGGCTCCATAGAGGGACAAGGCAGGGATGCCCTCTGTCCCCATTATTGTTTGCACTGGCGATTGAGCCCCTGGCGATAGCGTTGAGGGGTTCCAAGAAGTGGAGGGGAGTACTTAGGGGAGGAGAAGAGCACCGGGTATCTTTGTATGCAGACGATTTGCTACTATACGTGGCGGACCCGGCGGAGGGGATGCCAGAAATAATGCGGATACTTGGGGAGTTTGGGGATTTTTCAGGGTATAAATTGAACATGGGGAAAAGTGAGTTGTTTGTGGTGCATCCAGGGGAGCAGAGTAGAGAAATAGAGGACCTACCGTTGAGGAAGGTAACAAGGGACTTTCGTTACCTGGGGATCCAGATAGCTAAGAATTGGGGCACATTGCATAGGTTAAATTTAACGCGGTTGGTGGAACAGATGGAGGAGGATTTCAAGAGATGGGATATGGTATCCCTGTCAATGGCAGGGAGGGTGCAGGCGGTTAAGATGGTGGTCCTCCCGAGATTCCTCTTTGTGATTCAGTGCCTCCCGGTGGTGATCACGAAGACTTTTTTTAAAAGGATTGAAAAGAGCATCATGGGTTTTGTGTGGGCCGGGAAGACCCCGAGAGTGAGGAAGGGATTCTTACAGCGTAGCAGGGATAGGGGGGGGCTGGCACTACCGAGCCTAAGTGAGTATTATTGGGCCGCTAATATTTCAATGGTGAGTAAGTGGATGGGAGAGGAGGAGGGAGCGGCGTGGAAGAGATTAGAGAGGGCGTCCTGTAGGGGGACTAGCCTACAGGCTATGGTGACAGCCCCATTGCCGTTCTCACCGAGGAACTACACCACAAGCCCGGTGGTGGTGGCTACACTGAAGATTTGGGGACAGTGGAGACGGCATAGGGGAAAGACTGGAGCCTTGGGGGGGTCCCCGATAAGAAACAACCATAGGTTTGCCCCGGGGGGAATGGATGGGGGATATGGAATGTGGCAAAGAGCAGGAATAACGCAACTGAAAGATCTGTTTGTGGATGGGAAGTTCGCGAGTCTGGGAGCGCTGACCGAGAAATATGGGTTGCCCCAAGGGAATGCATTCAGGTATATGCAACTGAGGGCTTTTGCGAGGCAACAGGTGAGGGAATTCCCGCAGCTCCCGACACAAGAGGTGCAGGACAGAGTGATCTCAAAGACATGGGTGGGGGATGGTAAGGTGTCAGATATATATAGGGAAATGAGGGACGAAGGGGAGACTATGGTAGATGAACTAAAAGGGAAATGGGAAGAAGAGCTGGGGGAGGGGATCGAGGAGGGGCTGTGGGCAGATGCCCTAAGCAGGGTAAACTCGTCGTCCTCGTGTGCCAGGCTAAGCCTGATTCAGTTTAAGGTATTACACAGGGCACATATGACTGGAGCACGGCTCAGTAAATTTTTTGGGGTGGAGGATAGGTGTGCGAGGTGCTCGAGAAGCCCAGCGAATCATACCCATATGTTTTGGTCATGCCCGGCACTACAGGGGTTTTGGATGGGGGTGACAAAGGTGCTTTCAAATGTAGTAGGAGTCCGGGTCGAACCAAGCTGGGGGTTGGCTATATTTGGGGTTGCACAAGAGCCGGGAGTGCAGGAGGCGAGAGAGGCCGATGTTTTGGCCTTTGCGTCCCTAGTAGCCCGGCGCAGGATATTGCTAATGTGGAAAGAAGCCAAGCCCCCGGGGGTGGAGACCTGGATAAATGACATGGCGGGGTTTATAAAGCTAGAGCGGATTAAGTTCGTCCTAAGGGGGTCGGCTCAAGGGTTCACCAGGCGGTGGCAACCGTTCGTCGAATACCTCGCAGAAAGATAGACGGAATGGGAAAAAGAAGGCAGCAGCAGCAGCCCAGGATCGGGGGGGGGGGGGGGGGGGGGGGTGGAGGAACCAGAAGGACTCTCAGGGTTGTTAATATATGCTGTATAGTATGTATAGGTCGTTGCTACAGATAATTATATATTGGACTGTTAAATTATATTTTTGGAGAGTGTTACTTGTGACAAGGCAGTTGCCAATTAGGGCTAGTTTTCATTTTTGTTATTTATTATTTATTCATTTTTTTTGTTTGTTTATAAAATAGGTCATTGTTATTTGTGTTGTTATAATATTGTGTAAAGGATGCACAATGTACTGTGTTGGTTGACCAAAAATTTTCAATAAAATATTTAATTAAAAAAAAAAAAAAACCTTATTGAATTCTTTGAGAAGGTGACCAAACAAGTGGATGAGGGTAAAGCAGTTGATGTGGTGTCTATGGATTTCAGTAAAGCGTTTGATAAGGTTCCCCACAGTAGGCTACTGCAGAAAATACGGAAGCATGGGATTCAGGGAGATTTAGCTGTTTGGATCAGAAATTGGCAAGCTGGAAGAAGACAAAGGGTGGTGGTTGATGGGAAGTGTTCAGACTGGAGACCAGTTACTCGTGGTGTACCACAAGGATCTGTTTTGGGGCCACTGCTGTTTGTCATTTTTATAAATGACCTGGAGGAAGGCATAGAAGGATGGGTGAGTAAATTTGCAGATGACACTAAAGTTGGTGGAGTTGTGGACATCGCGGAAGGATGTTACAAGTTACAGAGGGACATAGATAAGCTGCAGCGCTGGGCTGAGAGGTGGCAAATGGAGTTTAATGCAGAAAAGTGCGAGGTGATTCATTTTGGAAGGAATAACAGGAAGACAGAGTACTGGGCTAATGGTAAGATTCTTGGCAGTGTGGATGAGCAGAGAGATCTCGGTGTCCATGTACATAGATCCCTGAAAGTTGCCACTCAGGTTGAGAGGGTTGTTAAGAAGGCGTACGGTGTGTTAGCTTTTATTGGTAGAGGGATTGAGTTTTGGAGCCATGAGGTCATGTTGCAGCTGTACAAAACTCTGTTGCGGCCGAATTTGGAGTATTGCGTGCAATTCTGGTCGCTGCATTATAGGAAGGATGTGGAAGCATTGGAAAGGGTGCAGAGGAGATTTACCAGGATGTTGTCTGGTATGGAGGGAAGATCTTATGAGGAAAGGCTGAGGGACTTGAGGCTGTTTCCGTTAGAGAGAAGAAGGTTAAGAGGTGACTTAATTGAGGCATACAAGATGATCAGAGGATTGGATAGGGTGGACAGTGAGAGCCTTTTTCCTCGGATGGTGATGTCTAGCACGAGGGGACATAGCTTTAAATTGAGGGGAGATAGATATAGGACAGATGTCAGAGGTAGGTTCTTTACTCAGTGAATAGTAAGGGTGTGGAATGCCCTGCCTGCAACAGTAGTGGACTCGCCAACACTAAGGGTATTCAAATGGTCATTGGATAGACATATGGACGATAAGGGAATAGTGTAGATGGGCTTTAGAGTGGTTTCACAGGTCAGCGCAACATCGAGGGCCGAAGGGCCTGTACTGCGCTGTAATGTTCTATTCTATTCTCCCCGGCACTCTCCCCCTTCCCCGGCACTCACCCCAGCCCCCCCCCCCCCCACAGAGTCCCCCCCCCACAGCCCCCCCCCCCCCCTCACAGCACCCCCCCCCCCAGCACCCCCCACTCCCCCACCTCCCCCACACACACAGACTGCGGCCACGCCGTCACTTCTCCTGCGGCCACCAACCATGCCGTGACCTACCTCCACGCTGGACGGCGCCAACCATCAGCACTGGTTGACGCCGTTATACAGGTGTTTTGATTTACGCCGGCGTGACCCGTGGTCACGTTGGCGGAACTTTGAGCCATCCGGCCGGGGTAATACAGGCAGCCCCGGAGTCCATAGCGTCGTGCCGGCCCCCGCCATTCTCCGAGGCGGGGGGCGGTCGGAGAATCCCGCCCAAAGTGTTGGGCGTCTTGAAAAATATTAAGGTAGATAAGTTCCAGGACCTGATGGGATCTACCCCAGAATACTGAAGGAGGCTAGAGAGAAATTGCTGAGGCCTTGACAGAAATCTTTGGATCCTCACTGTCTTCAGGGGATGTCCCGGAGGACTGGAGAATAGCCAATTGTGGTGCCATCAATAACGACGCTTAGAGTGTGAACGGTAAAGAAGGCTTTAATAAACTAAGAACTAGGATAGAGCCGAGACGTGTGCTAACTGCTGCACTGCCCACAAGGCGGCCCCTTATATACGGCTCACAGATGGGCGGAGCCGGAGGCGGAGTTCCCAGGGTTCCAAGCCCGGTCTTAAAGGGGACATCACCTTACATGATGACAAGGGTACAGTGTTACAGTAACCGTTCATCACATTCACCCCCTGTTTAAAAAAAGCGTCCGGCGGGGGTGAAGTCCCATCATAGGTCCCTCCGTCTCGGTGGCCGGATCGTCCTCCTCGACCTCCTCAGTTCGGGCGGTGGTGCGGCGGGCACGGACGTCCTGGTTGAGGGTACATCCAGGAGCACAGCGGTCGGAGCTTCGGTCCGGGTCGGGGCAGGGAGACTAGGCAGGGCCGGGGGTAGCGGTGCCGGCACCGGCAGGGTGTGTATAGGGGGGGCGTGCGGTAGGTGCTCACCAATGGGGGGTAGAGCCGGTAGGGGGTGTGTTGTACGGGGCACCGGGTCCTGCAGGGGAGCGGCGCGGGAAGGGACGGCTGTAATGGGGAATCCAGCGGGTGCCAGATCCCGGAGGGAAACCGTATCTTGCCTGCCGTCGGGGTACTCAACATAGGCGTAACTGGGGTTGGCGTGGAGCAGTCGGACCGTTTCAACCAGGGGGTCCGTTTTATGGCTCCTCATGTGTCTCCGGAGAAGAACAGGTCCCGGAGCCGTCAGCCAAGGTGGAAGCGAGACCCCGGAGGTAGACTTCCTGGGGAAGACAAACAATCGGTTGTGAGGGGTCTCATTCGTGGCAGTGCAGAGGAGCGACCTAATGGAGTGTAGGGCATCGGGTAGGACCTCCTGCCAGCGGGTAGTTGGGAGACTTCTCGACCGTAGTGCCCGAAGGACAGCCTTCCACACTGTTGCGTTCTCCCTCTCCACTTGCCCGTTTCCCCGCGGGTTATAACTGGTCGTTCTGCTCGAGATGATGCCTTTGCTGAGCAGATACTGACGCAGTTCATCGCTCATGAACGATGTACCCCGGTCGCTGTGGATATAAGCGGGGAAACCGAACAGAGTGAAGATGCTGTGCAGTGCCTTAATCACGGTGGCTGAGGTCATGTTGGGGTAGGGAATGGCGAATGGGAAACGGGAGAACTCATCGATAACGGTGAGGAAATAGGCATAACGGTTGGTGGACGGGAGGGGCCCCTTGAAGTCCACGCTCAGTCGCTCAAAGGGGCCCGAGGCCTTCACGAGCCGAACCTTGTCTGGCCGGTAGAAGTGCGGTTTGCACTCTGCACAGATCTGGCAGGCCCTGACCATGGCCTTGACCTCCTTGGTTGAGTAAGGTAGGTTGCGGGACTTGATAAAATGGACGAGCCGGGTAACCCCCGGGTGGCAGAGGTCATTGTGGATACCTTGCAGGCGGTCCTCCTGCGCGTTGGCGCATGTGCTGCGGGAAAGGGCATCTGGGGGCTCGTTGAGCTCCCCTGGACGATACTTGATATCGTACGAGTAGGTGGAGAGTTCGATCCTCCACCTCAAAATTTTATCATTTTTTATTTTGCCCCGTTGCGTGTTATCGAACATATAGGCGACCGACCGTTGGTCGGTGATGAGGGTGAACCTCCTACCGGCGAGGTAGTGTCTCCAGCGCCGCACAGCCTCCACAATGGCTTGTGCCTCCTTCTCAAAGAGTGTTGAACCTCGGAGGCGGTGAGGGTTCGGGAGAAGAACGCTACTGGTCTGCCTGCCTGATTGAGGGTAGCAGCCAGGGCGATTTCTGATGCATCGCTCTCTACCTGGAAGGGGAATAGTTTCGTCCACCGCGCGCATAGCGGCCTTGATGATATCGGCCTTGATGCGGTTGAAGGCCAATTGAGCCTCAGCCGAGAGGGGAAAAGTGGTGGTCTTTATGAGTGGGCGGGCTTTGTCCGCATACTTGGGGACCCACTGGGCGTAATAGGAGAAAAGCCCCAAGCACCGTTTGAGGGCCTTGAGGCTGCGGGGGAGGGGGAGTTCCTTAAGGGGCGCATGCGGTCGGGTCAGGACCTCGGACCCCGTCTTCCATGACATAGCCGAGGATGGCCAGCCAGGTGGTGTGGAAAGCGCATTTTTCCTTATTATAGGTCCTGTTAAGGGCTCTGGCGGTCTGGAGGAACTTTTTGAGGTTAGCGTCATGGTCCTGCTGATCATGGCCGCAGATGGTGACATTGCCCAAGTATGGGTATGTAGCCCGCAAACCGTACTGGTCCACCATTTGGTCTATCGCCCTTTGAAAGACGGAGACCCCATTTGTGACACCGAAGGGGACCCTGAGGAAGTGGAAGAGCCGGCCGGCTGCTTCGAAGGCAGTATAGAGGCGGTCTTTAGGTCGGATGGGGAGCTGGTGGTAGTCAGATTTGAGGTCGACCGTGGAAAATACTTGGTATTGGGCGATCCGATTTACCATTTCCGCGATGCGGAGAAGTGGGTACGCATCCAGCTGCGCGAATCGGTTTATGGTCTGGCTATAATCCACGACCATCCGTTTCTTATCCCTGGACCGGACTACCACCACTTGCGCTCTCCAAGGGCTGTTACTAGCCTCGATGACCCCCTCTCCCAGTAAACGCTGGACCTCTGACTTGATAAAAGTCATGTCGTGGGCACTGTAGCGCCGGCTCCTGGTGGCGACGGGCTTACAGTCGGGAGTGAGGTTCGCGAATAGCGAGGGGGGTGCGACTTTCAGTGTCGCAAGGCAGCATACCGTGAGGGGGGGCAAGGGTCCACTGAACTTCAGTGTCAGGCTTCGGTGGCTGCACTGGAAATCCAGTCCGAGCAGCAGGGGGGCACAGAGATGGGGAAGGAATTAACATTTGAAATGGGTGTACTTGGCGCCCTGGATCAAGAGATCCGCGATACAGTACCCCTTGATTTGTACCGAGTGGGACCCAGATGCGAGGGCTATGGTTTGGGATGTGAGCTGGGTGCGCAGGGAGCAGCGCCTTACCGTTTCAGGATGGATAAAGCTCTCCGTGCTCCCGGAGTCGAAGAGGCATGCAGTGTCGCGCCCGTTGACCTGGACCTGCATCATAGAGTTCTGCAGGTATTTTGGCCGAGTTTGGTTGAGGGTGATCGCTCCCACTCGCGGGTAGTCTGAGTCCTCAGCCGAGTTGGACTCTTAAAATGGCCGCGGCCACCGGCTGCGCGTGTCGGGTCGAGAAGATGGCCGCCGCCAAGATGGCCGCTCCCATGATTCGCACGAGGCTGATGACGGGTCAGAAGGGGGCGTGTCGGGTCGGTGCGCAGTCGCATTGCGAGGCCTGCGGGCCTGAGAGCCTGATTTTCGGGCCGGGTGTTCGTTGTTCTTCTGGCCCCCGGGCCTGGCCAGGCAGACCCTCGCAAAATGCCCCTTCTTCCCGCAGTCACTGCAGATCGCGGAGCGGGCTGGGCAGCGTGGGCGTGGATGCTGGCCCAGCCCGCAGAAGTAGCACGGTGTGCCCCCATGATGAGCGGGTCGCCGCGTGGCACAGGCCTGTAATACAGCTGAGCCTGAGTCAGTCCGGGGGGGGGCTCACAGGGTCTGTGGGGTACGTACCCACAGTTATGTCGGGCCACCTCCAGCAAGGAGGCGAGCGTTAGCATGTCCTGGAGGTCTTTTGCCCCGTTTTCGAGCAGCCGCTGCCGGATGTCGGTCGAGCGGATGCCGGACACGAAAGCGTCTCTGATGTGCAGGTTCATATGGACTTCCACTGTCACATCCTGGTGGTCACAGTCCCTGGCAAGCGCGATGAGTTTCTCGACGAATTTGTCTAGCGATTGCCCGAGCGCTGCCGGCAGGTAGAGAGCAGATGCCTGGCGTGCACCTCGTTGATGGGTTTGACGAACCGCTTGCGGAATAGCTCGACCGCCTCTTCATAAGTCGTCGCCTTTTCGAGCGTGGCGTAGATTCTGTGACTCACCCTGGCGTGGAGTAGGCGCAGCTTGCGTGGCCCCAGGATGGGAATCTCTGAGGAGTCCAGGTAGGCCTCGAAGCACCGCAGCCAGTATTTAAAAATTTGCTTTGCCTCCGGTGTCCGTGCTTCCAGGTTGAGCTTCTCTGGTTTTAGGCCTGCGTCCATCCTGATGTAGTTTAGTTTATTAAATTGTGGTACCCTCAATAATGATGCTTAGAGTGTGAACAGTAAAGAAGGCTTTAATAAACTAAGAACTAGGCTCGAGCCGAGACGTGTGCTAACTGCTGCACTGCCCACAAGGCGGCCCCTTATATACGGCTCACAGATGGGCGGAGCCAGAGGCGGAGTTCCCAGGGTTCCAAGCCCGGTCTTAAAGGGGACATCACCTTACATGATGACAAGGGTACATACAGTGTTACAGTAACCGTTCATCACACCAATGTTGTTCCTTTGTTTAAGAAGGGTAACAAGGATAATCCAGGGAACTACAGGCCGGTGAGCCTTACGTCAGCGGTAGGGAAATTACTGAAGAGAATTCTTCAAGACAGGATCTACTCCCATTTGGAAGCAAATGGACGTATTAGCGAGAGGCAGCATGGTTTTGTGAAGGGGAGGTCGTGTCTCACTAACTTAATAGAGTTTTTCGAGGAGGTCACAAAGATGATTGATGCAGGTAGGGCAGTGGATGTTGTCTCTGGACTTTAGTAAGGCCCTTGACAAGGTCCCTCATGGTCGACTGGTACAAAAGGTGAAGTCACACAGGATCAGGGGTGAGCTGGCAAGATGGATCCAGCTCTGGCTGGGTCATAGAAGGCAGAGAGTAGCAATGGAAGGATGCTTTTCTAATTGGAGGGCTGTGACTAGTGGTGTTCCGCAGGGATCAGTGCTGGGACCTTTGCTGTTCATAGTATATATAAATGATTTGGAGGAAAATGTAACTGGTCTGATTAGTAAGTTTGTGGACGACACAAAGGTTGGTGGAATTGCGGATAGCGATGAGGATTGTCAGAGGATACAGCAGGATTTAGATCGTTTGGAGACTTGGGCGGAGAGATGGCAGATGGAGTTTAATCCGGACAAATGTGAGGTAATGCATTTTGGAAGGTTTAATGCAGGTAGGGAATATACAGTGAATGGTAGACCCCTCAAGAGTATTGACAGTCAGAGAGATCTAGGTGTACAGGTCCACAGGTCACTGAAAGGGGCAACACAGGTGGAGAAGGTAGTCAAGAAGGCATACGGCATGCTTGCCTTCATTGGCCGGGGCATTGAGTATAAGAATTGGCAAGTCATGTTGCAGCTGTATAGAACCTTAGTTAGGCCGCACTTGGAGTATAGTGTTCAATTCTGGTCGCCACACCAGGAGGATGTGGAGGCTTTAGAGAGGGTGCAGATGAGATTCACCAGGATGTTGCCTGGTATGGAGGGTGTTAGCTATGAGGAGCGGTTGAATAAACCCGGTTTGTTCTCACTGGAACAACGGAGGTTGAGGGGCGACCAGATAGAGGTCTACAAAATTATGAGGGGCATAGACAGTGGATAGTCAGAGGCTTTTTCCCAGGGTAGAGGGGTCAATTACTAGGGGGCATAGGTTTAAGGTGCGAGGGGCAAGGTTTAGAGGAGATGTACAAGACAAGTTTTTTACACAGAGGGTAGTGGGTGCCTGTAACTCGCTACCGGAGGAGGTGGTGGAAGCAAGGACAATAATTACATTTAAGGGGCATCTTGACAAATACATGAATAGGATGGGAATAGAGGGATACGGATCCCGGAAGTGTAGAAGATTTTAGTTTAGATGGGCAGCATGGTCGGCACAGGCTTGGAGGGCCGAAGGGCCTGTTCCTGTGCTGTACATTTCTTTGTTTTTTGTTCTTTGTGTGGTGGAAATAGGTTCGACGAGGCATTCAAGAGGGCATTAATATCAAATTTCATATAGAATTTACAGTGCTGAAGGAGACCATTCGGCCCATTGAGTCTGCACAGGCCCTTGGAAAGAGCACCTATCCCAAGCCCACGCCTCCACCCTAACCCAGTAACCCCACCCAACCTTTTTGGACACTAAGGGGCAATTTGGCGTGGCCAATCCACCTAACCCGCACAGCCTTGGACTGTGGGAGGAAACCGGAGCACCCGGAGGAAACCCACGCAGACACGGGGGAGAAAGTGCAGACTCCGCACAGACAGTGACCCAAGCCGGGAATCGAACCCGGGACCCTGGAGCTGTGAAGAAACTATGTGCTACCCACTGTGCTACCGTGCCGCCCAAATTCGATGGTTACTTGAAACAATGTGCAAGGGTGCTGGGAAAGGGTAGGGTATTGGCACTAAAGCCATGATGCCCGTTTGGAGAGCTGGCGCTAGCACGATGGGCCGAATGGGCTCCAAAAGCGCTGTAACAATTCTGTGGATTCTGTAGTGATGTTGGTTGAGGGATCGATATTCACCAGGACACTGGGGAGAGCTTAGTGGATCGTGTTCAGATAGTTTTAAGGGATCCACCCAAGGAAGAAGATGGGGCCTCTGTTGAACATTTATTTCTGAACCCGCATCACTGAAAAAGAAAACTGCAGCTTGGCTGAATGCTGTGTGTGGACTCTTGCTGTGTGAAATGCAGCAGTAAAGCACTTTTAGTGGGGCAGAGGTAGCTTGTTTTGAGATGTCTTGATGCAGGCATGGCGTTTCTGAGATTGTACAGCAAAACATCCTGCGCGGGATTCCCGACCTCGCGCCGGGTCGGAGAATTGCCGGGCGCGAATCACGCGACGCCGCTCCGACGCCGGGCTGCCGATTCTCCGGTCGCCTGAGAATCGACGCCAATGGCACCAGTGCGGTCGCCGCGGTGCCGGTCGGGGGCTGCTCAATGCGGCCCCCCCCCCACCCCCCCGCCGATTATCCGCACTCGACAGGCCGAATGCCCGGCAAGTTCGGCCGTGTCCCGTCGGCGTGGTTGGCGTGTGGTCCTATCCGGCGGGACCTTGGCGTTCTGGCTGCGGGGGCCGCCCTGGTGTGGGGGAGGGGGGGGGGATCCGACTCCATGGGGGGGGCCTCTATGGTGGCCAGGTCCACGATCGGGGCCTACCGAACAGCGGGCGGGCTCATCCCGGGGCGGGCATTTGTTCCTCCGCGCCGGGCCGCACCGCCATGCTGCCCGGGGCCGGCGCGGAGAAGGCAACCCACGCGCTTGCACGGACCCGCGGCGCCCGTGCTGGCCCCCTGGGCGGTGCAGGACCGCTGATCCTAGGGGCCAGGTGACGCCGTCGTAAAACGCTCCGGCATTTACGATGGCGTCAACATTTTCGGAGAATCCCGCCCCCTGTTCACCAGCACTAACAACCCTCACTTAATGAGCACTAAATCCATTACAAAATCATTTAAACTGTTAATTAACAGTACATTGAGAAATCAAGCAGACCTATTTCATACACAAAGTGCTCCAGAGACACTGATTAGGTTATTAGAGGATGCCACCGAGGCATGTCAAGATGGGCTGGGTAAATGAGGCCACCGTGAATGAACGTGCATAACCTTTGTTCCAAATTGCCTTCCAATTTCTCGAATATTCTTACCCAAAGTCCTGCACCCCTTAATTCTTCCTGTTCTCTTCTGAAATTGTCAATCAGCGAAGGTGAAATGACCGACGGAATGCTTTCGGAACATAAGGTAAAATTAGAGGGCGATTTTTTTTGACCATTTTTATTTACTTGTTCGTGGGATGTGACCGCCACTGGACCAGCATTTCGTAGAATCGCAGAATCCCTACAGTGCAGAAGGGGGCCATTCGGCCCATCGACCCTTTGAAAGACCAACCTACCTAGACCCGATTCCCCATCCTATTCCTGCAACCCCACCCTAAGGGGCAATTAATCATGGCCAATCCGCCTAACCTGCACATCTTTGGACTGTGGGAGGAAACCGGAGCACCCGGAGGAAACCCACGCAGGCACGGGGAGAACGTGCAGACTCCGCACAGACAGTGACCCAAGCGGGAATTGAACCTGGGACCCTGCCGCTGTGAAGCAACGGTGCTAACCAGCGTGCCACCGTGCCGCCCAGTGACAGTGAAGGAAAGGACTTGCCCTGCTAGGTGGCAGAGGTTTAGATTTTGGAAGGTATCGTCGAAGGAGCTTTGTTGAGTTGCTGCAGTTGGATTAACAAGTTCATAAAACAAGTCCATCGACGAGGCTGCTCAGTGACACTCACTTAGGACAGTCCATTAGTGAGTCTCTTCATGGGTAGACTTCAATTAATCAATGACAGATTCTCCAGGACAGTCTGTCATTGGACCTCACCGTAATACTTAATTTTGATAATCCATCATTGAACCTTCTCAGTGCCACTCGCGCTAATCAATTGTTACCTCAGAATGCTCTCTATCTTCCATAGACTTCCAGCCCTCTTGCCAATTTCCATGTTTGGCACCTCAGGAAATGGCATTCAGTTTAATTAAAAGCAAAACCACAGATTTTAAACACCAATATCATAAAAATTTTAATCTAATTGACATGCAATTATCAACCCTTATTAAAAAGGCAGAGCCAACTTGTCCCACCACTGCTGCCTTATCAGGAACTTATGTCAAGAAGACTCGGAAAATAAAAGGTATATATCAAAACTTTATTCTTCTTTGCTACTTTAAAATTGACTTCTGCGGAACCATAAAATGGCTGCCACAGGTTAAATGACTCCCAAGATTGGCCATCTGTTCTGGAAGGTTTCGACAGAGACTGCGGATTCAAAAGAGCTCCACTCCCATCCTTGTGGAATTTCTCACCCTATTGAGAGGCCACATTAGAATCACAAAACTAGACCACTAACAACAAACTGACCCTCCCCCAGCGGGCTGCGATGGTGAAGAAAGGGACATCGAAACTCGTTATACCTAAAGAGGCGTGAACAGTCACCGTTTTGCTCATCACTGAAACGATGGGTTTTGGTCAGGAGCTGGTGGATTTAATGTATGTGTTTGTGTGTGCGTGCATGCGTATGTGTGTCTGGGGTGGGACTTTACATGTGTGTGTGTGCCTATGTGTGTGTAAGTGTGCTCTCACTGTTGAGTCGCTCATCCCAGTATGGTGCCTACTTTGAAATTTTACTCTGTATTTATATGTGTATATATATTTAAAAAACACAGTGATCCTAGCACTGATCCTTAACGGAAATCCCACTATCTACCCTTCTCCAGTCTGAAAACAATCCTTTACCATGACTTGCTGTTTTTGTCCTGAAACAAGGGCGTCACATTTGCCAGTTCGCAATCCCCCTCCAATCCTGACTTCCTGCGGTTCTCTGATTTTCATCGCTCCCCCATTGGTGGCTCCGCCTGCAGCTGAAATGCAATCTTGTCCTGAAGGTCCTACTTGGCTTGCCGTATTTATGTGGCTTCTGCCATTGAGTCGCAGGCTGGGGACAGCCAAGCTACATTCTGTTCTAATGCAGGCATTGCACTCGAAGCGCTGTACTCTTTGAGCGCGTGACATTGAGCAAGAGTTTTTTGTCATCTGTCCTACCACCTCAGTGTCAAATTTTGTTCAATAACGATGCTGTTAAAAGCGTTATGTCGGTAGGAGATATTCCTATTGAAATGGTACTCTCCCTGGGCCGCTTGCCATGCAATCCTGCTGCAACTTTCCTCCAAAGTTTCTAGAACTGGCCTCTTGCTCCACAAATGGGGGACATAGGTTTAAGATGCAAGGGGCAAAGTTTAGAGGGGATGTACGATGTTTGTTTACACAGAGCATGACGGTCGCACAGTGGTTAGCACTGCTGCCTCACAGCACCAGGGACCCGGGTTCGATTCCGGCCTTTGTGACTGTCTGTGTGGAGTTTGCACGTTCTCCCCGTGTCTGCGCGGGTTTCCTCCGGGTGCTCCGGTTTCCTCCCACAGTCCAAAGATGTACGGGGGTAGATGGATTAGCCATGATAAATTGCCCCTTAGTGTCCAGGGATGTGAAGGTTAGGTTATGGGATTGCAGGGGTAGGGTGGGACATGGATCGGTGCAGACTCAATGGGCCGAATGGCCTCCTTCTGCACTGATTCAAGGGTAGTGGGTGCCTGGAACTCGCTGCCGGAGGAGGTGGTGGAAGCAGGGACGATAGCGACGTTTAAGGGGCGTCTTGACAAATACATGAATAGGATGGGAATGAGGGATACGGATCCCAGAATGTTTTAGGTTAGGCGGGCAGCGTGGTCGGCACAGGCTTGGAGGACCGAAGGGCCTGTTCCTGTGCTGTCCTGTCCTTTGTAAATGTGTCATCACAGGCCGGTTGGACGATTTTACTGGTGAGTTTACATTTCAGTTCTGGAAACAAAAAAACATTTCAAACACTCCGAGTGGTGTGGGCGAGTCAGTTCCTTGTGGCAGAGACAATATTCCTGTGATTTATTTCATTTGAGCCTCCTCGCCACTTCCTGGGGATCAATTATCGTCAACCCTGTGGTTTTCCCGTCCTTTTTCCTGCAGTTCGCTCTCTGTCCATGAGGTGGAGACAAAGGTCCATGATCCCCGCTCCGAATCTTTTCAATTGCTCTTTCTCTCATACGCTTACATAATGTTTGCCGTGCAAAAGCACACCATTTGGCCTCACAGATCCAGGCCGGAATGTGTGCCGCAATCGTAGTAATCCACTGCAAACCCACGACTTTCGGGAACTGCAAGGCTGAGAACAGCTGTGCTCACAAAGCAGACAGGGTACGAAAATAGGATTTCCAATCCCCCCCCCCCCCCCTCCCCTGCCCCCGCCACCAGCCCAAGTTTGGCCCGGAGTCTCCATGGATTGGACATTAATCTGCAGGACCCCCTTCCGAAAGATCGGAGGGACAGTGTTAAAGACAGAATATTTCCGCCCTCCCTTTTTTTTTCCTTTTCCGAGAACACTTTTGTTTGGAGGTTGAAAGAAATGACTGGGCGCGAAGGGAAAACCTTGTTTCCAGAGGTGCTAAAATCTCCAGTGGGCGCTGTTGTGTTCTGCTCCTTCATGTAGCATAAGCTGCTTCCTTGATGTGCACTCTGACAAAGGAAGGTTCAGACTTGGAAATAACTTTAACACATTTATTGAACATTTAACTATTCTCCTACTTGAGTTCGACTCTCCTGCTGATCTTGCTATAGTAACTCAGTCTAACTAACCAGTCTGCTCTAAGCCATGCGGTGGGTGTGATGCTTCCTGATCTGCCCCTGTCTCTCTGAGTGTCGCTTGTGGAAAGAGAAAGAGCATGTGTGCCCTGTCCTTTTATATGGGTAGCCCCCTTGTGGTAGTGTCACCTCTGGGTGTCTTGACTGCCCATTGGTCGTGTCCTATGTCATGATGTCTCTGTTGCTCCCTCTAGCGTTTCTTCAGTCCTAGAGTATCTACATTAACCCCTTGTGTATTTACATTGATGCATACCACCACAGGCGGGTCCAGAGCTAATGGGCGCTCTTTTGAGAATTGGGGTCTCCCTTTTGGGACGGAGAGCAGGAGTATTTATTTTCTCTCGGGGGTTGTGCGACTCTCTGGCTCAGAAGGCGGTGGAGGCCGGGGTGGGGGAGGGGGGCGCGAGGGGCGGGGAGGGGGTGTCACTGAATACTTTTAAGGTGGAGGTAGATAGATATTTGTTTGGCAAGGGGATCAAAGGTTATCGGGGAAGATGTGAATGTGGAACTCGCAACACAATCAACCATGATCTTATCATGGAGCAGGCTCGAGGGGCTGAATGGCCTACTCCTGCTTCGTATTTTGGATTTGATTTGATTTATTGTCACATGTACCGAAGTACAGTGAAAAGTATTTTTCTGCAGCCGAGGGAACGTACACAGTACGTACATAGCAGACAAAAAGAATAATTAACAGAGAACATTGACAAATGGTACATCGACAAACAGTGATTGGTTACAGTGCGGAACAAGGGGCCAAACAAAGCAAATACATGAGCAAGAGCAGCATAGGGCGTCGTGAATAGTGTTCTTACAGGGAACAGATCAGTCCAAGGGGGAGTCGTTGAGGAGTCTTGCAGCTGTGGGGAAGAAGAATTATGAATATATTTAACTGGGGGAGGGGGGGTGGTTTAGCTCAGTTGGCCGGACGGCTGGTTTGTGACGCAGAGCGAGGCGGGCAGCGCGGGTTCGATTCCAGTACCGGCTGAGGTTGTTCGTGGAGGCCCCGCCTTCTCAATCTTGCCCCTCGGCCTGAGGTGTGGTGACCCTCAGGTAAAATCACCACCCGTCAGCTCTCCCCCCTCAAAGGGGGAAAGCAGCCTATGGTCATCTGGGACTTGGGAGTCGACTAGCTGAAAGACGCTGGCCCCGACAGTTCCTGTGCCAGAAATGAATTCTCCATTCCCACAGCCGGCCAATGGGGTTTCCCGTTGTGGCCCCCCCACACTCTGTCGGTAAACCCACGGACGTGAGTGCGCTGCCGGAGAAGCGCAGGATCCCCGTCGACGGAGAATCCCGCTGCTGATGTATTAAAAAATATTTCCGTAAAGTGGACTCTAGCAGAGAAATGAAACCAGGAGGTGATTCAGTATAATTTACATTAAAGTCATTTTCAGTGAGTTAAAATCAGGTTGCTCGCAGGGGGCTGTCTGACACTCACTTAAAGATGCTTAATTTTTGTGATAAACCCATTTGTATGAATCAAAGTGCACCGGCTTACCACTCTTTAAGCACATTACTGACTCGTTTAGGGGAGAAGAAAGATAAACAGGTTGGTTCTATTACACAGCTCAATTGTGTTAGTTCACGGAAGATTTAACGTTTATCATTATGGAAATGAATTTGAGTGGAAGCTTGAACCGTAATTTCACTTTGGAAAATCCACGCAATTTCAACTGCAGTTAGCGCTCAGATTGTCAATTATGCCCCAAACAGAAATTTTACGTTCACACCATTCAAGGCACATCAGCGAGAGAATAAACTGCACCCGTGCTGACAGATTTGTACATAAATTAGATCACCTTGTGCAGCAATCAACTTGGATGCCTCTCAAAGCCTCATACATGCTCTTGTCACATCCAGAGTCGACCGTTCCTTGCTGGCCTTCCTGCCGCTCTTCCGTGAACTCAAAGTTGTCCAGTACACATGTTCGTGTCATGTCCCGGAACGACGGTAAAAGTAAGCACCTGGTGACTTCCGGGGGCGGAGTGCAGACGGAGGTCGCACGTTGGGTGGCTCCTGCTAGAGTCTCTGGGTTTTGGACTTTTGCGCCCGGTTTCAGGGGTAGTTTGCGAATGGGTTGGTGTGGGAACTTGATGGGCAGCACGGCAGCACAGTGGTTAGCACAATTGCTTCACAGCTCCAGGGGCTCACGTTCGATTCCCGGCTTGGATCACTGTCTGTGTGGAGTCTGCACGTCCTCCCTGTGTGTGCGTGGGTTTCCTCCGGGTGCTCCGGTTTCCTCCCACAGTCCAAAGATGTGCAGGTTAGGTGGATTGGCCATGCTAAATTGCCCTTAGTGTCCAAAATTGCCCTTTGTATTGGGTGGGGTTACTGGGTTATGGGGATAGGGTGGAGGTGTGTGGTTGGGTAGGGTGCTCTTTCCAAGAGCCGGTTCAGACTCGATGGGCCGAATGGCCTCCTTCTGCACTGCAAATTCTATATAAAAAAAAATATGGAGGTGCTTCGGAGGAAGTTGAAGGCTTCGCTGAAAGAATGGGTGGTGGAGGCGATTGCCCAGGTAAAGGCGGCAGTGATGAAGACGGCGGTTGAGGTGTGGGAGCAAGGAGAGAAGTTGAAGGGGGTGGAGGAGGCTTTGTCCCAACACGGCGACCAGTTCACCTCAATGGGCGAGGAGCTGCGGAGGGTGGCGGAGGTCAACAAAGGGCTCAGTGCCGACGTGGACGACCTGGAGAACAGGGCCTGGGCCTGCCCGAGGGGGTGGAGGGCCAGAGGCCGACCGAGTACTTGGCGAAGGTGTTGATGGGGGAGGGGAAGAACCCTCCCACTAGGAGTGGTGGAAAAGACGCAGTTGGCCGGAGTTAAGAGATCGGAGTACTCGGCAGTTGTGATCTCGGATCACGTACCGAATTCGATGGATGTGGTATTGGCGAAGGGGGCAGCCCAGAAGCAGGGGTGGAGAATGGAGGTGGGGTTATTAGCGGATCGGAGCTTCTGTGACAAGATAGGGAAGGTGATTGAGGAGTATGTGGGGTTTAATGTGAGGTCTGATGGTAGGTGGTCTGGGAGGCTCTGAAGGTGGTGGTGAGGGAGGGGTGGGTTACCCCATTTAAGGTCAAGATGGATAGGGAGGCCAATGACTGATAGAAGAGATTTTGGAGGTAGACAGGAGGTATGTGGGGGACCCAGACTCGGGGCTCCTGGCAAAGAGCATGGAGTTGTAGGCGAGGTTTGACCCATTGTCCACGGGGAAAGCGGTGCGTCAATTCAGAAGGGTGAGGGGCACGAATATGGGGAGAAGGCAGGGCATATATTGGCAGGTCAGCTCCGCGGGGAGGCCTCGGCGAGGGAGGGAGATAGTTCGGGTGCGGGACAAGACGGGATAGTTGGTGGTGGCTCTGGAACCGATTAATAAGGTGTTCGAGGAGATCTACAGGGACTGGTATAAGTCGGAGCCACCGGAGGAGGAGCGGGAGATGAGGGAGTTTCTGCGTGGGCTGGAGTGTCCGAGGAAGGCGGAGAGCCGGGTGGGTTGGAGAGCAGGTGGGGGTAGAGGAGGTGAAAATGGCATTTGGGACAATGCAGGCAGGGAAGGCGGCTGGGACCGATGGGCTCCCGGTCGAATTTTATAAAACATTTAAGATGGGCTGGCGCCGGTGACCGTGGCAATGTCTGAGGACGCAATGGACAGGGGTGTCTCACCGTAAACGATGGGACATGTCGTTGTTGCTTAAGAAGGATAAGGATCCGGTGGAGTGGGGGCCGTATAGGCCCATATCTCTGCTGAATGTAGATGCCAAGATATTGGCAAAGGTGTTGGCGCTAAGGTTGGAGGGTGACTTCTGAAGGTGATTGGGAAGGATCAGATGGGGTTCGCAAAGGGAAGACAGCAGTCCTTGAATGTGAGGAGGTTGTTGAATGTGGTGCTTTCTCCGGCAGAGGGGATGGAGACAGAGTTGATGGTGGCGCTGGATGTGGAGGAGCCGTTTGCTTGAGCGGAGTGGAGTTATTTGATGGCGGTATTGGAGAAATTTAGG
Source organism: Scyliorhinus torazame (assembly GCF_047496885.1). Lineage (NCBI taxonomy): Eukaryota > Metazoa > Chordata > Chondrichthyes > Carcharhiniformes > Scyliorhinidae > Scyliorhinus > Scyliorhinus torazame. Next base: position 29,724,619 of record NC_092733.1, on the reverse strand, counting down.
ATTGGGCCGAAGTTTGTGGCTTGGGTGCAGCTGCTATACAAGGAGCCGATGGATTGGATTGGATTGGATTTGTTTATTGTCACGTGTACCGAGGTACAGTGAAAAGTATTTTTCTGCGAGCAGCTCAACAGATCATTCAGTACATGGGAAGAAAAGGGAATAAAAGAAAATACATAATAGGGCAACACAACATATACAATGTAACTACATAACACCGGCATCGGATGAAGCATACAGGGTGTAGTGTTAATGAGGTCAGTCCATAAGAGGGTCATTTAGGAGTCTGGTGACAGTGGGGAAGAAGCTGTTTTTGAGTCTGTTCGTGCGTGTTCTCAGACTTCTGTATCTCCTGCCCGATGGAAGAAGTTGGAAGAGTGAGTAAGCCGGGTGGGAGGGATCTTTGATTATGCTGCCTGCTTTCCCCAGGCAGCGGGAGGTGTAGATGGAGTCAATGGATGGGAGGCAGGTTCGTGTGATGGACTGGGCGGTGTTCACGACTCTCTGAAGTTTCTTGCGGTCTTGGTCCGAGCAGTTGCCATACCAGGCTGTGATGCAGCCCGATAGAACATAGAACATAGAACAATACAGCGCAGTACAGGCCCTTCGGCCCACGATGTTGCACCGAAACAAAAGCCATCCAACCTACACTATGCCATTATCATCCATATGTTTATCCAATAAACTTTTAAATGCCCTCAATGTTGGCGAATTCACCACTGTAGCAGGTAGGGCATTCCACGGCCTCACTACTCTTTGCGTAAAGAACCTACCTCTGACCTCTGTCCTATATCTATTACCCCTCAGTTTAAAGTTATGTCCCCTCGTGCCAGCCATATCCATCCGCGGGAGAAGGATCTCACTGTCCACCCTATCCAACCCCCTGATCATTTTGTATGCCTCTATTAAGTCTCCTCTTAACCTTCTTCTCTCCAACGAAAACAACCTCAAGTCCATCAGCCTTTCCTCATAAGATTTTCCCTCCATACCAGGCAACATCCTGGTAAATCTCCTCTGCACCCGCTCCAAAGCCTCCACGTCCTTCCTATAATGCGGTGACCAGAACTGTACGCAATACTCCAAATGCGGCCGTACCAGAGTTCTGTACAGCTGCAACATGACCTCCCGACTCCGGAACTCAATCCCTCTACCAATAAAGGCCAACACTCCATAGGCCTTCTTCACAACCCTATCAACCTGGGTGGCAACTTTCAGGGATCTATGTACATGGACACCTAGATCCCTCTGCTCATCCACACTTTCAAGAACTTTACCATTAGCCAAATATTCCGCATTCCTGTTATTCCTTCCAAAGTGAATCACCTCACACTTCTCTACATTAAACTCCATTTGCCACCTCTCGGCCCAGCTCTGCAGCTTATCTATATCCCTCTGTAATCTGCTACATCCTTCCACACTATCGACAACACCACCGACTTTAGTATCGTCTGCAAATTTACTCACCCACCCTTCTGCGCCTTCCTCTAGGTCATTGATAAAAATGACAAACAGCAACGGCCCCAGAACAGATCCTTGTGGTACTCCACTTGTGACTGTACTCCATTCTAAACATTTCCCATCAACCACCACCCTCTGTCTTCTTTCAGCTAGCCAATTTCTGATCCACATCTCTAAATCACCCTCAATCCCCAGCCTCCGTATTTTTTGCAATAGCCTACCGTGGGGAACCTTATCAAACGCTTTGCTGAAATCCATATACACCACATCAACTGCTCTACCCTCGTCTACCTGTTCAGTCACCTTCTCAAAGAACTCAATAAGGTTTGTGAGGCATGACCTACCCTTCACAAAGCCATGCTGACTATCCCTGATCATATTATTCCTATCTAGATGATTATAAATCTTGTCTCTTATAATCCCCTCCAAGACTTTACCCACTACAGACGTGAGGCTCACCGGCCTATAGTTGCCGGGGTTGTCTCTGCTCCCCTTTTTGAACAAAGGGACCACATTTGCTGTCCTCCAGTCCTCTGGCACTATTCCTGTAGCCAATGATGACATAAAAATCAAAGCCAAAGGTCCAGCAATCTCTTCCCTGGCCTCCCATAGAATCCTAGGATAAATCCCATCAGGTCCCGGGGACTTATCTATTTTCAGCCTGTCCAGAATTGCCAACACCTCTTCCCTACGTACCTCAATGCCATCTATTCTATTAGCCTGGGGCTCAGCATTCTCCTCCACAACATTATCTTTTTCCTGAGTGAATACTGACGAAAAATATTCATTTAGTATCTCGCCTATCTCTTCAGACTCCACACACAATTTCCCATCCCTGTCCTTGACTGGTCCTACTCTTTCCCTAGTCATTCGCTTATTCCTGACATACCTATAGAAAGCTTTTGGGTTTTCCTTGATCCTTCCTGCCAAATACTTCTCATGTCCCCTCCTTGCTCGTCTTAGCTCTCTCTTTAGATCCTTCCTCGCTACCTTGTAACTATCCATCGCCCCAACCGAAACTTCACACTTCATCTTCACATAGGCCTCCTTCTTCCTCTTAACAAGAGATTCCACTTCCTTGGTAAACCACGGTTCCCTCGCTCGACGCCTTCCTCCCTGTCTGACCGGTACATACTTATCAAGAACACGCAGTAGCTGATCCTTGAACAAGCCCCACTTATCCAGTGTGCCCAACACTTGCAGCCTACTTCTCCACCTTATCCCCGCCAAGTCACGTCTAATGGCATCATAATTGCCCTTCCCCCAGCTATAACTCTTGCCCTGCGGTGTATACTTATCCCTTTCCATCATTAACGTAAACGTCACCGAATTGTGGTCACTGTCCCCAAAGTGCTCTCCTACCTCCAAATCCAACACCTGGCCTGGTTCATTACCCAAAACCAAATCCAACGTGGCCTCGCCTCTTGTTGGCCTGTCAACATATTGTTTCAGGAAACCCTCCTGCACACACTGTACAAAAAACGACCCATCTATTGTACTCGAACTATATCTTTTCCAGTCAATAGGATGCTTTCTATGGTGCATCTGTAAAAGTTGGTAAGGGTTAATGTGGACATGCCGAATTTCCTTAGTTTCCTGAGGAAGTATAGGCGCTGGTGTGCTTTCTTGGTGCGCTTGGTGAGCGTGCGCACAAATAGTATGAGCTCCGGGTATTTAGCATTGCACCGGGATGCGAGGCAGGGATGCCCCCTTTCTGTTTGCATTGGCTATAGGGCCCTTGGCCATTGCGCTGATGAGTTTGGGGTTGTGCAAGGGGATAGTGAGGGGGAGGGTGGAGCATAGGGTGTCCTTATATGCAGATGACTTGTTGTATATTTTGGAGCTGAGTCTTCGGTGGGGAGCATAATGGGGTTCCTTCAGCGACTTGGGACATTTTCAGGGTATAAATTGAATTTAGGGAAAATCAAGGGATTTTATAGTCTCCCTTCCGGAAGTGGGCGCGGGAGCTGAGGGGGGGGGGGGGGGTGGTCTCATTTTAGGTATTTGGGGGCGGCAGGTGGCCTGGGATTGGGCAGGGCTTCGGAAGTTTAATTTCACTGGCCTGGTGCGGGGGGTGAAGGCAGACTTGCTGAGGGGGGAACAATCCCCCTCGGTCGTTGGCGGGCCGGGGGCAGGCAATAAAGGTGAATGTTTTGCCGCGGTTCCTGTTCTTGTTTCAGTGCCTGCCGGTCTCTTTGCCCAAAGTGTTTTTGAGGGGGGTGGACAGTCTATCTCCTTGTTTGTTTGGGCAGGGAAGGTGGGTCCGATTAGGAAGGGGGCGGGGGAGGGGGCTAGGCCTCCCCAAATTTGATGTATTTCTATTTGGCGGCAAATAGAGAGAAGATTCGTGGATGGAGTAGGGAAGGGGGGAGGTGCGGTGCATTGTGGGTGAGGATGGAGGCGAGCTCTTGCAGGGGGTCAGGATTGCCGGGGCGTTACAATGGCGCCGCCCTGGTGGCCCCAGCGAAGTATACAGTGAGTCCAGTTGCGGCCATTTTGAGGATCTGGAGGCAGTTCAGTTTTAGATTGGGAGCTGGGTCGGTGGGGGGGGGCAATTAGGGGGAATCATGGGTTTGAGCCGGGGAGCATGGACGCAAGGTTGCGGGGATGGAAAGAGAGGGGGATTAAGGAAATGAAGGATCTGTTTCTGGGAGGGTGATTTGCCAGTTTGGAGGAGCTGAGCCAGATGTTTGGGCTGATGTGGGGCGAAAGTTTCAGATATATACAGGTGGGGGATTTTGGGAGGAAGGTCTTCCCGACCTTCCTGATAGTGCCTGTCTCCTTGTGGCTGGAGGCGGTACTGTCAACGTGGGTGGGGGGTTGGAGAGGGGGGGGGGGGTCGTCTCAGCAATCGCTCTGCGAGCGCCAGGAAACACGCGGCTAAACGCACTCGCCCCCCCCCCCCCCCCCCACACCCCCCAGGTGGGCTTTCCTGCGGCGGCAGTTCACCATTGGCTGATAGGATCTTCTGGTCCGGTAGTCTGCGGTATTTTGCACGGCTCACCCAGGGAGACAGGGGTCAACTTTGGCAGGATCATCGGCGGCAAAGGCAGGAATATCCCGTCCGTTAATGTTTCAGACCTTCCATCAGCAGCACTCTCAAAGCATCGCCACTGTTGCAATGTTTGCCTGCAGCAAGCTCGCACAACGCAGCATGAGACCATAAGATAGAGGAGCAAAGTCAGGCCACTCGGCCCATCGAGTCTGCTCCACCATTCGATCATGGCTGATATGTTCAGGATAATAGCGGCCAGATAACCTGCCTTAGTGATGTTGATTAAGAGGTAACTACAGTAAGATCATGAGAAATAGGAGCAGGAGTAGGCCACTCGTCCCCTCGAGCCTGCTCTGCTACTCAATGAGATCATGGCTGATCTGATTGTGGCCTCAACACCACTTCCTGCTGACACCCTCATCAATCAAAAAGCTGTCTAACTCAGCCTCGCGTCTACTCAATGACCCAGACTCGCTTCTACTCAATGACCCAGACTCACTTCTACTCAATGACCCAGCCTTGCTTCTACTCAATGACCCAGCCTCACTTCTACTCAATGACCCAGCCTCGCTTCTCTTCAATGATCCAGCCTCGCGTCTACTCAATGATCCAGCCTCGCGTCTACTCAATGACCCAGCCTCGCTTCTACTCAATGGCCCAGCCTCGCTTCTACTCAATGACCCAGCCTCACTTCTACTCAATGGCCCAGCCTCGCTTCTACTCAATGACCCAGCCTCACTTCTACTCAATGACCCAGCCTCGCGTCTACTCAATGACCCAGCGTCACTTCTACTCAATGACCCAGCGTCGCTTCTACTCAATGACCCAGCCTCGCTTCTACTCAATGACCCAGCCTCGCTTCTACTCAATGACCCAGCCTTGCTTCTACTCAATGACCCAGCCTCGCTTCTACTCAATAACCCAGCCTCGCTTCTACTCAATGGCCCAGCCTCGCTTCTACTCAATGGCCCAGCCTCGCTTCTACTCAATGACCCAGCCTCGCTTCTACTCAATGGCCCAGCCTCGCTTCTACTGAATGACCCAGCCTCGCTTCTACTCAATGACCCAGCCTCGCTTCTACTCAATGACCCAGCCTCGCTTCTACTCAATGACCCAGACTCGCGTCTACTCAATGACCCAGCCTCGCTTCTACTCAATGGCCCAGCCTCGCATCTACTCAATTACCCAGCCTTGCTTCTACTCAATGGCCCAGCCTTGCTTCTACTCAATGACCCAGCCTCGCGTCTACTCAATGACCCAGCCTCGCTTCTACTCAATGACCCAGCCTCGCTTCTACTCAATGGCCCAGCCTCGCATCTACTCAATTACCCAGCCTTGCTTCTACTCAATGGCCCAGCCTTGCTTCTACTCAATGACCCAGCCTCGCTTCTACTCAATGACCCAGCCTCGCTTCTACTCAATGACCCAGCCTCGCTTCTACTCAATGACCCAGCCTCGCTTCTACTCAATGACCCAGCCTCGCTTCTACTCAATGACCCAGACTCGCGTCTACTCAATGACCCAGCCTCGCTTCTACTCAATGGCCCAGCCTCGCATCTACTCAATTACCCAGCCTTGCTTCTACTCAATGGCCCAGCCTTGCTTCTACTCAATGACCCAGCCTCGCGTCTACTCAATGACCCAGCCTCGCGTCTACTCAATGACCCAGCCTCGCTTCTACTCAATGACCCAGCCTCGCTTCTACTCAATGACCCAGCCTTGCTTCTACTCAATGACCCAGCCTCGCTTCTACTCAATGACCCAGCCTTGCTTCTACTCAATGGCCCAGCCTCGCTTCTACTCAATGACCCAGCCTCGCTTCTACTCAATGACCCAACCTCGCTTCTACTCAATGACCCAGCCTGGCTTCTACTCAATGACCCAGCCTCGCTTCTACTCAATGATCCAGCCTCGCATCTACTCAATGACCCAGCCTCGCTTCTACTCAATGATCCAGCCTCGCGTCTACTCAATGATCCAGCCTCGCTTCTACTCAATGACCCAGCCTCGCTTCTACTCAATGACCCAGCCTCGCTTCTACTCAATGGCCCAGCCTCGCTTCTACTCAATGACCCAGCCTCACTTCTACTCAATGACCCAGCCTCGCTTCTACTCAATGACCCAGCCTCGCTTCTACTCAATGGCCCAGCCTCGCGTCTACTCAATGGCCCAGCCTCGCGTCTACTCAATGACCCAGCCTCGCGTCTACTCAATGACCCAGCCTCGCTTCTACTCAATGGCCCAGCCTCGCGTCTACTCAATGACTGAGCCTGGCTTCTACTCAATGGCCCAGCCTGGCCTCTACTCAATAACCCAGCCTCGCTTCTACTCAATGACCCAGCCTCGCTTCTACTCAATGGCCCAGCCTCGCTTCTACTGAATGACCCAGCCTCGCTTCTACTCAATGGCCCAGCCTCGCTTCTACTCAATAACCCAGCCTCGTTTCTACTCAATGACCCAGCCTCGCTTCTACTCAATGACCCAGCCTCGCTTCTACTCAATGACCCAGCCTCGCGTCTACTCAATGACCCAGCCTCGCTTCTACTCAATGGCCCAGCCTCGCTTCTACTCAATGACCCAGCCTCGCTTCTACTCAATGACCCAGCCTTGCTTCTACTCAATGGCCCAGCCTCGCTTCTACTCAATGGCCCAGCCTCGCTTCTACTCAATGACCCAGCCTCGCTTCTACTCAATGGCCCAGCCTCGCTTCTACTCAATAACCCAGCCTCGCTTCTACTCAATGACCCAGCCTCGCTTCTACTCAATGGCCCAGCCTCGCGTCTACTCAATGACCCAGCCTCGCGTCTACTCAATGACCCAGCCTCGCTTCTACTCAATGGCCCAGCCTCGCTTCTACTCAATGACCCAGCCTCGCTTCTACTCAATGGCCCAGCCTTGCTTCTACTCAATGGCCCAGCCTCGCTTCTACTCAATGACCCAGCCTCGCTTCTACTCAATGACCCAGCCTTGCTTCTACTCAAAGGCCCAGCCTCGCTTCTACTCAATGACCCAGCCTTGCTTCTACTGAATGACTCAGCCTTGCTTCTACTCAATGACCCAGCCTCGCTTCTACTCAATGACCCAGCCTTGCTTCTACTGAATGACTCAGCCTCGCTTCTACTCAATGACCCAGCCTTGCTTCTACTCAATGACCCAGCCTCGATTCTACTCAATGACCCAGCCTTGCTTCTACTCAATGACCCAACCTCGTGTCTACTCAATGATTTAGCCTCGCGTCTACTCAATGACCCAGCCTTGCTTCTACTCAATGACCCAGCCTCGCTTCTACTCAATGACCCAGCCTTCCTTCTACTCAATGACCCAGCCTCGCTTCTACTCAATGACACAGCCTTGCTTCTACTGAATGACTCAGTCTTGCTTCTACTCAATGACCCAGCCTCGCTTCTACTCAATGGCCCAGCCTCGCTTCTACTCAATGGCCCAGCCTCGCTTCTACTCAATGACCCAGCCTCGCTTCTACTCAATGACCCAGCCTCGTTTCTACTCAATAGCCCAGCCTCGCGTCTACTCAATGACCAAGCCTCGCTTCTACTCAATGACACAGCCTCGCTTCTACTCAATGTCCCAGGCTCGCTTCTACTCAATGGCCCAGCCTCGCGTCTACTCAATGACCCAGCCTCGCTTCTACTCAATGACACAGCCTCGCTTCTACTCAATGACCCAGGCTTGCTTCTACTCAATGACCCAGCCTCGCTTCTACTCAATGACCCAGGCTCGCTTCTACTCAATGACCCAGCCTTGCTTCTACTCAATGACCCAGGCTTGCTTCTACTCAATGACCCAGCCTCGCTTCTACTCAATGACTCAGCCTCGCTTCTACTCAATGACCCAGCCTCGCTTCTACTCAATGACCCAGCCTCGCTTCTACTCAATGACCCAGCCTCGCTTCTACTCAATGACACAGCCTCGCTTCTACTCAATGACACAGCCTCGCTTCTACTCAATGACCCAGCCTCGCTTCTACTCAATGACCCAGCCTCGCTTCTACTCAATGACCCAGGCTCGCTTCTACTCAATGACCCAGCCTTGCTTCTACTCAATGACCCAGGCTTGCTTCTACTCAATGACCCAGCCTCGCTTCTACTCAATGACTCAGCCTCGCTTCTACTCAATGACCCAGCCTCGCTTCTACTCAATGACCCAGCCTCGCTTCTACTCAATGACCCAGCCTCGCTTCTACTCAATGACACAGCCTCGCTTCTACTCAATGACACAGCCTCGCTTCTACTCAATGACCCAGCCTCGCTTCTACTCAATGACCCAGCCTCGCTTCTACTCAATGACCCAGCCTCCACTGGTCTCTGGGGAATAGAGACCATAGCGCTGGAGAGGTTTCCAGTGCGTCTTCGAAATAGTGCCCTGCGATCTTTCATGCTCACCTGTGTATCAACCGACCGACGAGGCCAGAGCCTAAGTTCTCAATTTGAACCTGTTTCCAATTATCCACCGTGTTGGAGGAGGGTATGCTGATCTGTATTAATGCATTCTTGCAAATTCGACAACATGACCTCCTGCCTCCGCTGCTCCCCCTTCCTGTCATTAGTCGGCCAACCTATCCACCGTCTTGGAGCATTGCGTTCCCACGCCAGTTGGATTTTATGTTACTCAATCGGATGATTCCTGATGACAGTCAAAGAGACCTTTAGCTCCCCCTCCAACATTGTTGTGAGTAATGACCACCATTGTGAAAAGAATTTGAAAAAAGGAACAAAGGGGCTGGATTCTCCGCAGCCCAACACTCCCGGCCCCGGGAGAATCGCTCGTCCGTGAAATACGTTGCGTGGCTGGGGGGTATTGTGCAAAGTTGCCAGACCTGCACCTATTGAAGGTCAATCACCATTTCCCCCAGGACAATAGAACTCGAATCAAGGAACGGCAACAGTCGCAGACTAACCGGCACAACTTCCCCTTATTTGGAAAGGCCTGCGTGCCTGGGCCAATGACAGCTCGGACCCGCCCAGCCATCGAGGTCTCCGCCCCCTAATTGGCCAGGGTCAATGAGGGTGATCGAAACCCTATCGATCCATTGGATCTGGAGTTAGGACGGCCCAAAAGGGCGCGAAAACCCAGGGGAATAAGAAGAACTGTAAACCGAGAGATCGGCCTCTTTTGGACCGGCCTGTGTGCGACCAACTGCAGAATATCAACCAGCCAAATTCAAGGACCCGCGATCGCTACCTGAAGGACGAGCCCAGCCGATAGGAACCTGACGACTTCCAACCGACCAGCGTGGACACAGATAAAGGTCTTATCCACCCGCACAGAGCCAGTCACCCTGAAGTTAAGTAAAGGTCATCTCAGTTATTAGGTTTAGTTTAGTGCGTAGCCGCGTGAATCATTGCATATAAAACAAGTGTGTTTGTTAATAAACGGTCTTTTGAGCTAATATACTGGTTGTGTGGTCATTCGGTCAGTATAAGAAGCAGCTTGTTGTTCACATAGAAATAAAGAAGTCAACAGAGCATCCTACCTAGGCCCATTCTCCGCCCTGTCCCCATAACCGCACCTAACCTGTACATCCTTGGATACTAAGGGGCAATTTAGCATGGCCAATCCACCTAACCTGCAGGACTGTGGGAGGAAACCAGAGCACCCGGAGGAAACCCAAGCAGCCACGGGGAGAAAGTGCAGACTCCGCACAGACAGTCACTCGAGGTCGGAAGTGAACCTGGGTCCCTGGCGCTGTGAGGCAGTAGTGCTGACCACTGTGCCACTCATAAGACCATAAGACATAGGAGTGGAAGTAAGGCCATTCGGCCCATCGAGTCCACTCCACCATTCAATCATGGCTGATTTCAACTCCATTTACCCGCTCTCTCTCCATAGCCCTTAATTCCTCGAGAAATCTAGAATTTATCAACTTCTGTCTTAAAGACACTCAACGTCCCGGCCTCCACCGCCCTCTGTGGCAATGAATTCCACAGACCCACCACTCTCTGGCTGAAGAAATTTCTCCTCATCTCTGTTCTAAAGTGACTCCCTTTTATTCGAAGGCTGTGCCCCCGGGTCCTAGTCTCTCCTGCTAATGGAAACAACTTCCCTACATCCACCCTATCTAAGCCATTCATTATCTTGTAAGTTTCTATTAGATCTCCCCTCAACCTCCTAAACTCCAATGAATATAATCCCAGGATCCTCAGACGTTCATCGTATGTTAGGCCTACCATTCCTGGGATCATCCGTGTGAATCTCCGCTGGACCCGCTCCAGTGCCAGTATGTCCTTCCTGAGGTGTGGGGCCCAAAATTGCTCACAGTATTCTAAATGGGGCCTAACTAATGCTTTATAAAGCTTCAGAAGTACATCCCTGCTTTTATATTCCAAGCCTCTTGAGATGAATGACAACATTGCATTTGCTTTCTTAATTACGGACTCAACCTGCAAGTTTACCTTTAGAGAATCCTGGACTAGGACTCCCAAGTCCCTTTGCACTTCAGCATTATGAATTTTGTCACCGTTTAGAAAATAGTCCATGCCTCTATTCTTTTTTCCAAAGTGCAAGACCTCGCACTTGCCCACGTTGAATTTCATCAGCCATTTCTTGGACCACTCTCCTAAACTGTCTAAATCTTTCTGCAGCCTCCCCATCTCCTCCATACTACCTGCCCCTCCACCTATCTTTGTATCATTGGCAAACTTAGCCAGAATGCCCCCAGTCCCGGCATCTAGATCGTTAATATATAAAGAGAACAGCTGTGGCCCCAACACTGAACCCTGCGGGACCACTCGTCACCGGTTGCCATTCCGAAAAAGAACCTTTTATCCCAACTCTCTGCCTTCTGCCTGACAGCCAATCGTCAATCCATATTAGTACCTTGCCTCGAATACCATGGGCCCTTATTTTACTCAGCAGTCTCCCGTGAGGCACCTTATCAAAGGACTTTTGGAAGTCAAGATAGATAACATCCATTGGCTCTCCTTGGTCTAACGTATTTGTTATCTCTTCAAAGAACTCTAACAGGTTTGTCAGGCACGACCTCCCCTTACTAAATCCATGCTGACTTGTCCTAATCCGACCCTGCACTTTCAAGGATTTAGAAATCTCATCCTTAACAATGGATTCTAGAATCTTGCCAACAACCGAGGTTAGGCTAATTGGCCTATAATTTTCCATCTTTTTCCTTGTTCCCTTCTTGAACAGGGGGGTTACAACAGCAATTTTCCAATCCTCTGGGACTTTCCCTGACTCCAGTGACTTTTGAAAGATCATAACTAACGCCTCCACTATTTCTTCAGCTATCTCCTTTAGAACTCTAGGATGTAGTCCATCTGGGCCCGGGGATTTATCAATTTTTAGACCTCTTAGTTTCTCTAGCACTTTCTCCTTTGTGATGGCTACCATATTCAACTCTGCCCCCTGATTCTCCGGAATTGTTGGGATATTACTCATGTCTTCTACTGTGAAGACTGACGCAAAGTACTTATTCAGTTCCTCAGCTATTTCCTTGTCTCCCATCACAAAATTACCAGCGTCATTTTGGAGCGGCCCAATGTCAACTTTTGCCTCCCGTTTGTTTTTAATGTATTTAAAGAAACTTTTACTATCATTCCTAATGTTACTGGCTAGCCTACCTTCACATTTGATCCTCTCTTTCCTTATTTCTCTCTTTGTTATCCTCTGTTTGTTTTTGTAGTCTTCCCAATCTTCTGACTTCCCACTACTCTTTGCCACATTATAGGCTTTCTCTTTTGCTTTGATGCATTCCCTAACTTCCTTTGTCAGCCATGGCTGCCTAATCCCCCCTCTGATAACCTTTCTTTTCTTTGGGATGAACCTCTGTACTGTGTCCTCAATTACTCCCAGAAACTCCTGCCATTGCTGTTCTACTGTCTTTCCCACTAGGCTCTGTTCCCAGTCGATTTTCGTCAGTTCCTCCCTCATGCCCCTGTAGTTACCTTTATTTAACTGTAACGCCTTTACATCTGATTCTACCTTCTTTCTTTCAAAGTGGAGATTGAATTCGACCATATTATGATCACTGCCTCCTAAGTGCTCCCTTACTTTAAGATCTTTAATCAAGTCTGGCTCATTACATAACACTAAGTCCGGAATCATGGGCCTGAACGCATCCCCACCGACTCCGACATTTCACGCTCTGTGATTGGCAGCACGAGGGACGTCCATTGGCACTTGGATGGAAAGTATCACCTCAGAGAGCTGTCCGTGTATCTGATTGGCCGACAGCTCTCCAGGCACAGCACTGTAGTGGCTGGAAGAGGCACTGAAATTATGTCACGGGACCTCACTTCAGGTAAGTACCAGTAGTCCCGGGAAGGGAGGATAGGGGGCGATGCTCTGGGAGGGTAGCGGGGGGGGGGGGGGGGGGGGGATCAGGATGCCGGGCATTCTGGGTGTTGTGAGGTCAGATGGAGTGGTTTGGAGGGAGGGCTGGAACTCCCAGATCCATGAAGCCCCTAGTCTAAAGGGGCCTTCTAATTGAGGCTCACACTCTCTTCCCACCCAAGATCGAGCATGAGAACTATTTTCTTCTTTCTCACCCTCAGCTACTGGGCGCCTGCCGGCCTAAGAATTGAGGCCGGGCTGGACAACTCAGTGGGGGCGATTCTCCAAAATGGAGACTAAGTGTTCGCGCCGTCGTGAACGCCATCGCTTTTCACGACGGCGCGAAACGGGCACGGGGACGACCAATTCTGTCCCCTCAGGGGGCCAGCACGGCACTGGAGCGGTTCACACCGCTCCAGCCTCTCTTCCCGGCGCCAAATGGGCGCCACACCAACCCACGCATGCGCAGTTAGGCAGCGCCAATCCGCGCATGCGCGGGGGACTTCTTCAACGCTCTGGTTCTTTAGGCACATGTTCTTTATATAAAAGGGGGGATGTCATAATATACATCAGTACATTATGGTGCAATCACACACACACACTGGTGGACATGCAGTGGGACCAATCAGCATACACAACACCGCAGCCAATCACCAGTGAGAACACACGCACTACAAAGACAGGGGACAGGAGAGTTCCCGCTCATTCTGGTAGCAGCCAGCTCGGAGCACAGAGCTCACAGCCTGCCACACAGACATTCACCATGTGCTGAGTGCCTCATCTGGTTAGGACTAGGCAAGGGTCAACAATTAAAGCTGGTATTGCATTTACCCACAGTTCAAGTATGTTAATGTAGTTAACCTTATAATAAAATAGAGTTGCACCACTTCCAGTGTTGGTGACCTGTTTGTGATCCAGAACACCCAACACATCAAGACGTACTGAATGGGCCGAAGGGCCGAATGGCCTATTCCTGCTCATATTTTCTATGTTTCTACACTGCTGGAAAAGTGCACGCACTCCCTGCTCATTATATTGGGGGCTTAGTAGCCCAGTTCGTGCCAGAGAAATCGCAGGTGCTGCGAGGATAATTTTAAAAGCTCTGAACGTGTCTGTAAACTCAACAAGAGGGTCAGAGGCGGCAGATGGTATTGCGATTCAGCCCTAATCCAGAAAACTCGGAAGCAGCCGAGTCGTAACCCCTGCTTCGATAATGTTTTGCAATCGCCGTGAGGGGGCCTTCCAAGTGGCTGGGGCATGAGGTAGTAATTGGATGGGCGGCGATTAAAAAAAACCGAGGAGAAATTAATTACATTCTTTGTTGGGTGAAGTGGTGGAGAAGGAAAGGGCTCATGAAGTTCCCTCACTGAATGTACGCGACAGGATCCGATAAAAGGCCAAGATCCTGCTGACCAAGCAGACAGTGTTTAGACTGTTCCCAGGACTTCAGAACAAAGGACGCAAGGCCAGAGCATTGGCAAGGCAGGCTCAGAAGCTGTGCACAATACTTCCACAAGCCAGGTTAAATCAGAACAGCGGCAGGCAGATCCAAGTCAAATTAACACACGGTCCCCTGTAGTGAGTAGTTTCTCTTCACACACAGAGGGTTACTGGAGCATGGAACACTTTGTTATCGAGGCAGCCACGACAAACACCATTTAAGGGGGTTTCGGAGAACCCTTTGAAAAGGACGATTATGAATAGGATTTGAAGGTGTAGCACGGGGAAGAGGTGATGTAGCTCCAACTGGTCGTCTAGCCAATATTTATCTGTCAGACCAATATCCCGAAGACAAATCGGCGGCTTCCTTAGATAGCCCTCCGAACATGGGCGCGGGAGTTGTTATGTGCCCAATGACTGTTTGCGGTGATGGGGGGAGCATGCTAACTTTGCAGGGCATCGGTTGGCTCAGTGGGCTGGGTGGCTGGCTTGTGATACGGACCGACGGCAACAAGCGTGGGTTCAGATCCCGCAACGGCCGAGGTCATCCATAAAGGCCCCGCCTTCTCATCCTCGGCCCTCGGCCTGAGGTGCGGTGGCCCTCGGGTTACGTCACCACCAGTCAGCTCTCAAAGAGCAGAGCAACCCATGGTCCTCTGACAGTGTGGTTACATTTACGTATCACACCCGCTTACGATAATGATCGCTAAATGCAGCCAGCACTAACATCGCTGTGCGCCGGCTGCACCTCAGCGGAGGGATTAACACTCTTTCGCATTACTTAAAGCTAGTGTGCACCTCTTAAACGGGCCGCTGGAAGTGCAATAATCAACAATGTCCGACTATGGGGGACAGCCATGCGCAGTGGGACCAGCGCGATTGCCGCGCATGCGTGGTGGCTCCCTTCCCCGCGCCGGCACCGATGCAACACCGGGCTACAGGAGCCGGTGCGGAACAAAAGAGGCCCCCAATCGGTAGGCTCCGATCGCGGGCCAGGCCACAGCCGAGGCCCCCCATGGGGGTCGGATCCCCTCCCACCCCCCCCCCCCCCCCAACCAGGCCGCACCCCCGATGCATTCGCGCCGAGGTCCCGCTGGGTAAGACCAGGTGTGACCGGCGCCGGTGGGACTCAGGTTTCTTGTGTGGCCGCTCAGCCCATCTCGGGCCGCGCTGCCGCTCTCCGGAGAATCAGCGGACCGGCACAGGGCAGCGCCGCGCGATTCACGCCCGTCCCGGCGAATCTCCGGCCTGGCCTGGGCTGCGAGAATCCCGCCCCCTGTGCCTCCTCGGGTTCGGGGAGAAGGTGTTGGAGAAGGGTTGAGATCGGCATCGGGATTCTCCAACCCCCCCCCCCGCGCCGGGTCGGAGAATCCCCGGGCGGCTGAGCGAATCCCACCCCGCCGCCCCGATGCCGGCTGCCGTATTCTCCAGCGTTGTTTTTCGGGCGGGGTGGGGTCCACGCCACGCCAGTCGGGGGCCCTTGGCAGCGGGCCCCCCCCGGCAATTCTCCGTCCGTCCGTCTTTGGCCAGTCCCGCCGCCGTGAATGACTCAGCTCACGGACCGGCGGGACCTGGCAGGTAAGCCGACTGTTGCGGTCCTCGGGAGGGGCGCGGGGGGGGGGGGGGGGTTCCGACCCTGGGGGAGGCCCCCACGGTGGCCTCGCCCGCGAGCGGGGCCCACCGATCTGCGGGCGGGCCTGTGCCGTGGGGGCACTCCTTCCTTCCGCGCTGGCCCTTGTAGGGTTCCGCCATGGCTGGCGCGGAGAAGAGAACCTCCTGCGCATGCGACAAAACACGGCGGTGGTTCCATGCATGCACGAGATCACGCCGGACCTTTGGCGCATTCGCGAACACGCGCAGCCCCTTCTGCGCCAGTTTGAGCCGCGCCAACCCCTCCGGCATCCACCTAGGCCCCGGAAGTGCGGAGAATTCCGACGTTGGAGTGGTTGGCGCCGGTTCTCCCGCCGGCGTGGGGACTTAGTCCCCAGGAGGGAGAATCCCGGCCAAGGGTGTTGGTTGTATTAGAGAGATTTATAGATTTCTGTAGCATAGATTTAATACTGCTCTTTTCTTAGCTATTACTTAGTAAGGTGTGCAAATCATTTAAAGTAGTGTAAATAAACTAGTCTGTTTGAAATACATATCTTGATGTTCTTTGTCATCTTGAGAGGCTCCACAAAGAACATCACAGGGGAGACCTGACTGGTGGTGATTTAACCGGAGGGTCACCACCCCTCTGGCGAAGGGCAAGGTTGAGAAGCCAGGGCCTTCTTGAATAACCTCAGCCGGTACGGGAATCGAACCCGCGCAGTTGGCCTCACTCTGAATCACGAACCAGCTGTGCAGCCCACTGAGCTAAACCGGCCCCCAAATTGAAAACGCACCCCCCGCAAGAACGGGTGTTCCAAGTTATCCTCCTGGGGGTTGGGATACCCTTGCACTTAACATCAGCGGGCTTCCCAAGAAGCTGTTTACTCTTACAAAGATCACATGGAAGTTACAGAAGAGAACAGGCCGTCCGACTCAACTGTTCCACGCCAAGGTTCATGTTCCATACCAGAGATACCATATCTCACCTCATCTAACCCTATCCCTTCTGTTCCATTCTCCCTCATCTGTTTGTCTTGATTCTCCTTCAATGCATTGATGCCATTTGCCTCAGCTATTCCTCGCGATGGTGAGTTCTCCATTCTAACTTCTTGATGGGTAAAGATATTTCTCCTGAATTCTCCATTGGATTAATTAGTGACTATCTTGTATTCATTTTTCAAGTGAGAATCTTCTTATGTCTACCCTATCAAACACTTTCATCATCACAAAGACCTCCATTAGGAACCACCTCTTAGTCTGCGTTTCTCCAGGGAAAAGAGCCTCAACTTGCTCCAATAAATGTTCAAAGTGTCTCACATTTGAAATGCAGGCATTGCTTATCTCGAAGGTTTTGCAGCTTTTCTACCCCAGTGGCAGCAATCAGATAAATGGGCCGGGTAACCTATTCCTTGGTGGTGCTTGCCGAAGGAGGAATGTTGGGTACGGCACCACGAGATGCCCCGCTCCTCTTCAAACAGTGTCACGTCTGAAGTGTTGGGTACTCTGAGACCCAGACGAACCAACACGGTTGCGATTGGTACAACGCAGTTTTATTTCTTTTAACTATTTATATAACAAACTCTGGTACTCAGCACATGGTGACTGTCTGAGTGTCTGGCTTGGAGGTCCTTGCCCTAAGCCGTCTCCTGCTGGACTGCCCAGGAAGTGTCGTGTTCCTTGTTTTGTACTGTGTATGCTCTTGTCTGTGATTGGCTGTCGTGTTGTGTGTGCTAATTGGTCCGTTGATCTGTCCATCATTATGTATGTGTGTATGTGCTGTGATGTTCACTTGAAGACTGCCCGAGGCAACCCCAAAAACGATCTGGTCCCGGATCATGGATTCTGAGGTGGTGTCGTAACCGCAGGACTGCGCGAGTATGCGGAGATGCGTCAGGAATGACTGAAAGAGCTCATCCTTACCTTGCAGGCGTTGCTGGAAGCCATACCTCTCAAAGCTCCCGTTGACCTCAACGTTGAAGTGTTGGTCGAGCTTGAGGAGGACCGTGTCGTATTTAGATTTGTCCTCGCCTTCCGCGAACACCAGGGAGTTGTAGACATGGATGGCGTGCTGACCTGCGGTGGTGAGGAGGATGGCGATCTTTCTTTTGTCCGAGGCACTCTGTTTTTCGTTGGCTTCCAAAAAGAGTTTGAAGCGCTGCTTGAACAGCGTCCAATTTACGCCAAGGTTCCCAGCGACTTGCAACGGCTGCGGTGTGTTGACGGTGTCCATGGCACAGGATGGCAGATTTGTGGGTAGGTTTTAATTCACTTCTGGTACCATGAAGTGTTGGTTACTCTGAGACACAGACGAACCAACACGGTTGCGATTGGTACAACGCAGTTTTATTTCTTTTAACTATTTATATAACAAACTCTGGTACTCAGCACATGGTGACTGTCTGAGTGTCTGGCATGGAGGTCCTTGCCCTGAGCCGTCTCCTGCTGGACTGCCCAGGAAGTGTCGTGTTCCTTGTTTTGTACTGTGTATGCTCTTGTCTGTGATTGGCTGTCGTGTTGTGTGTGCTAATTGGTCCGTTGATCTGTCCATCATTATGTATTTGTGTATGTGCTGTGATGTTCACTTGAATATCATGACAACGTCCAATCAATGAGTCAACAGAAAATGAAGACAAAGAGAAAAAACATTTAAGATTTATACAGTGCCTTTCAGCATAGCAGGATACCCAAAACATTTAATAGCCAATGAGGTTCTTTTGAAGTGTTGTCACTTTTGCAAAGTGGGAAATGCAACAGCCAATTTGTGCACAGCAAGCTCCCACAGACAACCATGAAATTTAGTACCGCTAGCTGAGTGGTAAATGTTGGCCGGGACACCAGGGATAACTCCCTGCTCTTTGCTGAGCAGTGCTAGGGATCTGTTACATTGTGATGGAGATCACACTGTCCACAGAACTCGGTTTAGAATGAGGACATGTATAAGCAGCAGAAATACACCAAGTGATGTGTTGTGTACTCTGGGATAACACAGGCTGCAACTCGATGCAGCTTTGACCAAAAGATACTCCAGCCGTTGAAGTAAGTTCAATGTGATTTATTGAACCATTAGCACAGTTCTCTATGAGTTCGACTCTCCTGCTAATCTTGCTATAGTAACTCAGTCTAACTAACCAGTCTGCTCTAAGCTACGTGGTGGGTGTGATGCTTCTGATCTGCCCCTGTCCTTGTCTCTAAGTGTCACCTGTGGAAAGAGACAGAGCATGTGTGCCCTGTCCTTATATATCAGCTGTGTAATGCCCCCTTGTGGTAGTGTCACCTCTGGGTGTCTTGACTGCCCATTGGCCGTGTCCTATTCTATGTGTTCATTAGCTGTATGTCTGCATGTCATGACATCTCCGGTGCTCCCTCTAGTGTTTACTTAGCTGTAGTGTATTTACATTAACCCCGTGTGTATTTACTGTGATGCATATCACCACACCAAGTGTTTTCATTCAAAGTGGAATAAAACCACTTGAACAGAAAGACCTTTCAAAAGTCAGTATCAGCTGCAAAAACTTTAGCTGACCCCCTAGGATCATCAATTCACCCCAAACAACTGCAGGGCTTAAGGAAGATCCTTGAGATTGACAACCCATAAATTCTTCAAATTACCTTCCTGCAATTATAACTACAAGCCAGAGCACAGGAAGGTGTATAGAGATAGCAAGTAGAATAAATTCAGCAAACTTCCTTCTTAGCTGTATAAACTTTGACACATAAGATAACACCATTTGGAATAGTGGCTATCTGGACATCTATATATTTAAGAATCTTGACACATTAAAAATAGACAAAAGTAGAGATGTGTCTCCAACAAGTCCCTGTCTGACCATATATCTTAGACACCTGACATTCAAGCTGACACTAAGAACATTAAATCACATTTTTGTTGATAAACCACAAACCTGGCCAATTGGAGTGGGGGAGATAAGACACAGGGAAGGCCATACACTAAATAGGAAGAAATGTGTATATAAACAGGCAGATTCACAGACGGTACTCCCTCTCTCACCTGCTCAGAGTGCAGTCAAAGTTCTGTTCCTCAGCCTGCTTCGTCAAAGATCATCGTGGTTTTTGTAAGTATGTTTCTATTAAACTTTTTAGAAACGTATTAGAAATTGATATGAGATACTTTAGGATTTTCCATGTTTAGATGTAACCTTCTCTTACAGCTAAGAAGTTAGTTTGTTAGCAGAATAACAAAGGACTGTTAACTGATTTATGTTTTTAACAGTTAAGGGCCGGGATTCTCCAAAATCCTGGCTAAGCATTGACTCCGGCGTAAACACCGGAGTGTTTTCCGCTGGTGTCAACGGGCCTCTTGGCCCAGCGATTCAGTGGCCCACAGGGGGTCAGCATGGGGCTGGAGTGCTCCACGGAGCTCCGGCGGCGATACACGGCCCTGCACTGCCGGCGCGGGTCCACGCATGCGAGTGGTGGCCGTTTCCACGCCAGCACCGCGCAACACGGCGTAGCGACACAGTGGGCCCGCGCGTGAGGAGGTAGGCCCTCCCCGGATTGCGCGCGCCCGCCGATTGGTAGCCCCTGACCGCAGGCCTACAACCTGTCATGGAGTCTGATCCCCCCGCCCCCCCCCCCCACCAGGATGGCCACCGTGGGTGAGGGTCCGAGCTCCCGCCGGGTTGTACCATATGTGAACCACGCCGGCGGAACTCGGCTGGTCGATCGCGGCGGGGGCCTGTTTCAACGGCCCCTGACCGGCGCCGCGTCGACTGTGCGTGCGCGACTGGGGCCGATTCTCCGGTCGCCGGAGAATCTCATCCCGGCGTCGGAGCGGCGTGGCGGGAATTTACGGCGTCACCGCCGATTCTCCGACCCGGCGCGGGCTCGGAGAATCCCGGCCAAGGACTGTTAATCAATTCATATTTTTAACTCTGCAATTCTGTATGTATCAATTGGGAATATCTTATAATAACATACCATTAGAAATAAACTGTGCAATCTTACTCTCAATAGGTTTTAGATCCTAGACACTCATTTAGGAAGTCTTAAGGGACTGGGTCCACGGCCGACTTGGTAGGCGGTTTAGTCATGAGTGACGTATCCAAACATCTCACATTTAGGAAGTAACTGAAATCCTGTGGCTTAGCCTGATATAAACCTGTAAGATAGACCCTTCGAATCCTGAACACCTGAACCGCTCACAACATCCACCGGATAGGCACTTTGGTTCTGTTCGAAAGACAGCACCTCCCACAGTGCAGCACCTCCCACAGTGCAGCACTCCCACAGTGCAGCACCTCCCACAGTGCAACACTCCCACGGTGCAGCACTCCCACAGTGCAGCACTCCCACAGTGCAGCACTCCCACAGTGCAGCATTCCCACAGCGCAGCACTCCCACAGTGCAGCACTCCCACAGTGCAGCACCTCCCACAGTGCAACACTCCCACGGTGCAGCACTCCCACAGTGCAGCACTCCCACAGTGCAGCACCTCCCACGGTGCAGCACTCCCACGGTGCAGCACTCCCACGGTGCAGCACCTCCCACAGTGCAGCACTCCCACAGTGCAGCACCTCCCACGGTGCAACACTCCCACGGTGCAGCACTCCCACGGTGCAGCACCTCCCACAGTGCAGCACTCCCACAGTGCAGCATTCCCACAGTGCAGCACTCCCACGGTGCCGCACTCCCACAGTGCAGCACCTCCCACAGTGCAGCACTCCCACGGCGCAGCACTCCCACGGCGCAGCACTCCCACGGTGCAGCACTCCCACGGTGCAGCACTCCCACGGTGCAGCACCTCCCACGGTGCAGCACCTCCCACGGTGCAGCACCTCCCACGGTGCAGCACTCCCACGGTGCAGCACCTCCCACGGTGCAGCACTCCCACGGTGCAGCACTCCCACAGTGCAGAACCTCCCACAGTGCAGCACTCCCACAGTGCAGCACTCCCACAGTGCAGCACTCCCACAGTGCAGCACCTCCCACAGTGCAGAACCTCCCACAGTGCAGCACTCCCACAGTGCAGCACTCCCACAGTGCAGCACTCCCACAGTGCAGCACCTCCCACAGTGCAGCACTCCCAGAGCGCAGCACCCCCCACAGTGCAGCACTCCCACAGTGCAGCACTCCCAGAGCGCAGCACCCCCCACAGTGCAGCACTCCCACAGTGCAGCACCTCCCACAGCGCAGCACTCCCACAGTGCAGCACTCCCACAGTGCAGCACCTCCCACAGTGCAGCACCCCCCCACAGTGCAGCACTCCCACAGTGCAGCACCTCCCACAGCGCAGCACCTCCCACAGTGCAGCACTCCCACAGTGCAGCACTCCCACAGTGCAGCACTCCCACAGTGCAGCACTCCCACAGTGCAGCACCTCCCACAGTGCAGCACTCCCACAGTGCAGCACTCCCACAGTGCAGCACCTCCCACAGCGCAGCACTCCCACAGCGCAGCACTCCCACAGTGCAGCACCTCCCACAGTGCAGCACTCCCAGAGCGCAGCACCCCCCACAGTGCAGCACTCCCACAGTGCAGCACTCCCAGAGCGCAGCACCCCCCACAGTGCAGCACTCCCACAGTGCAGCACCTCCCACAGCGCAGCACTCCCACAGTGCAGCACTCCCACAGTGCAGCACCTCCCACAGTGCAGCACCCCCCACAGTGCAGCACTCCCACAGTGCAGCACCTCCCACAGCGCAGCACCTCCCACAGTGCAGCACTCCCACAGTGCAGCACTCCCACAGTGCAGCACTCCCACAGTGCAGCACTCCCACAGTGCAGCACCTCCCACAGTGCAGCACTCCCACAGTGCAGCACTCCCACAGTGCAGCACCTCCCACAGCGCAGCACTCCCACAGCGCAGCACTCCCACAGTGCAGCACCTCCCACAGTGCAGCACTCCCACAGCGCAGCACCTCCCACAGTGCAGCACTCCCACAGTGCAGCACTCCCACAGTGCAGCACCTCCCACAGTGCAGCACTCCCACAGTGCAGCACTCCCACAGTGCAGCACCTCCCACAGTGCAGCACTCCCACAGTGCAGCACTCCCACAGTGCAGCACCTCCCACAGTGCAGCACTCCCACAGGATTGCACTGGGGTGTCAGCCAAAGCCTGATGCTCGAAACTCTGGAGTGGATCTTGATGCCATGATCTTCTCACTCAGATGGGGAGAAAGAACAACCCATTGAGCCGAGGCCGGCACCTTGAGAGAAGGTTTATAATTTCCATCTGGAGCGATGAGGACAGATCTTTTCCCAATAACACAGAAAATTTTGAAGTGTTCTAATATTTTACATAAATCTCTATGAATTTGAAAAGAAACGAGACAAAGATTTATGATTCTGAAACATCAGGCTGTGAATAAATGTTAATATTTATAACCCCCGTGTAAAGACATGCCATTCAATGGCAAAGACTCCGCAACAATCAAAAACAGTAGCTAGAACAAGGATCATCCTTGTCATGTCCCTCGACCCAAACCCCAAAGGGAAGGGACGCAATGTTCTAACGAGCAGCTGAATACACGGAAGCCTCGCTCAAGCCCGCGACTCATTGTGGGGAATTCCAACCCCCCAGGCTGTGTAGGTTGGATTCAGGCTGAAAATTGAGGCTATGTATCTCACGTTTATCCAGCCTCGCCAGTTCAAACTGGGCTGGCCTGTGGAAACCCAGCAACACTTGAGATACAAATGCTTTGGGGAGACGGTAAAACTCTTTACACTGCTGGCTTTAGGGTAGGAGAGTAGGTATGTACCCTCCTCCTCCTCCCTCCCTCCCACCCCTCCCCCGCATTGGATCTCTCCACCATCAGAGACCCCTCCCCAAAGGTCAACCCTCTTGTCTGAGGATTGGAGACCCGGGGCGCGGTCCACCGACCACGATGCGGCGGAAAAGCATCCTTGGCCGGTGAAAGGTGGGAGACCCCGCTCCCGGGATCTATCCGGCTCGCAACACCTCGCGAGATTCAACGCAACCTCGCGAGGCGTTGCCAGGGGAATCCCGCCCACGGGATCACTCTTTACTAAATCTGCACATTAGAGTGAGGCAGTAAGCAGATTCCCAAGGTACCTGAGGCTTCGGGAGTCAATCCCTTTGCCTCGGGGACCACAGGTGAGCGGCGTTTGGTACTGGCCCCACAAACGGGGACCAGACGGAATGGCACTTGTGGGAGTCCTCAAGGGGATCGGAGGCCCTCAGCTGCATGCCCTTTGGACATGATGGTGTCCTGACCCTGCTGGTGCCAGCTGGGCACCCTGTCAGTGCCAGCCTGGCATCCTGGTACTGTGAGCCTGGCACCATGGCAGTGCTGCCTGGGTGCCCGCCTGGCACTGCCAAGGTGGCACTGTCAAGGCGTCAAGCTGGCATTTTCTGCGCACACGCAATCAGGCCGGGGTTGCCCGTCATGGGTGTTAGGAGTTGCGGTGGGGGGGGGGGGGGGGGGGGGGGGGGCGCGGTGGGTGGACTCTCCCATGCTGCGTTTGTGCTGGGGGGGGTGGGGAGGTCGGGGATTATTTTCGGGGTCTCGGAGATTGGGACGCCAATTAAAAATGGTGTCACGATCTCTTGCTACAACAGGGAGTCCCGGCGAGCGGAGCTCCTCATTGTAAAAAACGGGGCTATTTACGGCCTTGGCTGCGCATTCCCTGTTTAGGCCCCTTATTCAAAGCGGGTCGCATTGCGTAGCCGCTGCGAGTGCCGGGAAACACGCGGATAAACAAGCTCGCCCGCAGACTTTGTTCCCTTTTGGGACGATCACGCCCAAGGAACCTGAACCTGCACCCCCACAATACAGCCCGCACCCCACCCCTCGCCTCCACAGATTTGATTATACCCGAGATCACCTTGCCCAATATTTGGACCACCTCCATTAGCATGGCAGCAGGCTCCTTTCCTGCTCCTGGGCCTGAGGCCTGACCTCGAATGGCCACCGTCTGACAGTGAGCCAAGCCCAACAATAAGGCTGCCTGGCCTCTGGTGGAGGTTTTTTTAATAAAATATGATTCCTTTCTCAGAGTCACAAAGCCAATGGTCAGACTGGGACAGGCCAAGCTCTTAATCCATCTCCTTGCTTGCTCCAAAAGCCAATTCACATTAAAATTGAATCCAATTCACCATGACCACAAGAGCGACATACAAGACAGAAGCTGACAAGAAAATTGTTTGCACCTCATCTTGGGCCCGATCTGATTGACAGATCAGAATGTGTTACGGCACATTCCAACCCCACTTCACCCGGAGTTATAGGTCGGCCACTTGCCTGCCAGGATGTTTATTGAGCCACTTTATTGACCAATTAAGGGCAACCTCCTGCCTCGCCCCCATTTGGGAGGGCATTTGTTGAGAGGGCCCGCTGCAAGGTGTCACCTGGTGGTCTCTCAGCGGGTCCTGTGGAGGGGAAGCCTCCTGTTTAGGCCCTCTGTGGCCCACGGAGGCCCCCCCCCTCCCCTCTGTGGCAATGGCCTCCCTGTCGGCAATGGCGTGGGGTGGTGAGGAGCTCACATAAATGCCTCCATGAAAATTACAGCGAATCAGCTTTGGAGCGCAGCCGATACTAACGTTATTCATTGAGGTGCCCATCACCCTCGGGTTAAATGGCCACCAGTCAGCTCTCCCCCTCAAAGGGGTTAGTACGCAATGGAGTACTAACATCTTTCTGTTCAGCATGCTCAAGTACGTTCAAATTATGGCAATCAGCAAATAGGGCCAGAATTGTGTGCTAAATCTGAATTTTCAAACAAGCTAGCCTTATTAGTACTGTACCCATTATTGCAGTAATGGATACAGGACCAACTGACCTGAGTTTCGGGCCAATGAATGTATTAAAAACTGGGAAGCTGGTAGGGAGTGTTTGGGACAGTTAAGTCTAGAATGTAAGCGGCTCCACAGTCCCAGAGGACCATAAGCTTCTCTTCCCTTTGGGTCACCACACCTCAGGCGAGGGGTAAGTTTGAGAAGGCCGGGCCTTACCTCAGCTGGTAATGTGGGTCCTTTAAGAGTTTAGTCACGTGATTGTCCGCCACTACATTGGCTGCTTCCCGGGTTTTTGCCTTCGTCTAGACCAAGCCTCTGTACAGTTCCCAACCATCTCATAAACCTCTGGGGCGGGATTCTCCGACCCCCCGCCTGATCGGAGAATCGCCGGGGGCTGGCGTGAATCCCGCCCCCCGCCGGTTGCCGAATTCTCAGGCACTGGATATTTGGCGGGGGTGGGTATTGCGCCGCGCCGGTTGGCGGCCCCCCCCCCACCCCCGGCGATTCTCCGGCCCGCGATGGGCCGAAGTCCCGCTGCTGGAATGCCTGTCCCGCCGGCGAGAATCAAACCACCTCTCTTACCGGCGGGACAAGGCGGCGCGGGTGGGTTCCGGGGTCCTGGGGGGGGGGGGGGGGGAGGGGGGGGATCTGGTCCCGGGGGGCGCCCCCACGGTGGCCTGGCCCGCGATCGGGTCCCACCGATCCGCGAGCGGGCCTGTGCCGTGGGGGCACTCTTTTCCTTCCGCCTTCGCCATGGTCTCCACTATGGCGGAGGCGGAAGAGACCCCCTCCACTGCGCATGTGCGGGGATGCCGTGAGCGGTCGCTGACGCTCCCGCGCCAGCTGGCGGGGCACCAAAGGCCTTTCCCGCCAGCTGGCGGGGCAGAAATCAGTCCGGCGCCGGCCTAGCCCCTCAAGGTGAGGGCTCGGCCCCTCAAGATGCAGAGAATTCCGCACCTTTGGGGCGGCGCGATGCCGGACTGATCCGCGCCCCTGTTGACTATTGTGTTCAACCCACTTGCTTCAGCGTTACATTCTTTTATCCTGCGAGTATAATACACAGCAGGTACGGGAATTGAGCCCGCGCCGTTAGCGTCCCTCTCGCCTCACCAACCACCCGCCCAGCTAACTGAGCTAACCGACCCCTGCCAACGCAGGGATGACCGGGTTCCAGCAGTAGATGAGCTGGGGCAGGACAGGGGTTGGGTGGTGTTATGGAGTTGGAAATCGGCAGTCTTCGTCACCGCGAAGGAAAGTGATGGGAATCTCATCCTGGGATCGACATTCTGGTTCAGTCTCAGTCTGTTGCTGGGCCAAAATCCAAGTATCTTTATGGGAACATCGTGGGCGGGATTCTCCGTTGCCCGACGCCGAAATTGGGAATGGCGATCGGGCGGAGAATAGCTCCCGACGCCGAAATCGCGGCAGGCGCCGGTTTGATGGCGGGTCACGGTGCTCCACCCCCTCCAAATTGGCGTAATTGCGAGGCGTGCCACACGCAGTTGCGACCACGTTCACATCTCATTATCGGGCCCATCCGCGATGCTCCGCCTCCAGTGGGCCGGGTTCTCGATGGCGCGGTCCGCGCGTGGTCTCAGCGGTCGTGAACCTGGCAAGGTGGCTGCGGAGCGAGAGTGAGAGAGAGAGAGGGCCGACGGACTGTGTCCAGCACCGCCATACTTGGCCGACAGTCGGGCCGCTGGACGGGGGGGGGGGGGGGCTTCTGGCAGGGCTGGAGGGAGTGGTGGGGAGTGGCCAAGAGGTGGGCTGTGGGGTCGGGGTGGGCGGGTGCGCGTTCCAGCACAACAGGCTCGATCGGCGCTAGTGTGGGGGTGTTGGGCGTACGCGTGGCTGCAGCTTGTCAGCCCTGCGCGTGTCCAGCATGGACCCGGCGATCCCCTCACCATTTTACACGTGTTCTGTGGGTGTTCCACGCTCTGCAGGTGCTAGCCCCTCACCGGTAGCGGAATCGGTACGGCTGAGGCGGCGATTTCTCCCTCGTGGAACCCTACGGATCCTCCATTGGCGTCAGCACGTAGGCTCAGGAATGGCGAATCCAGCCCCATATCTATGATTTAATTATATCTTAATCTTTGCAAATCGATTGCGGCATGTTTATGGATCCACTGGGTGCCTTATGCCATGGTTAGAGCAGAATACAGAGTAAAGAGGAATGTGGAGCAACATAAAGTTGTCGTTATGATGCCTTGTGTCATGTAGACGAGATCTGACATTTAAATCAATTCAACATTCTGAATTCATTGCCGTTTTAAATGTCTGTGTAGAGGAAGCCTGAGGTGGTGTTGTGGTGACTCACTTCACCAAGTCTTTTCCAAGCTCTGTTCAGCAGTAATTAACCCCTTAGTTCTCTTCTCCCCGGTGAGGACGAATTCAAGGTCTTCAGGCCTGCTGTGCCGATCTGCTCGAGAGCTTCGTGGACCTTGCCAGCTTCAGGCGGCGCTGCCCATGTCTTGGTGTGAGGCGCGAGGTCTTAATGACACCATTAGGATCGAGTTAAACACACTGCTAACTATCAGAAGCATTGAAATGAAATTAGCAAGGCACAGGGAGTTCGAAATTCCAGAATTCAGGGTTGGGTTCCCTTGAGTTGACGCTGAAATTGAGAGAGCTGGAGGCGAAGGAGAAATATTTAATCAGAATTATGATTCGAACAATGCTGAAAGTAGAGCTCGAGGATCTCTTAAGTGCAGCGGTTGGTTCCTTGAATGTATTTAGGGTTCATAACCTCGTTCAGCACAACGTCTTGACCTCGGGACCTTCGGGACCTCAGAAATCTTAGGCGAGTGCTGTTCAATGCTAATCCCCACAAATGGGGACCAGGCTGAACAGCACATTAAGGGGTCTCCAGGGGCTGGTTTAGCTGGCTTGTAATGCAGAACAAGGCCAGCAGCGCAGGTTCAATTCCTGTGCCAGCCTCCCCGAACAGGCGCCGGAATGTGGCGACTAGGGGCTTTTCACAGTAACTTCATTGAAGCCTACTTGTGACAATAAGCGATTATTATTATATTATGATTGTCTTTGTCCAAATCAGGAAATGCAATCAGAACTTAAGAGATAGGATGACAATCAGGTGATATGTCCCATTGAACCTGCTCCATCGTTTAATAAGATAATACGTGATCTTCTGCCATTTTCTCACACCATCCCCATATCACTTGGCTTTCTTCACGTTAGAAACATTCTCCTAATCGTCCAAAATTGTTGGTATTCACCGAATGAATACTTACCCATTTTGTTTAGGGAAACGTGACTGCTTATCCATGGTGGACACAGTAGCGCAGTAGTTACTACAGAAACTTGGAATAATATTCCAGCTTCAAATCCTATTCATGGCATTCGGGGAGTTCAAGTTTGGTTAATTCAGTAAATCCGGATTGTTGCTACCGTTCAAGGGGACTACTGGAATCGCTGGATTTTTGGACCTGTATTACGAATGACTGCAGCGGTTCAAGGTTGTGGCTCAACGCCATCTTCTCAAGCGCATTTAGAGATGGGAAATAAATGCCAGCCTCGCAGCGACACCCACATCCTGCGAATTAATGAATAAATAGATAGAGAGAAACTTGGGCCTGAAGAGCAAATGGCAAGGTGCACTGTGGATCCTGAGGACACTGGAGTTCAAACCAGCATTGGGTGAGAGGCCATGGGGGGAGGATTTTCAAAAACTAACTATTTGAAAGACGGGTCAATGAGGAATCTCAGTTATTAAGCCCCACCCCCTTTTCCTCATGCGATTCCTTTCTACGTTCATCATTTCCCTTCATTATGTACATCCTTCAGGCACAGAACATCCCCTCTCCTAGCAGAGCAGTAAGTGAATCACTCCGTCTTTATATCTCAAATGGTGAAGCAATGAAAATCTTTCAAATTTAATGAAAAGACACACGGGTTTGTAAGGGGCAAATGTTGACCCATTCATTCCACAAGCTCATCGAAAGTTTTAGTGTCTGGGGCTATAGGTATGGCTCGGTATCACTCCGAATGCGTGCGTGCCACAGGCAGGAAGCAAACTGACTTCCTGGCGGGCGTTCTCCGCCATATTGTTGGCGCGGAAAAAGTACTGCGTCCTCTGTGCGTACTGATTCCAACCTTGGATAAAAGCAAATTCAAAGATCCAAAGATGTGCAGGTTAGGTGGATTGGCCATGCTAAATTGCCCTTAGTGTCCAAAATTGCCCTTAGTGTTGGGTGGGGTTACTGGGTTATGGGGATAGGGTGGAGGTGTGGGCTTGGGTAGGGTGCTCTTTCCAAGAGCCGGTGCAGACTCGATGGGCCGAATGGCCTCCTTCTGCACTGTAAATTCTATGATAGTGGGGGATTCAGCGATGATAATACCATTGAATGTCAAGGGGAGATGGTTGCATTCTCCAAAATGAAATCATTTTGGTGACAAGCAAACTGCTGTACCACTTGGGGACCCGTGCTCTTTGCGAGCGACACCTGGCCGTGATTGTTGTTTTGACTGGAAACACCAAGACAAAAGCTTCCCTTTTGCTGCTCCTTCATCCTGGGAAATAATGGCATTTGCAAAAGTGAAGAATTGGTGCTGACCTTCCATCTGAATGAGGTAATTAGCGCTTCAAAAGTGACACCGTGGGCTATCGAATGAAAGGGCAGAAAGGAAGACTGCGCCACTTAAGATTCCGGCCTGCTGCCTGTCATTTATCATAATAAACAACAGTATCACACGTCAGAACACCAGCGGAATTTTAATTTATTAATCATACCCATTACCCAGAGCGAAGCATCAACACTCTTCAGAAAATGTTTGACTCTCGGTGGCCTGAACATTGGAATCATGGCTGCTTCAATTACCGAGGACTCAATGGACTAGATATTAATCCCTGCCATCAATAGATTGTTATGGGCGAGGTGTTTTCAGAACCCCAAAATGTATCATGGAGTTCAACCAACCTCTCCCTTTAATGGATTTGTTGCTTTTCCGAGCACACGGTTTGTTCCCTAGGTGTGGGATTACAATTATGGACACGTGGGATTTTAACAACAAAACACTGTTTATTCCATGAACTCAACTTAACATCTTAAATAAACATTGGCTCTCTTAACCCCCCTTACTTCAAAGATAACTCAGAAAATATTGCAACAGTAAATCATTCCTCAAAATGTTCCTTCAAACTTCCAAGAGACTTAACACCTTTAAACAGAATCACAGCAAATTAAGGGCTTTACTATTATGAGTTTAAATCACCCAAATGATCCAGAGATAGTCTTTCATGGCAGAGATCCAGCTCACTGCACACACAGGCACACACAAGCTCTTTTCAAACTCCAAACTGCAGCTCTCTGGAAACACACAGACACACACACGCTGGTTTTTTTCAAACAGCAAAACTAAACTGCAAAATGGCTGACCTCACCTCAGCTCCACCCACTCTCTGACATCACTGTTTTCTTAAAGGTACATTGCTTAAACATCCATGTCTTAAAGGTACACTCACATGACAGGAGGAAGCTGCGTGTTAAACCCACAACCCAACACATTGATGGTCGCGGGAAGCGAGGTGTTCTATTTTGGAAAACTGGGACGCATTAGTAACATGTTTAAATCATGTTCCCAGAGTGCAATTGGGAATCCGGTGCACATTTGAACACTGCTGGCCAAGAGTACATGGGGCTCAGGGAACCCAGCAGCGAAAGGGAGGTGGCTATTGCTGACTCCAGAAGTAAGTTCCCTGTTTCAGCTCTCCTTATGGACCCAGAGAAGCGGGAGTTTTCTTTTCCCCCAATATTCCTTCTTGGGACGTGAGCTAGAATCTAGTGCCCATCGCTATTTGACCTTGAGCAAGTGGTGGCGAGCTGGAGGTGGGCCGGCCATAATTAAGAGATTTGCTGAACCATTTCAGAGGGCCTTGAAGAGGCAACCACATTTGTGTGGATCTGGAGTGACATGTAGGCCGGACTTGGTCAGTATTTTCTCCGCGAAGGACATTCATAGACCAGCTGGGTTTTTAACATCAGTTGGGCTGACAAGTAACATGCGTGCCACATAAGTGCCAGGCAATAACCATCTCCAACAAGCGACAATCTAACCATCGCCCCTTGACATTCAATGACATTACCATCACTAAATCCCCCATTATCAGCAGCCTGGGGGTTGCCCGTGACCAGAAACTTAAGTGGATTAGCCATATAAATCTGCGGCTACAAGAGCAGTTCAGAGGCTCGGAATCCTGCGGCGACTAACTCACCTCCTGACTTCTGAAATCCTGCTGGCATGGTGGCACAGTGGTTGGCACTGCTGCCTCACAGCTCCAGGCATCCGGCCTTGGGTGACTGTGTGGAGTTTGCAGTTTCTCCCTGTGTCTGCGTGGGTTTCCTCCCACAGTCCAAAGATGGGCAGGGAAGGTGGATCGGCCATGCTAAATTGCCCTTAGTGTCCAAAAAGGTCAGGTGGGGTTACTGAGTGACTGGGTTTTGGGGTAGAGTGGAGGTGTGGGTTTAAGTAGGGTGCTCTTTCCAAGGACTCGATGGTTTCATTCTGCACTGTAAATTCTATGATCTGCAAAACACAAGTCAGGAGTGTGATGGAATACTCTCCACTTGCCTGGATGAGCGCAGCTCTAAAAACACTCAAGAAGCTCAACACCATCCAGGACAAAGCAGCCCCGCTTGATTGCTCCCCCTTCCACAAACATTCACTCCCTCCACCACCGACGCACAGTGGCAGCCGTGTGCACCGTCTACAAGGTGCACTGCAGTAACTCACCAAGGTTCATTAGACAGCACCTTCGAAATCCACGACCACTACCATCTAGAAGGACAAGAGCAGCGGATACCTGGGAACCCCCCCCACCCCACCTGGAGGTTCCCCTCCAAGTCACTCACCACCCTGACTTGGAAATATATCACCTTCAAAATTCTGGAACTCCTTCCCTAACAGCACAGTGGGTGTACCTACTCCTCAGCGAATGCAGCGGTTCAAGAAGACAGCTCACCACCGCCTTCCCAAGGGCAACTAGGGATGGGAAATACATGCTGGGCCTAACCAGAGACGCCCACATCTCACAAATAAACCGAAAACAAAATAAACCGGCACCCCTTCTGATTCTTCAAGAAAGACCGTGGCTTCCTTTCTGTGGATCATAGGAACCCCCCCCCCGAAAAAATAATTATGGAGGGGCCCTGCCATTAAATGTGAAACAAGTCTGCAGCTTTGCCGGGATTCCCGCACTCTTCTCAGCCTCCGGAGAAATATGGAGGCCACTGACTCTACACTGAATATGCGTTCCCTGATGGATCGTTTTATTATTGAGGAAGAGCCAGTTCCCACCATTTAAATTCACCGGTAAGGCAGCACGGTAGCAATGTGGATAGCACAATTGCTTCACAGCTCCAGGGTCCCAGGTTCGATTCTGGCTTGGGTCACTGTCTGTGCGGAGTCTGCACGTTCTCCCCGTGTGTGCGTGGGTTTCCTCCGGGTGCTCCGGTTTCCTCCCACAGTCCAAAGATGTGCAGGTTAGGTGGATTGGCCATGATAAATTGCCCTAAGTGTCCAAAATTGCCCTTAGTGTTGGGTGGGGTTACTGGGTTATGGGGATAGGGTGGAGGTGTTGACCTTTGGTAGGGTGCTCTTTCCAAGAGCCGGTGCAGACTCGATGGGCCGAATGGCCTCCTTCTGCACTGTAAATTCTGTAATGCAGTGAGTGCATTCAGTGATCAGACAGCAGCAAACGTGGCGACTTAAGCACAGAAGCAAGTATATCATTTCAATGCAGTATTGAAGGGGTGCCGCAGTGTCAGGGGTGCCGTCTTTTTTGCCTTATAAAATGGATGGAAATTATCCACAGCGATTTATTTTTTAAAAATTAATTTAGAGTACCCAATTATTTTTTTTCCAATTAAGGGGCAATTTAGCGTGGCCAATCCACCTAGCCTGCACATCTTTGGGTTGTGGGGGCGAAACCCACGCAGACACGGGGGAGGGGGGGGAATGTGCAAACTCCACACGGACAGTGACCTGGGACCGGGATTTGAACCCAGGTCCTCAGCGGCGTGAGGCCGCAGTGCTAACCACTGTGCTGCCCCATCTACAGCGTTATTTGAAGAAGGGCAGGGAACTGTAGTCCTAGCCGATATTCATCTCTCAACCAACATGCAAACTAATAAATCATCACTCTATTGGTTGTGGCTTTCTGATTTGCACAAATTAGGAATCATTTTTGCACACTTCGCAAAAATGACCATGTCAGTGTTTCCCAAACCTTCTCCTCTGTCAGTCCATTTTGATGTTTGAAAGTTGCCATGACCCAGGGCGGCTCAGTGGCGCAGTGATTAACACTGTTGCCTCACTGCTCCGAGGACCCGGGTTCGATCGGGGCCCCTGGTCATTGGCCGTGTGGAGTTTGCACATTTCCCCCGTGTCTGCGTGGGTCTCACCCTCACAACCCAAAGATGTGCAGGGTAGGTGGATTGGCCATGCTAAATTGCCCCTTGTCGTTTTGATGGTACAGAAATTGAGTGTTGCGAAAAAAAAGACACATGCTATTAAAGTTTTATGTTTTGCACTCATCAGGCGGGATCCTCTGCTGCCGCCGCTGTCAATTAAGCCGCCCCACGCCGCCGGGAAACCCCCGGGCAGGCGTGCGCTGCCGGCGGGGGTCAGAGAATCCGCCCATCAGTCTCCTTTTTCGGCAATGTCGTGTTGCCTCGGAACAGTTCCTAGCGCAGTCCCACCGGAGTCCCTGCTCCACGTTTGCGATTTGTGCCTCAGAGGAGGTCGCTCTTGTGACGCCTAATTGCTGGCGGAATCATGGCCCGCAGCTTGGGAACCCCTGCCTCACACCACAAAAGTAGTGAAAGGCTTCGAACTGTCCTGAGGACTTGAAGGTGCTACATGCTCGCAAATCTTCTTTCTCTTTTAGGTGGGAGACTGTGGCACAGTGGTTAGTGTTTCCCAGACTGACTTCTGAAAGCATCTCTCCCAAGGACATTGTGAATAAATCTGTAAGTCACTGAGTGTTAACTAATAATAAGTAGCATTTTACCCGCGTGTGTGGATGTTACTTAATTGGAAGTTTAGACATAGATGGGAAAGTAAACTCAAAGACCTTTCTTTATTTTCTGTAAGAACTATTCAACTGTTAATTGAAAAGCTGTTTTCTATGATGCTAATGTGTTTCATCCTGTGTTAAGAATAAAGTTTGTTTTACTATAAAAGATACCTATTGGTCAGTGGAATCACCCTTAGAACGAAGAATCCTTTTCTCACAGTTTAAACATTTTAAAAATGTGTTTGGAATTCTTGTGTGGCACCCTAACCAGTGTGGGGGTCTGGTCTGGATGATAACAATGGGTGACTTGTGCCACGTATAAACAGCAGTGCAGACCGCGATGTGCTGAACGGCCAGTTTCTCTGCTGTATATTGGATGTACCGTCCTCAAAAATGCACCACTGGATAAATCTCTGATTCAGATTTTAGAGTTTCTCCTTATCCTTGCAACCCGGGATTCCAAACCGGATTTCCTCGTATTTCAGTCAGGTGAAATGAAATGAAATGAAAACCGCTTATTGTCACAAGTAGGCTTCAAATGAAGTTACTGTGAAAAGCCCCTAGTCGCCACATTCCGGCCCATGTTCGGGGAGGCTGGTACGGGAATTGGACCCTGCTGCTGTCCTGCCTTGGTCTGCTTTCAAAGCCAGCAATTTAGCCCTGTGCTAAACAATTTATGTCCATTCCAGCACTGCACTCTGTATGCTTCACCCAATGTCTATGCCTGTGTATTTACATGATGTATTTGTTGTATGTCCTACGTTTTTCATGTACGGAGCGATCTGCCTGGACTGTACACAGAACAAAACTTTTCACTGTACCTCCATACACGTGACAATAAATCTCAATCGAAAGAAACAGTGGGAAAGATTTAAAGAAATGATTCAAAACGCTCAACAAAAATGCATTCCATTTAAAAAAAAAAAAAATTAGAGTCTGAAAGATCCATCTGTGGTTCACTGGCGAAGTTAAGGGTAGTTTGGGATTAAAATAAGAGGCTTATAATGTTGCAGAGGCTAGCCGTGAACCTGAGGATTTCGAGAGGATGAGAAACCGGCAAAGGGTGACGAAAAAGCTGATAAAGAAAGTAGAATATGAAAGTGAGCTAGCGAGGAATATAAAAAGATTCCAAGAACTTTTTAAAAGGTGAGCAACTAAAATAAATATTGATCCCCTAGAGGCAGCGGCAGAAGAAATTATCAAGGGGAATGAAGAAATGGCAGAGATACGAGCAAATATTTTGTGTGTGTCTTCCCAGTAGAAGATACAAATTAGACACCAGAAATAGAGGGTAATCAAGGGACTAATAAGAGTGAGGAATGTAATTAATTTCAGCAGTGAAAAGTTTTGGAGAAAGGCAAGGGACTAGAAGTTGACAAATCCCCAGGACCTGATGGCCTACATCCTTGGCTTCTATAAGAGGTAACGACAGAGATAGTTGATGCACTGACCATAATTTCCTAGATTCCTGAATGATCCCAGCGGATTGGAAGTTAGCAAATACAATACATCTCTTCAAGAAAGAAGGGACAGAGTAAACAAGGTAATTGCAGACCAGTTAGCCTGACATCAGTCATGGGGAAAATGATGGAATCTATTATTAGGGAAGCCTTAACAATGTCCCAGAAAATTATAGCATGGCTCGACAGAGCTGGCACGGTTTTACGGAAGGGAGATCATGTCTGATCAATTTATTAGCGTTTTCTGAGGAAGTAGCTAGTAGGTTGGATAAGGGGGAACCAATAGGGGCAGCACGGTAGCTTTGTGGATAGCACAATTGCTTCACAGCTCCAGGGTCCCAGGTTCGATTCCCGGCTTGGGTCACTGTCTGTGCGGAGTCTGCACATCCTCCCCGTGTGTGCGTGGGTTTCCTCCGGGTGCTCCGGTTTCCTCCCACAGTCCAAAGATGTGCAGGTTAGGTGGATTGGCCGTGCTAAATTGCCCTTAGTGTCCAAAATTGCCCTTAGTGTTGGGTGGGGTTACTGGGCTATGGGGATAGGGTGGCGGTGTTGACCTTGGGTAGGGTGCAGAGATTAAGTTTAAATGGAACATCTTCAAGTTGGCAGGCTGTAACTAGGGTCAGTGCTGGAGCCTCAGCTATTTACCTTCTATATTGATGATGTAAATGAAGGGACCAAGAGTAATGAATCCAGGTTTCTTGATAATACCAAGCTACTGGGGAATGTAAGCTGTGAGGAGAACACAAAGAGGCTGCAAAGAGGTATAGACAGATTAAGTGGGCTGGGTGGGCCCAGATGGGCCGGGATTCTCCCGAAATTGGCCAGGACGGCCCAACGCCGGCGCCAAGAGCGGCGCGAACCACTCTGGCATTGCAGAATCCTCCGCTCTTCCGGGGGCTAGGCTGGCGCTGGAGGGATTGGTGCCGTGCCAACTGGCGCTGACGGGCCGCCATGGGCTGGCGCGAGTTGGCGCATGCGCAGAACTGTCAGCATGTCCTGGCGCAAGCGCAGAACCGCCGGCGTGTTTCCTGCGCGCGCGCAGGGGGTTTCTTCTACACGCCGGCCAAGGCGGAGCCTTACACAGGCTGGCGCAGAGGGGAAGAGTGCCCCCATGGCACAGGCCCGCCCGCAGATCAGTGGGCCCCGATCGCGGGCCAGGCCACCGTGGGGGCCCCCCCGGGGCCAGATCCCCCCCCCCCCCACACCCTCCCCGAGGACTCCGCTAGCCACCCTGCAAGCCAGGTCCCGCCAGGATGGACCAAGTCCATTTCACGCCGGTGGGACTGGCTGAAAATGGGCGGCCGCTCTCGGAGAATTGCCGGGGGGGGGGGGGGGGGGGAGCGAGGGCCCCGACCGGCACGGCATGAACCCCGCCTCCGCCCGAAAACCGGCGGCGGAGAATTCGACAGCCGGCGTCGGAGCGGCGGGGCGGGATTCACGCCGCCGCTCGGCGATTCTCCGACCCGCCGGGGGGGGGGGGGGGGGGGGGGGGGGGTCGGAGAATCCCGCCTCAGGAATATAATATCAGAAAGTGTGAGATTTTCACGCAATAGGAATAGAAAAGCATCTGGGTGCCAGCATGGCACCGCCAAGGTGCCCAGATGGCAAAGCCAGCTGGCATGTGCACTGCCAGGGTGCCAGGTTGGCACTGTCAAGGTGCCAAGCTGGCATTTTATTTGCACGTGTGATCACGCTGAGGTTGTCCGGCATGGGTGTTGGGGTGGTGCGGGGTGGGGGCGGGGCGCGCAGGATCGCTTTGGGGGCCTCGGAGATCAGGACGCCCTTTTTAAAGTCGTCCCGATCTCTCGCTACGATGGGGCATTCCGACTGGAGCTCCCCACTGTACAAAACGGGGCTATGTGCGGTCTCGGCTGCACGTTGCCCGTTCGGGCCCCTTATTCAATGCCAGTCACGTTGAATAGTCCTGTGTTTCTCAGCACTGCGGACACCGGATTACACGCGGCTAAACGCACTCGCTCGGAGACTTTGTTCCTTTTTCGGGAGAATCGCCTCCAGGGTCATGTTTCCCCGAGCCCGCTGTTTGTGAAGTCAATTTTACAGCGGCTCGCAAACCCAAAGTCCCTTTTGGGTTAAATCAGAAGCATTGTTTATTCATACATTCAAACCAAAGGGATAGTCAATTGCACACACATACACACACACACACACACACCCGCAAAACGGAGATAGGAGAGAAAAGAGTTTTACAGTTCGGAGCAAAAACAGAAAAACGCAATCGGCAAATGTCAGAATTCAGAGTGTGAGCAGTGAGTGAAGGTTTCTTCACATAGGTGTTAGTGGCTTCAGCTAACTGAGAGCAAGAGTCACCCAATTCCTTCAAAGTTGGTGATGACGCAGCATGGTGAGGTTGGCGTAAAGCAACTTTTGGTCTGCTCTGCAGGCGATGGGAGAAATGTTCCAGAGAACCAGGCTTTAAGGAGGTTCAAATTTGAAGCAAGCTTTAATATTGACAGGTTGGACGTTAATAGGCAATTGCTCTGGGAGTTCATGAATGTAACATGAAAGCTTTCCAAAGGCCAACGGAGCTTAGGTCATGTGGTGATGTCCATTGATGAATCAGTTCCAGGTTAACCGTTAGTTTCCATGTCTCTGGTCAAAATCCATTATCCAACTTGGGAGACAGATGGTGGATACTAATGCATCTGCAGGTATAATGGGCGCGATTCTCTGCTCCCGCGCCGTTTCAGAGAATCACCTAGGTCGGCAAATTTTCCCGCGACGCCGGTCCGACGCCCTCCCACAATTCACGGAAGCGGCCAGATCGGCACAATCGCGTTTTGCGCGGCGCGGTCCAGTGAATCGCCCGTGACAGCCAAAATGGCGATTCACCGGTACCCCCGCGATTCTCAGTGCCGGATGGGCCGAGCGGCCTGCCAAAACGGCGGGTTCCCCCCGGCGCCGTCTACACCTGGTCGCTGCCGGCGGGAACAGCGCGGGAACGCTGGGGGGGGGGTGGCCTGCGGGGGAGGGGGGATCCTGCACCATGGGGGCCTCAAATGGGGTCTGGCCCGCGATCGGTGCCCGTCGACCATCGGGCCGGCCTCTCTGAAGGAGGACCTCCTTTCTTCCGCAGCCTCGCAAGATTCGTCGGACATCTTCTTGCGGGGCGGACTCGGAGAGGACGGCAACCACGCATGCGCGGGTGACGCCAGTTATGCGGCGCCGGCTGCGTCATGTATGCGGTGCTGCCTTTACGCGGCGCCAAGGCCTGGTTCGCGTAAATGACGCGGCGCCGCTCCTAGCCCATTTTCGTGCCCTGAATCGGTCGGGATAGGGGCCGTTTCGCGCCATCGTGAAACTCGACGGCGTTCACGACGGCGCGAACACTCTGGGCGCAATTCTCTGAAATTTGAATGACGAGGTTCACGACGGCGCGAAACGGCCCCTATCCCGACCGATTCAGGGCCTGAAAATGGGCTAGGAGCGGCGCCGCGTCATTTACATTCGTAAAGGCGGCGCCGCATAACTGGCGTCACCCGCGTGAGT
This sequence comes from Scyliorhinus torazame, assembly GCF_047496885.1. Taxonomy (NCBI): domain Eukaryota; kingdom Metazoa; phylum Chordata; class Chondrichthyes; order Carcharhiniformes; family Scyliorhinidae; genus Scyliorhinus; species Scyliorhinus torazame. Next base: position 29,685,121 of record NC_092733.1, on the reverse strand, counting down.
CCGCCCGCAAGAAGATCTTGCGTCGCGGGAAAACTTGGCGACCCAGGCGATTCTCTGAAACGGCGCGGGAGCAGAGAATCGCGCCCTCTGTCTCCATTTCAGAGAATCGCGCCCAATGAGTTTGAGTGAGTTTCTCTCTCTCTCTGTGTTACAAGCCCAGGCTGGGGAGAGAAAATGGCTACTGTTCCTTTATTTCATGGATTGTACTGGATCCACACAATGACAGGTGTAAGATTCACAAGGATGAGGGTTCAGCTTTGTCCTGTAATTACTGTTGGAAGTTTCCAGAACTGTTTCTTTCTCTCCCTCTCTCTCCCTTTCATTTGGATCTTCAATTGACCCAGTAGAGGCTTGTGGTTGACATGCGGAGTATCGCCGGGGTAGAAGAGAGAGACACCGCGAGCATCGTGCGAGGGGAAGAGAGAGACACCGCGAGCATCGTGTGAGGGGAAGAGAGAGACACCGCGAGCATCGTGTGAGGGGAAGAGAGAGACACCGTGAGCATCGTGTGAGGGGAAGAGAGAGACACCGCGAGCATCGTGTGAGGGGAAGAGAGAGACACCGCGAGCATCGTGTGAGGGGAAGAGAGAGACACCGCGAGCATCGTGTGAGGGAAAGCCAAACACTCCAATGTTTTCCTCCAAAATAATTTTTATGCAGCAGACATCCCTGTAAATTTTTTGATGTGAGAAGATTCTCACATTGCCATTAAAACCAGACTTGAGGGGAAATGAGCTTGGTGCTGCTGCATACATTAGCCTAATTAAGAAAGTGCATTCACTACATTGGCTCCACATGAGGTGGCAAACTGCCCTCAAATGAGCCTCTTAATTTCAATTTATTTGCAAAAAAGGAAGAGCTAATGGTGCACAATCTTTTCCCTCTCGCATATTACGTGCCCCGAGAATCCACTTGTCCTCGGAATATTCCACCCGTTGATTTGCGACCGTAACCTGTGGCCAATATAGGGTTACCAATTTTCCAAGATTGAGTTCGCCATGATTGAAGGATTAAACTCTGCCGCAATCATAGGGGCATTGAAAATAAAGGCATATGTTTCATTGTCTGTGAATGCATTTGTTTCTTGGGTCACCCACCTGTGCCCACAGTTACGCAGCCGTACGATTTAAAAGTTTTGCATCTTGTTTTCAAATCCCTCCGGGGGCCTCGCCCCTCCCGATCGATCCCCCCCCCCCCTTATCCCCACCCACCACCCTGCAACCCTTCAACTATTTGGGAAATCTGCGTTCTTGCAACTCTGGCCTCTTGTGGACCCCGGTAGCACAGTGGTTAGCACTGTTGTTTCACAGCTCCAGGGTCCCAGGTTCGATTCCCCGCTGGGTCACCGTCTGTGCGGAGTCTGCACGTTCTCCCCGTGTCTGCGTGGGTTTCCTCCGGGTGCCCCGGTTTCCTCCCACAGTCCTGAAAGATGTTGGGCGGGATTCTCCGCGAACCGGTGGGGCGGGCAACTCCGGCGGGAAGGAATGGCGTGAATCCTCCGCACCTTCAGGGGCTAGGCTGGCGCCAGAGTGGTTTGCGCCCCGCCGGACGGCGGTGAAGGGACTTGGCGCCACGGCAACCGGCGCCGAAGGGCCTCCGCCGGCCAGCGCGAGTTGGCGTATGCGTGGAAGCGCCACGTTCATCTCCGCGTCGGCCACCGCGGACTGTTACATCGGCCGACACGGAGGAAGAGAGTGCCCCCACGGCACAGGCCCGCCCGCGGATCGGTGGGCTCCAATCCCGGGCCAGGCCACCGTGGGGGCACCCCCCCGGGGCCAGATCCCCTCCACGGCACCCCCAGGACCCCGGAGGCCGCCCCACGCCGCCTTGTCCCGCCGGTAAGTACCTGATGTAATTTACGCCGGCGGAACCGGCCGTAAACGGGCGGCCACTCGGCCCATCGCGCGCCGGAGAATGGGGGGGGCACTGCTAGCGGCCGCCGACCGGCGCGGCACGATTCCCACCCTCGCCAAATCCCCGCCACCGGAGAATTCGGCAGCCGGCGGGGGCGGGATTCACGCCGCCGCCTGGCGATTGTCCGACCCGGCGGGGGGGTCGGAGAATCCCACCCGAGCTGTTAGGTGAATTGGACATTCTGAATTCTCCCTCTGAGCACCTGAACAGACCCCGGAGTGTGGCGACTAGGGGCTTTTCACAGTAACGTCATTGCAGTGTTAATGCAAGCCTACCCGTGACAATAAAGATTATTATTATTATTTTAATGGTTTCACTCATGCCGCTTTAAAAAAAATGTAGAATATCCAATTAATGTTTTCCAATTAAGGGGCAATTTAGCGTGGCCAATCCACCTATCCTGCATATCTTTGGGTTGTGGGGGCGAAACCCACGCAAACACGGGGAGAATGTGCAAACTCCACACGGACAGTGACCCGGAGCCGGGATCGAACCTGGGACCTCGGCTCCGTGAGGCAGCAGTGCTAACCACTGCGCCACCCTGCTGCCCACCTCATGCCGCTTTTGAGTCAACTGCAAAGACCCAAAACTCTGGAAATCCCTCCCCAAATCTATCTACCTTTGCTGTCTCCGATCAGGCATTCTGTAAAAGGTCCCACGTTTTGGCCACTTGCCCCAGTATTCCCTTATGGCCGTGTTGGGGGTCAAAGTTTGGTTCTACATGCATCTTGTGAACTGGGATATTGGGACTCAGATGGAACGAAAGTGGGCGGCACGGTGGCACAGTAGTTAGCACTGCTGCCTCCTGGCTTCAGGGACCCGGGTTCGATTCCGACCTCGGGTGTCTGCCTGTGTGGAGATTGCACTTTCCTACCCGTGTCTGTGTAGGTTTCCTCCGGTTTCCTCCCGCAGTCCAAAGATGTGCGTGTTAGGTGGGACTGGCCATGCTAAATTGCCCCGTAGTGTCCAAAAGATTAGGTGGGGTTACTGTAGGGCTACGGGGATAGGGTGCAGGTGTGGGCTTAAGTAGGGCGCTCTTTCCAAGGGCTGGTGCGGACTTGATGGGCTGACTGGCCTCCATCCCCCATCAGCGATGAGATTAGAGAGAATAAACTGTTTAGCACAGGGCTAAATCACTGGCGTTGAAAGCAGACCAAGGCAGACCAGCAGAATGGTTCAATTCCTGTACCAGCCTCCCCGAACAGGCGCCGGAATGTGGCGACTAGGGGCTTTTCACAGTAACTTCATTTGAAGCCTACTTGTGACAATAAGCGGTTTTCATTTTTTAGGGGCTGGTTTAGCACACTGGGCTAAATCGCTGGCTTTGAAACAGACCAAGGCAGGCCAGCAGCACGGTTCAATTCCTGTACCAGCCTCCCCGAACAGGCGCCGGAATGTGGCGACTAGGGGCTTTTCACCGTAACTTCATTGAAGCCTACTTGTGACAATAAGCGATTTCAATTTTCAAGAGATAGGGAGGGGTTGGGTCATGGATGGATTTGAAAACGTGGAACGGAGTTGAACAGAAAAAAACATTTCAGTGAGAAATAGATGGGCTCTGCTGAGCAGAGCTTAATAATAATCCTGTCAATGAAAAATGTCGCTTGACTGAGCCAGAAATGGAACACAAAGTAAGTGGAGGATGTATCGTGTGCGAGGAGTTCTGATTCTCCCAGTTACACAGTCCAGGCGAGGTGGGGCTCTGCTGTCACTGACAGGCCCGTGCCCGGAGGCGGTGAGAGAGCAATGATGTGCAGCGGTGGGGAAAGGTGGGACCGTCACACCCGGCCTGCTGCTGGCTCGGTGGGGATGAGCCATGGCGTGCCCAGGGCAGCCCCCTCGGTGCCCAGGGTGCGAACCAATCCGTCAGAATGATGAAAGCAGAGGCAGCAAATGGTAGCTAATCCCGGAGATAAAGTAGCAGCGACGCACTGCAGTTCTGGTCACGCACGGCCGGCTGGCAACAGCAACACAGGCACATCCTCTCAAATCATGGCTCACCTTGTATTTTAACTCCATCTGCGCAACGTTGGCCCTCAGGCAACAAAAATCGAAATAGCTCAGTCTTGAAATTTCCAACGCCCCCCCCCCCCCCACCCCCCCCCCCCCGACCTCACCCATCTGAGGTGAGTTACAAGCTGCCCCCACCTTCTGGGTGAAGACATCGCCCGCTTGCCAGCCCAGCTGGGATTTTCAGGTTGCGTGCCCTTTATTCTGGACACCACTCATCAGAGGAAATGATTCGCCTCGTCTGCTCGATCAGATCCTTTAATTATTTTACCCAATCCTGCCCCTATCCCCGCCAACCCAGCGGTTCCCAACCATGGGCAAGGGGGCACCGGGCCCTGCCCTTGCCCACTGCTCTTCCCTCAGTCTCGCGGTTTTTTTACTCTCTTCATCTGAGGACGATTTAACGATGTCGCCTGCAGACCCGTTTGTGCGTGGGTCGTCAGAGAGGATGGCCAACTGGCTGGCTGACCTGTCTGCATGATTGGGGAGGGGTGAGGGAGGACAAGGGGTGAGAGGGGCTGATTACAGTGTGTGTGTGTGTGTGGGGGGGTGGGGGGGGGAGGGGTTGTCATGATACTTAGATCAGCATATCATGGTGCAATCACACACACACTGATGGACAGGCAGTAGGACCAACCAACACACACACAACATCGCAGCCAATCTCCAGTGAGAGCACACGCACTATAAAAACAGGGGACACAACAGTTCCTGCTCATTCCAGCAGCAGCCAGTTCAGAGCACCGAGCTCAGAGCCTGCCACTCAGACATTCACCATGTGCTGAGTGCCTCACCCGGATAGTGATAGGACAGGGTCCACATTTGCTGGTAATGCACGTACCCAAGTTAGCAGTGTGCTGTTATAGTTAAGTAGTAAATAAAATTGAGTTATACCATCTCCAGCCGTGTTGGATCGTTTGTACACCAGAACACCCAACGCGACAGTGGTGACAGGGGCTGATTACAGTGTGTGGGGTGGGGGGGGGAGAGTAGCTGATTACAATGATGTGGGCCGGAGGAAAAGGAGCTGATTACACGACTATTACAGGTAGGGTTTTCCAACCCATCCCGCTGGCAGGATATTGTGTGCGGCTGTAGGTAACTCCCTCCAGCCGGTTCCCCAGCAGTGCGGCCGACAAGCAGCGCCAGTGTGAATCTGCCAGTATGTTTCTACACCAGGTTGCCGGCACTCAGTCCTCTGAGAGTAGCGGACGTTGCAGCGGCAAGGCATCCATTGTTGTCCTTCAACCCTCTCCAACAAGCTTTGTACCTTTGAACATGGATTCCATTCTCACCAGCATTCTGCTTGGTGGTTAACACAAAAGCCTGACACAGTCGCACCTGCTGACGGGCTTGTCTCCACAAAAACTTCGGACTGACTTCCTCAGAGTCTGTGGGCTGGATTCTCCGTTCCTGAGACTCAGTGTTGATGCCGGCGCAGGATTCGTGGAGTTCCACGACAGCAAAACTGGCGCCACACCTGGACCGATTCAGCGACCGTTCGGGGGCTGGCACCATGTGGAACACAGTCAGTTCCAATGAGAAACGTTGCGGGATTTGCCGGATTCGCGATTGACACTCAGGAGGCTGACAATCTGCAGCCGCGTAGACACACCCCACACACGCACCATCCCAAACAATAATGACGACAGAAAGGAGAGCAGCTCCATGATTTACAGACAGCGAGCTGGAGACACTCCGGGCCACGCAGAGGAGAGGTGGTTGATCCTGTACCCTGGCCCGGGAAGGACGCATCCAGCCGCTGCCATTCGGCGTACCTGGGTGGAGGTGGCAGAGGTGATCCGGGGGGGCAGTAGTGCCGGACAAAAGGGCACTAGGGCGGCCAGGGGGAGTCGGAGGCACTGTGCCCCTGGCACCAACCCCCGTCCTACAAACCCGTACCCGACCACCTCCCCCACCCGGAGGGCCGCCAAACCCCCCACCCTGCACCACATGCCGGCCCCCAGAGTGGCCACCATGACCAGGTGCCCTGGCCACGGAAGCCGGCAGTTACCCACCCCCTGGGCTGCTTGCATTGGACTGTCCAACACTGTCGTTGCCTGTTCCCCACCTCCCCCACAGGAGAAGGCCGTGCAGAGCTGCCAGGAACGCGAAAAACTGGAGGGGGACCGCTGGACCTGCGACCCCTCACCCTGGCAGAGTCGAGGACCCTGGAGGTGGTCGGAGGCCCGGAGGAAAGGGCGGGTGCAGGGGTGGAGTGCGGCCGCGGGCAAGGAGGTGAGACCCTGCTTCGTTGCGGTTCCCCGTGACACGTGTGTCAACACCCACCCCCAACACTACCCCCACAGCTCCCTCCCACACCCCCCCTCCCTCACCCCCACACCACCCTCCAGCCTACCATCCCCACGCCACCCTCACTCCACAACACCCTCCCACCCCCTCACAGCCCACAGGTCTAATCATGCGTCTTGTCTTGTGTCTTGCGGGACCTGGTGACTGGGCGGGTCCATCTGGTATCCCCCGCCCCCCCAGCCAGTGCCCCAGTTGGAGCCCCCCCCCCCCCCCCCCCCCCCATGAGCCGAGCAGCGGCGGGGCGAGCAGTCCTCAATCCGAGACCTAGGACATCCTGGAGCTCGTGTCCGAGGGTAGCACAGAATTCCCGTCACAGCTCTCCCCAGCACGCTCCACCATCCCAGAGACACTCACGTCGGTTGGGCACTTTAGTGAAGAGGCTTCTGGGACACTCGCTGGTGAGCACCACACAGCTGACCCGGTACATCAGGTGGAGGTATGAATACCCGAGAGGGCGGCCGGTCGGAGGGCGGGCCGACCCCAGGAACTAGCTGATGGGGGAATCTGGAACTGGAGACAGAGTGCGGGGGGGGGGGGGGAGGGGAGGGGGGTGCACAGTTTAAAAAATAGGGCTCTCCCATTGAAGACAGAGATGAAGACAAGTTCCTTCTCCGAAGAGGGTCATTAATCTTTGGAAGTTGTTTGCCCAGAGAGCAGTGGAGGCTGGCTCATTGAATATGGGTTTGTGGGGGGGGGGGGGGGGGGGGTGCAGGCACAAAAGTGAGATCAAGGCCCAAATCCGAGTAAATGGTGGAGGGGCAGAATGGCCAACTTCTGTCCCAACTTCTTAACAGGGAATTCAGGAAAAGTTTATATATCCAGAGAGTGGTTAGAACATGGAAGTGGTGTGACGGGGAATGGTGGATTCGGCACCTGCCTCCTTGCCCTACCTGTGGGTGGAGATCATAACGCTTTGGGTTGGAACTGCCCTTTGAGCCAAGAACTGTATAAAAAATAAATTTAAAGTGACCAATTCTTTTTTTCCAATTAAGGGGCAATTTAGCGTGCCCAATCCACCTACCCTGCACATCTTTGGGCTGTGGGGGTGAGGCCCACGCAGACACGGGAAGAATGTGCAAACTCAACACGGACAGTGACACAGAGCCGGGATTCGAACCCGGGTCCTTGGTACTGTGAGGCAGCAGTGCTAACCACTGCGCCGCCGTGCCTGGGCCTAGAACTTAACACAATGTAGCAGGTTACAGAGGGACATAGATAAGCTGCAGAGCTGGGCTGAGAGGTGGCAAATGGAGTTTAATGTAGAGAAGTGTGAGGTGATTCACTTTGGAAGGAATAACAGGAATGCGGAATATTTGGCTAATGGTAAAGTTCTTGGAAGTGTGGATGAGCAGAGGGATCTAGGTGTCCATGTACATAGATCCCTGAAAGTTGCCACCCAGGTTGATAGGGTGGTGAAGAAGGCCTATGGAGTGTTGGCCTTTATTGGTAGAGGGATTGAGTTCCGGAGTCGGGAGGTCATGTTGCAGCTGTACAGAACTCTGGTACGGCCGCATTTGGAGTATTGCGTACAGTTCTGGTCACCGCATTATAGGAAGGACGTGGAGGCTTTGGAGCGGGTGCAGAGGAGATTTACCAGGATGTTGCCTGGTATGGAGGGAAAATCTTATGAGGAAAGGCTGATGGACTTGAGGTTTTTTTCGTTGGAGAGAAGAAGGTTAAGAGGAGACTTAATAGAGGCATACAAAATGATCAGGGGGTTGGATCGGGTGGACAGTGAGAGCCTTCTCCCGCGGATGGAAATGGCTGGCACGAGGGGACATAGCTTTAAACTGAGGGGTAATAGATATAGGACAGAGGCCAGAGGTAGGTTCTTTACGCAAAGAGTAGTGAGGCCGTGGAATGCCCTACCTGCTACAGTAGTGAACTTGCCAACATTGAGGGCATTTAAACGTTTATTGGATAAACATATGGATGATAATGGCATAGTGTAGGTTAGATGGCTTTTGTTTCGGTGCAACATTGTGGGCCGAAGGGCCTGTACTGCGCTGTATTGTTCTATGTTCTATGTTCTTAAGAAGAAGCCAACCGACACGGATGCGGGACACAGAATCATCTGGCTGCTTCCCAGGGGTTACCTGACAGAGGGTGCAGTTTGTGTTTCGGTTTGACTGCAGGGTTTACCTCAGGCCCTGCCTTGCGTGCCGTCATTCACCGAGACCTTGTGGAAGAGGCAGCAGCAACTCATCTGTCAAATATTCCTTTCAATCTAAAAGTGGTTTGGGCGAGTGACCAACATTACAACGCTGTCACAAGGTTGAGTCAAAAGATTCATTGCTGCCCCTCTCTCACTAGGCCACGGATCTTAAAAAAAAGAAGCAAATTCACTTTAACCAGCAGGCACGGTTTCTCCCCAAAGACTTTCTGAACTGGCTGTTAACTCCAGATTAACGCACCAGCAGCAATTTTCCTGGCTCCCCTACCCCTGCACGTTTTCAGCCCCCTGTTAACATTCACCTAGCGTCGGCATCATGCCAGCTCCCTGCTAATTCTTCAGAGACTAATTGGGATTATTGATAAAAGTGTCTGGAAATAGGGCCAGCGATAGAAGCAGGACCTGTCAGCCTCTGATAACAGACTGCCGGCTGAGTAGTTTCGGATCGCGGGGGCTCAGCGAACGGGGGGAGGAGTTGATGGATGGGATCAATACAAGGCTGCAGAGTTACATCACTCACTCTGACACGCTGGGAGTGCTGTAAAATGCTCTTTCCAGACACCGTGTCAACGTGACGGAATTAGCAACACTGCAGGGGCGAGGGAGCGATGACCTCGCTGCGCTGGGCCGACTCGGAGTTTGTTAAAACCTGCCCCATTGATTCCTCCCTCCCGCAAGTTACAAGTCCCAAATAGAAACTGCTGAGGACAGTTTCTAATGTCCTGTTATATCACCGCGGTGCCCTGTTTACAATGGTTAGGGCACCGGTGCCGGAATTGACAAATCCATTGCACAGAGTTAACAGCCAAACCATCAGGCCGCCAGTGTCTGTTTCTGGACCCGAGCGACTGGCTGCCCTCGAGTTGATGTGCCATCCACGATATATTTACATAACATTTGAAAAAAAATCCCATAAAATGCTGGAAACGCTCAGCAGGTTTGGAGGTGTCTGTGGAAAGAGAAAGGGGGAGTTCACGGGCGGGATTTGTCACCTCCCCACGTGGCCTTTCCCCCCACCCCCCTCCCCATGACCCGCCATTGGCCGACGGTGAGATCCTTCGGTCCCACCGATGTCGAGGGGTTTTGCGTGCCCCGTGTGGTCTTCTGTGTGTTGCTCATTCTGGGATGGTTGGCGTAGTGTTCACAAAGACTACAAACAGCTTTTGTATTGAACAAAGCTAAAGATTTATTAACACTGTTTAATTGGATTCGACACATACTCCTATAGAGCAAACAGTTGATAATAAACATATAATCTACACTCATCCACTACTAATCTCGACGCTAATACAATAACTATGATCTGCTCTTACTCATACTTTCTTTCCTTCCATCTGTCCTCTCGCTTTCTCCTCAGCCTCTCACCCACAAGGCTTAGCATCAATGCCTTATACCATTCTACATCCAGCTCCCTCTAGTGGTTGATTTGGACATTAACCCTTACAGTTCTTTACATTCGTGATATGTCACACCCCGCTCCCACGGGGGGGGACTGGAAGACCCCGCCAGCAGTGGGGGGCCAGAACATTTCGGCCACCATTTTGAGTCTCATTTGAAGCACTGATATAGCTGTATAATTATATATTTACAAAATGAGTTTTAACGTACATGGCCCAGTGTAAGACCCCCTATTTTCCAAACAATATGAAGTGTCGGGTAGTGATTAATTTTCCTCGCAGAGATTACTAGCTTGATGTTAGCTGTGGTAGAATCATCTTTGACACAGAAGGCGGTGCATTCAAGCCCTCCTCCAGAACGTGTATGCAAACGGTCACTGTTTAAAAATAAAGGGTCACCCATTTGAAACCGAGTTGAGGCAAAGTGTTTTCTCTCAGAGGGCCGGGGGTCTTTGGACCTCTCGCCCTGAAAAGGTGGCGGCAGCAGAGTGTTGAAATATTTTTAAGGCCGAGATGGGTAGATTCCTGATTTAGTAACTCAGAGGAAGCGATATTTAACTGTTTACCAAGTTCTGCTCAAGGCAGCATATCGCTTCCAGTTCAGTCCTTGCTGGGGAACGAACCCCACCAGACCCTGCTTTGGGTCGGCTTTTAATTTAGTTCATAACGAGCCCCAGGTGGGTTGGCTTTCGCCGAGAAGCTCTTACTCCGGGAGACCTGTGATATGGTACGAATTAAGTAATGGCATGATGGGAAAACTGGTCAATGGGAAGACTGGTCAAAATGTTTGATACAAGGTAAGAAAGGCTGAACTACTCATTCCAGCTCACCAGGCCCATGTAAAGAATGCTCACAGTTCACCAGACCCCTGTAAGAAATGCTGCCCTAACCATTTCAGACTGTAAGACTGATGAGGCCAACTCTGCATAACTTGAAGTCTGAAAAAGATCAGCAAAGGTCAAGCCATTCCAAAACACCGGACCTCGGCAACTCCTGATAAAACTAACTCGTCATAACCCAGGGCCGGAGGAATAAAACAAGATAAGTTCAGGAAGAAATAATTCTATTCCGACCTTTCAATGTTCCCTCCAAGGACAAGATAATGGTATGAGTGATGGGACCAAAAAAGGTCTGTTTTATGACATTGCTTCCGTTCTATTTCCGATCAAATTCCTGACTAAGCTGTTGTCACGCAATCTTGATAATGATAATGTATAAATATTGATCTAATTCTCTGTGAAAATGCGAACTTGAGAAGGAATCAGCAAGTTTCATTAACTGCTCTCTGACTTCAAGTTTCAGCCATTACTGCATGCAGTCGTTTTGAAAATAAAGCCTTGTTACTTTGTCTTAACGAGCATGTTGAATCTTTCTACTACAGAAGTGGGAAAATATTGACTTTAACAAACCCACTGGGAGATCAATGAATGTTTCCCCTTGATCCCCTTGGGGTTATGACACTTGGCAAGCAATGGGGTGATAGGGTATCGGGAATAGGCAGGACACAGATTTGAGGTTTCCGTCTGATCAAAACACGATCTCTTTAAATGCAAGCCAGAGGGGCTGAATGGCCTACTCCTGCAGGCTTACATTATCACTGCAATGATGTTACTGTGAAAATCCCCCAGTCGCCACACTCCGGCGCCTGTTCGGGTACACAGAGGGAGAATTCAGAATGGCCAATCCACCGAACAGCACGTCTTTCGGGACTTGTGGGAGGAAACCGGAGGAAACCCACGCAGACACGGGGAGACAGTGTCCAGATCGTGCTTTGCAGAGCTTGTCCGGGATTTGAACCGTGGATATCTCGCATTTTATAAGGATGGAAAGCATGTGGGTGGCACGGTAGCACAGTGGTTAGCACAGCTGCTTCACAGCTCCAGGGTCCCAGGTTCGATTCCCGGCTTGGGTCACTGTCTGTGCGGAGTCTGCACGTTCTCCCTGTGTCTGCGTGGGTTTCCTCCGGGTGCTCCGGTTTCTTCCCACAGCCCAAAGATGTAGGTGGATTGGCCGTGCTAAATTGCCCCTTAGTGTCCAAAAAGGTTAGGTGGGGTTACTGGGTAACGGGATAGGTTGGAAGTGTGGGGTTAAGTGGGGTGCTCTTTCCAAGGGCCAGTGCAGACTCGGTGGGCCGAATGGCCTCATTCTGCACAGTAAATTCTATGATTCAATGGAAATCCTGAAGCGAGAATCATAGCCCTGGACCAACGAGCCAACCACTTGTCCGTATGTTTGTGGGTGTGAAAATGTGCACGGCTCTATTCCAAAGCTAAGCCACCTGAGTTCTCCCCAGCGTCCTGGCCAATATGTATCCCTCAATCCACATCACAAAGAGTGATTATCTGTGTCTTTATCACGCTGCTGCTTTGTGGGACCTTCCTGTGCACAAATTGGCTGCCCTGTTTCCAATACTATAGCAGTGAAGACACTTCGAAAATTGACTGGCGAGTGCCTTGACTTCCTGTGGTCATGAAACATGGTGCAGAAACGAAAGTCTCTGTGACGACCTCCTCCTGTGCCGTGTGGTTCTATACGGGGGGGGGGAGCGGGGGATCTGGCCCCGGGGGGTGCCCCCACGGTGGCCTGGCCCGTGATCGGGCCCACCGATCCGCGGGCGGGCCTGTGCCGGGGGGGGGGGGCACTCTTTTATTTCCGCCTTCGCCATGGTCTCCACTATGGCGGAGGCGGAAGAGACCCCCTCCACTGCACATGCGTGGGGATGCCGTGAGCGGCCGCTGACGCTCCCGCGCATGCGCTGCCCGGCAAAGTCATTTCCGCGCCAGCTGGCGGGGCGGAAATCAGTCCGGTGCGGGCATAGCCCCTCAAGGTTAGAGCTCGGCCGCTCAAGATGCGGAGACCTCCGCACCTTTGGGGCAGCGCGATGCCGGACTGATTCGCGCCGTTTTTGGTGCCGGTCGGCGGACATCGCGCCGATATCGGAGAATCCTGCCGTGGTCTTACACACGTCCGCCTGTGGTCACTCTCAGTCATAGCCATCCCTGGAGAGTAATAATGGACAGGACGGTGGCACAGTGGTTAGCACCACTGTCTCACAGCTCCAGGCACCTGGTTTCAATTCCGGCCTCGGATGACTGTCTGTGTGGATGCACTTAATGGGCCGAATGGCCTCCTTCTGCACTGTAAAATCCTCTGATTCTGCAGGACATAGAGAAAGCTTTGCATCCAATTCTGCCACTTTCTAATCCAGTGGGTCGGAGTAAAATTACCGGGGATACGGTATCGCAACTCTGCCAGCTCAGACTAACCCCATCCATCGCCCGTGTTCACAAAGAAAATCCCTGCACTCAGGGTTTAACCGACAGGTTGGGCATTGCCAGCCCTGGCTGGATGCATGCCTGGACATTTCATTCCGTGTCGTCCTTCAGCCACTCTGCCCCAGTCCAACAGCCTTTCCTTCCGGCCCAGCTCCAATGATCAATTAGCCGACGAGAAATACAAATGAACAGGGAAAGTGCAATTTTGAAATAAAGCCCCCACATCGCATTTCTAACTCCTGTCCAGCTGGAGGGTTCTCCCTGTGACCCGGGAGATATTGACGTCCCATTGACATCACTTAAACCAGACGATCTGGGCATTTATCCCATTGCTACTTGAACGAAAAGAAAAAGAAGATACAAAGGTTTGCCTCTACATCACAACTTGCATGACATTAGGGCTTTGCAAAGTGTATTACAGCCAATTAAGGCCTCAGTTTTTTGCAGTGCGCTCTCCGCCGTAATTTAGGAAGCTCGGCCGCCATTTTGTGCACAGCAAGCTCCCACAAACATCAATGCAATAACGACCCGATAATCTGCTCACTCTGATATTAATTGAGGGGTCAATATTGACTAGGATACCAGGGGAACTCCCTTGACCTGCCTCAAAAGTGCAATGGGATCTTTTACGCCCGAGCTAAGATAGGACTTTGGTTTAAAATCTGATCGGAAAGAGGGCAGTGCTGCACTCCCACAATACTGCACTGGAGGAGTCAGGTTAGTCTGGGGCATTGGTGATGAAGGCTCAAGTCTTGAAGCTCCTGACCAAGAGGCAGGAATCCTACGAACCGGGTTGTGCAGTGATTGAGCTCCACATTTCCCACATTATAACAGCCGCTACAAATCAAAGCAGCTTAATTCACAATAAAGCTCTTTCAGATGCCCCGAATTCATGAAAGGCATTTCATATTTGCAAATATTTCTCTGCGTTTTTATCTCCCCAGTTGCTGCCTCCGACAGCATCTTTAATTCCTGGTGACTCCAGGGAAATCCTTCCCTTTTAGCTATTCATTCAAGTGCAGCACGGTAGCATAGTGGATAGCACAAATGCTTCACAGCTCCAGGGTCCCAGGTTCGATTCCGGCTTGGGTCACTGTCTGTGCAGAGTCTGCACATCCTCCCCGTGTGCGCGTGGGTTTCCTCCGAGTGCTCCGGTTTCCTCCCACAGTCCAAAGATGTGCGGGTTAGGTGGAGGGGCCATGATAAATTGCCCATAGTGTCCAAAATTGCCCTTAGTGTAGGGTGGGGTTACTGGGTTATGGGAATAGGGTGGAGGTGTGGACCTTGGGTAGGGTGCTCTTTCCAAGAGCCGGTGCAGACTCGATGGGCCGAATGGCCTCCTTCTGCACTGTAAATTCTATGAAGTGGGCGTCGCTGGCAAGGCCCTAATTACTAATTACCCCTTGAGAAGGAGCTACCTTCTTCAACTGCAACAGTCAACACAGTAGGCTCGGGGGGTGTGAGGCCGGCCCGCCGATCGGTGGCCCCCGATCGCGGGCCAGACCCCATCGGAGTCCCCCCCCCCCCTCCCCGGGGACGGAGCCACCCTCCCTCCCCCCACAGGCCGCCCGCCCGAGCCTTCGCGCAGAGTTCGCGCCGGCAGCGACCAGGTGTGGACCGCGCCGGCGGGACTCTGCTTTTTCCGCGCGGCCCCTCGGCCCATCCCTGCCGGAGAATCGGCGCCCCGCGGCAAACGCGCCGGCGCAAATGGCGGCGATTGTCCGCACCTCGGAGAATCGCGCGCCGGCTTCGGGGCGGCGCGGTTGCGGCGATTATCCGGCCCGGCGCAGGGCTTGGAGAATCGCGCCCCTAGTCTTTGACCTGCCCTGGCAGCCACAGTATTAATGTTGCTAATCCAGTTCAGTTTCCGATTAATGGTAACCCCAGGGTGTTGATGTTCATTATCTGGTACTTGTGTAGCGCAAATGTAACTTGTCACTTATCAGCCCAAGCCTGAATGTTGTCCAGGGTCTCGCTACATATGGGCACAGGCGGCTTCAATATCTGAGGAGTCACAAGTGGTGCCGAACATGGTGAAATCATCAGTGGACATCCCACCTTCTGACCTTGTGATGGAGGGAAGGTCATTGATTAAGCCGCTGATGACGGTGAGCTTATTAAACTATCCTGAGGAACTTCTCCATTATGGCCTGGGGATGAGATGATTGGCCTCCAACAACCGTAACAATCTTCTTTACTGACTCCAAACAAAGGAGTTTGACTTGACTTGAATTTTGGTCGGGCTCCTTGATGCCACACTAGGTTAAATGCTGCCTTGGTGTCAAGGGCAACCATTTTGTTTTGTTGATATTTAGACCATGGTTCAAAGGAGGCCTGCTCCTAACCGTCCCTGGTGGAACCCAAACTCGGCAGCAGTTACTGCTGAGTAAGTGCCACTTGGTAGCAGTTCCATCACTTCATTGTTGAGTAAGAGTAATTAACTGGATTGGATTTGTCCTAATTCTTTAGTGGGCCAGACATACCTGGGCAAATTTTAACTTTGTTGGGCAGCTGTACTGGAATAGCTTGGCAACGGGTGTGGAACACAAGTCTTTAGTACCACAGCCAGGATGTTGTCAAGGCCTTTGCTGTGTGCAATGTCTTCAGGCATTTCTTGATATCATGCAGAGTAAATCAAACTGGCTGAAGACTGATGTCTACAGACTTCGGGAGGGGGCTAAGAGAGTCATTCAACAGGTCCTTCTGGCTGAAGAGTGTTGTCAATGTTCCAACCTTGTCTCTGGCACTGATGTGGTGGGCTCCTCATCATTGAGGATGGAGATACATGGCCGCCCCCGCCTCCAGTAGTTTGTTTCATTGTCCACCACCATTCACGATTAGATTTGACAAGACTGCAGAGCTTTAATCTGATCCATCGGTTGTGGGATCACTTTGCTCGATCGCATCCTCAATGATGGAGGAGCCCAGCACACCTGTGCAAAAGACAAGGCTGAGGCATTCGCAACAATCTTCAGCACGAAGAGTCGAGTGGATGATCCATCTCGGTCTCCTCCGGAGGTCCCCAGCATCACAGATATCAATCTTCAGCCAATATGATTCGCGCCACGTGATATCAAGAAATGGCTGAAGCATTGGATACTGCAAAGGCTATGGGCCCTGGCAGTATCCCGGCTGTAGGACTGAAGACTTGTGTCCCAGAACTTGCCACACCCTTAGCCAAGCTGTTTTGGTACAGCTACAACACTGGCATCTACCCGGCAATGTGGTAAATTGCCCAGGTATGTTCTGTACACAAGAAACAGGCCAAATCCAACCCAGCCAATTACCGCCCCATCAGTCTACTCTTCATCATCAACAGTGCTATCGAGTGGCACTTACTCAACAATAACCAGCTCACGGATGCTCAATTTGGGTTCCGCCAGGGTCACTCAGCTCCTGACCGCATTACAGCCTTGGTTCAAACATGGACAAAAGAGCTGAATGCCAGAGGTGAGGTGAGAGTGACTGCCCTCGACATCAAGGCAGCACTTGGCCGAGTAGGACGTCAAGGAGCTCTCGCTAAACTGGAGTCAATGGGACTCAGGGGGAAAACTCTCCGTTGGTTGGAGTCATACCCGGCACAAAGGAAGATGGTTGTGGTTGTTGGAGGTCAATCATCTCAGCTCCAGGACATCACTGCAGGAGTTCCGAGGCCCGACCATCTTCAGCTGCTTCATCAATGACCTCCCTTCCATCATAAGGTCAGAAGGTGGGATGTCCACTGATGATTGCACCATGTTCAGCAACACTTGTGACTCCTCAGATATTGACAACACTCAGGCTTGGGCTGACAAGTGGCAAGTAACATTTGTGCCACACAAGTGCCAGGCAAACACCATCGCCATCAAAAATGCCATTCTTTTTGATTAATCCTCCACCCTCAATATCCTGGGTTCATTATTGACCAGAAACTGGACTGGACAATAGATTAATTCTGTAGCTACAAGGACAGGTCAGAGACTGGAATTAACGGTCAATGACTCACCTCCTGACACCTCAAAGTCTTCCCACCATCTAATACTCTCCACATTCCTGGATAAGTGCAGCTCCAATTACAATCACGAAGCTTGAAAGTCTTCTTGATTATCACCCATCCACTCCCTTCAGCCTTCACTTCCTGTGCCACTGGTACACTGAAGTTGCAGTGTGTCCTAACTTTGGGGGCAGCACGGTTGCATAGTGGTTAGCACAATTGCTTCACAGCTCCAGGTTCCCAGGTTCGATTCCCGGCTTGGGTCACTGTCTGTACGGAGTCAGCACGTTCTCTCCGTGTGTGCGTGGGTTTCCTCCGGGTGCTCCGGTTTCCTC
Organism: Scyliorhinus torazame; assembly: GCF_047496885.1. NCBI lineage: Eukaryota > Metazoa > Chordata > Chondrichthyes > Carcharhiniformes > Scyliorhinidae > Scyliorhinus > Scyliorhinus torazame. The sequence goes on along the minus strand of NC_092733.1, from coordinate 29,667,731 downwards.
CCACAGTCCAAAGATGTGCAGGTTAGGTGGATTGGCCGTGATAAATTGCCCAAAGTGTCCAAAATTGCCCTTGGTGTTGGGTGGGGTTACTGGGTTATGCGGATAGGGTGTAGGTGTAGGCTTGGTAGGGTGCTCTTTCCAAGAGCCGGTGCAGGCCCGATGGGCCGAATGGCCTCCTTCTGCACTGTAAATTAGGGGCAGCATGGTAGCACAAGTGGATAGCACTGTGGCTTAACAGCGCCAGGGTCCCGGTTCGATTCCCCGCTGGGTCACTGTCTGTGTGGAGTCTGCACGTTCGCCCCGTGTCTGCGTGGGCTTCCTCCGGGTGCTCCGGTTTCCTCCCACAGTCCAAAGATGTGCAGGTTAGGTGGATTGGCCAATGATAAATTGCCCCTTAGTGTCCAAAACGGTTAGGAAGGGTTATTGGGTTACGGGGATAGGATGGAAGTGAGGGCTTAAGTGGGTCGGTGCGGACTCGATGGGCCGAATGGCCTCCTTCTGCACTGTATGTTCTATGTTCCAAATTCGATGATAACTAGCCACTGACCAAAGGCTTCTTTGATAGAACCTTCTCAAGCTCATGATCGTGACTACTTAAAGGGACAGCGAGGCAGGCACGTGCGGACACAATCACCGGCATGTTCCTCCAAGTCCCTCAGGATCCTGACTTGGAAATATAATCGGCCGTTCCTTCACTGTCGCTGGGTCAAAATCCTGGAACTCCCTCCCCATCAGCACTGCGGGTGTACCTACACGACGGGGACTGCAGCGGCTCAAGGCTCACTACCTCCTTCTCAAGGGACAGTAGGGGCGGCCAATAAATGCCGGCCTTGCCAATGACACCCAGGTGCCACGAATAAATAATTTAAAAAACCAGGCCCTGTAAAAACACAGTGAAGGCTGTGGACCCAAGTGGACAACAAGGCACCTCGAAGGTTAATTGTCTTTCAGTGTCACCAGATCGGGTCATTTTGATGAAGGTTAAGTGTGTGTAAAGCTGATGGGGGAAGGAAAGGGTTAAGCGGAGCGGAAATACAAAACCTCAGGTGATAAAAACGGTAGATGCCCACAGTTTGTCAGGAAGCCTTTGAAACTTCATGAATTCCTGTAACTGGCCTTCGACTTAAATGATTTGACTGACAGGGCGAAAAGTGCACCAAGGTTGGAGAGCTGTCAAAGTCATTGACAAAGGGACACAAGGGGAGGATGAGATGGTGTCGAAACATAGTCGGATTGGAAAAATAAGGGATAGAAATAAGTGGGTATTATGGGAGCAACCTCGAAATTCGATGAGCCCAATCAGCCTTGAAATCCAAGCTCAAGGTTTGAAAATGTGTGTAATCTCCTGGCAAATTCACAAGGTTTTGCTTTAAGTGCTGCTATTTAATTATCGTTAATAATAGTTATTATCGTGTGCTTAATAAATCAATGAGCATCTTGCTGTAATGCTGTAAATCCTCTGGGCGCGATTCTTCCCAAAGGGAACAAAGTTCCCTAGCGAGCGCGTTTAGCCGCGTGTTTCCTGGTGCTCGCAGTGTCGAGGAGCACATGACAATTCAACACGACTCGCGTTGTGCAAGGGGCCTGAACGGGGAACGCGCGGAGGAGGCCGCACAAATCCCCGTTTTGTACAGCGGGGAGGTCCGATCGCCTGAACTCCCCAGTGCATTTTTAAATGGCGTCCCGACCTCCGAGACCCCCCCCCCCCGAAGCGACCCCCGACCTCTCTCAATCCCAAATGCGCTGTGGGACTGTGTGCATTCCTCCCGGTTCCTACCCCGCACCCCCACGGGGGCACACCCAGCCCGGTTGCACATATGCAAAAGATACCAGCTTTGCACTGCCAACCTGTCAGTGCCCATTCCAGCTAGCAGTGCCACCCGGCACCTTGGAGGTGCTCGAATGGCACCAGCAGTGCCAGGGCCCCACCCTGCCCAAAGGGCACCTGTGGGGGGGGGGGGGGCCTCCAATTCCTTGGGAGACCCCCACATGTTCCGTTTGAGGGCACTGGTGTTGAGTAGCGCTTGCCCGAGGTCTCTGCGGTGACGGGGATGATCACCACAACGAAGCCTCAGGTACCTCGGGAATCTGCACATTAGAGTGGGACTGACTGCCTCCCTCCAACATGCAGATTTTCCAAAATGTGATCCTGCCCACAATGGGCGGGGTTTACATCGCAACATCTCGCGAGATCACATTGGAGAAGCCCATTGACCTCGGGCGGGATTACCTGGTCACCAGACGGATGAGGCCGGAGAACCCCGCCCTATTTCCTTTGCTGGCGAATCCAAAACACTTTCATCAAGTTGAAGCCAAGTCTGAAACTAAGAAACACTTTTTCATACAAATGGTTGTAGAATTGTAAAACTCTCTTTCCCAAAGGGCCATTTTTGCACAGGATCGACTGGAGATGAATCGATTTATTTTAAGCAAGGTTATTCAGAGATATGTTATAGAGGCAGAAGCTGCATTTACTTGAATCAAACATTTCCCTCCCAGTTTACATGTGTTCAGGAATTTACAGATTAATGTTTCATTAAGTTTATGTTCAAATGTTGGGTTGTGTCCCAGTGGGCGCACTCAGATCCCTGTCGAAGCATGAGGATTTGGATGATATCTCAATCAAGATATTGAGATTTGTCAAGATGGCTCCGTGGATGGATTAAGATTTGGTTCATTGTCACTGTCGGTGTGTTGGGATGCGGGGTTGTGTCCTAGGGGACCTTTTGGAATTTAGCCTATGCCCCTGCAGACATTTTGGGTTTGGTCCATGTCCCCGTATTGGGGCACATCCCTGCTGACTCTGACAGGCCCGTGGCCATTTTGCACCATGATGAGTGTTGTATTGGGATTTGGGCTGTGTCCCAGTGATAAAGACATTTAAGGTGCTTCATGAATGCCGCACAATAAATACCACAGAATGATAAACATAGTCCACTGCGCACGTGGCGGCACGGTACCATAGGGGTTAGCACTGTTGCTTCACAGCGCCAGGTTCGATTCCCAGCTTGGGTCACTGTCTGTGCGGAGTCTGCACATTCTCCGCGTATCTGCGTGGGTTTCCTCCGGGCGCTCCAGTTTCCTCCCACAAGTCTCGAAAGACGTGCTTGTTAGGTGAATTGGACATTCTGAATTCTCCCTCAGTGTCCCCGAACAGGCGGCGGAGTGTGGCGACTGGGGGATTTTCAGTGCAGTGTTAATGTGAGCTTACGTGTGACAGTAAAGAATCTCATTCTTAACAAGACTGTGGTGGTATGTATTAGGGGTAGTGCGGTACCTGTGAAGCTGAGAGGCTATTGGCTGACAGGCCCCGGGTCCTGGTTGGATCTGCCGCCTGCTGGCTCCGCCCAGTAAGGCGGAGTATAAGAGCCCGAATTCTCCCAGCAGCCGCATTCTGTAACTGAGCTGCTGGGGAACAAATCTTGCTTAATAAAGCCTCGATTGACTTCATCACTTCTCGACTTGAGTGAGTAATTGTTGCGCTACAAAGACATCTTTTCCATTCTTAAATCGTAAATAAAGTGGTGGAATTTTGCGATTAAATTGTCGCCACCCCTTGTCCACATCACCTAACGAGAGGCCTTGGAGCCGATGGTTTGAGCATCTCTCCAGCCTTGGGCAGGCAGGGAGACGGAGCTAGAAGTCATTTATTGAATCTGCGCTTCGCATCTCGAAACCTCTGAGACTCTGAGCGCAGGAACGCTAAAGTGCGCCGACCTTAATCAAGGCTGAAGGAGCTTGGCTGTTGTCACTGTTTACAGCTCCACCCCCCCCCAACATTCACACAGAGGTGATTACGAAGATGAATTTGTCCCCATCCCCTCGAGATCATGAGACTGATGCATAATGAAGGTTGAGAATGTCCCTATCACTTTATCAACACAGGGCCAGAGCCCATTCTTATTCCTGCTGAATGTTTATTAAGGTGACAAATGCTGTTGATGGAGAGATTCTTCGCCTCCTTCTGTCTGTGACACTGCACAAACTGATCCTAAATCAGGGCCTTTTGATGGATGGTATATTGTGATAAATTGGTGAGAGGTGATCAAACGGAACTCAGCTCAAACTAAGCAGCTACTTTTCCAAGCCGGGAAAGAGACATGACTCTGTTTGAACTGCACGGGGCTAATGATTCCATCCAATTTGGAAATGTCAATGCTTCCCTCTCACGTTTCCCGAGCAATTCAGGGACTAATGACTTCAGCACGGGGTGGGGGGAGTGAACGGATAGCGGACAGCTTGATCTGTTCCTCTGCTGGGAAAACCCAGCAGGTCTGGCAGCATCTGTGGTCAGAGAAACAGGGGTTGACGTTTCGAGTATGTATGACTCTTCGTTCGAGGTCTAATCCTCTGTTGTGGTGGACCAGGAATATTGAATCTCAGTGTGGCGTCTCTAGTGATTGGAGGTGCCCAGTCTCCAGAGTGGGGTGGTGTCCGATATTCAGGGCTGAGGTTAGTCTTGAGGGCAAGTTTCAAATTTCCACATCTGGTGGGCAGGCTTCAGGGACCCTGTCCAGTCGCATGGGTATGTCTCGAGCTGATGTCCGACCCTTGGCCACCAGGCCAAAACCAAGTCGCTTACCAATTTAAAACTGCCTGTCGAGAAGGTATTGATTGAAGGCAGAAAACTATGCAGCAAAACTACTCGTGGTCACCAGTATGAGAACATGGCTGTTGGCCACCTCATGAGGACCTGGGACTCCCTCCCTCGGTGGCTGTGCTCTGCCCTCAATCCTGGACCTACCTTAGTTTTTTTCCCCCACATGTGTTCTTGGGATGTGGGAGTCACTTGGCAAAACCCTTAAGCAGCGAACCTCCTACATGAGTGGCTTGCTGGACCGTTTTCTTTGGGGGGGGACAATTAAGAGTCAACCACATCATTCTGGAGTCACATGGAGGCCAGACCGGGTAAGGGCGGCAGATTTCCTTCCCGAAAGGACGTCAGTGAACTGGATGGGTTTTCACGACAATCGGCAATGGCCATCATTGGACTCTTCACTCCAGATCTTATTAAATTCAAATATCGTGGTGGGTTTCGAACCCGTCACCCCAGAACGTTATCCTGGGTCTCTGGGTTGCTAGTACAGCGACAATACCACAAGGCCATTGTTTGCGAGAAAGAATGAGGAGAGACGTGGCGAGCTAAAGTGGTACAATTTTGATGGGGTCGCAAGCACAGAATTTATACACTAATCTTTACAAGGACAGGTTAACAAAGCAGCTGATAAAAGATCGTATGAGATGCTGAACTTTGTAAGGAGGGACGTAGAGCAGGATTTTACATGCCCACGCTGGGTGTGTTTTCAGCCATGGGGATAAGTGGGGGGGGGGGCACACAACAGGTCGGGTGGCTAGTCCACCACCTGACCACCCAGACCCATAATGCGCCTGGTATATTGGCCCCAAATCATAGAGCATAGAATTTACAGTGCAGAAGGAGGCCATTCGGCCCATCGAGTCTGCACCGGCTCTTGGAAAGAGCACCCCACCCAAGCCCACACCTCCACCCTATCCTCATAACCCAGGAACCCCACCCAACACTAAGGGCAATTTTTGGACACTAAGGGCAATTTATCATGGCTAATCCACCTAACCCGCACATCTTTGGACTGTGGGAGGAAACCGGAGCACCCGGAGGAAACCCACGCACACACGGGGAGGACGTGCAGACTCCGCACAGACAGTGACCCAAGCCGGGAATCGAACCTGGGAGCTGTGAAGCAATTGTGCTAACCACTAAGTTACCGTACTGCCCACCATATGTAAATAAATGACTAAATGTGATTCAGGCTTGTTCGCAAACCTACTGACCCGACTAATAGGTCGCCCACACCATAATACGGTTGGCCTGGGTAGTTGGGTGGGAGTGGGAAGGCCATTTTTCAAAGACCTGCTTGGACCAAGGCGAGGAGGAAGGAGGGGCAACTTATTTAGGGGGTGCCTTGTGCACAATGGGGGCATGTCCCCTCACTCCAAAGATGCCACGCCAGAGCCCTCTCCCTACCTGTTGCCTGCCCCACAGAACCCGTCACCTTCACCTCCCTCTCTGGGCTCTGGGATCCCTCCCGTTGTAAAACTCTGGGAATTGCTTACTTGAGGCAGCCATGATCCTCCCCGACCTACCCTGCTTCGCTCCCAGCCCGGCCTCGTACTCGTCTCTGCCACTGCCGGGAATGATGTTGCTGCCGGCCAATCCGAGGGTTGGGACTTCCTCCTGGGTGATGGGCGGGAGGGCCGCTGTTCTCCAATTTAACCTGGCCCCCAGCGTCTTAGGGCCGCACGATACGCTGGCACGGGGCAAGTTGGCTCCTGGGCGGCTTACCTCCGGGGAGGGCAGGGGCATGGGGGGGGAATGTTGTTGAGCCCTGTAAAAATACAGCCCTGTAGAATGCAAGAGGTTCTGCTAAACCTGTATAAAAACTAACTCTGCCTCAGTTGGAGCCTTGTGTTTAATTTTGAACACCACACTTTGGGAGGGTCAAATTGACCCATTTGCGGCCTCCCCCTGGCTTGGGTGCGCGAACCTCGATGTCACAGCCATCCCCAGAGTATCGGAAACTGAGCGGCTCCCGTTTCTTTCCCCAACGCTGGATTCTCCGCCCCCATCGGGAACTCCACTACCGGCGGCGTACGGCGGAGAATCCAGCCCTTAGTCTTCGAAAGGGCTGGCACAGAATTGACAGGCTGAGTGGCCTCCTTCTGTGCTTTACCACCATCTTATGACCCTACAACACAGCTCTAACGCAGCGCTGGTTACAACCCAATCTTTCCCATCAATGGAAGTTGGTTAAACTCGTCAGACGTAACAAAGTGGCGACCAGAGACTAACTAACGGCAGTGACCTGTGCCAATGAAGTTGGCTTCATTGCACTGTTCAATGAACGAAGGTAGGCAAAGAGTATCCCTGGACAGGATTCCCACCCCCATCTCCCGGTCACATGTTATCCAGCAGAGGAAGCAGCTCACCATTGGACAGCTGGAAGATTCCGCCAGCGGGAAGAGCAAGAAAGCCCCCCCCCCCCCCACCACCCTCTTACCTGCAGAGTGCTCAACACAAATACCTGGGCATCTCCAGCCCTTGATTCAATGAGTGTCTGGCAGTCAGTGGAGTACTTCATGAAGTGCGGTCACTGTTGTTGGGAACTCAGTTGCCAATTGTGCACAGCACGCTCCCGCGAACAGCAAACCGGTATTGACTAGATAGCCTGATGTTGTGATGTTCATTGTGGGATAATTATTGACCACGGCACCAGGAAGGACGCGCCTACTCTGCCTCGAGAATGTGCCATGGGAAATTTGCATCCACGAAAGCTCGGTTTGATGTCCCCTTCAAAAGAGCAGACGCACTTCATCACACTCAGGCGCAAGCATCGAGGGAGATGAGGTCATGCCTGCTACTTATTGGGGCTAAGGCCGTAGAGTACTGGACCTCGGTCCTGTAAAGCTGGGAAAGCAAATTAGTATCAATAGAATAGGGAGGGAGAGAGATAAAAGGAGTGTGAATGAGCAAGAAGTAACAGAGAAAGTGACAGAGAGAGCGGGAGGGAGGGGTAATAGAGAGATAATGGGGTGGTGGGAGAAACAAAAGTAAGTGAGTCAACGAACTATCTGCAACTATCACCGATTGTTGTAAAAACCCATCTGGTTCACTAATAGGAGTACAGGTCCACAGGTCACTGAAAGGGGCAACACAGGTGGAGAAGGTAGTCAAGAAGGCATACGGCATGCTTGCCTTCATTGGCCGGGGCATTGAGTATAAGAATTGGCAAGTCATGTTGCAGCTGTATAGAACCTTAGTTAGGCCACACTTGGAGTATAAGTGTTCAATTCTGGTCGCCACACTACCAGAAGGATGTGGAGGCTTTAGAGAGGGTGCAGAAGAGATTTACCAGGATGTTGCCTGGTATGGAGGGCATTAGCTATGAGGAGAGGTTGAATAAACTTGGTTTGTTCTCACTGGAATGACAGAGGTTGAGGGGTGACCTGATGGAGGTCTACAAAATTATGAGGGGCATAGACAGAGTGGATAGTCAGAGGCTTTTCCCCGGGGTAGAGGGGTCAAATACTAGGGGGCATAGGTTTAAGGTGAGAGGGGCAAGGTTTAGAGTAGATGTACGAGGCAAGTTTTTTACGCAGAGGGTAGTGGGTGCCTAGAACTCGCTGCCGGAGGAGGTGGTGGAAGCAGGGACGATGGTGACATTTAAGGGGCATCTTGACAAATACATGAATAGGATGGGAATAGAGGGATACAGACCCAGGAAGTGTAGAAGATTGTAGTTTAGTCGGGCAGCATGGTCGGCACGGGCTTGGAGGGCCGAAGGGCCTGTTCCTGTGCTGTACATTTCTTTGTTCTTTGTTGTTCTAATATCCTTTAGGGAGGGAAATCTGCCGTCCTTACCTGGTCTGGCCTACATGTGATTCCAGACCCCACAGCAATGTGGTTAATTCTTAACTGCCCCTCTGAAATGGCCGAGCGAGACACTCAGTTCATGGACAATTAGGAATGGACAACAAATCTGGGGCGGCACGGTGGCGCAGCGGGTAGCACAGCTGCCTTACGGCGCCGAGGACCCGGGTTCGATACCGGCCCCGGGTTACTGTCCGTGTGGAGTTTGCGCATTCTCCCCCCGTGTCCGCGTAGGTCTCACTCCCCACAACCCAAAGGGATGTGCAGGGTAGGTGGATTGGCCACGCTAAATTGCCCCTTAATTGGGGGAAAAAACCCGAATTGGGGTACTCTTTTAAAAAAAAGAATGGGCCTGATGTGTTGGGTGTTCTAGATCACATACAGGTCACCAACACTTGAAGTACTGCAACACTACTTTATTAAATGGTTAACTATTTAAACATACTTGAACTGTGGGTAAATACGATACCAGCTTTAACTAAAGACCTTTGCCTTGTCCTAACCAGTCGATGCACTCAGCACATGCTGAATGTCTGTGCTGCAGGCTGTGAGCTCTGTGCTCCTAGCTCGCTGCTGCTTGAATGAGCGGGAACTCTGATGCCCCCTGTCTTTGTAGTGCGTGGGCTCTCACTGGTGATTAGCTGCGGTGTTGTGTGTGTTGATTGGTCCCACTGTGTGTCCATCAGTGTGTGTCTGCACCATGATATACTGGTGTATATTATGACAGGGCCCACATCTGGTGGGGGAAAAAAAAGGGAGATGGGAGAGAACAGAACGAGGAATGAAATGTCAGAAAGAAGGGAATGCGGTAACTGGAATGAGGGAACAAGGCAGAGAAAGAGGTGAGAGAAGTAATGAAGCAGGATGAGGGGCAATAAACAGAGAGAGAGGTAACAGGAGCAAGGGGAGCACGAGGAATTGAGAAATGTGAGAGACAGAGAGAAGGCAAGAAGGAGAGAGTTAACACAAGAGAGGGATAGAAGACGCGACTGAGGAGCGAGGGAGATGATTGATCAGTGAGGGGGCGGACTGGGAGTGTTGGTGGAAAGGAGAAATTAAACAAGGATGGATAGGCAGCGAGAAAGAAAGTGTTAAAAAATATCAGCAGATTAAATATATAAATGAGTAGCTGGGAGCTGGGATTATAATAATTATGAAGTGTTTACACGAATATGAAGAGCAAGGTAGTGGAGCTTGAAGGTTGTGAATGGAATAAGATGGTGAATTAATCAGCTTAATAGAGAGGTTGAAGCCTGCGGGTGGCTGGAAGAGTTTCACACAGCAGCATTCAGTTTGGAAGGAATAATAATTAAGCAAGGGGCGGCAGTTGTGCAGACAAGCCTGGGCATAGCTGCTGGAGAGTCAATGTCACTCCGAAGGCAGCGTTTGAGATTATTGGAGTAGAAAGCTCAGGGCAGGGACTAAATTGGATAGCCCCGCAAACAAGGTGCGGGGTGAGGGGTGGAGGGGGGTGGTGGTGAAGGGGGGTGTCAAGGGGCACGATTTTCCTCTGTCCGCTAATTTAAATGTAGGCCGCGCACCAGCTTCTGCTCATGAGTGCACGTTCTGAGTGAAACCTGCAGCACGGGAGCATTGTGGATAGCACAATTGCTTCACAGCTCCAGGGTCCCAGGTTCGATTCCCGGCTTGGGTCGCTGTCTGTGCGGAGTCTGCACATCCTCCCCGTGTGTGCGTGGGTTTCCTCCGGGTGCTCCGGTTTCCTCCCACAGTCCAAAGATGTGCAGGTTAGGTGGATTGGCCATGATAAATTGCCCTTCGTGTCCAAAATTCCCCTTAGTGTCCAAAATTGCCCTTAGTGTTGGGTGGGGTTACTGGGTTATGGGGAGAGGGTGGAGGTGTTGACCTTGGGTAGGGTGCTCTTTCCAAGAGCCGATGCAGAGTCGATGGGCCGAATGGCCTCCTTCTGCACTGTAAATTCTATGATAACTGCAATGTGCATTGGCTGCGTGTGTCAGGCTGGGTGGGAGGAGGAGCAGAATTGTAACTTGCCAGCAAGCAGTTAAAGCGAGCCCGCACCTCTTAAAAGGGGGGTGCATTCTGGCTGGAGCTGGCAGTGGTGTAAGAAGATCCGGGAAACAGTAAGGCACGACGTGGGAAAACGGCGGCCTTCAAGATTTCCAGAGGCCTTGATGGGGGGAGTGGAGGAGGGGAGTTAAGAGGGATGTCCTATGTCCACGAGGAGCTCAAAATGCAGTAAGACCAAGATAGCCACAGCAGTCAGTGTCAGTTTAGCCCCAGGCACCTGGATGAGGTGCTGCAACAAGTTCAATGACCTCACTCGTGTGCTCAAGGTAAGTGAATGGTCGGGTTTCCCTGGCCTCTCATGCAAGTGGGATCTTAAGGTCCTGCCGAAGTGAATGGAAGTTTGAATGGTCCGTCACACCGGGGCTGGAAAATCCCAACCAATGTACCTAAAAAAAGCCATATACCACCAAAAGCACCATTAGCATTTGACACTGGCCAAAGCAACACATTCACACCATTCACACTTTATTAAGCAGGGGAGGCTAGTTTTTACTCCTGTTATGCCTTTGCATCCACTCTTAATGCATGTAGCAAATGAGCAATTAATGCTGGCTGCATTAGCAACAATTATGATGGACAGGCAGCATCTCAACCAACAATAATCGTACATCCTGATGCCTACCTGCAGAAGCTATCCAACCTGGAACCCAAATGCATGTGCTCCCCTGCACACTCCCACATGTAGCACTGTTGTAAGCCTCACACCCACACTGTCAGCTATTCAACCTCAGCAGTCACATCAGCCACGCTTCAACTTCAACTAACGACACTCACCGGCACACGTAACTTTCTCTTGTAGAACGAGGCGGCACAGAACCAGGGGCAGCGCCAACCGGCCAGAGTCGGGAGAGGCGCACCTCCTTACCCCGATGAAGGAGAGGGTGCTGGCCATCGCTGAGGCCGTGGCCAGCGATGGTGTTGAAACAATAAAAGATGACACTATCCTCACAATTAATCCTTCCCATGTCCCGCTTTCCCCTCACACCACACTTTCCTCTGACTTATATTTGGTGTAAGCAAGCATTTGTTACAATTCCACCCTCCTGCAAACCCCCGCCCCCCCCCCCCCCCCTCCGTGCCCTCCCCCCTCACCACAACTGTCCCTGTGTGCCATTTCCATTCGGGGTACTATACAGATGACATCTGGAGGAACACCATGCAGAAAGTGATGTTGATTGAGGTGGTACTGTTGCCTCACAGCGCCAGGGACCCAGGATCAACTGTGGCCTTGGGTGACTGCCTTTTAAAAAATTTTTTAGAGTATCCAATTTTTTTTTTCAATTAAGGGGCAATTTAGCGTGGCCAATCCACCTAGCCGGCACATCTTTGGGTTGTGGGGGTGAAACAGGGAGAATGTGCAAACTCCACATGCACAGTGACCCAGAGCCGGGTTCGAACCCGGTTCCCGGCGCCGTGAGGCCATGCCATCTGGGTGACTGCCAGTATGAAGTTTGCTCGTTCTCCCCGTGTCTGCGTGGGTTCCCTCCGGGTGCTCCGGTTTCCTCCCACAAGTCCAAAGATGTGCAGGTTCGGTGAATTGGCCATGATAAATTGCCCTTAGTGTCCAAAGATGTGCGGGTTAGATGGGGTTACGGGGGTAGGGTGGGGAAGTGGGCCTAGGTAGGGGATCTTTCAGAGGGTCGGTGCATCCTCGATGGGCTGAATGGCCTCCTTCCTCACTGTAGGGATTCTATGATTCTGCACGGAACCTTCACTTAACTTCAGGCTTACAGCCACCAGCTCAGGCACTGACACGGTGTGGGATAATTTAGAGGCAGGATCTGCAGACAGTGAGACACTGGGCACATTGACCTGCAGTCAGGTAAGGCTGCTGGGATGGCGCAGGTACCAATTCGGCGGAGGACAAGCTCGCACATGAGCCCTAAGGTGGAGACCCTTAGTTGTCCAGGCTACAAAAGGAGGCTGAAGGTTTGCACGCTGGCACATTGGTCAGCGCCCAGGGGCATGGAGGTGTCCAGTACCAATTTGGCACACATCCTTGTGCAGAGATTTGAGCCCACCCTTTCCAAACATTCAAGTAGTATAGAATCATAGAATCATGGAATTTACAGTGCAGAAGGGGGCCATTCAGCCCATCGAGTCTGCACCGGCCCTTGGAAAGAGCACCCTACTTAAGCCCACACCTCCCCCCCCATCCCTGTAACCCAGTAACCCCACCTAACCTTTTTGGACACTAAGGGACAATTTAGCATGGCCAATCCACCCAACCTGCACATCTTTGGGATACGGGAGGAAACCGGAGCACCCGGAGGAAACCCACGCAGACACGGGGAGGACGTGCAGACTCCGCACAGACAGTGACCCAAGCCGGGAATCGAACCTGGGACCCTGGAGCTGTGAAGCCATAGTTCGAACTACTGTGCTGCCCATTCCATTCGCACACTTACGGACTCAACCACGATGCAGTGGCTGGTGTCTCAGTTTCAATTGCAGCATCAGCAACATCTATCAGGGGTTTGAGTGCTGCAGTGGAAATTCACACCGTAGCCAATAACATCAGCATATCACCGTGCAATGGTAGACTGCTGCCATCAGGGCTGTAGACACCTGTGTTCAAAGGAGCTCATAAGGTCTACCACTTTGTTCTGAATTGTTTGGTTAATTGCGGAGGCACCGGACCGGGGCAGTGCCATAATGAACATGCTGTCCTCTCTTAAGATAACATCGTTCACGCTCTCACCCCAGCAACTTCCCCAGTTGCCATGCTGTTGCCTGTTATACGTCTCGCCCGGACTGCTGCCTCTCATGCAGGATGGTGTCTGAAGCTGGGACTTGGAAGCCCAGATCCATTTGGGGTCAGGCCATTTCCAGTCTCCCCCAACGAAAGTCTGTACCTTACTACCAAACTGGGGTAGCAATGTGCAGGAGCACTCGGATAGGAAACATCAGTCGCAAGACGTGCATAAGGGAAGGCGCCAAGGTGCTGAGTTAACGTTTGTATGCTGTATGGCCAGGGTGGCACTGTGGCAGAGTGGTTAGCACTACTGCCTCGCAGTGCCAGGGACCCGGGTTCAATTCTGGCCTCGTGTGCGGAGTTTGCACGCTCTCCCCGTGTCTGTGTGGGCTTCCTCCGGGTGATCCCGTTTCCTCCCATAAGTTCAAAGTTGTGCAGGTTAGATGGATTGGTCATGGTCAATTGCCCTTGGTGTCCAAAGATTAGGTGGGGTTACGGGGATAGGGTGGGGCAGTGGCCTACCAGTGGTAGCGGGAGGTGTAGATGGAGTCAATGGATGGGAGGCAGGTTCGTGTGATGGACTGGGCGGTGTTCACGACTCTCTGAAGTTTCTTGCGGTCCTGGGCCGAGCAGTTGCCATACCAGGCTGTGATGCAGCCAGATAGGATGCTTTCTATGGTGCATCTGTAAAAGTTGGTAAGAGTTAATGTGGACATGCCGAATTTCCTTAGTTTCCTGAGGAAGTATAGGCGCTGTTGTGCTTTCTTGGTGGTAGCGTCGACGTGGGAGGACCAGGACAGATTTTTGGAGATGTGTACCCCTAGGAATTTGAAACTGCGAACCATCTCCACCTCGGCCCCGTTGATGCTGACAGGGGTGTGTACAGTACTTTGCTTCCTGAAGTCAATGACCAGCTCTTTAGTTTTGCTGGCATTGCGGGAGAGATTGTTGTCGCTACACCACTCCACTAGGTTCTCTATCTCCCCCCTGTATTCGGACTCATCGTTATTCGAGATCCGGCCCACTATGGTCGTATCGCCAGCAAACTTGTAGATGTAGTTGGAAACAAAAGTTTGCCACGCAGTCTTGTGTGTACAGGGAGTAGAGTAGGGGGCTAAGTACGCAGCCTTGCGGGGCCCTGGTGTTGAGGACTATTGTGGAGGAGGTGTTGTTGTTCATTCTTACTGATTGTGGTCTGTGGGTTAGAAAATCGAGGATCCAGTTGCAGAGTGGGGAGCCAAGTCCTATGTTTTGGAGCTTTGATATGAGCTTGGCTGGGATTATGGTGTTGAAGGCGGAGCTGTAGTCAATAAATAGGAGTCTGATGTAGGAGTCCTTGTTGTCGAGATGCTCTAGGGATGAGTGTAGGGCCAGTATCTACTGTGGACCGGTTGTGGCGGTATGCGAATTGCAGTGGATCAAGGCGTTCTGGGAGTATGGAGGTGATGCGCTTCACGATCAACCTCTCGAATCACTTCATTACAACTGAAGTCAGGGCCACTGGTTGGTAGTCATTGAGGCATGTTGCCTGGTTCTTCTTTGGCACCGGTATGATGGTGGTCTTCTTGAAGCAGGTGGGGACCTCAGAGTGGAGTAGGGAAAGGTTGAAAATGTCCGCGAACACATCTGCCAGCTGGTCCGCGCAGGCTGTGCGTGCACGACCAGGGATCCCATCCGGACCCCTCGCCTTCCGACCGTTCACTTTCAGGAATGCCGATCTGACTTCGGAAGCTGTGATGGTGGGTATGGGTGTGTTATGGGCTGCTGGGGCACTCGACAGCGGATTGTTCCTGCTCGAACTGAGCATTGTAATTGAAAATATGGAAAGATGTGTCATTTGAAACATGGAAGTCTGGCAATATCTGGTCTGAGAGAAACATGAGAGGATACAGGGAAAGATCTCACAAAGGGTTAACAGCAGCTGCCAGGGAAGGATTGTAAAATGCAGATATCCTTGGTCAAGCAGGCTTAGCAAACAAGATAAACAGGATTTTGAATAAAACCAAAAACAATGGCTCACACCTTCCTTGAAAGTAACTATCTCAGTGAGCAGCTGGAAAAGAATGGATGAGGTTCAGTTGAATTTGGTGACGATTCTAAGTGTGAAATTTGCTAATACCAGGTAAATGAAAGAAAACTGGAGACTATCAGTCTACGAGAAACATAATTCAAAGCCAAAATCAAAGTCAAAATTCTGAGCTGAGCACACAATTGGAAAATAAAACTATAGAAATAACAGGAATTAAAAGTAACACCTCTTGAAGTCAAAGCATTTTGAACATCACAAAGGAAACAATGTAATCAGATCTATGAGGTGAAGTCATGTCAAAATGAATACTTAGCTGGATTAGAAGGTTTAGATCAAAGATACTTTTTACAATCAAAGTGAAAAATGTTACTTTACAATAAAGTCATAAAAACGTAATAACTGTTAGAAAAATATATAAACCTAGAGACCAGACCAGGAACTACGAGAACCAGAACCAGAACTCAGAGGGAGAGAGAGAGAAGCAGAGAAGGAACAAGCAGCTAGAGTCAGATTACAGTCAGCTCGGCCGTGGGAAAGAGACAGTGCAAAGCAGCCGAGCTAAAATAACTAATACATTTAAGGAAGACTAGAATTTAAAGAGGAGCCAGAGTCAGCTCAGAGTCAGCTCAGAGACAGCCAGCAGAGTCAGCTCTCACAGCTGGCTCTCACAGAAGGGGGACTTCTAAGAATGGTGGTGAGTTTTCAAAAACAGCATAGAATGCATTGAGTTCATTGGGGAGGGGTGCACTGCTGCTGGAGATACTGCTTGGCTTCGCTTTGTAGCCCGTTATGTTGTTTAGGCCTTGCCACAACCGCTGAGAGTCTGTAACGCTGTCTGTGACTAGCTTGGTCTGATATTCTCTCTTGGCATCTCGGATGGCTTTGCGGAGGTAGTACCTGGATTACTTGTATAGTTCAGGGTCGCCTGACTTGAATGCCTCAGACCTGTCCTTCAGTAGGGAGTCAATCCCGCGATTGAACCATGGTTTCCGGTTGGGGAACGTACGTACTGCTTTCTTTGGCATGCAGTTGTCCACACATTTGCTGATGAAGTCTGTGACGGTGGTGGCATACTCATTTAAATCGGTCGCTGAGTTCTTAAATATGGACCAGTCCACTGTCTCCAAGTAGGAGCTCTTCTGTTTCTTCGGACCAGCACTGCACGACCTTCTTAGCTGGATTCTCCCGCTTGAGTTTCTGCTTGTATGCCGGGAGAAGGAGCACTGTCTCATGATCTGATTTCCCAAACTGCGGCCAGGGGATGGAACGGAGGCGCCCTCGATTTTTGAGTATCAGTGGTCAAGAGTGTTGTCGCCCCTGATTGGACAGGAGATGTGCTGGTGGAATTTTGGCAGTACACTCTTGAGGTTGGCCTTATTGAAGTCTTCGGCCACGATGACCAAGGCCTCCGGATGTTCTGTTTCGTAGTTGTTTATAACTGTGTACAGTTCGCCTCCTTCACTTCTGCCTGGGGTGGGATGTAGACCGCTGTGACAATGGCTGAAGTGAACTCACGTGGAAGATAGTATGGGCAGCACTTCACGGTCAGGTATTCCAGTGTTTGCTTATATCTTCACCATATGGTGTCTGGCATGATTTGTGACCTAAGTATGGGCACATATATCAGGCTGCACTATGGTCCCCAACCAACATCACTGGTATCTGTTTTGTTACCTGTGTGGTGGGTAACATGTGCTACTCAATCCTTGGTTAGTGATGAGGTCTTCTGAATCTCGATGAAGAAGACTCAAACTCGTCCAGTAGTAACAAAAGGTTTATTGAGTAACTACAACAATAATTGCATGAGTTCTTTACTTTAACTTTGATACTAAAGTGATAAGGTTAACAAGATCTAACTACGGTAACTATACGTAACTCCACTAGCCATCTGAACTAGTCTGCTGTTGCCCTGGTCACAGTGCATCCAAGAGAGAGAGAGACTCAATGTGGCTGCCTTTTATACCCCTGTTGGTCCGGCCCTCTAGTGTTCATGTGGTGCTACTGATCACACATTCACCCCTTGTGTACATGCACATATAGAGATCGCTACAGTACCCAAGCTACCAAACCCGATTTTCCACCCCTAATCACAAGGTTTGGAAATCATAGAGACACTGGGACCCGAAAGGAGCAAATCATGATTGTTTTTTCCCCTTGGGAGCGAGTACGCAGGGAAAAGAGACGGCATTAATGACCTCAGGCTTCGCTATTCCAAATTAATCCGCTCTTTCTCCTCCAGATTTGATTATTCCAAAGGCCTGCTGGCCAGATCCAACCTCGCACCCTCCGTAAACTCAAGCTCACCCAAAACTGCCCTGTTCATATCCTGAGTCACACCACATTCAATTCACCCGCTCCTCACTGATGTGCAGGAGTTCCTTGCTTGGCACTGCCTCAAGTTTAAAATTGTCATCCCTATGTTCAAACTGCTGCATGGCCCCCACCCTTCCTCCATCTCTAACTACCACCCCTACACTCCATCGAGATCTCTTTAGATCCTTTAGATCTCCCTCCCTGAGCCAATTTCCGTTTGATAAATCTGACACAAATTGCCGAAGAATGGTTTGGTAAAATTTTTTTTAAAATTCATTTACGGGATGTGGGCGTCGCTGGTTAGGCCCAGCATTTATTGCACATCCCTAATTGTCCTTCAGAAGGTGGTGACGAGCTGCCTTCTTGAACCGCTGCAGTCCTTCAGGTGTAGGTACATCCATTGTGCTGTTAGGGAGGGAGTTTCAGGATGTTGCCCCAGCGACAGGGAAGGAACGGGCAATATTACACCAAGTCAGGATGGCGAGTGACTCGGAGGGGAACCTCCAGGAGGTGGTGTCTCCATGTATCTGCTGCTCTTGCCCTTCGAGATCGTTGCAGTCACGGGTTTGGAAGGTGCTGCCTAAGGAAGTTACTGGTGAGTTACTGCACTGCATCTTGTAGATGGTACGCACGGCCACCATTGTTTGCCGGTGGTGGAGAGTTTGAATGTTTGTGGAAGGAGGAGCAATCAAGCGGGGCTGCTTTGTCCTGGATGGTGTCGAGCTTCTGGAGTGTTGTTGGAGCTGCGCTCATCCAGGCAAGTGGAGAGTATTCCATCACACTCCTGACTTGTGCCTTGTAGATGATGGATAGGTTTTGGGGGGTCAGGACGTGAGTTACTCGTCGTAGGATTCCCAGCCTCTGACCTGCCCTGGTAGCCACAGCATTAATGTGACTGGGTCCAGTTCAATTTCTGATCAAATGTTAACCCCCAGGAAGATGATTGAAAGGCACCTTGTAAATATGAGCTGTTGTATAGCCGATGCCTCCAATACTGGACTGCTCTCCGTCAGGAGAATGAAATTCACCTTCTCCCGGGCATTCTTTCCATTTATCGTTTCATTGATTAAATCCACCCAGGGCCCTCATGATTCACAGATTTGTTACAGTGCAAGAGGAGGCTGTTGTGTCAGCACTGTCTCTTGGAATGAGCAATCACCGAGTGCCACCGCTCCCCCCCAACCCTGTAGATAATTCCTCTTCGGAGAGCAATCCAATACCCTCTTGAATATCTCGATTGAACCTGCCCCCACCACACGGTCAGACAGTGCATCCCAGGTCCTAAACACTCGCTGCGTGAAAAAGTTATTCCTCATGTCGCCATTGCTTCTTTTACCAATCACCTTAAATTATAGAATCATAGAGTACAGAAGAGGCCCTTCGGCCCAACAAAGCTGCACTGACAAAAAAAAGAAGTATTACTCTATACTACACTGGTCCCGGGCGGGATTCTCTGACCCCGGGGCGGGTCGGAGAATTGACGGGCTGTGCACGATTCATGCGACGCCGCCCCGATGCCGCCCCGCCAATCCTCCGGTGATGGAGAATCGGCGCCATTGGTGCCGGCGCGGTCGGCTCGACGCCAGTCGGGGGCCGGCGCCCCTGGCTAATTCTCCGCCCGGGACGGGCCGAGTGGCCGCCAAGAAAGCCCGAGTCCCGTGGCGCCGTTCACATGTGGTCTTACCCGGCGGGACCTTGGCGTCCATCCTGCGGGGCGCAGCCTGGCGGGGGGTGAGGGGGGGATCCGACCCCGGAGGGGGGCCTCCACCGTGGTCTGGCCCGCGGTCGGGGCCTACCGATCGGCAGGCCGGCCTCTTCTGGTGGGGGCCTCTTTTACTCCGCGCCAGCCCCTGTAGCCCTACGCCATGTTGCGTCAGGGCCGGCGTGGAGAAGGAAGTGCGCATGCTCGAGTTCGATTGTCCTGGCTTGAGACAATTCACACCTCTTTAACCTGTGATTATCCCTCTCTCCAGTTGCTCCGTCCAGACCTGTAAAGACTTAATTACCTGCAAAGACTCGCATTAAAGTATCGTCTTGCAGCTTTGACTTTGTCGATATAAATGTTTCTGGAACCCACCTCTCCATTCACCTGAGGAAGGAGCAGTGCTCCAAAAGCTAGTGATTCGAAACAAACCTGTTGGACTTTAACCTGGTGTTGTAAGACTTCTTACTTCCTTTTGAGGAAGAGAGTTTCAGAGACTCACGGCCCGCTGAGAAAAATAAATTCCCCTCATCTCGGCTTAAATGGACGACCCATTTTTTAAAACAGTGACCCCCGAGTTCTAGATTCTCCCACAAGAGGAAACATGCTCTCCACATCCACCCTGTCAATACCCCTCGGGATCTTAAAGGTTTCAATCAAGTCGCCTCTCACTCTTCTAAACTCTGGTGGATACAAGCCTAGCCTGTCTAACCTTTCCTCATAAGACAACCCCCCCATTCCAGATGATGTTCTGGTAAATCTTCTCTGAATTGCATCCAACGCATTTACATCCTCCCTTAAATAAGGAGACCAATAGTGTCCACAATATTCCAAATGCGGGCTCACCAGTGCCCTGTGCGATTGAGGCAAACCTCCCTACTTTTGTATCAATTCCCCTTGCAATAAATGATAACATCCTATTAGTTTTCCCAAATACTGCACCTGCACACTAGCCTTTTGTGATTCATGCACCAGGACACCCAGATCCCTCTGCACCTCAGAGCAGCAACAGTGGAAGCTGGATCGTCAAATTCATTCACGACAGAGATAGAGAGATTTTTTATAGATAAGGGAGTCGAAGGCTCTGGGGGAAGACGGAAAGGTGGGGCTGAGGTCACAGTCAGATCAGCCATGATTGTATTGAATGGCGCAGCAGGCTTGATGGACCGAATGGCCTACTTCACTTCCTATGGTCCTGTGGTGGGTCGAGCGCGTTTAAGGATAATAGGTGGTTTTGTCACTATGACTACAGAAGGTCCCCATTACTGGGGCTATCCGCTGTCCAAGGCTGATTCGAGATGAATGGCTGTGATCACTCACAATACTCCATTATCATTGTATCCTGCGACTCCCAGATGGTAGGAGGTCAATCTGATGGGCGTTGGGCCTTCTCTTAGTCATCCAGCAGATCCTATGTCACTCTGTGGAGCGGAGAGGAGGCTGGAAGAGGGAGGGTTTGGCTTATTGAAGGGAAGCGGAACAAATACACCGCATTGATGAACAAAGAACAACAAAGAACAAAGCACAGGAACAGGCCTTCCAAGCCTGCGCCGATCACGTGACCTACCGGCTGTAAACCTTTTCTGTACTCTCTCCAAAGCCTCCACATCCTTCTGGTAGTGCGATGACTAGGATTGGACACAGTATTCCAAATAATAATCTTTATTATTGTCGCAAGTCAACTTACATCAACACTGCAATGAAGTTACTGTGAAAAGCCCCTAGTCGCCACACTCTGGCGCCTGTTCGGGTACACGGAGGGAGAATTCAGAATGTCTAATTCACCTAACAAGCACGTCTTTCGGGACTTGTAGGAGGAAACCGGAGCACCCGGAGGAAACCCACGCAGGCACGGGGAGAAGGTGCAGACTCCGCACAGGCAGTGTCCCCAGCTGGGAATCGAACCTGGGACCCTGGCGCTGTGATGCAACAGTGCTAAACCACTGTGCTACCGTGCCGCCCTATGCGGCCTCACCAACGTTGCCGGGGTTACCGACTCTGCTTGGACAGATGCTGGGAGATTTCCTGCTCACGAGGCCTCTGGTCTCAAACCGCCCCGCCCAGCCAAACAGCCTTTCCCTTGAGACCACGAATAAATTAAAGCGCTCAAAGAACTCGAGAACAACTCGCGATCTGTTTTCTCATGCCGCTACGATTTATCTCCATGGGGCCCCGGATTAATCTCCGAATCCTGGAGGTGGCCGGGCAATTCTGGAAAGTTAGCAACCTGACCTCGAACTTTGATTTCCCAGTCACAGCGAAAGCAGGTGATATGTTGATGAGGAAGCGCAACAGGAAGAAAATGTGGGGTAAAAATGTCTTTTATTACGTTTAATATTTTATTACACTCAGTGTAAATGAGTTTTGTAGCCAGTGGGACCAGCGTTCTATAAATTTATATCAAGTGATTTTTCGAGTTATTACAAAGATGACATTGCTCTGTGTTTTGGCTTCAGGAAAACCATTAACATCTACACCAGAAACTTGCTCCAGCCTTGAATATTAAAAATCCTTTGCATAACGAGGCAAATAGAGAGAGAGAGAGAGATGAAAAAAACAGCCCAGCACTCTGTGATGTGAATTCCAAACTTTAATAATAATCTTTATGTCACAAGTAGGCTGACATTAACACTGCACCGAAGTTACTGTGAAAAGCCCCTAGTCGCCACATTCCGGCGCCTGTTCGGGTACACAGAGGGAGAATTCAGAATGTCCGATTCACCTAACAGCACGTCTTTCGGGACTTGTGGGAGGAAACCGGAGCACCCGGAGGAAACCCGCGCAGACATGGGGAGAACGTGCAGACTCCGCACAGACTGTGACCCAAGTCGGGAATCGAACCTGGGACCCTGGAGCTGTGAAGCCATAGTGCCAACCACTGTGCTACTGTGCTGCAAAGCTTAACCAAGTCAATCAGCTTCAAGCCCCTGCAAGACTTGGGGTCGCGCGCTGGAAATATATTCAGCCGCGCTCCTTTCTGGTATCCGTTAGCGACCATCTCTGTGGGTGTCAGCTGTGACTCAGGAGGCAGTTGCCGAGCCTCGCTATCTATGCTGGTGCTTTCGATCCAATCCCGTCAGAGTGCTGCACTGCCGCTGGTGCTGTGATTCAGGTGAAATGTTAAACTGAGGCCCTGTCCTGCCCTCTTGGGTGATGTCAAAGGCCCCACGGCACTCTGAAGAAGATCAAGGACGTTCTCCCCAATGATCTAGCTGCCCAGTAGCTGTCTCTCAATTAGCATCGTTGAACCCGCTACCTGCTCATTCTCATGTCGCTGTTTGTGCTATCATGTTGTTCGCACATTGACTGCCTCGTTTCCGATATTCCGGTGGTGATTCCACTCCAAAAGTACTTCATTGGCTGTGAAGCATTTTCAGGTCGCCCTGAGGTCGGGAATGCGCAATACAAGTGCAAATTCTGTCTGGCATCTCGTCAACTTGTCTCAAAACATCAGGCCTGCACTGGAGAGCATACGGTACTTTACACAACACAAGTGTGTGTAGAGGTGGGAGGGGGGGGGGGTGCAATAAACTGATCAGCATGTTGGCCACGGCTGAGATCTGACCTTGTCCATTGGGAGCTACATCCATGGAAATGTGGGTTGTCTGTGAGAACAGACTGAGAGGTGTCTCTATTCCTATCACCATCCTGGAGGTTACCATTGATCAGAACTTGAACTGGGCCAGGCACATCAATACTGCAGCTTCAGGAGCAGGCCAGAGGTTGGGATTGTTGTGGGTAACTCATCTCCTGACTCCCCAAAGCCTCTCCACCACTTGCACGGCACAAGCCAGGAGTGTGATGGAATGCTGTCCACTTGCCTGGAATAATGCAGCTCCCACAACACTCAAGAAACTCAACACCGTCCAGGACAAAGCAGCCCCGCTTGACCGGCACCCCACCCACCACCTTCACCATTCACTTCCTCCAACACCGACGCACAGTGGCAGCCGTGTGTACCATCTACAAGATGCACTGCAGCAACTCACCTAGACTCATTCGACAGCAACTTCCAAATCCCTGACCATCTAACAGAACAAGGGCAGCAGATACACGGGAACGCCACCACCACTTGGGATTCCCCCCCCAAGTCACACTCCACCCTGACTTGGAAATATATCGGCCGTTCCTTCACTGTCGCTGGGACAAAATCCAGGAACTCCCTCCCTAACAGCACTGTGGGTGTACCTACACAGCATGGACTGCAGCGGCTCAAGAATGCAGCTCACCACCACCTCCTGAAGGGTAATAAATATCAGCTTTGCCTTCATTAGGCTTTTCTCATTCCAGATTTTTATTGAATTCAAATTCCTCCATGATGGGATTCGAACCCAGGTTCCCGGAGTCTAACCCTGTGGTACCAGTCCAGTGACAGCACCACTGCGCCACTG
Source organism: Scyliorhinus torazame (assembly GCF_047496885.1). Classification (NCBI taxonomy): domain Eukaryota; kingdom Metazoa; phylum Chordata; class Chondrichthyes; order Carcharhiniformes; family Scyliorhinidae; genus Scyliorhinus; species Scyliorhinus torazame. The sequence continues at coordinate 29,644,148 of NC_092733.1, read as the reverse complement.
CCTCGCCCAATGCCATGGAGTGTTAAGGGGGAGATGGGTTGATTCTCTCTTATTAGAGATGGCCATTGCCTGGCTTCAGCGCCTGAGGAACCGTGAATGCTGCTGAACATTGCGCAGTCATCCACAAACGCCATCACTTCTGAACTTACGATGGAGGGCAGGTCATTGATGAAGCAGCTAATGATGGTTGGGCCTACCCAACTCCTGCAACGATGTCCCGGGGTTGTGTGGCACCTCTGGCATTGCGGCACTCCCCCAGCATGGCACTGAGAGTTGCAACATGGAGTTTGTGCTCAGACTCCTGGAGTAACCTTCAAATACCCATCCTTCTGATGTGGAAGCACTCGGACTTCCCACTGGGCAATGGCTGGTGGTATAGGGTGGGGGGCAGGAATGGGGGGGGGGGGCCTCACCTTCTCACCCAGGCAAATTCTGACATTGAAACAAGCTTGGTTACTTACTGGTGAACCCTTTCTTGTTTTATTTGTTCTACAGGCGCAGGTCAATGACAAACATTTCTTTGAAGAGCGTTAGTCCAGTATTCGCAGTGGTGTACAACATTCTGCCGAACGCAAGTAAATAATACAATTCTGCCAACTGCTACATTAAGGAAGCCAGTGCCTCTCATATTAATTATTTCTGTTCTAGTGTTGGCATTGTTTGCCATGTGAAGGCAGGATGAGTGATGTTACCGAGGCAACGGCTCCAGCACTGAATCCAGCAACAGAACCCATGGCATCCAACACCTGGTATTGAAATACCTGGAAGCAAAGAAATAACATTGATCGTGTAACACCCGGGAACTGACACAAAACATACGGCGTTGTACATCTGCTCCTGGATTTCTGGCATCGAGCATATATCCTGAAATGGAGGGCAGAGCAGTCTAGAGGTTACAGTCCTGGACCAACCACTCGAGGTCCTGAGATCACTCCCCACCAGAAGCAGATTTTGAAATTGAATGAAATTAGCCTGACAGTTTGTGGGCTGGTATCAGAAAGGAACTGACCATCGCAGCTTCATCAACACTCAAGATGCTCGACACCATCCAGGACGAAGCAACTCGCTTGAGTGGCACCTCATCCATCACCTTCAACACCCATTCCCTCCACCTGGCGGCCGTGTGTGTCATCTACAAGATGCAGTGCGGCAAGTTATCAAAGCTCCTTCAACAGCACCGTCCAAAGCCACAACCTCTACCACCGAGAAGGACAGGGGCAAGCAGACGCATGGGGAACAGCATCACCTACAAGTTCCCCTCCAAGCCACACACGCCCCGATCATGAAGTATATCGGCCGTTTCTTCAATGTCGCCACTGCAAAATCATGGACATGGGTGTACCGGCACCACAGGGACTGCAGCGGTTAGAGAAGGCAGCTCACCACCACCTTCTCGAGGGCAATTACGGATGGACGATCAATGCTGGCCTACCCTCTCTCCAATGTGGGGGAGATAATGGAGCTGCTCAGGAAGTTTGGGTCCTTTTCGGGGTACAAGCTAAGTCTGGACAAGAGTGAATTTTTTGCAGTGAACCCGCCCCCTGGGGAGGGGAGTGATCTGGGGAGACTGCCGTTTCATCCGGCCAAGACTAGCTTCCGTATCTGGGAATCCGGGTGGCCCATCACTGGTCAACACTCCGTAGACTTTAACTTGTCTCGTCTGGGGGGGTGGCCGATTTGAAAAGGTGGGAGCTCTCCCCCTGACCTGAGCAGGAACTTGATCAATAAGGGGATCAGGGGTTATGGGGAGAAGGCAGGAGAATGGGGATGAGAAACATATCAGCCATGGCATATTAGCTATGAGGAGAGGTTAGATAAACTCGGTCTGGTCTCACTGGAACGACGGAGGTTGAGAGGCGGCCTGATAGAGGTCTACAAGATTATGAGGGGCATGGCGGAGTGAATAGTCAGATGCTCTTTCCTAGGGTAGGAGAGTCAAGTACTAGGGGACATAGGTTTAAAGTGTGTGGGGAAAAGTTTAGAACAGATGTGCGAGGCAAGTTTTTTACACAGAGGGGGGTAAATATATGGAACGCGCTGCCTGGGGAGGCGGTGGGAGCAGGTACGATAGCGGCATTTAAAGGACATCTAGACAAATATATGAATAGGGTGGAAATGGAAGGATACGGACTCCATAAGTGCAGACGGTTTTAGTTTAGGCAGGTACCATGGTCGGCGCAGGCTCGGAGGGCCGAAGGGCCTGTTCCTGTGCTGTATTGTTCTTTGTTCTTTGAATGGCAGAGCAGACCTGATGGGCCGAATGGCCTAATTCTGCCCCTTTGTCTAATGGTACAGGTGGTGAAGATGATTATTCCCCTGAGGTTTTTGTTTTTGTTCCAGTGTCTCCAAGTCTTTCTTCCCAAGGCTTTCTTTTGCAGGGTTAACAAATTGATATCTACTTTTGTTTGGGCTGGTAAGACTCTTCGGGTTCGTCGGACGTGTTTGACCATCGAGGGGTTCGCATTGCCCAGCCTGTTATGCCAACACTGGGTGACAAAGATTGATAAGGTGCGGGGGCGGCTCAAGGATTTGGATTCTCTGTGGGGGCGAATGGAGGAGGTTTCGGGTCGAGTCTGAGGGCTCTGGTTACAGCACCACTCCCGTTTTCCCTGCTAGATTCTCTTCGAACCCGGTGGTGAGAGTCACTTTGAGGATTTGGAATCAGTTTAGGCAGCATTTTAAACAGGGCCCCATGCCGCTGTTTGCCCCAATTGACAGGAACCAATAGGATTGCGCTGTCTGGCTTGGATTCATCATTCAGGGAATGGGAGAGGGAGGGGTTGGAGAGGTTTAGAGACATGTTTCTGGAGGGCAGGCTTGCCGGCCTAGACGGGTTATCAGAGAAGGTCCAGCTCCTGAGAGCGAATGCATTCAGGTACTTTTAGGTGTGCGATTGTTTCCGGAAGGAACTTCCTTCTTTTCCCCTGGTACTGTCACCTTTGATCATGGACAGGGTCCTGCCCTTGCCGACTTAGGGGAGGGTGAGATTTTGGATGCCCATGGGCAGATGTTGGCGATGGAGCAGGCATTGCAGGAGGAAGTAAAGAGGAAGTGGGAGGGTGAGCTGGGTTTGGTCTTTGAGGTGGGAATATGGAGTCAGGGTCTTCACAGGGCCAACTTCACCTCCTCGTGTGCGAGGTTAAGCCTGATCCAGTTCAAGGTGATGCGCAGGGTGCACCTGACTAAAGCTCGTATGAGTGGATTCTTCTTGGGGATGGAGGATAGTTGTGAGCCGTGTTCTAGGGGGTTGGCGAATCACACGCACATGTTTTGGTCTTGCCCCAAGCCCGTTAGTATTTGGGTCTCCTTTTCTGATGCAATGTCAGGGATTTTGGCCATTTGCCAGTTGGCGGCCATTTTGGGAGCATCGGACTCTCTCCGGCGCTGTGGACGTGGATGAGGCAGATGTCCTAACTTTTGCCTCACTAATAGCCCGGAGGCGAGTTGTGCGAGGGCGGAGGTTTCCAGTGCGGCCTAAGGCCTCGGCTTGATTGGGGGACCTGATGGAATATTTCCACCTGAAGAAGATCATGAGGGGGTCGGTGGAAGGGATCTATTCGAGTTGGCAGCCCTTCATCTCCTTTTCCAGGGATCTGGTTAGCGTCAGCTGTTGGGAGGGGAGGTTTGTCTTTTAAGTTTGATTAAGGCTTTGTTGTCTTTATGGGGGGGGGGGAGGCAGAGGTGAGGGAGGTTGGGGTGACCGGGTGGGTGCACTTTGGGAATAATATGTGGATTATTTGGGGACACGGGTTCAAACCCCAACATGGACGCCGATGGAATTTAAATTCAATGAATAAATCTGGAACCGGGTGAGGTTGGAGCTGTGCCCATTGGTGCCGATATTTGGGGGGTCTCGGATTTGCCGGAGCTTCTTGTGGGAAAGAGGGCCGATGTTTTGGCCTTCGCCTCTCTGGTTGCCCGGCGGCGAATCCTGCTTGGATGGAGGCTGCCACCTCGGGCCCTGGCGTGGTTGGGGCACTTGGAAGAGTTTCTGCCACTAGAAAATATCAATAAAGCCCTTATGAGATGGGAAGAAGGGTTTTACTCAAGGTGGAGGTTGTTCATCACTATCTTTAAAGATCAGTTTGTTGCCAGCAATTAGTGGTGGGTAAAGGGTTTAGGGGATGGGGGAGTGTGGGATGAGTAGGTTAGTAGGGGCTGGGCGCTCCCATATAATAGTTAAGTGTGCAAAAACAAAAACTGACAAACTATTTGTAATATAGCTGAATGCTTTTATATGTTTGTGAAACTTATTGCGTTGTTTGGAATAAAATATATTTAAAAAATGAATAAATCTGGAATAGAAGATATAGATCACCGTGAAACTATCATCGATTGTTGTAAAAACCCACCTGGTTCACTAACACCCCTTTAGGGAAGGAAATCTGCTGCCCTTACCCGGCCTGGCCTACATGTGGGGCGAGATTCTGCGACCCCCCGCCGGGTCGGAGAATCGCTGGGGGCTGGAGTGAATCCCGCCCCCGCCGGTTGCCGAATTCTCCACCACCGGATATTCGGCGGGGGCGGGAATCGCGCCGCGCCGGTTGGCGGGCCTCCCCCCCGTGATTCTCCGGCCCGGATGGGCCGAAGTCCCGCCGCTAAAATGCCTGTCACGCCGGCGTGGATGAAACCACCTACCTTACCGGCGGGACAAGGCAGCGCGGGCGGGCTCCAGGGTCCTGGAGGGGGCGCGGGGCGATCTGGCCCCAGGGGGTGCTCCCACGGTGGCCTGGCCCGCGGTCGAGGCCCACCGATCCGTGGGCGGGCCTGTGCCGTGGGGGCACTCTTTCCCTTCCGCCTTCGCCATGGTCTCCACCATGGCAGAGGCGGAAGAGACTCCCTCCACTGCGCATGCGCGGGAATGCTGTCAGCGGCCGCTGACGCTCCCGCGCATGCGCCGCCCGGAGATGTCATTTCCACGCCAGCTGGCGGGGCACCAAAGGCCTTTTCCGCCAGCTGGCGGGGTGGAAATTCGTCCGGCGCCGGCCTAGCCCCTCAAGGTTGGGGCTCGGCCCCCCAAAGATGCGGAGCATTCCCCACCTTTGGGGCGGCGCGATGCCCGACTGATTTGCGCCATTTTGGGCATCGCGCCGATACCGGAGAATTTCGCCCCTGATTCCAGACCCACAGCGAATGTGGTTGACTTTTAACTGCCCCTCCGTAATGGCCCAGCGAGCCCCTCAGTTGGACCCAGCCAGTTGGTCTTCAGGAAGATGTTTCACCACCCGCCTTCTGAAGGACAATTCGGCATGGGTAACACCTGCTGGTCTTACGAGCGATAGACGTCCACATCCGGTGAAGGAATAAAGTGGGAAGAAAACGGACTCACTAGCATGGCACCAGGGATGAGGAGGGACTAAAGACACGGGGCGTTATACTCAGAGCAGGGAGGGGCTGGTTTAGCACAGTGGGCTAAACAGCTGGCTTGCAATGCAGAACAAGGCCAGCAGCGCAGGCAGGTCCAATTCCCCGAACAGGCGCCGGAATGTGGCGACTGGGGCCTTTTCACAGTATCTTCATTGAAGCCTACTTGTGACAATAAGTGATTATTATTATACAGGGAGGTTTAAGAACCAGAGGTTTTGAGGTGATTGGCAAAAGAACGAGAAATGAGAGGTGGAGAATCTTTTGATGCAGCCCGTTGTCACAAACTGGAATGTGCTGCCTGGAAGGGCGGTGGGGACCGATTCCGCAGTAACTTTGAACAAAGGATTGGATAAAGACTTGAGGGGGGGGGGGAAATATTGCAGGGCTGACAGAAAAGGGCAGGGTGGGGTGGGACTAACTGAATCGCTCTGTCAAAGAGACGGCACCATCACGGTGGACCTTTTCCCCTGCTCCATGGTTCTACGATGCTAACAACTGTACAGCCGGCACCAAGAATGCGATGTGAGACGATTGGAATCGAACACACCAACATCGAACAATGGCTTTGATCAGAGGACAACAAAATGCGGATGTGTGTGCCGAACAGATGGTTCCACGTAGCTCCGACATCGAACACCTGGCGTGGTCATCAAGACCCTAGACATCCTGCCTTACGAATCTGCGGCTGAAAATAGGATAGTTAATCAAAGCAGCACGGTGGCACAGTGGTTAACACAGTTGCTTCACAGCTCCAGGGTCCCAGGTTCGATTCCGGCTTGGGTCACTGTCTGTGCGGAGTCTGCACATCCTCCCCGTGTGTGCGTGGGTTTCCTCCGGGTGCTCCGGTTTCCTCCCACAGTCCAAAGAGGTGCCGGTTAGGTGGATTGGCCGTGCAAAATTGCCCTTAGGTTAGGTGGGGTTACTGGTTATGGGGATAGGGTGGAAGTGAGGGCTTAAGTGGGTCGGTGCAGACTCGATGGGCCAAACGGCCTCCTTCTGCACTGTAAATTCTGTTAAAAAAATCTGTAAAGTTGCCATAGTCCCTGATGACCAGGGGCTGCTTTCCCCTTTGAGGGGGAGAGCTGACTGGTGGTGATTTAACCTGAGGATCGCCACACCTCAGGCGAGGGGCGGGGTTGAGGGGCCTTCAGGAATAACCTCAGCCGGCACAGGAATGGAACTGTGCTCCTGCGCCGCCCATTATTATCACTGGTCACATTTCTCTTTGGCGGCACGGTAGCACAGTGGTTAGCACGGTTGCTTCACAGCTCTAGGGTCTCAGGTTCGATTCCCGGCTTGGGCCACCGACTGTGCGGCGTCTGCACGTTCTCCCCGTGTCTGCGTGGGTTTCCTCCGGGAGCTCCGATTTCCACCCACAAGTCCAAAGATATGCAGGTTAGGTGGATTGGCCATGCTAAATTGCTCCTTTGGTGGGGTTACGGGGTTAGGGTGGAGGTGTGGCCTGAAGTAGGACGCCCTTTCCAAGGGCCGGTGCAGTCTCGATGGGCCGAGTGGCCTCCTTCTGCACTGTAAATTCTATGAATTATGGGAGCTTGCTGTGGCCTTATTTCCTACATTATAACAGTGATTGCAATTCAAAAGTATTTCATTGCCTTGATTGGGGTCACAAGGGCGTGATGAAAGTGTAAATCTTTTCTGATTTAAACTACATTTTGGTAGCCACACAAAGAAACTACCTGGGCACGCACAGCAGCATAGCATTCACCGATCAGAGAGAGTTTCATAAAAGTTAAAAACCGACAGAAAATCCTCCTTGTTTACCACAGCACGCAACAGGGATCTATGTAACACCCCTGCTGTTATCATTTTTTTTCCCACCGAAGAAGGCCCACGATGAGCAACTTCATCTCAGGCCTACTTTTGACAGGCTTTCCAGATGTCAGCTGGGCCCAGGGCTGTTGCTAGCAGTAACGCTGAGGAGCTGTGAAGCCGTACCTATCAGTCTGTGTTTTCCAAACATGTCTTGACAGTCCTCCCCAGGCTAGGCCCGGAGCCTGACCCTTTACAGATTTCCTGTCAGGAAATCAGTCAGCAACAATCTCTATGTTTTGCAGGGTGTCGGGGGTTGGACTCACAGGGGGCCTCTCTCTCTACCTGCAATGCGCATTGAAAATGTTTGTCTTTCATCCGGCCCAACGGAGAGCCAGACGTCAATCATAGCTTAAAACTATTCAAACTGCTTTTAAAAGTAGAAGATGTGATGTCACAGTTCCATCTGCTACAATAAAATTACTGTGCAAATATCCCACCCCTCCTGCTGGTGGGGCGGTGGGGGGGGGGGGGTCTCGGTTTCTTTTTAACGGGATGGGGGCGGGAAGGGTGAAGGGGGGGAATGCTGAAGTAGGCAGGAGAGCGGCGGAGGCCTTGCCTAACTTAATGACGGGTCATTTGAATATATCGCAGATGCCGGCGTACAAGTCGATCTTTGAAGCTTTGAAAGACCCCTCCGAACACAGAGGGGGGGGGCCGACGTCTACGCTGAGCACAATAGTGTGGATGTGGGGGGGGGGTTGGGGGTCACCATTTTTAAAATGTCATCTGCTTCCAATGCAAACCCCCACTCTACTTTGCAACCCAGCCCGTATCGCCTGATTGATTCCTTAAATCCAGTTCCGTACCGGTGACTACAACATGCAATAATGCGGGTGCGGTACATCATGGTTGAAAAGGGGGTCGTCTTAAATGCCAGGAATATACAACAATATAATTTGCGGACCTGGAAGGGGGGTGAGGTCGTCTTATACAGCGGATCGACTTATACGCTGCGATTTACGGTAAACGCCCAGCGTGTCGCTGACACGTGCTCGGATTCCCTACCTGGCAGGTGGGAAGGGGCCTTGGGAGCCACAGGGCCCACTGACTAGCTGGTGCCTGTGCCAGCCTTGCCCCCTGCCCAGTGACAGCATGGGGTGGCCACAATGGGAAACCCCATTGGCCGGCTGGCAGACCGAAGAATCCCGCCCGAGATCTTTGAAATGTGAGGGCTAAGGCGGTTGCTAAAAATTCCACACCGACCACAAGATCGCACGAGGAACGGGAACCCCTGAACAGTGACGCCCAGAAAGGAGAACGTAAGTATCTTGCCCATTTAACCAGAACTGAAAAGCCGGTGAACGCTCCGAGAGGGCAAAGTGAGGGGGGGGTGGGGAGGGCAGCAGAAAGAGGGTTCGACCTTGGCATGGTTGCGTGGACGGGCAGTGGATGTGTGGGTGCAAGATGGACGAACGTGACATGGAGCGGAATTCTCCCCCCCCCCCCCCCCCACGCCGGGTGGGAGAATCGCCCGGGCGCCGCGCGAGTCCCGCCACGCCGTCCCGACGCCCGCACGCGATTCTCCCCCCCCCTCAAAACCGGCGCGGCGCGAATCACGGCTGGCCGCTGGGAGAATCGCCGCTCGCCGTTGGTATCGGGCGAGCGGCGATTCTCCGGCCCGGATGGGCCGAGCGGCCTGCCCAACACGATAGGTTCCCGCTGGCGCCATCCACACCTGGTCGTTGCCGGCGGGAACAGCGTGGGAATGCTGTGGGGGGAGGCCTGTGGGGGGGGGGCGAGGGGGGTTCCTGCACCGGGGGGGGGGGGCTCAAAAGGGGACTGGCCGCGATCGGTGCCCACCGATCGGCGGGCCGGCCTCTCTGAAGGAGGACCTCCTTTCCTCCGCTTCCCCGCAAGATCCATCCGCCATCTTCTTGCGGGGCGGCCGCGGTGAGGACGGCAACCGCGCATGCGCGGGTGACATAATTTACGCGGCGCCGGTGGCGTCATTTGCGCGGCGCCGCTTTTACGCGGCGCCAAGGCCCGGCGCGGGTAAATGACACGGTGCCGCTCCTAGCCCCCCGGGGGCGGGAGAATAGGGGGCTGGGAACGGCCTCTGACGCTGGAGTGAAACACTCCGGTCTTCACTCCGGCGTCGGGACTTAGTCTCCCGATGGGAGAATTGCGCCCGTGATGTTTGAAATGCAGTTCCCTTTAAGAGCTTCAGACGGGGTTGAGGGCAGTGTTGTCTTCTTTACTATTTAAATTTGTCCACTCCTGGTAGCACGTTGTATTCTCTATTTTGCTTTACCTGGATGGCTTGGGTGCGCAGTGTTGAATAAAGAACAGAAAGCTTTGTTAACAAACAAAACTATAAATTTATTACACTACTAACTGAGATTCGTTCACATTCCTAAAGTAGAAGGTATCTATATTAAACTACGCCATCTCTAACTAACAGACTTTCTCAAGTACAACTGCTCCCTCTCTCATGCCTCACTATCTTATCCTGGAATCCTTCAAGTCACATGATATATATATATATGACTGTTCTGTGGTTCCCTCTAGTGGTAAGAAGTATTGTCATTAACTTGTTGACTCTTTACATCCCAGTCGATATACATATCATCACAGGCAGGTGATGCTCATTGAAACTTGCACTTGAGAGCTGCGGTTTTCGTTTCCCCCAGGAAGGGAGTTGCTTCCGGACAGGAAGAGGATGCAGGAGGGAAGAGTGGAAACCGAGTTACAGTATCGCAGTTGGGAATCATCGTGAACCGTCTCCTGTTGCCTAATTCGGTAAATGGATTTTCACCAATAAAACATGGTACCGGGGGGGGGGGGGGGGGGGGAACAGGACAGTCGATCTCCAGGCGCGACTGGCCATGCGCAGCAGTTAGTATCTGAGCAGATGGCCAAGATTGAGGGTGTTTCCTCTTCATCGTCACTGTCGTCTTGCTGTTCCTCCACGACCTGGCCATGTGGGACCTGTCGGCTATCTGCTACCTGGAGGGAGGTAGGCACAGGTTTAAGGTTGTGGTTCCGGGGAGGATGAGGAGAGGGGAGGCGGGTGGGGGGGCGGGGGGGGGGGGGGGGGCGGGGGATAACGTGGAATAAGAGTTGCACGGTTACAACACTTGCAGCGTGTAACACAGAAAAGATTGAAATGACGGAGGAAGTGGGTGGGAGAAGGAGGTTTAGATGTGAGGTCACTGTCCCCCTTCAACGGATTCAGCTCCAGCTGTGGTCGCAGCCACCCTCCCAAATCCAGGCTTGGGCTGACAAGTTACATTCGCGCCACACAAGTGCCAGGCAATGACCATCTCCTACAAGAGACGATCTAGCCATCGGCGCATGACTTTCCACACCATTGCTGAATCCCCCACTAAGGCAGCATGGGAGCACTGCTGCTTCACAGCCCCAGGGTCCCAGGTTCGATTCCCGGCTTGGGTCACTGTCTGTGCGGAGTCTGCACGTTCTCCCCCGTGTCTGCGTGTGTTTCCTCCGGGTGCTCCGGTTTCCTCCAGAGATGTGAGGTTAGGTGGACTGGTCATGATAAATTGACCTTGGTGTCCAAAAAGGTTTGGTTACGAGGATGGGGTGGAGGCGTGGACTTAAGTGGTGTGCTCTTTCCAAGGGCCGGTGCAGACTCGATGGGCAGAATGGCCTCCTTCTGCACTGTAGATTCGATGATTCTATGATCCTGGGGGTTACCATTGATCAGAAACTGAACTGGGCTGGCTATATTAATACTGTGGCTACCAGGGAAGGTCAAAGGTTAGGGATCCGATGGTGAGTAACTCACCTCCTGAGCTCCCAAAGCCGTCCACAATTTACAAGGCACAAGTCATGAGTGTGATGGAATACTCTCCACTTGCCTGGATGAGTGCAGCTCCAACAACGCTCAAGGAACTCTAAACCATCCAGGACAAAGCAGCCCCGTTTGTTTGCTCCCCCTTCCACAAACATTCAAACTCTCCACCACCGACAAACAGCCGTCTGTACCATCTACAAGATGCACTGCAGGAACACGCCAAGGTGCCTTAGACAGCACCTTCCAAACCCACCACCGCTACCATCTAGAAGGACAAGAGCAGCAGATACCTGGGAACCCCACCACCTGGAGGTTCCCCTCCAAGTCACTCACCATCCCGACTTGGAAATGTATCGCCGTTCCTTCACTGCCACTGGGTCAACATCCTGAAGCTCCCTCCCTAACTGCACTGTGCTTGTACCTACACCTCAAGGACTGCAGCGGTTCAAGAAGATAACTTATCACCACCTTCTGAAGGGCAATTAGGGATGGGAAATAAATGCTGGGCCTAAGCAGCGATGCCCACATCCCGTAAGTTAATTGAAAAGAAAATTGACTGGCACCACCTCCTCCATGGCGTTCGAATATACTAGCATGCCTCCACCCTTCCAGAGTGAATCTGTGATATTTCCAACGACAGAGGGTTGGGTGGTTAAGAACGTTCAAGGCTGAGATCGACACATTTTTCATCAGTGAGGGAATCGAGAGTTACAGGGATAAAGCGGGAGAGTGGAGTTGAGGATTCTCACGTCAGATCAGTCACGATCTCATTGAATGGCGCAGCAGACTCGAGGGGCCGAATGGCCTACTTCTGCCCCGATGGGTAACCCGATGGATAAAATGTCACTTTTTAAAGCTCTTACCGTGACAATGGCTGGGGTTTCCCGCGTAATCCCCGCTATGTGTTTCACGGCGGTGGGAGGTGGCCCACCATTGTCTGGCGGTGAGATCTTCCTGTCCTACTGTTGTCAACGGGGTTCCCCGTTGGATACGCTCCTCGCTGCCGTGAGAGCCGTGGCGGAGTGCGCCTTTGGCGGCACAGGAACATGCCGCCTTGTGAATGGTCGGATCATCCCGCCGATGACTATGGCCTTTTGTGTTGCTTTCTGGTTGCACCGCTGGGGAGCCCACTGCGGGGTACAAGGGGGGGGGAGGAACAAAGAACAAAGAAAATCCCAGCACAGGAACAGGCCCTTCGGCCCTCCCAGCCTGCGCCGATCCAGATCCTTTATCTAAACCTGTCGCCTATTTTCCAAGGATCTACTTCCCTCTGTTCCCTGCCCGTTCATATATCTGTCTAGATGCATCTTAAATGATGCTATTGTGCCCGCCTCTACCACCTCCGCTGGCAAAGCATTCCAGGCACCCACCACCCTCTGCGTAAAAAACTTTCCACGCACATCTCCCTTAAACCTTCCCCCTCTCACCTTGAAATCGTGACCCCTTGTAATTGACACCCCCACTCTTGGAAAAAGCTTGTTGCTATCCACCCTGTCCATACCTCTCATAATTTTGTAGACCTCAATCAGGTCCCCCCTCAACCTCCGTCTTTCCAATGAAAATAATCCTAATCTACTCAACCTTTCTTCATAGCTAGCACCCTTCATACCAGGCAACGTCCTGGTGAACCTCCTCTGCACCTTCTCTAAAGCATCCACATCCTTCTGGTAATGTGGCGACCAGAACTGCACGCAGTATTCCAAATGTGGCCTAACCAAAGTCCTATACAAGTGTAACATGACCTGCCGACTCTTGTACTCAATACCCCGTCCGATGAAGGCAAGCATGCTGTATGCCTTCTTGACCACTCTATCGACCTGCGTTGCTACCTTCAGGGTACAATGGACCTGAACTCCCAGATCTCTCTGTACATCAATTTTCCCCAGGACTCTTCCATTGACCGTATAGTCCGCTCTTGAATTAGATCTTCCAAAATGCATCACCTCGCATTTGCCTGGATTGAACTCCATCTGCCATTTCTCTGCCCAACTCTCCAATCTATCTATATTTTGCTGTATTCTCTGACAGTCCTCCTCGCTATCTGCAACTCCACCAATCTTAGTATCATCTGCAAACTTGCTAATCAGACCACCTATACCTTCGTCCAGATCATTTATGTATATCACAAACAACAGTGGTCCGAGCACGGATCCCTGTGGAACACCACTAGTCACCTTTCTCCATTTTGAGACACTCCCTTCCACCACTACTCTCTGTCTCCTGTTGCCCAGCCAGTTCTTTATCCATCTAGCTAGTACACCCTGAACCCCATGCGACTTCACTTTTTCCATCAACCTGCCATGGGAAACTTTATCAAACGCCTTACTGAAGTCCATGTATATGACATCTACAGCCCTTCCCTCGTCAATTAACTTTGTCACTTCCTCAAAGAATTCTATTTGGTTTGTAAGACATGACCTTCCCTGCACAAAACCATGCTGCCTATCACTGATTTTCTTCCAAATGTGAATAGATCATATCCCTCAGTATCTTCTCCAACAGTTTGCCTACCACTGACGGCAAGCTCACTGGTCTATAATTACCTGGATTATCCCTGCTACCATTCTTAAACAAAGGGACAACATTAGCAATTCTCCAGTCCTCTGGGACCTCACCCGTGCTCAAGGATTCTGCAAAGATATCTGTTAAGGCCCCAGCCATTTCTTCCCTCGATTCCCTCAGTAACCTGGGATAGATCCCATCCGGACCTGGGGATTTGTCCACTTTAATGCCTTTTAGAATACCCAAAACGTCCCCCTTCTTTATGCCGACTTGACCTAGAGTATTTAAACATCTATCCTTAGCCTCAACATCCGTCATGTCCCTCTCCTTGGTGAATACCGATGCAAAGTACTCATTAAGAATCTCACTCATTTCCTCTGACTCCATGCATAAATTCCCTCTTTTGTCTTTGAGTGGGCCAATCCTTTCTCCAGTTACCCTCTTGCTCCTTATATACGAATAAAAGGCTTTGGGATTTTCCTTAACCCTGTTAGCCAAAGATATTTCATGACCCCTTTTAGCCCTCTTTATTGCGCGTTTGAGATTTGTCCTACTTTCCCAATATTCCTCCAAAGCTTCATCAGATTTAAGTCGCCTAGATCTTATGTATGCTTCCTTTTTCATCTTAGCTAGTCTCACAATTCCATCCGTCATCCATGGTTCCCTAATCTTGCCATTTCTATCCCTAATTTTCACAGGGACATGTCTGTCCTGCACTCTAATCAACCTTTCCTTAAAAGACTCCCACATTTCAAATGTGGATTTACCCTTAAAGAGCTGCTCCCAATCCACAATCCCTAGCTCCTGCCGAATTTTGTTATACTTGGCCCTCCCCCAATTTAGGACTCTTTCTTTAGGACCACTCTCGTCTTTGTCCATGAGTATTCTAAAACTTACGGAATTGTGATCGCTATTCCCAAAGTAATCATCGACTGAAACTTCAACCACCTGGCCGGGATCATTCCCCAATACCAGGTCCAGTATGGCCCCTTCCCGAGTTGGACTATTTACATACTGCTCTAAAAGGGGCTGTTTAGCACAGGGCTAAATCGCTGGATTTGAAAGCAGACCAACGCAGGCAAGCAGCACGGTTCAATTCCCGTAACAGCCTCCCCGAACAGGCGCCGGAATGTGACAACTAGGGGCTTCTCACAGTCACTTCATTTGAAGTCTACTTGTGACAATAAGCGATTTTCATTTCATTTCATTCAAAACTCTCCTGGATGCTCCTTACAAATTCTGCTCCATCTACGCCTCCAACACTACATGAGTCCCATTCAATGTTGGGGAAGTTAAAATCTCCCATCACGACCACCCTATTGCTCCTACATTTTTCTATAATCTGTCTACATATTTGTACCTCTCCTTCATGCTCGCTTTTGGGAGGCCTGTAGTAAAATCCCAACAATGTTAGTGCACCCTTCCTATTGCTTAGCTCTACCCATATTGTCTCAGTGCTCGAATCCTCCATCGTGCCCTCCTTAATCATAGCTGTGATATCATCTCTGACCAGTAATGCAACTCCTCCACCCCTTTTACCTCCCTCTCTAACCCTCCTGAAGCATCTATACCCTGGGATATTTAGTTGCCAGTCTTGCCCTTCCCTCAACCAAGTCTCTGTAACACCAATAACATCATATTCCCAGGTACTAATCCAAGCCCTAAGTTCATCTGCCTTACCTGCTACACTTCTCGCATTGAAACAAATGCACCTCAGACCACCTGTCCCTTTCCGTTCATCATCTCTTCCCTGTCTACTCTTCCCCTTAGTCACATTGAGTTTATTACCTCGTACCTTACTGGCTTTAGTTGCTGCCTCTTTACTGACCTCTGACTTCCTAATATGGTTCCCATCCTCCTGCCACATTAGTTTAAAACCTCCCCAACAGTGTTAGCAAAAGCACCCCTAGGACATTAGGGTAGGGGGCGGTTGTCGACATTGGGGGGACTGGAAGATTCCACTGCCAGCAAGGAACAGAAAATTGAGTCCGGTGTATCTCGCAACTCTATCTTCCTCTGGTAGAACTCAATATCTCTTTGTCACTCAGGATCTCATCACCAGGTAGCCTCTGACGGCCGCTTTATCCCATCTGCGTTTCACTGTTACGATTACCTCCGGCAAGGCGCTCATGCACAGCCCCCTTCCGCTGTTCATGACGGCCCTGATGGTGTAGCTTTCCCAGAGTCACCTGCATCTGCCCACTCAGTAACTCCTCGATACGCAATCTCTGGTTAAACAAAAGTAGCCAGTTCTTCAGCATGCCCGGACTGTTCACATGGATTTATGGAGCCACTCCCCTGTGCTGGGCACTGGCTGAAATACGCTGAGCACAAAGAGCCTCTGGGTCCATTCAGAACAGAGGCTGAATTCCCATCTCCCAGCCTCGTTCATTTTTCCCAATTAGTTTTCGTTTCCCTGGCAACCAGAGGCACAGGCTAATTTCTCAGCAAGTCCGGGGTCAAGGCCAGTAAACCAAACTAGCAGCTCCTCCCACAAACCGGCTTGGTTTCTGTTTCAGTAAGGGACTGTCTCAGAAAACACAGGCTGTGAAACCATTTTATCAAAGGGCCACCGAACCTCTTGTAGCATGGCATTCAGGTCCTTGTTGCTGGACTTGCATTGACCTCTGTCGCCATTCGTTCCCATTGCCTTCTTACTGGTATCTGAAGGGCCTCTTGTCCACTTATACTGGAACCTCGCCTCCTTTCCACCTCCTCTACCAAGACTGCAAACCTCGGTGCATGGTGAGTCATTGTTGAGTATTGCACAGGATCTCACCAACTCCAGCAGTCATAAGAACATAAGGGATAGAAATATCGATCGGAACAGGAGTAGGCCATTCAGCCCCTCGAGCCTGTCCCACCATTTAATGAGATCATGGCTGACCTGTGGCCTAACTCCATATCCCTTAATATCTTTGCTCAACAAAATTGTGTCAATATCAGAATTAAAATTGGCAACTGTTCCAGCTTCAACTGCTCTGTGTGGGAGAGAGTTCCAAACCTTTAAAACCCTTTGTATGAAGAAATGCTTCCTAACATCTCTCCTGAACGGTCTGGACCTAATTTTTAGACGGTGCCCCCTAGTTTTAGAATCTCCAACCAGTGGAAATAGTTTATCTTTATCTACCCGTCTTTCCCTGTTGATAGCTTGACTACTTTGAGCAGATCACCCCTTAACCTTCTAAATTCTAGCATTCTAGAGATTAATTTACGTAATCTCTCCTTCTAACTTAACTTGTGCAGTCCAGGTTTCATTTTGGTGTACCTATGTTGAACTCCCTCCAAGGCCAAAATATCCTCCCTATCTGTGGTGCCCAGATCTGCTGACAGTGACTCCAAGTGGGGTCTAACCAGGGTTAGGGATGCTCAACCTGTATCTGAAATTCTGACATTCATCACACCTCCCCCCTTAAAAACAATGAAACTGTGTAGAAATATGGCTTAATTTTCCCAAAGCCTTTTAACTCTAAACATTTCTCATTATTAAACACAAGTAATACTCTATAAGTTACATTTTAAGCATGCAAACTTTTTTTGTTAAATTTAGAGTACCCAATTATTTTTTTCCAATTAAGGGGCAATTTAGAGTGGCCAATCCACCTATCCTGCACATCTTTTGGGTTGTGGGGGCAAAACCCATGCAAACACGGAGAGAATATGAAAACTCCACACTGAGTGTGACCCAGAGCCGGGATCGAACCTGGCACCTCGGCGTCGTGAGGTAGCAGTGCTAACCACTGTGCCACCGTGCTGCCCTTAAACATACCAATCACAGTTTCTCTTCCTGCTACATGTATAATTTTTAAGTCAAATAGGTGTGACAACATACTCCATCTGAACAGTATTGCATTTCGATCCTTACACTTTTCCAAAAGCTTTAATGGGTTGTAGTCCATGTATATAGTTGCTCCGATGAATTGTTGGCAACATAAACGTTGTAATGCAAATACTAAACTGAGTTTCTCCCTCTCGATGGTCGAATATTTATTTTGATGAATATTTAGTTTCCAAGAAAAATAAGCAACAGACCTTTCGATTCTTTCGGCATCTTCCTGCAACAGTACAGCACCGACACCCACATCACTGCATCAATTGCCACCTTAAATTGCTTGGCATAATTAGGTGGCATCAGCACTAGTGTGGTGGTTAACACAGTTTTAAGACTATCGAATGCCCCCTGACATTTCCTGTGCTTTTTCGGGAGTTCGGTCAGTGGGGCAACCACGCTGTTGAAATTTGGTATGAATTTCCAGTAGAAACCACCCATGCCCAGAAATCTCAGAACTTCTCTCCCCCATTGATGGCATTGGAAACTCTCCAAAAGCTTTTGTTTTCACATTCCGCGGGGCCATCCGACCATGTCCAATTTCATGGCCGAATAATGTGACTTGAGCTTTTGCAAATTCACTTTTAGCGAAGTTTGTCACCAATCCAGCCTCCTGTAGTCAATCAAATGATTCCTTTAAATGTTCCAAATGCTCCTTCCACGTTTGACTGAACATCATAAAATCGTCAGTGTACTCAGCACAATTGTTTCGTCCACAAATGACCTTGTCGATTAATCTTTGGAATGTTGCCGGCGCATTCTTCCTTCCAAATGGCCTAACTTTAAATTGATGCAGAACATTTGGCAACACAAAAGCCGAAACGTCCTTCGCCCTTTCTGATAAAGGTACTTGCCAATATCCTTTCACTAAATCAAGTTTTGGAATAAACATTGCTTGTCCGACCTTTTCAACAGTCTTCCAAACGTGGAAGAGGACATGAATCTGGTTTCGTAACAAAGTTGATTTTTTTATAGTCCACATACAATCGTGGTGTTCCATCTGGTTTTGGTACCAACCCAATAGGTGAGCTCCAATTGCTGCAAGTCACTTCGATGATATCATTCTTAAACACACTGTGCTAACTTTAGTGGATTGAGCCTGTGTGGATATTGGTGAATTGGAATAGCATTTCCTACATCTATATCATGTATTATTACTTTTGTACTTCCCAATTTATTCCCATATACAGTTCTATGTGACTGTAATAGCTCTTTTAGGTCATTTTGATTTTCTCTGGAAGGTAGTTCAATATTTTATCCCAATTTGTTTTAATTTCTTCCTCCTTGTCCAATCTAATTTGAGGAATGTCAAATTCAGAATCATCTGGATTTATCTCTTCTCCCGAAGTTACAATGCCTAACATTTCCTTCTTCTTTCCTTCTCTCTTAAAATACCTTTTGAGCATATTAAAATTACATACTCCGTAAGTTTCCCTTCTATCTGCCATTCTTATCAAATCATTCACCTCACTCAATTTCCTTTCAATTTGATACGGTCTACTGAATCTTGTTTTTAATGGTCCATCCTCTATTGGTAACAGTAGTAATACTTTCTCCCCACTAACAAAACTACAAATTTTTGATTTCTTATCCGCCTCTTTTTTCATCACATGTTGTGACAATTTTAAATACTTTCTAGCCAACTCACCAGCCCTAGTTAATCTCTCCCTGAAGTTTGGCACATAGTCCAACAACATAGTCCCCAACAATATAGTTCTCTTTGATTAATTTTTGTGGTCCGCTCACCTCATGATGAAAAATCAATTTGAATGCACTGAATTTAGTTGATTCATTAGGTACATCCCTCTTTGCAAATAGTATAAATGGAATTCCTTTATCCCAATCCTCTGGATAATCCTTACATGAGGCCCTCAACATGGTATTTAAAGTTTGATGCCATCTTTCCAACGTCCCTTGTGATTCTGGATGATAAATAGTTGAGTTAAATTGCTTTACTTCCTAAGCTATCCATAACTTCCTTGACTAACTTTACCTGAAAAGGGTAATTTTTCCAATACCCCTACCACCACTTCCCCACTTTTCACTGGACTCTCTAACCTTACCTTACATAATGGCACACTACTCCACTCACCACGAATTCCACAGAATATCACCTTATCTGGCAATACTCCTTTCGAACTACATATCTCCTTATCTCTCACCATTAAAGTCTTGCTCCAGTATCCCTTAAGATCTTAATCTCCTTACCTACTCCACCTCGTACACACAAGTAAACTTCACCCCCACAAATAAAATCCTTAAAAGGTTCCTTAAGCCCAGGAACACTGACGGCGTACACAAGGAAATGCCACCATCAACATCACCACTTCCGTAATAACACAACAAGAAAGCCACTCAGTCATGAACTTTGGACTCATACATATTATTTGGTATTGTATAATCATCACTGTCATCATGATTTGTACATGTCATCACTTATCCACCTATTTTGTTCAATTTTCTTTAACACAGTACAGAAAATATGTAACATGAAAAAAGGGGGGATGTGGTGATATGCAACACTGTAAATACACAAAGGGGTTAATGTAGGTATACTGCAACTGAGTAAACACTAGAGGGAGCACCAGAGACATCATGACACACAGACATTCAACCAATAGGTCAGTAAGATAGGACACGACCAATGGGCAGTCAAGACACACCCAGAGGTGACACTACCACAAGGGGGCTACCCATATAAAAGGACAAGGCACACATGCTCATAGGCAACACTCAGAGAGACAGGGGCAGATCAGGAAGCATCACACCCACCGCATGGATTAGAGCAGACTGGTTAGTAGAATTGTTAACTGTTCAATAAATGTGTTAAACCTATCTCCAAGTCTGAACCTTCCTTTGTCAGAGCATACATCAAGGAAGCAGCTTATGCTACATGAAGAAGCAGAACACAACACACCTTTTTCAGTGGAGCAATAGTTTTTCTTCCCGCTTTATTAAATCCCACTGGCTTATCTTGTTTTGCTGAGTCTGTCTTCCCAGGTACCAACACTGCGACTTCACGTGTCCAACTTTATTACAATGAAAACACTTAAGTTTTCTTATCTCTCTTCCACTATCACTATCTACTACTTCTGATGCTCTATAAGGCTCTTGTCAGACCCCATTTGGAGTATTCATAGAATTTACAGTGCAGAAGGAGGCCATTCAGCCCATCGATACCGGCTCTTTAAAAGAGCACCCTACCCACGCCCACACCCCCACCCCATCCCCATAACCCAGTAACTCCACCCAACACTAAGGGCAATTTTGGACACTAAAGGCAATTTAGCATGGCCAATCCACCTGACCTGCACATTTTTGGATTGTGGAAGGAAACCGGAGCATCCGGAGGAAACCCACGCACACACGGGGAGGACGTGCAGACTCCGCACAGCCAGTGACCCAAGCCGGGAATCGAACCTGGGACCCTGGCGCTGTGAAGCAATTGTGCTAACCACTATGCTACCATGCTGCCCTAATTGTGAGCAGTTTTGGGCCCCGTATCTAAGGAAGGATGTGCTGGCCTTGGACAGGTCTAGAGGAGGTTCACAAGAATGATCCCTGGAATGAAGAACTTGTCGTATGAGGAACGGTTGGGGATTCTGGGTCTGTACTCATTGGAGTTTAGAAGGATGAGAGGGCGATCTCATTGAAACTTACAGGATACTGCGAGGTCTGGATAGAGTGGACATGGAGCGGATGTTACCACTTGTAGGAAAGATTAGAACCCGAGGGAACAGCCTCAGACAGAAGGAACGATCCTTTAAAACTGAGATGAGGATGAATTTCTTCAGCCAGAGGGTGGTGAATCTGTGGAACTCTTTGCCGCAGAAGGCTGTGGAGGCCAATTCACTGAGTGTCTTTAAGACAGAGATAGGTAGGTTCTTGATTAATAAGGGGATCAGGGGTTATGGGGAGAAGGCAGTAGAATGGGGATGAGAAACATATCAGCATGGTTCAATCCCCATACCAGCCTCCCCGAACAGGCACCAAAATGTGGTGACTAGGGGCTTTTCACAGTAACGTCATTTGAAGCCTACTTGTGACAATAAGCGATTTTCATTTCATTTCATTTCATTGCCTTGACTACCTGTAATTTCTCATTTCCCCAGTTTCACTCCATCACAGATTGAAATTGATATCGAAAACCAGACTTTCCTTTATGAACTAATGCAAATCACCTGCCATTTCTGCTGCCAGTCTAGTAGTTTTAACTCTTTTCTCTTCTACATGAGTTCTTACTTACTGCGTGCAGTGAATTCTTAAATTCTTCCAAAATAATAGTTTCCCTAAGAACATCTTATGTTTGGTCTATTTATAATGCTCTTATCCACCTGTTAAAATTATTTTGTTTAATTCTTTTGAATTCTGTATATGTCTGACCTGGTTCTTTCCTTAGAGTTATAACTTTCTATCTGTAGGCTTCTGGCATTAGTTCTTATGCACTCAATATGTTTTGTCTCACTTCCTCATTATCCCTAGACACCCCCTCTAACAGTTATGCGAACACTTGACCAGCTCTACTTACCAACTTTGTTTGAACCAGCACTATCCACATCCCTTTGACCAGTTCGATTGTTTAGTCACTTTCTCAAATGAGATAAAAAACACTTCCACACCTGTCTCATCAAATCTTGGCAGTGCTTGAATATATTTAAACATATCCCCATTAACCTTTTGATCAGGAAGTGTTTCTCCTTCCTCTAGACCTTCCCCAGCTTCTTCCTTTAACTCCAACATTTTACCTTGATGTTCTCTTTGCAATTCCAGTTTCCGAAGTTCAAATTCTCTCTCTTTTTCCTTTCCTTCTGCCATTGACACTCTCTCTTTTTCCTTATCCTCTTCTTCTTTTGATAACCTTTCCATTTCTAGCTCAAGCTTCCTCCTTTCCATTTCCTCGTGAAAAGCCCTCCCTTTTGTTCTTTTCTTCCATTTCCAATTTCTACAGTTGTATTTCTTTCTGTTGATCTTTTTCCTGCATTTTTAAGTGTTTCATTTGTCATTGAATTCTCGCTAATTCTAATGATTCAGGCTGCGTCTCTGGCAAATTTAAATGCTGAACCATTGTTTGTATTATCTCTACCTTCCTCACCCCTTCAGACAAGATTAACTGCAGGTTTTCCGCAAAGCCCAAAAGTTTTGTTCTAGTTAGCCTTTGTAAACCATCCCGAGTAACCTCTTCCACACCCAGGAAAACATTTGCAACTGAAAGAGTCTGCTCCAGTCCCTATTTAAACTTCAAAACCTGAAAGAAAGCAAACATTCCACACACACTCCCTGTCTTTAAATTCAATAATCCCAAGCCAAATGAGGAATTATACTTTAAAATCCCCTAATTTTCTTATGATCCCGGACGAGCCCCAATTTTATTATGATTCCAAACCAGACCCCAAACGTGGCTAGGATACTGGACAGAAACCCCAATTTTTTATTTTAATTTTTCAGGACTGTGAAGAAAGGTTACCTCGATCCAGGAGTGATTTCACAAAGGATTGGGGATATGGTATATTGAAACAAACTTTATTATTCTGTTATGGGCCAGGGTTTAGAGAACTCCAGTGTATCATGGAGTTCACCTGACCCACAACATTGAATAGATTGTGGTATGGGGAGCACACGGCCCACTCTACAGGTGTGGTACAGCAGAAATGGAAAAGTATTTCTTTAAAACAAAACAATGTTTATTCTATGAACTCAAGTTAACCTTTTCAAAACATAGTGAACATCTTCGCAACCATTAACTCAAATACAACTCCCAAAGAATATACCACTAAGTAATCCTTTAAGCTTTCCTTTTAACATCCATAAGACCTAAAACACCTTTTAACAGAAGCACATTAGGTTTACATTCACTACTGAGAACATTTATAATTCTGAATTCACCAATGATCAAGAGATAGTATTTTCATGGCAGAGAGATCAACAGTGCAGCTGCTCTGTCTGGCTTCCGCTCCCACACTGAAAACGAAACTAAAACACACCCTGCAGCAAACAGCCTAAAACGAAAGTAAAAAGCTGACAGACAGCCCAGCTCCATCCACTCTCTGACATCACTGCAGTAGTAAACACCCATTTCTTAAAGGTACTCTCACTACAGATATTTATATACACACCTATTTATAAACACCCATTTCTTAAAGGTACTCTCACATGACAATTAACACAATATAAAAATCTTTAACATCATACTAGAATATAGCTTACAATTACCCTTAAACAATACTACTTAAACAGTGAAAACAGTGCCCTTAATTGCCACCTTTATTCCCACTTAAAAAACAAGAAATTAAACCATCTCGCTCTCAGTCGACCTTAAATAGCAATGGTACAGATGAACACTTACTTTATAGAGATATCATTCGAGATAGAGATCGCTTGATGTTGCTTTACAGAAAAGATCCGTCCGGTCAACCCCATGCACACACTCTGTCTGTATGTCCTCAGAAGTTTTTCAACTGGCATGTTTCAGCTCCCCCTTGTCCTCAGACAAGTCTGCACGGCTTTAAAGACCTTTAATCTATTTTAACTAACTAGCAATGAGAGCAGAACTGTTTCACCCTGCACACAGCTTTAGCCAGATCGGAACTGAACTGAAAATGCTTTCTCAAAAAAGCCTGATGCCTTAGCTCCAACCAGTAATGACATCATCTCACACAAATTAACTCCTCAGGGAATACCCTTAACCAAAACAAAACTACAATAGAACAAATTTTCTACAATGGCTTAATTGCACCCTGCTCCTAACACCCTGGCTCCTAACTGAAGAGCTGGTTTAGCACAGTGGGCTAGACAGCTGGTTTGAAATGCAGAACAAAGCCAGCAGCGTGGGTTCAATTCCCATACTGGCTTACCTGAACAGGTGCCGAATGTGGTGATTAGGGGCTTTCCACAGTAACTTCATACTTGTGACAATAAAAGATTATTATTGTTATTCTATACTTGTCTTTCAAACTAAAACATGACAGCAGCAGTCAAACACACTCTAAACCAGGCTTTTAACCTTTACTCCACATAATACGTATGATACAATATGTCTGAAATTCCTAAATTCATCATGTTGCCCTGAACTCAGCATTTTGGAGGGGGCAGTTAAGAGTCAACCACACTGCTGTGAGTCTGGAGTCACTTGTTGGCCAGACTGGGTAAGGACGGCAGATTTCCTTTCCTAAAGGGGCATTAGTGAACCAGATGGGTCCTTATGACAATCCATTATAGTGCCATTATGCTACGAGCTTTCAATTCCAGGTTTAATAATGAGGGTATTTCAACCCATGTACCCAGAGCAATACCCTGGGCCTCTAGTCTAGAGACATTATCATTGTAGTGATATCATGGTTGTGTTGTAATTCGCAGACTGACCACCAGGAGTCTCATTAGTATATAAGTGAATGTTAGAGTCAGGTGTCCCCTCATACTGGCTGGAGGAAGCTGGAGAGAGGTTGCTTGTGCCTGATGATACTGTTATTTTTATTTTGTTTTGTATATAGTTGACCCACAGTTAATGTTAATAAATCGTTTATAGCTTTACCTACATGTGTTCTTGTCATATAAATCGGGCCATTCGACAAGAACATTACAATCGTTACCATCATTGTCATGTGAGAGTACCTTTAAGAAATGGGCGTTTAAGAAATGTATCTTTAAGAAATGGGTGTTTATCAGCGATGTCAGAGTGTGGGTGGAGCTGGGCTGTCTGTCAGTTTTTACTTTCATTTTAGGCTGTTTGCTGCAGGGTGTGTTTTAATTTCGTTTTCAGTGTTGGAGCTGAAGCCAGACAGAGCAGGTGTACTGCTGATCTCTCTGCCATAAAAGACTATCTCTTGATCATTTGGTGAATTCATTTCATTTCAGTTTCATTCAGAATTATAAATGTTCTCAATAGTGAATGTAAACCTGATGTGCTTCTGTTAAAAGGTGTTTCTTTTGCCTTCTGGAAGTTGTTTGGGAAGTTATTAAGGATTACTTAGTGTTGTATTCTTTGGGGATTATATTTGAATTGATGGTTGCTAAGATGTTCACTGTATGTTTTAAGAAGGTTAACTTGAGTTCATAGAATAAACATTGTTTTGCTTTAAAAAATACTTTTCCATTTCTGCTGTACCACACCTGTAGAGTGGGCCGTGTGCTCCCCATACCACAATCTATTAAAAGTTGTGGGTCAGGTGAACGCCATGATACACTTTGGGGTTCTCTAAACCCTGGCCCATAACACCATCTTCACCTTATAACATGCCTCTGAGAAAAGTTTCAAACTGTTTTCCATTCAGTGAATTATTCTGAAATGCAGTGACCCCGCTGTCTACAGGTTTGTGTCAACCGAACGTTCTAATTCCACAACTACAATGCAACAGGGTGACATTCTGTGGCAGTGCTCGGTGCAACAAAGTGATAAAAGGTTTGGTTTATTGTTAACCGTCTCCCTGCTTCTAATCTATGTAATTCCCCCAATTCTCCTTCCTGACTATCTCTACCACTGGTGCCCAGAAGGCCACCTATGTTGCAACTGTCATAATATCCACTCATGTATATAATGAGATGCAGACAGGCAGTGACTGACACACAGGATAACCAATGAACACACACGACACATAACAACCAATCACCAGACAGGACACCACCACTATAGAGCACACAGGGCATTAAAACTCTCCCTCTCTCTACAGGACAGAGCTACTGAGATAGTTAGAGTGCACAAGCCAGTGAGCACTATCACCATGAGGTAGAGAGTTAGTCTGGTCAAGCCAGTAGGAGGATATCAGTTAGATTGATAGAGGGTCAACTCGCAGTAGACTATGTACAGCAATCAGGAAGTTCAACAAAACAGTGTTGGACCATCTCCTGTGTCAGAAGCCTGTTTCTAGTTTCACTGCATCCAGTTGCAGTCAACGTTGAACCAACTTACTTAACACATCATGGTACCAGAGTGCTATTAATCCTAACGATCCTACCTCGAGTGCATCTGCAATGCCCAGCGAGCAGCCATCCAGCGGCATGGAAAGGATCCAGCCTCCTTCGCAACTCCGGATCTCCGGCAACCTCGGCGCCAACTGGAAAGTCTTCAAACAAAAGTTCCTCCTGTACATCGAGGCCTCCGACATCGAGGCAGCATCGGATGCCAGAAAGATCGCGCTGTTCCTGTCGACTGCGGAGGATCACGCCATCCACATCTATAACTCGCTTACGTTTGCCGATGGCGAAGACAAGACAAAGTTCAAGACAGTTCTGCTGAAATTCGACAGCCACTGCGACATGAGGTGAATGAGAGCTTTGAACGGTACATCTTCCAACAGAGGCTTCAGGGTAAGGATGAACCTTTTCAGTCCTTCTTGACCCATCTCCGCATCCTAGCGCAGTCATGTAATTCTGACTCGACGACTGATTCCATGATCCGGGATCAGATCATTCTCAGGGTCCAGTCCGACTCACTGCGGGAGCAGCTCCTCAAAATCAAACAGTTGACCCTCTCCATCGCCATCGGAACGTGCGTTGTCCATGAGGCATGCCAGAAATCGCTACTTCCGCATCAGGGCGGCAAAAACTGCAAAACTGGCCTCCCACGAGGCAGAAAGGGTGCAGGCCATAGCGAAAATGCAAGGCCTGAGCATCGAGCAGCGTGGCCGTTTCGCACGCTTTTCTCGGGTTCCCACGCATGCGCACCACAACCGGGTGGACGATGAGGCTGAAGACCCTGAAGCGCATGCGCGAACGTCGGCCGACCGCACTGTGCATGCGTGATGGCGCACAGAACGTGCTGACGACAGCATCATGACGTGTCCGAATTGTGGCTCCGCCCATTTAAAGCGGCAATGTCCAGCCAAAGGCAGGCGATGTCTCCAGTGTGGAAAGCCTGGGCATTATGTGGCCTTCTGCAGGTCCGCTCCACCGAGCAACAGCCAGCGATCCCAGCTGCAGCGCAGACGTGTCCGCTGCGTACAACAAGGCATGCAGGATTCTGATCCAGCCAGCCCAACGGACCCCGATGCTGACTGCCTCGAGTCTCCATATCGGGTGGGCATCATCACCACACGCGAATTGGTCTCTACCGTGCCTGCCAACCGCCATTCGATCCTCAGTGTGGATCCTTACGACGAGTGGTGAGCCGTCATCACGGTCAACCAGTCTCGCATCCGATTTAAATTGGACACTGGCGCGTCTGCGAACCTCATATCACAGTCGGACCTCAACAGCATCCGACACCAACCTAGCATTCTTCCACCAACCTGCCAGCTCCTTGACTACGATGGTAATGCCATTGCTGCCAGTGGGTCGTGTCAGCTAGGTGTCTCTCACAAGGCAATCAAGGCAACTTTGAGATTCGAGATTGTCCGGCCTGACAAGGCATCCCTGCTCAGTGCTCGCGCATGCAAACTCCTAAATCTGGCACAGCGAGTCCATGCCATGTCCTCGACACCGGCGACGGCCTCGCCCAATGCGAATCTCCAGGCTGAGATAGACGACATTCTCACACAATTCCACAGTGTGTTTGATGGGATGGGCACGCTCCCATATCGCTCAAGATATTGCTCAAGCCGAATGCCACCCCAGTCACTCATGCACCACGCCGGGTGCCGGCTCCTCTCAAGGATCATCTGAAAACGCAGCTACGAGAGCTCCAAGGCCAGGGCATCATCTCAAAGGTCACGGAACCCACAGACTGGGTCAGCTCCATGGTCTGCGTCAAGAAACCCTCTGGCGAACTCCGCATTTGCATTGATCCCGAAGACCTGAATCGCAACATCATGCGAGAGCATTATCCGATCCCGAAGCGTGAAGAATTGACCTGTGAGATGGCTCACGCCAAATTCTTTACCAAGCTGGACGCCTCCCGTGGCTTCTGGCAAATTCAGCTGGACGAGTCCAGTTGGAAGCTGTGCCTGTTTAACACTCCGTTCGGCCGGTATTGCTACAACCGCATGCCTTTCGGTATCATCAGCTTCCGAAGTATTTCATCGCATAATGGAACAAATGATGGAGGGCATCGAGGGAGTGCAAGTCTATGTGGGCGACGTGATCATTTGGTCCACGACGCCCGAGGATCACATCGCTCGCCGCAAACAGGTTTTCCAGAGGATTCATGAAAATGGCCTCCAGCTCAACAGGGCCAAATGCTCGTTTGGGCGGTCCGCTATCAAGTTTTTGGGTGACCACATTTCACAGCAAGGTGTGCAACCTGACGCCGACAAGGTGCTGGCAATCAATGCCATGAAGACACCAGAAGACAAAAAGGCGGTCCTCCATTTCCTCGGGATGGTAAATTTTCTCGGAAAATCCATTCCCAACATGGCATCCCACACCACGGCCCTCCGGAGTCTCGTGAAAAAGTCGACAGTGTTCCAGTGGCTTCCCGCACATCAAGCGGAGTGGCTTGAGCTGAAGGCGAAGCTCACCACAGCGCCAGTACTGGCGTTCTTTGACACAACCAAGGATACCAAGATATCCACAGGCGCAAGCCAGGACGGCATTGGGGCGGTGCTCCTCCAGAGAGACGATTCCTCGTCCTGGGCTCCAGTGGTATATGCCTCCAGGGCCATGACTCCGACCAAACAAAGATATGCCCAGATCGAAAAGGAATGCCTGGGTCTCCTTACAGGAATAGTCAAGTTTCATGACTACGTATATGGTCTGCCAAAGCTCACGGTGGAAACAGACCACAGGCCTTTAGTCCACATAATCCAGAAGGATTTAAATGACATGACACCTCAGCTGCAGCAAATTCTTCTTCGTCTCCGCCGATATGACTTCAAACTCGTCTACACACTGGGTAAGGAGCTGATCATCGCGGATGCCCTATCCCGATCCATCACCATGCCGTGTGAACCAGGCGACTTCATTCGCCACATCGAGGCACAGGTGCAGCTGTGTGCCAGCAACCTCCCAGCCACTGATGAACGAGTTGTCCAGATACGCGAAGAAACGGCCAAAGATCCTCTACTGCAGCGAGTGATGCAACACCTTGCCCATGGCTGGCAAACGTTAAGGACGAGTTAACGGTTGTCGCGGGGGATCCTTCTTAAACTAGATAGAATCGTCATTCCCCAAAGCATGCAAGCCATGGTGCTCAGACAGATACATGAGGGTCACCTTGGGTCGAAAAATGTCGACGCAGAGCTCGGCAGGCAGTCTCCTGGCCTGGCATCAGCCAGGACATTGCCAACACGGTCCTCAACTGCACAACATGCCAGAAGTTTCAACCAGCTCAGCCCAAGGAAACACTGCAACAGCACGAGATCGTGACTTCTCCGTGGTCCAAGGTGGGGATAGACCTCTTTCACGCAAATGGGCGTGATTACGTGCTCTTGGTCGACTACTTCTCCAGTTACCCGGAAGTGGTGAATCTGTCGGACCTCACATCCAAGTCGGTGATCAAAGCCTGCAAAGACATGTTTGCCAGGCATGGGATACCACTCACAGTAATGAGTGACAACGGCCCATGTTTCTACAGCCAAGAGTGGTCCGACTTTGCACGATCCTACCACTTCGGTCACATCACATCCAGTCCCCATTACCCGCAATCGAACGGGAAGGCCGAAAAAGGGGTCCATATTGTCAAGCGGTTGCTGTGCAAGGCTGCAGACTCAGCCTCGGACTTCAACCTGGCGCTGTTGGCATACAGGGCAACCCCTCTGTCGACTGGTGAAGCGCAATCTGAGGATGACTGTTTCAGCCATCCATGTTCCAGACCTTGACGGCCTCATGGTGCTGCAGAAAGTGCAGCGATCCAGGGACCAACAGAAGATCACATATGATGCTCATGCCAAGGACCTACCTGCGTTGGCCCCAGACGATGTTGTTCATGTCCAGTTGCCTAAGGGAGTTGGTCAGTAGTTGACCAATAGTTGGTCAGCCCCAGCTATTGTCGTCAGGCAGCCTGCACCCAGGTCCTTCGTTGTCCAAATGGCTGATGGCTCCATTCTATGGCGCAACAGGAGGGCGCTACGAAAGGTTCCCTGCCCACCATCTGGCCGCACTTCTCCGCATGTCATCATGCCTCCTCCGGACATCTCGCACCACGAGGCCACCGACCTGGCAGCGATCCCGCCTCTCCATGAGGCCACCGACACGGCAGCAATCCCACCTGTCCAAGTGCCGGCGTCCCCCCCTCCACCTCTGAGGTGATCGACAAGAATTCATCGCCCGCCACAAAGACTGAATCTATAGACTTAAATCTTGTAAATGTTGTTCAGTTTGCTCTGTATCTGCACAATAGACACCTTCCCATGTACATATGTTCATTCACTCACCACGTGTATATAATCATGCATGTATATATATCGCCACGTTCCAAAATTTACTTCAAAAAGGGGAGATGTCATAATATCCACTCATGTATATAATGAGATGCACACAGGCAGTGATTGACACACAGGATAACCAAGGAACACACACGACACAGAACAACCAATCACCAGACAGGACACCACCACTATAAAGCACACAGGACATTAAGACTCTCCCTCTCTCTACAGGACACAGCTACTGAGATTGTTAGAGTGCACAAGCCAGTGAGCACTATCACCATGAGGTAGAGAGTTAGTCTGGTCAAGCCAGTAGGAGGTTATCAATTAGATTGATAGAGTGTCAACTCACAGCAGACTATGTACAGCAATCAGGAAGTTCAACAAAACAGTGTTGGACCATCTCCTGTGTCAGAAGCCTGTTTCTAGTTTCATTGCATCCAGTTCCAGTCAACGTTGAACCAACTTACTTAACACATCAGCGACCTCCTCGAGTTACAGTTCCTCATGCTCCACGTTGCAAGATTCACTGGAAAATCGGTCCTTTTTAGACAACGGGGAATGATTTGCATTCTCGCTATCGTGCGACTTAAGTATGACACAGTCTGAAGTGGCAATTGTGGTTCAGTGCCTGGCCCTCTCCTCGGCCTTGTTCAGGCTCCGTGTCGAGGAGTGCTGGCTTTGTGAGAAGCGGCCAGCCCCGCTAACAGACTGGCAGTATCAGCTGCTACTGACTGGTCAAGCGGACAGTCACTCCCACTGACCAGTGCTGCGAGCAGGCAATTCCGCCAATAGCTGACTGGTGAAACGGCCATTGCTTTAGCCATTGGCCGGCCTAGGATCTTGAACAGACCTGCACTGCAGGCATTCTATATTGCCCCAGCGAGAGCAGGAACACGTGCAACCAGGAGTCTATTTGACCCTTGACAGTTAACACCTATCATCAGATGAGATTGGGTCGGTTCTGTAAAAAGTGAGGAGAGATGGGAAGATTATGTGGCGATTAGCGCTGTCAACCTCCTGCTCCTTAACAATTTCCTGATAGCGAACCTGATGTAATTTGCTTTCCCGAACAGGCAACCCCACGTCTAGGAAAGGAATTCAATCATATCATCCTCGACGATCAAGAACATTGAGGAGATCCACTTAGCCTGATCTCCTGTCTGCCTGCTTGTTTATTAATTAATCCCAAAGCACCAAACTAATTAAACGTGTACAAAGAATTCTCCACACGGACTGCTGGAGTTGCCACAGGAAGTGCAATTTGTCAAGGGTGTGGTCAGCTGAGGAATCTCAGATTCGTTTGAAAGACTCAAGGCTGAGAAGGTGGCGCATAGTTGTGTGAGAGTAGCAAGGTCAGCCATTGATTGCCAGAACGGTCTTGAACCGCTGAATGGCCTCCCCTGTTCCTATCATTCCACCTGATCCCGATCCAAACTTCCCCTGCCCGTATCCTAACCCTAACCTGCATAAAGTCTCATTTTCCCACCGCGCCAATCTTCCCTGAATTCCAGTGACTGTTAATCGGAGCAATGTCTTGGCTTTGTAATTCTCAAGCTTCTTTCCATATCCCCCCCCCCCTCCCTATTTTTGTGATCTTCTCCAGCCCCTACAAACTCTCTGGCTATCTGGGCTCCTCCCTGAATCCCAGCCGCTCCATCATCGAAGGCCGTGCCTTCAGCTGCCGAGGTTCGAACTCTGGGATCTCCTCCCCAATCCTCTCCTCTTTAATAAGTAAAATACCCCAGAGGCTGTGTAGCCACCTGGATGGCCACTTTCAGTGTATAAAATGGACACTCGCAGAGACTCTAGGAAAAAATGGACACTGCAAAGCAACAAGCAGACACCGAGCCTGAATGTATATTTGGAAGGCAGTCTGCAGACGGAACCGAAACTCCGGGCCGATTTACATATTGGTGGCCCATCTCCGGGAAACAAAGAACGAGTGCTCAGTTAGCCGATACTGTCCTAGCCAGTCCGGCGCCCACTACCCCAGCAAGAAGAAACAAACAAAGCAAGGCCAACGGCCACTTAGGACACGCCCAGCCATCAAGGCACCCGCCCCTTTATTGGCTCAGATCGATGGCGGTGATCGAGAAGCTGCCCAATTGATTGGGACCAAGTTTAAGGCCCGCCTAAAAGCGCGTGAAGCCCCTTCAAGTATAAGAAGAAACCCCCGCCAAAGGTTCAGTCTCTTGGATTCGGCTCTCAAGCGGAGAGACCCTTCCACCAGCACCACCAGAAGCAAGTTCAAGGGTCACGCTCGCTACCAGACGGACGACCTTAGCTGTTCTCCTGTTACCTCTTCGAACGCAACAGCCTCAGACCCGAACAACGGACATTGTTCCTCTGACCTAAGTGGACACCCGAAGTTAAGTATAGGTGTTAGTGATAGACATAGTTTAGCCTGAGGTGTTATTGTGCATGAGTAAATCATACTGTGTGTAAATAAATAGTATTGACTTTGAACTAGCTAACTGGTGTATTGGCTCTTTGATCGGTATTCGGGTTGAACCTTGTGGCGGTATCGAGAGATACCTGGCGACTCTGAAAGTAAACATAATTAGGATTAAAAAAGGCGACCTTATTAACCGCCATATTTATAGCAAGTAAACGGTGCAACAGCTGGAGTCTGAAACGAGGACGGAGAATGCTGGAAAACCTCGGCAGGCCTGCAGCATCTGGAGGGAGAGAGAGGCAGAGTTAATGTTTCGAGTCCTTTGGCTCTTCGTCAGAACTACAGAGAGGGCGAAAGGTGTTAGATATTCAATTGTAGCTGGGAGAGATTGCAACAAGCTGAAGTCATCTTAAGAACAAAGGCGAGATGGCCCGGTGTGGGAGGCGGAGGAGGGGAGGGCAAGGAGGGGATTTTGTACTGAGGCAATAAATGTATGGGATTTTCTTTTTCAAAAAGCATTTAAGATGGAGGAGAAAGGACCAGTCTAAAGTTGATGAAAGTAATATTGAGTTCAATGGGCTGTCATGTGCCCAATCGCACGATGAGTTGCTGCTCCTCCAGCTTGCGTTGGGCTGCAGCAGGCCAAGGACGGACATGTGGACATGAGAGCCAAGTGCTGAGTTAAAATGACAAAGGGACAGGAAGGTTGGGATCAGTCCCTCATCATCCCCGGAACACAGAAATGGGAGGGCAGGGAGATTGAGGAGTTGGCTGTAGCTTTAGTGTGCAACAATCTCGCCTCGAAATCAGAAGGCTGAAGCTTAAATCCCACTCCAGAGACTGAATGCGAACATTTAGGCTATCTGTCCAGTGCTGCACTGTCGGAGGTTCTGTTGTTCAGATCGGCCCTGTCTGCTCACTCAGGTGGTGTGGAAGATTCCATGGCATTTTCTTACAGAGGAACAATGATTATCTCTGGTGTTCTGGCCATAAAATAACTGTACCTAAAATAAAATGTCAAAAAGGAAAGGTAACTAATTACGCTGTCATTCCTGGTGGTGATGCCTGCTGGTGGACACGGCGCGCTCCCTCTCCCAAGTCGCCCAGTCACGAACGTAGCCACGGTAGAGAGCAGGCAATGGGGTCGGACAACCACCTCGGATGCCCGCTGCCTAGACTTGTTAGTGGCCAATCTGGCCAGCCCCAGGAGCAGGATTACTGGGACGCCCCCCCCCCCCCCCCCCCCCCCCCGCCTCCCCGCAAACTTCTCCCGCAAAGGTTAGGAGTGTGGGGCTGGAAGCGCAATCAAACAATGAGGGAGTGACTCTTCAAATAATGGAAGAGGCACTGCCCAACCTTGGGCAAGCTGTGTAAACATGCAACACAAGAGTCGGTGAACCACCTTAATCTACGATTGCACGGCGCTGGTGTGTGCAACACCTTTCAACGCCAGGCGCCCGATAGCGAAATGGAAGACCCCCCCCCCACTGGGGACCTCCCCACCACCAGGCGTGTAGAACAGAACGTCAATGGCCTTCACCTGTGTATCTTAACGATATAATCATCACACCGTTACCAGGAAAGACCTTCAAGAGAAATCTGCTTGCTGCACACCGGCCATTGTATGAGGTATTGGACATGTGTGCGTGTGAGAGTGTGGTTGAATTTGCTTCCAGGTGGCGCGGTGTTCTGACACAAGGCACTGTGGTGGTAGTGGGGGTGGCCCTTTAAGGGCAACACAGCAGAAGAGGGTCACCTGTCTTGAGGGACCAATTGGGATGAGACTGGGTAATCACCCCAGGTTGGGGGGGGGGGGGGGGGGCGGGGGGGGGGTGAGACCTCTCTCAGACAGAAGACAGCTAGGAGACATGTAGAAGTCATGTTGGAGACTGGGGCAGCCTCCCCCCCCCCCCCCCCCCCCCCCCCCACTGCTGACCTCTGGACAGTTTTTCTTATTAATAAATACCTTTTCTACCTTTTGTGTTTCTAAAGAAGTCTGTGAGCGTGCATCACTACTGGAACCATCTAAGGTAGTGGCAGCTTGAGCTTTTACATGACGAGGAGCGAATCCTTTTGTTTTCCTCGATGTAGAGTACCCAATTCTTTTTTTTCCCAATTCAGGGGCAATGTAGCGTGGCCAATCCACCTACTTTGCACATCTTTGGGCTGTGGGGGTGAAACCCACGCAGACACAGGGAGAATGTGCAAACTCCACACGGACAGTAATCCGTGGCCGGGATCAAACGCGGGTCCTCTGCGCTGTGAGGCAGCAGCGCTAACCACTGTGCCACCATGCCGCCCCTTGAGACAGGCGCTTTTAACCTAACCAGCCCACTGGGAAACTGCCATGTATTGCGTCTGATACTGTCTTCACATCCCAACCTGGATTAATTTCCAATGAGGTCAACTATTGGGAGGTGAGAAGAATGGAAGTTCAACCTAATCTCACCATCTTTTGCAGCTTTGACCGAAACTCAAACTGGTGCCACTTAAAGTTAGTACGCAGCTGCAGCAAGTAACTGGGGAGGCAAATGGAATATTGTTGTTTGTTGCAAGAGGGAATGGTTAAAAAACAAGTTGGAACATTTTGCAACAGTTGCACAGGGTGTTGGTGAGACCACACCTGGAGTGCCGTGTGCAGTTTTGGCCTCCTCACTTAAAAAATGTGTTTATGGAAGAGGTCAGAGAAGGTTCACTCGACCAATGCCTGGGATGTGGGAGGGGAGGGGAAGAGTTGTCTTATGAGGAAAGGTTGGACTGGCTGGGCCTGTATCCATTGGAGTTTAGAAGAATGAGTGGTGGTCTTATTGAAATATGTAGGAATTCTGAGGGGACTGGACAAGATGGATGCTGAGAGGATGTTTCCCCATCTGGGAGGTGTGGTGATATGCATCACTGTAAATACACAAGGGGGTTAATGTTAAATACACTACAGCTAAGTAAACACTAGAGGGAGCACCAGAGACGTTATGACATGCAGACATACAGCTAATGAACACATAGAATAGGACACGACCAATGGGCAGTCAAGACACCCAGAGGTGACACTACCACAAGGGGGCATTACACAGCTGATATATAAGGACAGGGGCACACATGCTCTGTCTCTTTCCACAGGCGACACTCAGAGAGACAGGGGGCAGATCAGAAGCATCACACCCACCACGTGGCTTAGAGCAGACTGGTTAGTTAGACTGAGTTACTATAGCAAGATTAGCAGGAGAGCCGAACTCATAGAGAACTGTGCTAATGGTTCAATAAATCACATTGAACGAACTTCAACGTCTGGAGTATCTTTTGGTCAAACTGCATCGAGTTGCAGCCTGTGTTATCCCAGAGTACATAACACAACAGGATGGAACTCTTCCACCCTATCACAGACCTTCCCTTTTGCTCTCCATACCGCCTCCACCACCCTCATTTTTCCGACCTCAGCAACTGTTTAAAGCCTGTTGCATCTCTGACCTTTCTCAGTTCTGATCAACGGCCATAGGCCTGAAATGTTAACTCTCGTTTCTCTCTCTTTCCCTCTCTCTCCACAGATGCTGCCTGGCCTGCTGAGCACTTCCAGCGTCTCCTGCTTTTGTGTCAGGTTTCCAGCCTCTGCGGAATCTTCCTCTCGGCTTACGGATGCCGACGCGGGCGAGAGGGCGGTCGGCAGGGCTGGCCAGAGTGGTGTTGGGCACTGTTGATGGGGGTGGTTGTGCTGAGTCCGCAGCCGCCACCTGAGGTTCCCGACGACCAATACATGATAAGAACCATGCCGTCGGGAACTCGGCCAGTTTTGTGCGGAGAATCGCGGGGGG
Organism: Scyliorhinus torazame; assembly: GCF_047496885.1. Lineage (NCBI taxonomy): Eukaryota > Metazoa > Chordata > Chondrichthyes > Carcharhiniformes > Scyliorhinidae > Scyliorhinus > Scyliorhinus torazame. The sequence goes on along the minus strand of NC_092733.1, from coordinate 29,607,424 downwards.
GGGGGGGGGGGGGGGGGGGGGGGCGTCTCTGTCAATGGGCCCCTACCTGCGCCGCGTAGATCACGTGCGAGCTAGTCCCCAGTGGTTCTCCGGGGAGAATCACTTCAGCGACGCTGGTCCTGATTTCCGGGTAAACGGCCATTCTACGCCCCCGCGCCGGATGCGATTTCGGAGCAGAGGCTCGGAGTCTTCAGCCCCCTGTCTCCCACTACAGCCTCCCACTACAGTCAGCCACTACTCTACTGAGCTGAGCCAATGGGCAAAATATTCCAGGGCGTGGACCGTTTGCACCCACCCCCCACCCATGGAAGGAGAGTTGATGCGGAGCCTAGTGCCAGTCCCCCTCCCCTCACCCCGCTCTGCTCCGGCAGGCCCAACAGGTCCAGAATGGGACTTTATCCCCTATCTGAGGTCCTGTCCCCAGCAGCTGTTGGCCAGTCTCATTGGCCGACAGCTCCGCCTGTCCCAGCAGTGACCACTGGTGTGCGCTGCTGGAACTTCAACCAGCAAAGTCTTCAGTAGGGCAGCGGGCGTTTGAGCAGTTTAGGGAGGGAGGGGTGCGGGGGAGGTGGTCGCAGGCGGGTAGGGTGAAAGAGAGGGTTCTAGCTTAGAAGGGGTGTCCCCCCCAATGCACAGCCCCTCCCCCAAAGGTCGTGACCTCCCATCCTTCCCAATTTTTGAAAACTTTTGAAGAAAATTTAGGCTGCTCGCTCCCAACCCCGACTGCCGACCCCAACCGTTTTGTACCATCCTGCCGGGGGTCAATTGGCTTGGGAACAATTGGCTTGGTGACCCTTGATCACCTGTTTAAATATGGCGGGTGGGCTGCCCTTTCTAGTGCCCGCCCAACCTCCTTATTATGGGGTGAGCTTGGGGGGGGGGGAGAAGATGGTGGGGTGCCCACCCTATTTTACATAACACCGCGCCCCCCCAGCCGAAAACACGCCCGGAGGCGGGTAGAATGCAACCCAAAGAGTGGGCGAACAGCAAAGTGGGCACCATGGCCATTGCCAGCAATACAGCCAGAGGCTCCCGTTGTGATCAGTCGCCAACTGAATGTAACAGGAGTGGAACTCTATTCTGTTCATCAAAGCTGGTTGCTCCTTGGGAGGTGAGCTGACAGCTACATAGGTGCAGCCAACCACAGCCTGGGTTTGGGGTGAGGCTGCGAAGGGATAATTCCACCAGTTCTTTCCTGTTGGCGCCAACGGGAACTGTCAATTTCAGCGGCAAAAGCAGCTGGGCATCAAATGGCACTGCCCTCGCCCTTGCATTTCAAGGTTGTGGCGCGGGTCCCACTCCAGAAACAAATGTCTAGGCTCATGCTCCAGTGCAGTACTGAGGGAGTGCCGGACTGTCGGAGATGCTGGCTGGAATCCTCCGGCCATTGGGGTTCCTCGCTGGCAGGGCACCACCCTCCCCATGGGTTTCCCGGCGAAGTAGGGGTGGCTTCAATCGGACATCCCATTGACCAGCGGCGCGGAGAGAGAATCCCGCCGCCAGTGAGCGATGCGCCGCCGAGAACCACCCACCTGGGAGACCGGGATAATCCCACCCGCTGTCCTTGGGGCGCGATGTTAACCGGAGGTCGCATCTGCTTTCTCAGGTTCGATTTGGAATTTAACCCTCGGTTGGCGTCACACATTCAGATTTCTTGCACATTTGACACTTTGCTGTCTTTGGGGAGCTGGCTATCGGCAGATTCGCTGCCGTGTTTCCAACATTGCAACATCACAGCTGTCCTTCAGAAGTGCCTGATGGGTCGTGGAATGCCTTGGGGACATTGGGAGAGGTGCTGTACGAGTGTGCACACCTTTCTTTGTTAACAGTGACCTATTTGATGCTTAGACCGCAGATTGCCTGGGGTCACCTGCTGCCCCCAGAAAGGGTTCAAGGACCCCCATAGGCACTTTTATTCTGGGCGGCCAGCCGGGTGAGTGGGCGGTGTGGATGTAGGCGGGTTCGCGCCGCCTCTACCATCATTGTGTCGCTGGCTGTTCCAGTGCCCCAAGCATCTCCCTTCACGGAGCAGCAGAAAGTGGTCTCTAATGGGCGGCACGGTGACGCAGTGGTTAGCACTGCTGCCTCACGGCGCCGAGAACCCGGGTTCGATCCCGGCCCCGGGTCACTGTCCGTGCCGAGTTTGCACATTCTCCCCGTGCCTGCGTGCGTCTGACCCCCACAAACCAAGGATGTGCTGGGTAGATGGATTGGCCACGCTAAATTGGAAAAAATTAATTGGTTACTTTCAATTTATAATTAAAAAAAAAGAAAATGGTCTCAAAGCTCTTTAAGCACATCAAACACCACGAGAATCCAGTTATTTCTACATGCCTCTGTGTATTGAATGAGACCTGAATGCAGTAAGACTCTCTAATGCCCAGAAATGCAGGGATTGGCACAATGTCACTAAAAGGACTCCCCCTACAGTGGATTCAAGAGATTGCAATTAAGCATCTTGCAGGACATTGCCTATCTAACTCTGAGATTTATTGAGTGACTGATGTCTGCTGGAGATGGGACACAATGGAATATAAACATTTCTTGAGGGGCTGATCACACGCAGTACTTACCCTAATGAGCTGCCAACAGACACTCCTCACATTACTGCTCCTCTCAAGGTCAATCGTGCTCTCGGAGAGCGACTACCCCACTGAGCACACTCGATGCATTGCTTAATGTAAGTGGGGATTGCAGCTTGAAATGTGGCAGCCTGAAGCTGGAGTTCGTTTGTTTTCCTCTCCTGCATCTTGCCAATGCCAGGGAATAGTCCCCTGCCCTGTGCGGATATCCCTTTTACCGGATTAGGCGACAAAAGACACTCTGATATTTTGTGGTGTTACGATAGTTCGGTACAAACACTCGTTTCCACATTACTCCCTTGGGTCCTCTCTCTGTCCAGAATCAACTGGGGTAAAACCCAGCTCTTAGGTGCTGTTATGGGCCAGGGTTTAGAGAACCCCAAAGTGTATCATGGAGTTCACCTGACCCACAACTTTTACTAGATTGTGGTATGGGGAGCACACGGCCCACTCTACAGGTGTGGTGCAGCAGAAATGGAAAAGTATTTTTTAAAGCAAAACAATGTTTATTCTATGAACTCAAGTTAACCTTTTTAAAACATACAGTGAACATCTTAGCAACCATCAATTCAAATACAACCCCCAAAGAATACAACACTAAGTAATCCTTAATCACTTCCCAAACAACATCCAGAAGACAAAAGAAACACCTTTTAACAGAAGCACATTAGGTTTACATTTACTACCGAGAACATTTATAATTCTGAATTCACCAAATGATCAAGAGACAGTCTTTTCATGGCAGAGAGAACAACAGTACACCTGCTCTGTCTGGCTTCAGCTCCAACACTGAAACGAAACTAAAACACACCCTGCAGCAAACAGCCTAAAACAAAAGTAAAAAGCTGACAGACAGCCCAGCTCCACCCACTCTCTGACATCACTGCAGTAATAAACACCCATTTCTTAAAGGTACTCTCACATGACAGGTACAAACTTTAATAAATATCATCTGCTCTGAAGTTAGTCCTGGTTTTTACGCTGCATTTCCAACATTGCCGTCCTGGAGCACCGCAAATCCAAATGGAAGAAAGGGATCGCCTGAGTCTGAAGGAAACCACGTTTGAGTTTTAGGCTCCTACTTTTATTTCATATATTATTCATTTTTCTGATGGCCAGAGTTGTAGAAGAGGCGGCTAAAGTTTTGGGATAAGCGGTCGGTAATTTAGTAACGAAACGAGGAAACATTATTCGGGTTGTAGAGTTTTTACGGCACAGAAAGAGTCTCTTCGGCCCATTGTGTCCATGCTAGCCCTCAAGCACCTATTTATTCTAATCCCATTTCCCAGCACTTGGTTTGTGGTCTTGTATGCGCTGGCATTTCAAATGCTCATCTAAATACTTAAATGTTGTGAGGGTTCCCGCTTCTCCCACCCTTTCAGGCAGCGAGTTCCAGATTCCCACCCCCCTCTGGGTGAAAATGTTTTTCCTCAAATTCCCTCTAAATCTCCTGCCCCTGACCTTAAATCTGTACCCCCTGGTCATTGACTCCTCTGCTTCGGGGAAAAGTTCCTTCCTGTTCACCCTATCTACGCCCCTCAATCAGGTCTCCCCTCGGCCTCCTCTGCTCCAAGGAAAACAACCCCAGCCTCTCTTCACAGCTGGAAGGCTCCGGCCCAGGCAACATCCTGGTGAATCGCCTCTGCATCCTCTCTAGTCCAATCACATCCTTCCTATAGTGTGGTGACCAGAACAGCACACAGTGCTCCAGCTGGGGCCTAACCAGTGTTTTATACAGCTCCATCATAACCCCCTGCTCTTATATTCTATTTTTTCCGCGGATTGCCAATCTACCTGTTGTCTTCCTCAGAGAGCTGTGAATGCTTAGTTATTGAGTGCATTCATAGATTTCATAGAATTTACAGTGCAGAAGGAGGCCATTCGGCCCATCGAGTCTGCACCGGCTCTTGGAAAGAGCACCCTACCCAAGGTCAACACCGTCACCCTATCCCCATAACCCAGTAACCCCACCCAACACTAAGGGCAATTTTGGACACTAAGGGCAATTTATCACGGCCAATCCACCTAACCCGCACATCTTTGGACTGTGGGAGGAAACCGGAGCACCCGGAGGAAACCCACGCACACACGGGGAGGATGTGCAGACTCCGCACAGACAGTGACCCAAGCCAGAATCGAACCTGGGACCCTGGAGCTGTGAAGCAATTGTGCTATCCACAAGGCTACCGTGCTGCCCCTTTCAGGACAGAGATCGGTACAAAGAGAATGAAAGGATTTGGGGAGAATGTGGGAAAGTGATTAAGTGGCGGAGGATGCTTAAATGGCCCACTCCTGTTTATCATGTTGCTCTGTTGGAAAAGACCTTCTGGCCCATCTAGATTTCCCCTCACAAGTGTGCATCACAGTACATGCATTCTGTACGCCACCCAAAACCACGTGATCTCCCGGGGGGGAGACCCAAATCCATATCGCAACCTAGTCCTATATTGTGAAAGAATTTGGGAAATTCCTCTACGAACCCCAACTAGTTCAGTAGCCCACGTAGGCCCGGACTAATAACAGATAATATCTGCCTTCTGTACAAGGGGACCTTCATCCCAGTGTTATGGGCCAGGGTTTAGAGAACCCCAAAGTGTATCAGGGAGTTCACCTGACCCACAACTTTTAATAGATTGTGGTATGGGGAGCACACGGCCCACTCTACAGGTGTGGTACAGCAGAAATGGAAAAGTATTTTTTAAAGCAAAACAATGTTTATTCTATGAACTCAAGTTAACCTTTTTGAAACATACAGAGAACATCTTAGCAACCATCAATTCAAATACAACCCCCAAAAAATACAACACTAAGTAACCCTTGAACTTTCCTTTTAACATTCATAAGACTTAAAAACACCTTTCAACAGAAAGACATCAGGCTTAACTTCACTACTGAGAACAGTTACCACGTTGAAATCAGCAAATGGGCACTCATAAGCTTGCAGAGATTCACACACATCCTGCTGTGATTGCAGCTTCTCCAAAACTAAAATGGAACCAAACCCACCCTGCAGCAAAAAGCCTAAAGCGAAAGTAATAAGCTGACAGACAGCCCAGCTCCACCCACTCTCTGACATCACTGCAGTAATAAACACCCATTTCTTAAAGGTACACCCACTCCAGATACTTATATACACACCCATTTATAAACACCCATTTCTTAAAGGTACTCTCACATGACACCAGTCAGAAACAGGAATGTGGGTGAATCGACATTCACTGCATTAACTGGCTAAAATATCACTAAAAAATATAGTTATCTGGCCAACATCATTATTTGCGAGATTTTGCGCACAAAATGGCTGCTCTGTTTCGTATATTATAACAGTGACTTACTATTGGCCGCAAAGTCCATTGCGACACCCTGATATTGTGGAAGACATTAAGTAACTGCAGGTATTGCTGAGAAGAGAGACGTATTGCCAAGGTTTTTAACCTGACAACGTATCAGGACAAATCCAAGAATGCCAAATTTCAAACCACCAACAATTTATACTCCAGGAGAAAAGGGTGCTGATTGGTTGAAGTTTGCTATGGAGAAAACAACAGGGAATGATAGACACTCCCAAGCATCCAGGTAATTTGAAAAAGGCCCGAACCATGTTCCTTTTGCAAAATGCAAGTCTTTTTTTGTGTGCATTGAGGAGGAGAAACACGGTAGCACAGTGGATAGCTCTGTTGCTTCACAGCGCCAGGGTCCCAGGTTTGATTCCTGGCTTGGGTCTGTGCGGAGTCTGCACATTCTCTCCGTGTCTGCGTGGGTTTCCTCCGGGTGCTCCGGTTTCCTCCCACAGTCCAAAGATGTGCAGGTTAGGTGGATTGGCCACGCTAAATTGCCCTTAGTGTCCAAAAAGGTTTGGTGGGGTTACTGGGTTACGGGGATAGGGTGGAGGTGTGGGCTTGAGTAGGGTGCTCTTTCCAAGGGCTGGTGCAGATTCGGTGGGCTGACTGGCCTCCTTCTGCACTGTAAATTCCATGATTCTATGAGAATGGGCCATGAGGCTCACCCTATCCGTTTGGCTGCCTAACGCATCTCGCCAATCTTCGCATGGGAAAGGGATGCAGAGGTTGGGACTGAATGGACACTGCTGCTCAAAGCAGGCTGTCGTCCCACCAGGCCGATCACGTCAGATCTATTCCAGGAACAGTTTGCAGCAGGCAGCGCTAGGCAATTCGGGGAATCTGCTTCTCAAAGTCATTGCTGATGCGGAATGTGTTCGCAATTTCCCAGGCGCTTATGCATTCAGAAGAGGAAGTTCCAACTACCTTCTGGCAAGGTGGAGCCAGCCTTTGGATCAAGTATAGTATTCTGGCCTCGGAAGCAGAAGACAAAAGGTTTGAGGCCCACTCCAACAACCGCGGCAAGTGGGAGCTCAAACCGGTTCCTAAATGGTAGGTTAAGTAAGACATCTAAATGGTTATATTTCAGGGCCCTGTTGAGAATGGATGGGTGCCACAGGACTGGAGAGTAGCTAGTGTAATATTCATTTTCAAACAGACCCAATCTGGATAATTACAGTTAGTTTCAACATCTGTGGTTGACCAATTAAGGAATTTCAAAAAATTAACCTCTTCTGAATAAATTGTGCGTGGGTTCTTCCTGAGAGATTCAGAGCCAGAATGTTTATTCAAATTCAAATCGTTGCCCAGATGGTGTTCTAGGGGAAGCTGCATTTATGTAGTGCCCTTCCTCGCCGTGGGGCACTCCAGAGCTGTTTGTGGGGACTTGCTGTGTGGATATTGATTCTGTTTTCCTGCATTACAGACATGACTACAGTTCAAAAATAAAAAAAATTCTTCCTTCATTCACAGGATGTGGGCCTGAGTGGCTAAGATGTCATTTATCGCCCATCCCTATTTGCCCTTTGAGACGTTGGTGGTGAGCTGCCTTCTTGAACTGTTGCAGTCCACGTGGTGTAGGTACACCCACTGTGCTATTAGGGAGGGAATTCCGGCATTTTGACCCAGCGACAGTGAAGGGACGGCCGATCTATTTCCAAGTCAGGATGGTGAGTGGCTTGGAGGGGAACTTGCAAATGGTGGTGTTCCCATGTGTCAGCTGCTCTTGTTCTTCGAGACGGGAGAGGTTTCAGGTTTGGAAGGTGATGTTGCAGGAGCCTCGGTGAGTTGCTGCCGTGCATCTTGCGGATGGTACACACGGCTGCTACTGTGCATCTGAGGCGGAGGGTGTGAATGTTTAAGGTGGTGAATGGGGTGCCAATCAAAGCAGGGATGCTTTGTGCTGGATAGCTTGTGTTGAGCTTGAGTGTTGTTGGAGCTGCGCTCATCCAGGCAAGTGGAGAGTATTCCATCACACTCCTGACTGAGCCTTGTAGATGGTGGATGATCTCTTGCGGGGGGGGGGGGGGGGGGGGGCGGGGGGGGTCAGGAGGCGAGTTGCTCACCGTAGAATTCCCAGCCGGAATTCATCAGCTGTTAAAACACTTTGTGATCTCCTGAGGCTGTGAAAGGTGCTATGCAAATGCAGGCCTTGCTTCACCACCTTCTCAAGGGGATTCCGGTGATTGGCATTAAATGGCAGCTTTACCAGACTTCCTCAAAATGAGAAAAATATTTCAAATTTGTCCTGTTGTATCTGCCTTACACATATTAGGAATGACAGGATCCCATTGTGAATCCTTAGGAATATTTGTTTTCCCTGATTTAAGATGCATCCAGACAGATATATGAACGGGCGGTGAACAGAGGGAAGTAGATCCTTGGAAAATAGAAGACAAGTTTAGATAAAGGATCTGGATCGGCGCAGGCTGGGGGGGGGGGGGGGGGCGAAGGGCCTGTTCTCGTGCTGTAATTTTCTTTGTTCTTTGTTCTGATAAAGCGCTTTCCATATATTGCCATCTTTTGTCTCATGTTGCCAGGCCAATGCACAATCTGGTTAGATTATTTTAACTTCCATAAGCCTTTCATGTGGAACTTTGTCAAAAGCCTTTTTAAAAATCCAAGGAACCTAAATTCACTGGACTATCCTCAATTCATATTGTTGTTAAATCCTTTCTAACTACCCCAGAGAATATATGTACTCTTCAAAAGCCTATTACGATGCGTTACCGCCCCCACTGCAGATATTAGTTTTACTCAGCTGTAGTGATTTGTAATTACCGCAGATGCATTGTATCTTTAATTTTGGGAAGCCTTTCTTTTGATTTAGGATGGGCTTTCTGGTGTTTTCAAACAGCAACTTCTGGCATAGAAGCCTGCTTTTGGGAGGACTTTTGTTTCCATCTGGATGTGGCTGTGATCTTAGCTGCTCATCAGCTCTTTCTCCTGCAGTAGAGACCTAAGGCTGCTACTGATAATCGATTTTACCTTTCAATTTCATCCTAGCTAATCAACTCACCTTAGAAATCATGCTTTTAGCATGTAAGTGTGACATGCATTCTTATGTATCCATTTTGAGCTCATGTCTTCTGTAGTTTCAACACCTACAATTCTATACTCTATTGTTCCCCACTTCACTTACGCACATATCTGTTTACCCTGCTGCGAAGCTAATTTGCGTATCAAAATCCTCCAGGCAGCTTGTCAATTCCCATTGTTCCAATTCTTTAACCTTTATTTAACCAAACTTTAAATTTTTTTATTTTATCCAATTCTTACAATTTTATTTATTCAAGCTTCTTGACAGATGAAAACCATCGCTCATTTCATCCTTCAACTGCTTGAGAATTCTTATGACACAAGAAAATAAGAAATAGGATCTGCAGTCAGCCATCTGGCTCCTCCATTCTATAAGACCATGGATGACCTTCGACCTCAACTCTTTCTCTGCCCTATCTCTGTATCCCTTAATTTTTAGAAAATTAAATTAGTTGGATTCTTTTTGCCACCCTCTGTAACCTACAACTTGGTCTCTTTGTTTTAGTGATGTTGTTTGAATGATACATGTTCGTAGCCTATTTCCATTTTACCAAGCTATCTTGTGGATATTTAATCCTTCCAGGTTCTGCCTTATACCTCCTTTATTAACCTCTGAAAGTGCCGTGGAGCCTCTTGGGAGACGGTGACGTTGTGGTCATGTCGTTGGGATTGTGGATTTCCTCCAGGTGCTCCAGTTTCCTCCCACGAGTCCCGAAAGACGTGCTGTTAGGTGAATTGGACATTCTGAATTCTCCCTCCGTGTACCCAAACAGGCGCCGGAATGTGGCGACGAGGGGATTTTCACAGTGACTTCATTGCAGTGTTAATGTAAGCCTACTTGTGACACTAATAAAGGTTATTATTATTAAATCCCACCATAGCAGCTGGTTGGGTTTGAGCACAATTAATAAAAATATGGAATTGAAAGCTAGTCTCAATAATGGTGACGCTGAAACTATCATCGATTGTTGTAAAAAACCCATCTGGTTCACCCTCAGGGAAGGAACTCCGCCGTCCTTACCCGGCCTTGTCTACCTGTGACTCCAGACCCACAGCACTGGGGTTGACTCTTAACTGCCCCTCCGAAACGGTCGCTCAAGCCACGCAGTTCAAGGGCAATTAGGGATGGGCAATAAATGCTGGGCCCAGCCGGCGAAGTACGCTTCCCATGAAAGATCGAGAAAACGCAAATTACTGGCCGGGGTTTTCGGCTCCTGCTGCTGGTTCGCCAAATGTTCCGTCCCACCTGGAGAATCCGGGCCGCCGTACCTGGGGCGTCATTCTCCGACCTCCCCAGCGGGTCGGAGAATGGCCGTTGGCCGCCGTGAATCCCGCCCCAGCCGGTTGCCGAAGTCTCCGGTACCGGATATTCGGCGGGGGCGGGAATCGCGCCGCGCCGGTTGGCGTGCCCCCCCGCTCGATTCTCCGGCCCGGATGGGCCGAAGTCCCGCCGATAAATTGCCTGTCCCGCCGGCGTAAATTAGGGACAAGGGAGCGTGGGCGGGCTCCGGGGTCCTGGGGGGGGCGTGGGGCGATCTGACCCCGGGGGGGTGCCCCCACGGTGGCCTGGCCCGCGATCGGGGCCCACCGATCCGCGGGCGGGCCTGTGCCATGGGGGCACTCTTTCCCTTCCGCCTCCGCAACGGTCTCCACCATGGCGGAGGCGGAAGAGACTCTCCCCACTGCGCATGTGCGGGAAACTGTCAGCGGCCGCTGACGCTCCCGCGCATGCGCCGCCCCGACATGTCATTTCCGCCAGCTGGCGGGGCGGAAATCCCTCCGGCGTCGGCCTAGCCCCTCAATGTTGGGGCTCGGCCCCCAAAGATGCGGAGCATTCTGCACCTTTGGGGCGGCGCGATGCCCGTCTGATTGGCGCCGTTTTGGGCGCCAGTCGGCGGACATCGCGCCGTTTGGGGAGAATTTCGCCCCTGAAACTTGTCCATGGTCATCCTCTGTGAAACATTTGATGTGTCAGCTCTCTAAAGCTGCCCACTCCAGTTCCACTCCATTCACATTTTAATGAACCCACCTGTTATTTGGCCCCTCCTTCAGCAACAACAACAACAACACCAACTTGCATTTACACGGCATCTTTAATAAAACGTCCGGAGGCATTTTATCAAACTAAATTTGATTCTCGGCCTGATAAGCATCTGTAAGGCCAGTTGATCAGGGAGATGGCGTGTTGAAGGAGCACCATGAGGGGTTTCGTGAGGAAATTCCAGAACTTAATCCCTCCCGATTTGGGTGTACATCTTCTTCCTGCCATCATGTCCTCAACCTCCCCGTCTCTACCTATCGGACGGGTCATTGATCTGGGGCTCCCTCCTGCCTGATTTTGGTTGTCCTGCTGAATGTATAAGATCCCACAGCACTATTTGAAAATGGGCCAGCATTTACTTCCTCAACCAACAGACCCAAAGACAAATTAATCGCCGCTCTTGGTGTTTGCGAACTCTTGCTGTGCCATTCCCTACAGGAATTTGGAGTCCTACTGCGTCCTCAAAGTGTCCAAAAGGGTTTCACCGCCACTCAAGTACTTTGGAAGTGCAATCATCCATGTCCAGCTGAGATATAGAGTTACTATGCAAAGCAATCACACAGTTTGTGTTTTACCTCCTGTGGTAGTATGCATTAGGGGTCATGTGGGACTGTGAAGCCGTGATGTCATTGGCTGACAGATCCCGGGTCCTGGTTGGCTGTTGATCCCTAGCTCCGCCCTGAAGGCGGAGTATAAGAACCAGGAATTCTCCCCGCAGCTCCAATCTGTTGCTGAACTGCGGGGAACGAGTCACGCTTAATAAAGCCTCATCGACTTCACCTCTATACGTCTCTCGGGAGTCTTTGTGCGCTACAATTTATTAAGCGTGCTTAAAGGACTATGGAGCTCAGGATCGTCCCGGAATGCCTGAGGATCAGCCCCCACGCAGTGAACTCAGCAGCAGTTTTTAAATACTGGCAGACTTGTTTCGAAGGCTACCTCCGAACGGCCCCGGCTGGGTCACAGAAGACCAGAAACTACAGGTCCTGCACTCGAGGGTAAGCCCGGAAATTTTCCCTCTCATCGAAGACGCAGAGGATTACCAGACGGCGTTCGCAGCACTAAAAAGCATCTATGTTCGCCCAGTGAACCAGATCTACGCACGCTACCAACTCACAACGAGACGGCAAAGTCCCGGAGAATCGCTAGACGAATTCTACGCCGCGCTGCTAATTTTGGGACGGGCCTGCAGCTGCCCGCCGGTAAACGCGATTGAACACACGGACATGTTAATTCGCGATGCGTTTGTGGCAGGTATGAACTCTCCCCAAATCCGCCAAAGACTTTTAGAAAAAGAGTCGCTAGTACTCTCAGAGGCACGGGCCCTTGCAGCCTCACTAGATGTGGCCGCGCGAAACGCCCGCACGTACGGCCCCGACCGCGCGGCAGCCCCTTGGGCTCCATGGACCCCCGTCGTGACAAACCCCCCCCCCCCCCACAGGCTTGCGCGGTTCAGACGCCAAGTCGTCCCGGGGGGGCCCGCTGCTATTTCTGCGGCCAGGTGAAACACCCCCGGCAGCGCTGCCCGGCCCGCGCAGCGATTTGCAAGAGCTGCGGGAAAAAGGGCCATTTCGCGGCTGTGTGCCGGTCCCGGGGGGTCGCCGCTGTCCCCGGAGAAGAAGGAGTCCTGCGCGTTCCAAACGCTCCCCAACCCCCCCCAGCGTCCCATGTGCGACCCGCAGGCGCAGCCTTTTTGGGTCCCGGCCACCGCTGTCCCCGGAGGACAAGGGGTCCTGCGCGTTTCAAACGCTCCCCAACCCCCCCAGCGTCCCATTTGCGACCCGCAGGCGCCGCCATTTTGGGTCCCGGCCACCACGAGGGGAGGAGGGGCGCCGCCATCTTGGGATCCCCCAGCCCTGCGCGACGCATGGGGGTGGCCATTTTGTCCACCCCCGCCGCCATCTTGGACGGCAACAATGGACCCCAGCATCGACGGCTCCACGGGGTTCGAGGAAGATGCTGAAGCACTACGACCACGTCTGGCCTCAATGACGCTGGACCAAGCACGGCCCCGGACGCTCCAGACGACGACAACAACGGTGCTGATCAACGGACACGAGACACCATGCCTGGTTGACTCCGGGAGCACAGAAAGCTTCATCCACCCCGACACGGTAAGACGCTGTTTTTTGACCATCCGTCCCAGTGCGCAAAAGATTTCCCTAGCTGCAGGATCCCACTCCATACAGATCAAAGGCTTCTGCATAGTGACCCTAACGGTGCAAGGGAGGGAGTTTAAAAACTACAGGCTCTATGTCCTTCCCCAACTCTGCGCGCCCACATTACTGGGATTAGACTTCCAGTGCAATCTGCAGAGCCTAACTTTCCAATTCGGCGGCCCAATACCCCCACTCACTATCTGCGGCCTCGCAACCCTCAAGGTTGAGCCCCCATCCTTGTTTGCAAACCTCACCCCGGATTGCAAACCCGTCGCCACTAGGAGCAGACGGTACAGCGCCCAGGACCGGACATTTATTCGGTCCGAAGTCCAGCGGCTACTGAAGGAAGGCATAATCCAGGCCAGCAATAGTCCCTGGAGAGCACAGGTGGTAGTAGTAAAGACAGGGGAGAAGCAAAGGATGGTCATAGACTATAGCCAGACCATCAACAGGTACACACAGCTAGATGCGTACCCTCTCCCCCGCATATCCAACATGGTCAATCGGATTGCCCAATATAAGGTCTTCTCCACCGTGGACCTCAAGTCCGCCTACCATCAGCTCCCCATCCGCCCAAGTGACCGCAAGTACACAGCCTTTGAGGCAGACGGGCGATTATACCACTTCCTCAGGGTCCCATTTGGCGTCACAAACGGGGTCTCGGTCTTCCAACGGGAGATGGACCGAATGGTTGATCAACACGGGTTGCAGGCCACGTTCCCGTATCTCGACAACGTAACCATCTGCGGCCACGACCAGCAGGACCACGACGCCAATCTCCAAAAATTCCTCCAGACCGCTAAAGCCTTGAACCTCACATACAACGAGGACAAGTGCATTTTTAGCACAAACCGGCTAGCCATCTTGGGATATGTAGTGCGCAATGGGATAATAGGCCCCGATCCCGAACGTATGCGCCCCCTCATGGAATTTCCCCTCCCTCACTGCTCAAAAGCCCTAAAACGCTGCCTGGGGTTCTTTTCATATTACGCCCAGTGGGTCCCCCAGTACGCAGACAAGGCCCGCCCCCTAATACAGACCACGACCTTCCCTCTGTCGACAGAGGCTTGCCAGGCCTTCAGCCGCATCAAAGCGGATATCGCAAAGGCCACGATGCGCGCCATTGACGAGTCCCTCCCCTTCCAGGTCGAGAGCGACGCCTCCGATGTAGCTCTAGCGGCCACCCTTAACCAAGCGGGCAGACCCGTGGCCTTTTTCTCCCGAACCCTCCACGCCTCAGAAATCCGCCACTCCTCAGTGGAAAAGGAAGCCCAAGCCATGGTGGAAGCTGTGCGACATTGGAGGCATTACCTGGCCGGCAGGAGATTCACTCTCCTCACTGACCAACGGTCGGTAGCTTTCATGTTTGATAATGCACAGCGGGGCAAAATTAAAAATGACAAGATCTTAAGGTGGAGGATCGAGCTCTCCACCTTCAACTATGAGATCTTGTACCGTCCCGGAAAGCTGAACGAGCCGTCCGATGCCCTATCCCGCGGCACATGTGCCAACGCACAAATTAACCATCTCCAAACCCTCCACGAGGACCTCTGCCACCCGGGGGTCACTCGGTTCTACCATTTTGTAAAGTCCCGCAACCTCCCCTACTCTGTGGAGGAGGTCCGTACAGTCACAAGGAACTGCCACATCTGCGCAGAGTGCAAACCGCATTTTTTCAGGCCGGATAGTGCGCACCTGATCAAGGCTTCCCGTCCCTTTGAACGCCTCAGTCTGGATTTCAAAGGGCCCCTCCCCTCCACCGACCGCAACACATACTTCCTGAACGTGGTGGACGAGTACTCCCGTTTCCCCTTCGCCATCCCCTGCCCTGACATGACAGCGGCCACAGTCATTAAAGCCCTTAGCACCATATTCACACTGTTCGGTTGCCCCGCATACGTCCATAGCGACAGGGGGTCCTCCTTCATTAGTGACGAGCTGTGCCAGTTCCTGCTCAGCAAGGGTATAGCCTGGAGCAGGACGACCAGCTACAACCCCCGGGGGAACGGGCAAGTAGAGAGGGACAACGGCACGGTCTGGAAGACCGTCCTACTGGCCCTACGGTCCAGGGACCTCCCAGTTTCACGGTGGCAGGAGGTCCTCCCGGACGCCCTCCACTCCACCCGGTCGCTACTGTGTACCACCACTAACCAAACGCCTCATGAGCGCCTCCTTGTCTTCCCCAGGAAGTCCTCCTCTGGAACGTCGCTGCCGACCTGGCTGGCGGCCCCAGGACCCATCTTGCTCCGGAAACATGTGCGGGCGCACAAGTTGGACCCGTTGGTCGAGAGGGTTCACCTCCTCCACGCGAACCCGCAGTATGCCTACGTGGAGTACCCCGACGGCCGACAGGACACGGTCTCCCTGCGAGATCTGGCGCCCGCCGGCAACACGCACACCCCCCCGACACCAATCACCCCCTCCCTGCCACTGGCGCACCCCGCGACAGCCCCCTTCCCGGGAGGATCGGTCCTCCTCCCAGGTCCGACCAGAAGTGAAGCTGAAGCAGAAACCGTAAAGCTCCCGGAGGCGACAACACTGGAACAAGCACCACCACCACCGGGGCTGAGGCGATCGACAAGGACGACCAGACCGCCCGCCCGACTCGTGGCATCGGTGTAACACTAGAATGTTGTGGACTTTAACGAGAATGTTTTTTTTCTCCCCGTGTCTGTTCAAACACAGGGTTTGTTCTTGACGTGAGGGGCCTGCCAGGTTCCTTCTCCAGTCATCAGCCCAGGTAATTCCCTGGGGCCCTGGGTTCGAATCCCACCCACGGCAGACGGTGGAAAATGAATCCAATAAATCTCTGGAGTTAAAAGTCTAATGAAAAAACCTCATCTGGTTCGCTAATGTCTTTCAGGGAAGGACATCTGTCGACCTTACCCGGTTCTGCCCTACGCGTGACTCCAGACCCACAAGGTGATGCGGTGGACTCTTAACTGCACCCCCCCCCCCCCCCCCCCCCCCCCGGCCGGGCAATTAGGGATGGGCAAAACATGCTGGCCAAGCCATCGACACCCAAGAACGAATAGGAATAAAACCCCGGAAGCTCACTTTCTCTGAGGGCTTGGGGAGGTGGGGTGGGGTTGGGTGGCAAGAGTCACCTTTCCTCCTACGGAAGGCAAGTGGCATGTTTGCGTTTATCGTCCAGGCCGAAGGTTAAGGAAGTCTTGCTGCGATCATACGGGGCTCTGGTAAGACGACGAGTTGAATAGTGTGTACAGTATCGAATTCCTTGCTCATGGAAGGATACAACCTGCTTCAGAGGGAGGCAGTGGTGTTATGGCATTGACCCAGGGCCTTGTTCTGGGGACCCGACTGCAAATCACACCGTGGCAGATGGTGAAATTTGGATCCAATAAAAATCGGGGATTAAAAAGTGGAATGCTGATGAGACCAGGAGACGTTGAATTGAGTGAGCCGAGATTCTCTGGAATTAAGAAGGATGCGAGAAGATGTCATTGACGTGTCTACAGGCGCCGGAATGTGGCGACTAGGGGCTTTTCACAGTAACTTCATTTAAGCCTACTCGTGACAATAAGCGATTAATATTATATTATTATTATAAAACTCTGAGAGGGTAGATATTGAAAGGCTAGTTCCCCCCCCCCGCACTGTCTGGCAGTGATCATTAAATCAGGATTTTGGAATGAGGGGCGTCATTCTCCGACCCCCCCGCCGCTGACGCTCCCGCGCATGTGCTGGGAAACTGACAGCGGCCGCTGACGCTCCCGCGCATGCGCCGCATTTCCGCGCCAGCTGGCGGTGCAACAAACGCCATTTCCGCCAGCTGGCGGGGCGGAAATCCCTCCAGCGTCGGCCTAGCCCCTCAATGTTGGGGCTAGGCCGCCAAAGATGCGGAGACTTCCGCACCTTTTTGCCGGCGCGATGCCCGTCTGATTGGCGCCGGCTTTGGCGCCAGTCGGCGGGCATCCCGCCGTTGGGGGAGAATTTCGCCCGAGATGAGAGATTTCTTCAACGGAGTGTCGTTCATTTGTGGATTGCATGCTCATTCGATGAGTATATTAAAGACTGAGATCGGTAACATTTATTTAATAATAATCTTTATTGTCACAAGTAGGCTTACATTAACACTGCAATGAAGTTACTGTGAAACGCCCCTCGTCGCCACATTCCGGCGCCTGTTCGGGTACACAGAGGGAGAATTCAGAATGTCCAATTCACCCAACAAGCACGTCTTTCGGGACTTGTGGGAGGAAACCGGAGCGCCCGGAGGAAACAGACACGGGGAGAACGTGCAGACTCCGCACAGACAGTGACCCAAGCCGGGAATCGAACCCGGGACCCTGGAGCTGTGAAGCAACAGTGCTAACCACAGTGCTACCGTGCCGCCCAAGGGGATTAGGAGATCGAGGAATTGGGTAAGCAAGCAGTGGGAATGTAAATGCTCAGCCGCCATCTGATTGAATGGCGGAGCAAGCTCGAGAGGGTCCGCTTGGCTGCTACTGCTGGAAGGCAGTGACAGCGATGGGCCGAAGCTGGGACTTTGCCGCTCTCCTTTGTCGCTGGCTGGTTTTAATTGTCAATGTTGATTTGGCAGCGAATCACTCAGGCAGGTGTTGCTGTTAATGAGGAGACTGCACACACGACCCCTGCAGTGCAGGCTGCTACCAAATGCAAGCAGTGAAACAAAATGCCTCATTTTCTCTTAATTACAGGTTTATTTAACAAGCCTGAACGCAGTTGAGCCTCCTTCAGCTCCAGGCAAAAAACTGAAACTCGATAACAATAGCTTGCATTCATATAGCGCCCTTAATGGAATAAAAAGTTCGCAATGTGACCAAGCGACGGACCTACATAATGGGGATTGTGATGATGCGCGCATTACTAATAATAATATTAATAACCTTTTATTGTCACAAGTACATTTGTACGAGGCAAGTTTTTTTACACAGAGGGTAGTTGGTGTCTGGAACTCGCTGCCGGAGGAGGTGGTGGAAGCAGGGACGATAGTGACATTTAAGGGGCATCTTGACAAATACATGAATAGGATGGGAATAGAGGGATACGGACCCAGGAAGTGTAGAAGATTGTAGTTTAGTCGGGCAGCATGGTCGGCACAGGCTTGGAGGGCCGAAGGGCCTGTTCTGTACATTTCTTTGTTCTTTGTATTAGCACTGCAATGAAGTTACTGTGAAAGGCCCCTAGTTGCCATATTCCGGCGCCTTACTCGGGTAAGCTGGTACGGGAATTGAACCCGTGCTGCTGGCCTTATTCTGCTTCACATACCAGCTGTCTAGCCCACTGAGCTAATTCATTACATAGTAGAGCAAGGGTTAATGTGGGACTGCAGAGTGACACCTCCCGCAGTGTGTAGTCACATGGTCAGAGAACATTCTAGACGAAGCTAGCCTGCACGGTGGGAGCAACACCATGCAAGGCCTACTAATAAAGGTGTTTATGTATAAACGCACAAGCCCCAATTTCTCAGCAACGAGACGCCACCACCACAATATAATGAGGATGATCAAAGGTCATCAACCTGAAAGATTAACGCTTTTTCTCCCCCCACAGATGCTGCCAGACCTGCTGAGTATTTCCAGCACTTTTTCTTCTTACTTTAGATTTACAGCATCGACAGTATTTTCTTTGGTTTCGACAAATAGCGAGGATGTTGGGATTGGTGGCCGAGAGTTTGATTAAAGAGTTAGGCTATGAAGAGCATCTTGAAAGGATGAAACACAGGGAGGGAGGTGGAGAGGTTTAGGGAGGGAATTGTTGTGTTGTGTAATTTGGAATAACACAAGCTGCCATTTGATGCAGTTTGGAGTAAAAGATGCTCCAGACTTTGAAGTGAGGTCAATGTGTTTTATTGAACTATTAGCACAGTTCTCAATGAGTTTGACTCTCTGCCAATCTAAATGTAGTAACTCAGTCTAACTGAACCAGCCTTGCTCTAAGCCACGTGCTGGGGTGTGATGCTGATACACCCTGTCTCACTCTGTAGATGTTGGTCTGTGGAAAGAGGCAGGGTGTGAGTGCCTCATCCCTTTTATAGTGAGATACCACCCCTGAGTGTCCTGACTGCTCATTGGTCGTGTCCTATTCTATGTGTTCATTAGCTGCATGTTTGCATATCGTGACAGGAATTACAGAGCTTATGGCACCTGGAAGCTGAAGGCATGGCCACTAATGGAGGGACAGTGGCCATCAGGAATGGGCAAGAGGCCAGGGGAAGCCTGAAGATCCGGCAGGGTTGTAGGGCTGGAAGAGTTGCAGAAGGAGGCTGCATTTCACAGGGGTGAGACGCACTGCGTGCCCCCTCCCCCCTTGTCCCCGATTAAAACGTCAGTCAGAAACTGATCAAACCAAAATGTCTGCCCCGTAGAAATAACACGCTGCGGACGTCTCCAAAATGGAAAGTGTGGGACGCCCAGCTCCGGCTGGGAGGACGTCCCACCCTCGGGGAGCTGCTGGCCAACCTGACTGGCGAGAGATGGGCGCTGCTGAGACTGCAAGCAGGTCCAACATGGAGGCCCCAATGGATGGTGAACTCGGGTCAGTCAGGGATGTTACACTGGGAGAGGGGGAGCAAGAGGTTTGGGCAAGTGGCTTTGCAGTGCAGGGGGGTGGAAGGAGGAGAGGGTACTACCTTCTCAAATTGAATGTAAAATGCAATCATATTATGGTCGCTGCTACCTAGGGGTGCCTTCACAATGAGGTCATTAATTAATCTTAATCCCATTGCACGATACAGATCTAGTATAACCTGCTATCTGTTTGGGTCCAGAGCATTTTGTTCTGAGAGACTGTCTTGAAAACATTATATGAACTCTTCATTTGGACTACCTTTGTCCATCTTTTACCAGTCTACATGTAGATTATAATTCCCCATGATTATCGCCGTACCTTTCTGACAGCCTCGCATGATTTCTCCCTTTGTACTCCTGTGGTAGTATGTATTGGGGGTCATGTGGGACTGGAAGCCCTAATGTCATTGGCTGACAGATCCCGGGTCCTGGTTGGCCGTTGACCTCATACTCCGCCCTGAAGGCGAAGTATAAGAAGCCGGTGCCTTCCCCCGCAGGCCAGTTTACTATCGGGCTGCTGGGGAACAGACACGCTTAATAAAGCCTCATCGACTTCACTCTTTTCGTCTCATGGAGTCTTTGTGCGCTACAACTCCATCCTACCACGTGGGAACTTTTAGAGGACATTAACACCATTCTAAAAGTGACTGCTTGCCTGTGCCATCTCTCATCTCAACCCAAACCGATTCTACATCCTGGTTTCCTAAACTTCCCTCTCTACTGTGCTAACACCATCATTGGCTAACAGAGGTTCCACACTTTTCATCTACACCTCCCGCTGCCTTGAGAAAGCAAGCAGCCTAAACAAAGACCCCTCCCACCCGAGTTATTCTCTTTTCCAACTTCTTCCATCGGGCAGGAGATACAAAAGTTTGAGAACACGCACTAACGGGTTCAAAAACAGCTCCTTCCCCGCTGTTACCAGACTCCTAAATAACCCTCCTATGGACTGATCTGATCTCTTCACACATCTTCCCTACTTAGCGCTATATTCCGTATGCTTCACCCGATGTCTGTGTCTATGTATTTACATTCTAAATTTGTGTATGTCCCGATGTTTTTGTCCCGTATGGAACAATCTGTCTGTATTGTACCTCGGTACATTTGATAATAAATCAAATCCAATCCAATCCTTCCTAAATTTCCTGCACTCCTCAATATTCATGTTCCAATGTATGTCATGCAGCCATATCTCTGGAATGGCTATCAGGTCGCACTTATTTATTTCCATTTGCGCTATGAGTTAATCTGTTTTATTTCAATGCCATGTGTATTCAGATAGAGAACCTTTAACTTTGTCATTTCATTATTTTTGTAACCTCTAGCCTTTACGGCTATCGCTTCCCGTGGCGGTCTGTTTATCATTTCCCATATTAGTACCGGTAGCACAGTGGTTAGCACTGTTGTTTCACAGCGCCAGGGTTCCAGGTTCAATTCCCGGCTTGGGCCACTGTCTGCGCGGAGTGTGCACTTTCTCCCCGTGTCTGCGTGGGTTTCCTCCGGGCGCTCCGGTTTCCTCCCACAAGGTGAATTGGACATTCTGAATTCTCCCTCCGTGTACCCGAACAGGCGCCGGAATGTGGCGACGAGGGGATTTTCACAGTAACTTCATCGCAGTGTTAATGTAAGCCTACATGGTTTAGCACAGCGGACTAAAGAGCTGGCTTGTAATGCAGAACAAGGCAGCAACGCCGGTTCAATTCCCGTACCGGCCTCCCTGAACAGGCGCTGGAATGTGGCGACTAGGGGCTTTTCACAGTAACTTCATTGAAGTCTACTTGTGACAGTAAGCGATTATTAATGTGACAATAACAAAGATTATTATTATTTTGCAGGCTGACAACCTGTTTGGCCGCGTTACAAACGCACCTTCCTTGGCCGTCAAGTCCTGGGGTGGGACTGGAAGTTGGATCTTCTGACTCCGAGGCAGGGTTGCTAACCCACTGCCCCACAAGACCTTGCAGTCACTGAAAGTACCTACCCATTATTGCTACTTCCTTTCACCTGCTTCCCATCAGGGGTAATAACTTACCTTCAATTCCATGAGCTTGGATCTCCCATATGAGGGGGGCATTATTTTCTGGAAGCCAATATAAATAATATCCATAAACATTCTGCCGTCCGCTACTTTACTCACCTCTTCAAAGAAATATTGTTTTTCCCGGCACGACCCCCGCTTTACATCTCTTTGCTGGCTCCCTCTAGCTTAGTCAACCCTATCCCAATTATAGACTCTAGGGGCTGGATTCTCCGATTTTGAGGCTATGTCCAGAAGAAGTGTCTAGTTTTACGGTGAAATAATCGGTGAGGCCCCAGCACCGACCCTCCGACTGGTGAGGGGCTAGCAGCCGCGCCACGTCAAACGCCCGGCCTTCATGGAATAAACGGCCGGAGAAGTTCCGGATCCATGGCCGCGCATGCGCACAGCAACGACCTGCAGCGGCCGTGCCGTACAACATAGCGCCAGCCGTGCGCGGACCCGGCGTGCCAGATAGTGCCCCCCTGGACACCCTCTCGCCACCCGCTGGCCACCCCCCACCAGTCCGCCCCGCCCTCGCCGAAGACCCCCCAGCCCTCGTCGCAGACCCCCCCCCCCCCCGCCCTTGCCAAAGACCCCCTGGGCAGCAGCATGGCTCCCGCCTCACCGTGACGGCGCTGGACACAGACGGACGGCCGCCGCACTGGGTTCTCGGACAGCTGGGACTACACGTCCCCCACGCCGTCGTGAACCTGGCACATTGAGGGGGGGGGGAGCATCGGGGGAGGGCCTTCAGGTGATGCGCTGAGGCCATCCCAATGACATGTGGTGCGCGCCGCAATGATGCGGTTTCGGAGTCCGTCGTAAAAAGGGATTCTCCGCCCGGTCGCTGACCATGAAATCGGCATTGCGGAGCGGAGAATCCAGCCCATTATTGTTTTGCCAATGTGCCTATTTACCTCTCACAATTCTTGGTTTCCTCTATGTGTTTGGGAACAGTCCCATGGCCCTATTTGTAGGAGACCAGACAACGTTCCCTGTGCTTTGGCCACTATTTATCCGGTCAGTCCCATCGAAAAGACGTTATCCTTGCTCGTTTATTTTCTCAGATTCCCGGGGTGGGCGTTTCTGGAAAGACCCACATTCATTACCCATCCCTAGTTGCACTGGAGGCCATGGCGATAAGCCGTTTTCTTGAACCGCTGAAGTCCATGAGGAGCGGTTGAGGACTCTGGGTCTCGTTGGAGTTTAGAAGGATGAGAGGGGATGTTATTGAAACTTACGGGATACTGCGAGGCCTGGATAGAGTGGACGTGGAGAGGATGTTTCCACTTGTAGGAAAACTAGAAGCAGAGGACACCATCTCAGACTAAAGGGACGATCCTTTAAACAGAGATGAAGAGGAATTTCTTCAGCCAGAGGGTGGTGAATCTGTGGAACTCTTTGCCGCAGAAGGCTGTGGAGGCCAAAACACTGAGCATCTTTAAGATGGAGATAGATAGGTTCTTGATTAGTGAGGGGTCAGGAGTAATGGGGAAAAGGCAGGAGAATGAGAAAAATATCAGCCATGATTGAATGGCAGAGCAGACCTTATGGGCCGAGTGGCCTAATTCTGCTCCTATGTCTTCTGGTCTTATGGTCACTGAAGATACTCCTGTCATGGAGATCGAGTTTCAGGGTTTTGACCCCTCAGCAGTGATAGATCTCAGGATGTGTGCGAATGGGGGTGGTGTTCCCGTGTCCTTGTCCTTCTAGGTCACGGGTCTGGAGGTTGCGACTGAAGAAGCTTTAGCAATTAGCCTCTGTGTTAGTGCACATTGCAGACTCTGAGTGCTGGCGACGGTCAGTGTGAGCTTAGTGGATGATCGCCACGGCCTTGAGCTTTTGGAGCGTGGGCTACAGTTATAACTAACGACCAGAGATCATTCTGCAGATTATGAGTAGAGTCTAGATTATGGGCGGAGCTGTCCGGTCCCCCAGCCGGCGCATCAGGGGGTGTACTGCCGGCAGGATAGGAGAATCCCAATGGGTGGAGAGCTCCGGCCTATGACTACGGACCAGAGATCATTCATCTCCCGTTTCTTTGTGGCATCACGCTGGGTGCATTTGCTAATATAACATTGACAGTGTAAGGAGCCTTGACCCTATAGGACCCTATGCTGGATGTCAGGGCCCTGGCCAGAGCGAAGCAGTTGACAGACCATTGACAGTTGGTAAGCTACCAACACAACTGAGGTATTTTGTAGTGTGCGCACGATGAATTGTGTCCATAATAAATTCTATAATAGATCGATTGTGTCTTGGAGTGGGGTGAGGTTTGGGAGGGGTGGTAATATTAATTTTAGCCAATGGTGCAAACTTGACAATATTGAATTAACCAGCGCGCAGAGGTCTATGAAATGGGTTTCACAGTGGTCAATGCAATAGATATAATAATAATCTTTATTGTCACAAGTAGGCTTACATTAACACTGCACTGAAGTTACTGTGAAAAGCCCTTAGTCGCCACACTCCGATGCCTGTTCGGGTACAACAGAGGGAGAATTCAGAATGTGCAAATTACCTCACAGCACGTCTTTCGGGACTTGTGGGAGGAAACCGGAGCACCCGGAGGAAACCCACGCATACACGGGGAGAACGTGCAGACTCCGCGCAGACAGTGACCCAAGCCTGGAATCGAACCTGGGTCCCTGGAGCTGTGAAGCAACAGTGCTAACCACTGTGCTATCATGCTGCCCGGGCTTCACGCACAAGCCCAAAGTTAAAATGAACTTGTTTTGTGTTAACAGAACAGAAATTAATTTTTAAAAGAAGCTTAATTCTCGAAAGTTAATATGTGTGATTAACAGACCTGATAAATGGGTCGATTCAAAGGCTGTGATTACTGAACTATTAAAGCAACATGATCTCCTCATATTATAGCTTTCATTGCAAATGTGTTTTCCTTTGTGCTCTTCAGTTGCCTGCAAACTTCAAACGGATGATTTTGCCTTGAAAGGAGGCACATGGCATGGAGATGTAGCTTTGATTACTCAGGCTTTCATCTGCCTGAAGATCTGAGGTCCGTCAAGTAGAAATATGTGTCCATGCGAGGCAGTACAAAAGACCATTTCATCCAGATTTCCTATTGCGCATCACACTTTGTAAAGTACGCAGTCTAAAAAGGGGGCTTAAGTGCCCTCGTTATTTCTTTACTTTACAGTGCTCACAGGCCTGGGGTGGCAGTGTCTGTATATTCTACCCTTTGAATTGTTACTTCACTGAAGAGGCGAGTTCTATGCAAGCACAGGAGAACCATGGGATCCAGCTACTCCCTCTGCGAACTAGCCAACTTGGAAATACATGTACGAGATTTAACTTACTCGTGCGGGTGTCAAAGGGTCGGGGATGAGAGACGCACGCCATCTGCAGTGGGCAGTTTCGCAATAAAAGAGTAATCGCCAACTCTGTTAGACTCAGCATTCATGTCGCGAGGGATAGAATACAAGACCAGGGATGTGTAATGGACACATAGCTTTAATTTGAGCAGGGGAAGAAAGTAATTCAAAAGTTACAAAACAGAACACTGTGCGAGCTTTCGGACAGCAGAATTCAGATTTTTCGGCACCCGAGTGATCAGTGGGATTTGTTTCAATTGGTTTTCTGGTGGTCAATGAATTGGTCAAAAGGCCGTATTCTGCCAGGTAACAGGCGGTGACTGGGTCCTGTACGAGTGGGATGATTTCCACAGTTTGAATCCTTGATGCTCAGCGGAAATGACCTGCTCTCTTTTCTCTCTCTCTTGTCTCTCCAGGAAAGCTGCTGTATTTCTGAAACTGCAGAGACCTGAAAAAATGTACAGGGGAAACCACTCCAGACTGGAAACCAAAATCGCGACCTGAAAGCCTGGATTGAAGAAAGGTGCTGGAAACAACCACCTGAAACAGACTCTTATCTTTTTACTTTATTATTTTCTCACCCCTCGTCTCCCCTTGGTGTTTGTCTGTCTTATAATAATCTTTATTGTCACAAGTAGGCTTATATTAACACTGAAATGAAGTTACTGTGAGAAGCCCCAAGTCGCCACATTCCGGCGCCTGTTCGGGTACACGGAGGGAGAATTCAGAATGGCCAATTCACCTAACAAGCACTGTGTGTGTTAACAATAGTGTGTATGTGTGTGTGTGTAGAGGGTGGGGTAAGATTAAGTTGGGGGGTGGTTAGGAAATCAGATAACGGTTAATCTATTATATTTGCTGCATATTTAATTATTATGTGGAGATGCCGGCGTTGGACTGAGGTGAGCACAGTAAGAAGTCTTACAACACCAGGTTAAAGTCCAACCGGTTTGTTTCAATGTCGCTATCTTTCGGCCGAAAGCTAGTGACATCGAAACAAACCTGTTGGACTTTAACCTGGTGTTGTAAGACTTCTTACTGTATTTAATTATTGTTATTGTTATTAATAAAATTAATTGTCTTCACATTTACAAACCTGGTGACTATAATTATTGGGCAAACCTTCTAAGAATTATTGATTAATATCAATTGTGTTGCAACCCCGGGTCAAGTAGGGCTGGAATTGACCACGCACTAGCCCAGGGGGTCATACCATAATTTGTGGGCTCGGGTCCGTGATCTTTGGAATGGTAGACGCCGACGTTTAGGTTACAGTATAAATTAAAAAGAGATACCCGGTTTGTAGTAATTTAACAGGGGGGCCTTGGAAACTGCTGAGAATTTTCTTCAGGTGGATGACTTGCCTTCGGCGCCGTGAGACTGCAGTGCTAGCCACTGTGCCACCGTGCTGCCTATTCTTCCAAAGTTAAGGAAGAAAACATTGAATCAGTAAAAGAAAGTGAATTGGACTTTCCTAAAAGTAACTTGTTCCAGCCTCTTGCAGTAAACCCATTGCCATCTACCAGGTGCAAATATTTCTCAGAGCATGCCTGTCTTGAGGGAAATATGCGTAAGAGCAGGACTTCAGCTATTCAGGTTGAGGAGAGCAATGACTTTGAAATGACAGCAAACAAATCAAATCATAGAACAAATAATAGAATTTACAGTGCATAAAGAGGCCATTTGGCCCATCGAGTCTGCACTGGCCCTCGGAAAGAGCACCCAACCTAAGCCTATCACTCCACCCTATCCCCGCAACCCAGTCCCCCCACCCAACTTTTTTTTTTGGACACGAAGTGCAATTTAGCATGGCCAATCCACCTAACCCGCGCATCTTTGGACTGTGGGAGGAAACCGGAGCACCCGGAAGAAACCCACGCAGACACGGGGGGGGGGGGAATGTGCAGGCTTCACACAGACAGTGACCCAAGCCAGGAATTGAACCTGGGACCCTGGAGCTGTGAAGCGGCACTGCTAACCCAAGCCGGGAATTGAACCTGGGACCCTGGAGCTGGGAAGGGACCACTGTGCTACCGTGCCGCCCAAGGGCTGATTAACCCACATCCTTTTAAAGGCCCACGGTGCCTCTTCAAGGTAAAGGAAGCAAATAGCAAAGGAGATGAAACAATGGGTGATCATTTCCTTTTGAAGATGAAGAGGGACCTGGATGAAGAACCATGTAGTGATTCTGCAGCCACATCTGCTGACAATGATGTGCTATCCTCTGATTCTAATAATGATGTCAAAAATAGTTGCAGGCAATCATCACTTAAAGGAACAATGTCTCTGTAATTCAACACATCCACCCTGGACACGCCTAGCAACAGGCTTTTCCTTGGTATATCTGAAAGTAAAGTTGAAATCGGGAAAGCACAAAGTGTACAAATCCATATAACCAAATGGAGATAAAAGCTGTGATGACGAAGACTCCGATGAAGAGGTAAAAGTTATAAAACAAAGAATGGTGAATATAAAGCCAACCAACTCTGAAAAGATTGAACCCTCAGCTTTACTTGTCGCTGAAAGGAACCATGTGAACATGTGAGGAACTTGTCTATTCCGTGTTTCTCTTTTTAAAATTCCTGTCCTGCAACCTTGCAGATTTTACTTTAAACTACAGACTTTGGTCAAACTGAAAATACCCCTGGTGTAATGTACTGGCCCAGGAACCCCCTTGATGCTCTGTGGAATAGCCCGGGACATCATTTTGATGGACTTGGCAAGCGTGCAATTGGTGACTCT
The DNA here is from genome assembly GCF_047496885.1 of Scyliorhinus torazame. Classification (NCBI taxonomy): domain Eukaryota; kingdom Metazoa; phylum Chordata; class Chondrichthyes; order Carcharhiniformes; family Scyliorhinidae; genus Scyliorhinus; species Scyliorhinus torazame. Next base: position 29,579,614 of record NC_092733.1, on the reverse strand, counting down.
GAAATTCTGGGACATCTCCTGTTCTCATTTGGGATTGGTTATACTTGTCAGAGGTTTGCTGGAAGATTCTGAAACGAGGAGTACTAGGAGTACAGGTCCACAGGTCATTGAAAGGGGCAACACAGGCGGAGAAGGTAGTCAAGAAGGCATACGGCATGCTTGCCTTCATTGGCCGGGGCATTGAGTATAAGAATTGGCAAGTCATGTTGCAGCTGTATAGAACCTTAGTTAGGCCACACTTGGAGTATAGTGTTCAATTCTGGTCGCCACACTACCAGAAGGATGTGGAGGCTTTAGAGAGGGTGCAGAAGAGATTTACCAGAATGTTGCCTGGTATGGAGGGCATTAGCTATGAGGAGCGGTTGAATAAACTCGGTTTGTTCTCACTGGAACGACGGAGGTTGAGGGGCGACCTGATAGAGGTCTACAAAATTATGAGGGGCATAGACAGAGTGGATAGTCAGAGGCTTTTCCCCAGGGTAGAGGGGTCAATTACTAGGGGGCATAGGTTTAGGGTGAGCGGGGCAAGGTTTAGAGGAGATGTACGAGGCAAGTTTTTTACACAGAGGGTAGTGGGTGCCTGGAACCCGCTACCGGAGGAGGTGGTGGAAGCAGGGACGATAGGGACATTTAAGGGGCATCTTGACAAATACATGAATAGGATGGGAATAGAAGGATACGGACCCAGGAAGTGTAGAAGATTGTAGTTTAGTCGGGCAGCATGGTCGGCACGGGCTTGGAGGGCCGAAGGGCCTGTTCCTGTGCTGTACATCTCTTTGTTCTCTTTGTTCTTTGAGCAGGCAAGCTCGATTTTGACTCCCAATTCTGGTCAGACATCAAGAACAGCCAGGAGCTGGTTTAAGCATTCTCTCCCATTCGGATCTGTAACAGTTTAAATACCTGATTGAAAGGCTAGTGAGCTGAAACTGACCTTCCTCTCTGCAATTGGTTTTACCTATGGGCATTCACCTGGAAGTAATTTTGATCTGCAAAAAACGGCAGCAAGTGGTCGATGAGTGGATTTGACAAATAACCATCATTTAAGTTTTCAGGTAGAGAATTCTAAGATTGTCTCAGTCAGACTGGGGATCAATCTGGTGGAGGCCTGTCCAGACTGAACTGACCTCAGGCCACCTCTCGGTGTGAAGACCCCAGTTGTTAAAAGTGAAAGTAACTTTCGAGAGAGACTTCTACAGCTTGCAGGTTTTCGGTGACGATGCCATTGGAAGATCACTGGCTACAAAGACTGCTACCTTGGCAGAAAAGAACAATATTACACCCTTTTAATCCCTGTTATTTTCAATCCTTTCCCTACCCCCACCTTATGTCTGTCTTGTGTGTGTCTGGGTGGAGGGTGGGACGGGGTTTGGGGAATAATTAGATTCACAGACCATTGTTCCATTCTTCCCATTATATGTTCACCTTTTTCCTTGTTATAAATAAACAGGTTTTTAAAGTTTTACTTGTGAATTTGGTGCCTGTAAGTCATAATAATAATAATAATTGCTTATTGTCACATGTAGGCTTCAATGAAGTTACTGTCAAAAACCCCTAGTCGCCACATTCCGGCGCCTGTTCGGGGAGGCCGGTACGGGAATTGAACCCGCGCTGCTGGTCTTGTTCTGCATTACAAGCCAGCTGTTTAGCCCACTGTGCTAAACCAGCCCCATTCGAGAAGTCAAGGGTCAAAGATCTCAGGAAAATGCTCAAATTATTGGTTAATTCATTGGTGTTGGGACTCCGGTGTCTGTGGGGCAGGAATTGACCACACATTTCCCCAGGGTGACATAACAAAGAGAAAGAGAGAATGTAAAGCTGGAGGGGTTGAAAAGTGTTTATTGATTAAAAATGAACGAAACAATTCCCTCAGCGTGACAACACTGCTTGTAGTTTGACTGCAGAAGATTCTCAAAATTTGCGTAAGCATTTCTTGGACAATTGTCCGACACCATGGGCTAGTGCATGGTCAATCCCATCCCAGAGTCTGAATTCAAGTGAATTAACCAATAATTCATACAAAGAGTCCCAAAATCTTTGGCCTTGGCTTGCCAATAATTACAGTCACCAGTGTCGGGATTCTCCAGTAATGGGGCAATGTCCCCACGCCCGCCAGAAAACGGGCGCGAATCACTCCGGGCTTTTTTCTAGAAAGTCCGGGGTGATTCTCCGGTTTTCAGGGGGTTTGCAAGGCCCCGGCGTGCAGGGCCCCGCACTTCCGGCGGCGGTCCCGAGCAACATGGCCAACCCACACAGCGGGCTGGTGCGGAAGAAGGTAGGCCCCCCCCCAGACCGCGCGCGCCCGCCGATCCACGGGCCTGGCTGTTGTGGAGGCCCCCCCCCTACCACCAGGATGGCCACCGCAGCCGCGACGACGAGCTCCCGCCGGGTGGAACCATGCGAGAACTACGCCGGCAGGAACTCGGCCGGTCGACCGCGGAGAATCGCCGCGGCGGGGGGGGGGGGGCCTCTTTCGACGGCCCCCGACCGGTGCCGCGATGACCGCTCGCGAGCGGTTGGATGCGATTTTCCGGTCGCTGGAGAATCGCGCAAAAGCGTCGCGGGTCCGACACCCCATTCTCCTCCCGCGCGCCAGCCGTGATTGAGGCCGCGAGGGCTCGGAGAATCCCGGCCTAGGTTTGGAAGTTGAAACTTAACTATAAAGATGAAATATGTAATAATTTCAGCTGAATGACAAGCAAGCTACCCTACTACCCCCTTTTAATTGTCCCACCGTCTACCCACACACACAAGATAGATGAACACAGGGGGTGAAAAGGATAAAAATAATAAGGGTTAAGGGCAGTAGATAAGAGTCCTTTGTAGCAGGCATTCCTCCCAACCCGCAGGCCTACGGTTGGTGAAGGCCTCATCTCTGGAGAGATACTTTAACTTTTATTAAACTGGGCCTCCAACTCGCAGGATCACCTGCTCCTTTCCTGAGACCCTTTGGCTGACTTCAAGCCTGTGCAGTTCCAAGAGAATACCTCACGAGATACGCTCACGAGACAGGGAGTTAACTGGGTCTTCTTTAGAGAGGCAGCAGTTTTTTCTGGAGAGATTTTAGCCAAATCTCTTCACCTCCACTGCCGGAACCAAAAGTGAAATGCAAAAACCCAGCCTTGGCACTCAAAAGCACCTCAGAGCAAAAATATCCAATCACTGCCTGTTGCCGGGCAGAATGCAGCCTTTTTGGCTCATTCATTGCCCACCAACCAGATCAATCAAATCGAGTCAGCATTGATGTCAGCCAATCTGCTATCACCAGCCTAAAGCAGCCCAGCACTTCTGGAATCTGCTTGATTGAATTAATGGCTGCTTTGCCTTCATTTAATTTCATTTTTCATTTCATTTCACTTTCAAGTCACTTTGCCTTAAAGTCGCAGGTCCATTAACCGTCCGTGGATCGTAAATGTAAGAGCAAAAATGAAAGGAAGGGGAAAAAAGGGAATGAGAGAGACAGACACCTGACAAAGGGAACCATGTTGTCTTTGATTTTGAAGAGATTGTTTGAAGATATGAGAGGGAGTTCTAAAACCAAATGTACAAACCTATCAGCAGAAGAAGAGCAGAGAGGAGATCTAATGAAGATACTGAAAAAATATAGACAGATTCATAGGGACTCAAAGGGGTTCATTACGTCAACTAATCATGATGGAGACATAGGAAACTCTGAACCATTGAAGCCACATCCTTCTCGACTAGAGCCACGGAGATTGGCTGAGCTGGAGACAGAAATGCAGTGCAGATTGGATATGTTATAGAAACAAGTGAAAATGGTGTGGCCCACAGAATGCCCAAGTAGAGTTTGGGAGATTGAAGGTCTTCTTAATAAGCGAACCTGTGCCGGCTGCCCGGGACCTTTAAAGTTCAAAACCACGGAACACAAGATTATTCCGTTGGAGTTTATTATGGCAACAGTTTAATATAGTATTCGTGCACATCCTCGGAAAGGACAATATGAGAGTGGATGCTTTGTCACGGGTTTAAGAGCTGAATAGTTACTAATGTAGATACTAGGAAGGGAACTTATATAATGGGGATGGATGAATGGATATATGTTTGTGATTTATGACTTGCATACCTCATAATGAAACAAAAATAAAAGAAAGCGGAAATAAGGGAATAAGAGAGACAGGAAGAGACGGAAACTTGACAGAGGGAAGCACGTTGTCCTTGAAATCCCGACTATTCATTCCTTTAGGGAGGGAGGTATGTAAGGGTCCTTCCTATTTATTCCTTTAACCCCCCTTTCTTTATTTTGCTGTTATCATTTTGATGCATGGATGCTTAATGGACCTTATATCCTTAAGTCTGGCAGGGGAAGAAAACAAAACAATCGTTGCAAAACAGAATACTCTGCTTGCTTTCAGAGAGCAGAACCCAGACCATTTGGCATCGGAGAGATCGGTGGGACTCAGTCCGACTGGTTTGCCAGTGAATTGGCTGAAATGCCGTGTTCTGCCCAGTAACAGGTGGTGATCGGGTCTTGCCCGAGTGGGATGATTTTCAAAGGGCCAGCGAAAGTAGTTTGAATACCAGGACCTGCTCTCCTTTCCCTCTCTCTTTCTCTCCAGATGAGCTGCTGCAGTTCCGAAACCGCAGAGGCCTGAATGAATCTACAGTGAAAAACATTAGAGACTGGAAACAGAAATCCCAAGCCGAAAGGCTGGGTCGAAGAAAGGTGCCAGGAACAATAATCAGAAACAAATACTCATCTTTTTACTTTCATCATTATTTTGACACCCCTCTTCTCCCCTCTGTGTTTGTCTGTCTTGTTTGTGTGTATGTGTGAAGGGTGGGGTGAGTTTAATGGATGGGGGGGGGGGGGGGTGTTAGAAATTAGATAACAGTTGCATTTGCTTCATGTTTAATTATAGTTACTGTTATTAATAAATGTAATTGTTTAAATTTACAAACCTGATGACTGTAATTAATGGACAGCCAAGGGCCAAAGATTGAGTGTTTTTCGAAGAATTATTTATTAATTTCGATTGTGATGCGACTCCGGGTCAAGTGGGGTTGGAATTGACCACGCCGGCGGGGGGGGGCGGGGGGGGGGGGCGGGGGCAGGGGGTGTAGGGGGTTGGGGGTTGTAACACCAGAGCATTAGCCTGGGCCACTTACTAATCCAGTGGCAACACCAACAAGCCACACCCTTTTCCCAAAGTCAGCCTTCCTTACCTGGTCTGGCCTACATGTCACTCCCGATCCTAGGCGATGTGGTTGATTCTAACCTACCCTTTGAAAGGGCCAAGCGGGCTCCGCAGTTGTATTAATCAGCACAGAAAACCATACTTAGAATAAACTCAGCCACACCACATAACCTCAGCACTAAAGGTACAATCGGGCAAGTTCAACCCGCAAAGTGTGATGAATGTAGGAATTTCAGATGCATTGCATCAAGGGTTAAAACCTGGGCAAGTGTGTGTGTGTGTGTGCGACTGCTGCAATCATGTTTTAAAATAAATCCTACTTTGAAAGGCAAGACTATTTTATGTGCCAGTGGCGCAATTAAACAATTGTAAAGGCTTGGGCTAATGCAATTTTGTTTGGATTAAAGCCATTCCCTGTGGAGCTAATTAGATATCAGCTCGGTAAGATGACGCTATTGCTGGGTGGAGCTAAGGTATCGGGCTTTTTGCAGGGGAAGCAAGTCAGTGCAGTTCTAGATAAAGCTGTGACCAGGAGTCTGCAGTTCCGTTGAAAGATATGTCTGAACACGGAAGTGCAGCGTGGTTGGAGGGGTGAACAAACCAGCTAATACAGCTTCTGAAGAAATACAGCCAAAGTTTCTGCATGGGTCTGACAGGAGTCGGATCTTTTCTCTGTAAAGCAGGTATTCATGGGTGCTAATGGTATTTTAACAGTGGATTGAGAGCTGAGATGGTTTTTTGTCTGAGAGGGGATAAAGATAGCGGTTAAGGGCATTCTATTCACTGTATTGAGTAGCATTGTTTATAAAATTAAAGAATCCCTACAGTGCAGAAGGAGGCCATTCGGCCCATCAAGCCTATACCGATCCACTCTGCCCTATACATAACTTAACCTTTCATTCATGGGATGTGGGCGTAAGCCAGCATTTGTTGCCCATCCCCAATTGACTTGAACTGAGTGGCATTTTAAGAGTCAACCACATTGCTGTGGGTCTGGAGTCACATGTAGGCCAGACCGGGTAAGGACGGCAGATTTCCACCCCGAAAGGACATTAATGAACCAGATGGGTTTTTACGACAATCGACAATGGTTTCATGGTCATCATTAGACTTTAGCACAGGGCTAATTCGCTGGCTTTGAAAGCAGACCGAGGCAGGCCAGCAGCACGGTTCAATTCCCGTAACAGCCTCCCCGAACAGGCGCCGGAATGTGGCGACTAGGGGCTTTTCACAGTAACTTCATTTGAAGCCTACTTGTGACAATAAGCGATTTTCATTTTCATTTCATTCATTTAATTCCAGATTTCTTATTGAATTCAAATTTCACCGTCTGCCATGGTGGGATTCGAACCAGGGTTCCCAGAGCATTACCCTGGTCTCTGGGTTACTCATCCAGTGACAATACCACTACACCTCTGCCTCCCCATCCCTGGACACTAAGGCGCAATTTATCACTGCACCCAACCTGCACATCTTTGCCTTGAGGGAGGAAACTGGAGTACCCGAAGGAAACCCACGCAGACACGGGGAATAAGTGCAAACTCCACACAGTTACTCTGTGCCCTGGCACTGTGAGGCAGCTGTGCCACCCTGCTGCCCCAAAGTCCGGAGTAAATTGTAAGTCATTTCCTGGTGTGATTTTAAAGATATTTTAATACTGTGTTAGTAATAAAGTTTGTTTTGATGTACCATATCCCTATTTTGTGTGAAATCACTCCTGGAGTGAGGTATCCTTTCCTGACAGTCTTACGGAATTAAATAAAATATTGGGGTTTCCGTCCACTTTCCTAGAGACTGTTGGGCTTGCGCCTGGGTTAATCTGGAACCCACATTCTCCCCGTGTGTGCGTGGGTTTCCTCCGGGTGCTCCTCCCACAGTCCAAAGGTGTGCAGGTTAGGTGGATTGGCCGTGATAAATTGCCCTTAGTGTTCAAAATTGCCCTTAGTGTTGGGTGAGGTTACTGGGTTATGGGGATAGGATGGAGATGTGGGCTTGGGTAGGGTGCTCTTTCCAAGAGCCGGTGCAGACTCGATGGGCCAAATGGCCTCCTTCTGCACTGTAAATTCTATAAGGTCACATCAGTGCATAACTTACAATACTTAAAAGAAAGTTACAATGGCTGCACGTCACTCCTTTCACATTGAGTGGCTCCTGATTCCCCGCGAATGGGATTCCTGCGAGTGAACGAAAGTTTTGCTCATGCAGACTTGGAAAAAAAAAAGAGTTGATCCAGAAGCAGATAGGTTCCAGTTTTTTTTAATGAAAGTTATACAATTGTGTGATGAGAGGACTGTCCTGAAACAGGCCACAATTCAAGTACCAGGCCCCAAAACTCCATGATAACACACCCTGGACAGCTGACACTGAGAGAGAGAGACGAGCGTCAGTGCCCAGCAGCCAACCCAGGGCCAGTGGAGGGGTCACAACGCCCCACCTGTTATTACACTGACTACATTCAAAGCCCAGTGGCCCCCACGATGAGGCGGGGTGGGGAGGGGGAGTGGGGGGGCGCCACAGGGCGGGACAAAAGGAATCCAGGCAAACGCACAGGGGAAACAAGGGCGGAGCAGCGAGGTTGGCGAAGTGTCGGGAATGAACCAGAGTGGGGACGGAGGGCCAGATACTCCATCGGCGGGATCCTCTGCTTCGACGGCAGCCGACTCGCGCCCACGGATTTCCCGACGGCGTGGTGGGGGGGGGGGGGGCCGCAATGGGAGACCCCATTGGCCGGCTGGCGGGACAGAGGATCCCGGCGGGGGTGGGGTGGGGGTACACACGCCGCGCCAGAAAACGGGCGCGGCGGGACAGAGAATCCTGCCCTCTAGAAGGAGGCCATTCAGCCCATTGCGCCATCCAATCTGTCCCACCCCTCTTTCACGCGATATTTGAAAATATCTCCCTCTTTTAAGTGATTGCCCAATTCCCATTTGAATTTTTAAAAAAATAGATTTGACCCCACCCTCATCCCTTTATAACAGAGCGCTCAGACCAACAGCTCGCAGCGTGATAAAAAATGCCCCCCCCCCGGCAACCCACATCTGCCCCCCCCCCCCCCCCCCCCCCGGTCGCCTCTTCGCATTTCTGCTAACTCCTTCAATGCGTGACCTTTTGGTTACCGACTCTACCCCTCCACTGGAAACAGTTGCTCGATCGCACCCCCCCCTCCCCACCCCATCACTCTGTTAACTAAACACCCTCATTATTCTCTGCTCCAAGACGCCAACCCCAGCTGCTCCGGTCTCCCCGCAGGATTGGGGGGGGGGGGGGGGGCGGGGGGGAGGAAGGAGTCCAAAGGTGCGGGGGTTAGATGGACGGGCCAGGCTAAATTGCCCCTCATTGTCCAACGGTTCGGGCGGGGTTACGGAGATAGGGCTGGGGCAGTGGGCCTAGCTAGGGGTGGGCCGAATGGCCTCCTTCTGCACTGTGGGGATTCTATGATTCTCAATCGAGTTGGCAGACACAGGAATTGAAAGATAAATGGTTAAACCAGGAGCGCAGTAGGGGAAATCTGGGCCGGAAATGTTGGCAACAGTGAAGGGCGACCGACAAAGCCATGAGATTGAATTTGAAAGATGAAAGCTTGAGTAGGGTACCAGATAAGGAATGTTCCTTTATGCACACCGTTTGCACACTCCTAGCTGTGAATCAGCAGCAGCAGATCTTGCGGTTTGGAGCTAAGCCATTCAGGGGTGGAATCGCACCCGACCCCCCCCCCCCCACACCCACCCCCCCACAATGTTGGGAATTTGGAGCTCTCTCCCTCTGGGCATGGCGGGACAATATGGGGCTTTTGAAACTGAGATTAATCGTTGGGTGAGGGTATCCGCGGTCAGAGGGTCCGGCTGCAGATCAGGGCGTGGCGGAACGGGCCGAATGGCCTAATCCTGTTCCTGTATTCCTTCAGGAAAAGCCAGGTTAAAAGCTCCGCGGGGTGGGGGGGGGGGCTTGCTGTTTGTGACCCCGTCTCTGGACACTGAGAACCCTCCCACCCGCCCCCTCCTCCTCCTCCCCTCCCCCCCTCACACTCCACCTCCCCTACAACACTCCCCCTGGAGCCGGCTGCATTGCGAGTGATCAGCACACAGAGTGCAGACTCTCTCTGCTGGTGGAACTAGAGCGAGCTTGACGTGTGACAACCTCCGGGTCGCGGGATATGAACCAAGATAAGCAGGCGTTCTGACAGGTCCTGCTCCTCCTCCCCCCTCCCCCCACCACCCCAAATAAATTGCACCTTCTCAGGTCTGATCAAACATGGTAATTACCAGACTGTAGTCACATATACAACAACCAATGTTTCCATTTTATATATTAGTCTGTAGAATACATAATAAATAAACAGAAAATATATTAACCAGCTCATTGCCCATCAACAACCATTCTTCACAATCACATTCAATATACATTGAATGTAATATATCATATAAAAAAATCAGAATGTAAGCCAATATTTCAAATATTGCCTGGCCCTCTGTAATTTTACTTTGTATTAAGTTAAGAATTAAAAGTATACAGAATTGTTTAAAATGTAGGGTTTGTTGCCATTTCGGGTTTTGCTTTATATCCTTGTTAAGTCAGCTCGGTTGCCAATTCCTTCATCATCGTTTGGGTGTCATTTGGGATTCCCTCCCCCCATCCCCACTTCCCCGGTGCCCCTCTGAGGTGTGCAAGAATTTAGAATTGACCATTTGCCTCAGGACCGGCAGCTCTGTGTGTGTGTGTGTGTGTGTGTGACCTGCGACCCGCGCCCAACACGGCGCCTGAACATTTCATTTGGGGGGTGGGGCGTCTGTGTGTGTGTGACTCAGGGGGGAGTTCAGAGCAAGTCGGCCCCTGGGTGCCTGCAGCTGAACTGTGTCGCAGGATGTATGTATCAGATACAGTGTCTGCCTATTCAGTGCAGTGGGGAGCTGACAGGAGGAGATATGACCAGGGCTAAATAGTGAATTGCAACATTCACTCTATTTCTCTCCACAGATACTACCCGTCTACTCTGGCCATATTCATGGTCATGAGTAACAGTGTAATGACACTGTCACTGTGTGTACGCTGATACTACCACTGTGGGTGCTGACATTGTCACTGTGTGAGTGCTGACATTGTCACTGTGTGAGCCGACACTATCACTGTGAGTACTGACACTGTCGCTGTGTGAGTGCTGACACCGTCACTCTGTGTGAGCGCTGAGACTGTCACTGTGTGAGTGCTGACACTCAGTGAGTGCTGACACTGTCACTGTGTGAGTGCTGACACTGTCACTGTGTGTGTGCAGACAGTGTAACTGTGTGAGTGCTCACACTGTCACTGTGTGAGTGCTGACACTGTCACTGTGTGTGTGCAGACAGTGTAACTGTGTGAGTGCTGACACTGTCACTGTGTGAGTGCTGACACTGTTGCTGTGTGAGTGCAAACACGGTCACTGTGTGAGTGCTGATGCTGTGACTGTGAGTGCTGATATTGTCTCTGTGTGAGTGCTGACACTGTCACTGTGTGTATGCTGATACTACCACTGTGAGTGCTGACACTGTCACTGTGTGAGTGCTGACACTGTCACTGTGTGTGTTGACACTGTACTGTGTGAGTGGTGACACTATTGTGTGAGTGCTGACACTGTCACTGTGTGAGTGCTGATACTGTCACTGTGTGTGTGCCAATACTGTCACTGTGAGTGCTGATTCTCTCACTGTGTGTGTGTTGATACTGTCACTGTGAGTGCTGATTCTCTCACTGTGTGTGTTGACACTGTCACTGTGTGAGTGCTGATACTGTCACTGTAAGTGCTGACACACACTGCATCTGTGCTGACACTGTCACTGTGTCAGTGCTGACACTGTCAGTATTTGTGTGCAGTGTACCTGTGTGAGTGCTGACACTGTGACTGTGAGTGCTGATTCTCTCACTGTAAAAGTGTTGCCACTTTCACTGTGAGTGCTGATTCTCTCACTGTGTGAGTGTTGACACTGTCACTGTGTGAGTGCTGATATTGTCACTGTGAGTGCTGACACACACTGCATCTGTGCTGACACTGTCACTGTGTCAGTGCTGACACTGTCAGTATGTGTGTGCAGACAGTCTAACTGTGTGAGTGCTGACACTGTGACTGTGAGTGCTGATTCTCTTACAGTGTGAGTGTTGACACTGTCACTGTGAGTGCTGATTCTCTCATTGTGTGTGCTGCTGACACTGTCACTGTGTGAGTGCTGACAGTGTCACTGTGTGAGTGCTGACACTGGCACTGTGTGAGTGCTGACATTGTCACTATGTGAGTGCTGAGAGTGTTACTGTGAGTGCTGACACAGTAACTGCGTGTGTGCTGACAATGTCACTGTGTGAGTGCTGACACTGTCAATGTGAGTGCTGACACTGTCACCGTGTGTGTGCTGACAATGTCACTGTGTGAGTGTTGATACTGTCACTGTCAGTGTTGACACTGTCACTGTTAGTGCTGACACTGTCACTGTGTGAGTGCTGATGCTGTGACTGTGAGTGCTGATACTGTCTCTGTGTGTGTGCTGATACTACCACTGTGTTGACACTGTCACAGTGCGAGTGCTGACACTGTCACTGTGTGTGTTGACACTGTCACTGTGTATATGCTGATACTACCACTGTGTGAGTGCTGACACTGTCACTGTGTGAGTGCTGACACTGTCACTGTGTATATGCTGATACTACCACTGTGTGTGTGCTGACACTGTCACTGTGTGAGTGTTGATACTGTCACTGTGTCAGTGCTGACACTGTCACTGTGAGTGCTGACACTGTCACTGTGAATGCTGACACTGTCACTGTGTGAGTGCTAATTCTGTGACTGTGAGTGCTGGTACTGTACTGTCTGAGTGCTGACACTGTCACTGTGAGTGCCAATACTGCCACTGTGAGTGCGGATTCTCTCACTGTGCGAGTGTTGACACTGTCACTGTGTGAGTGCTGACAGTGTCACTGTGTGAGTGCTGACTCTGTGACTGTGAGTGCTGATACTGTCACTGTGTGAGTGCTGATACTGTCACTGTGTGAGTGCCAACACTGTCTCTATGAGTGCTGATACTCTCACTGTGTGAGTGTTGACACTGTCACCATGTGAGTGCTGATACTGTACTGTGTGAGTACACTGACACTGTGACTGTGAGTGTTGATACTGTCTCTGTGTGAGTGCTGACACGTCACTGTGTGAGTGCTGACACTGTCACTGTGTGAGTGCTGACACTGTCACTGTGTGAGTGCTGGCACTGTCACTGTGTGAGTGCTGATTCTCACTGTGTGGGTGTTGACACTGTCACTGTGTGAATGCTGACACTGTCACTTTGTGAGTGCTGATTCTCTCACTGTGTGAGTGTTGACACTGTAACTAAGTGTGTGTTGACAATGTCACCGTGTGAGTGTTGACACTGTCAGTGTGTGTGCAGATAATGTAACTTTGTGAGTACTGACACTGTGACTGTGAATGCTGATTCTCTCACTGTGTGAGTGTTGACACTGTCCCTGTGTCAGTGCTGACACTGTGAGTACTGACACTGTCGCTGTGTGAGTGCTGATGCTGTGACTGTGAGTGCTGATACTGTCTCTGTGTGAGTGCTGACACTGTCACTGTGAGTGCTGATTCTCTCATTGTGTGTGATGAAACTGTCACTGTGTGAGTGCTGACAGTGTCACTGTGTGAGTACTGACACTCAATATGAGTGCTGACACTGTCACTGTGTGTGTGCTGATTCTCTCACTGTGCGAGTGTTGACACTGTCACTGTGTGAGTGCTGATACTAGCACTGTGTGTGCTGACACTGTCACTGTGTGAATGCTGACACTGTCAATGTGAGTGCTGACACTGTCACCGTCTGTGTGCTGATTCTCTCACTGTGCGAGTGTTGACACTGTCACTGTGTGAGTGCTGATACTGTGACTGTGAGTGCTGATTCTCTCACTGTGTGAATGTTGACACTGTCACTGTGTGAGTGCTGACACTGTGACTGTGAGTGCTGATTCTCTCACTGTGTGAGTGTTGACACTGTCACTGTGTGAGTGCTGACAGTGTCACTGTGTGAGTGCTGATACTGGCACTATGTGAGTGTTGACACTGTCACTGTGTGAGTCCTGACACTGTCACTGTGTCAGTGCTGACAATGTCACTGTGTGAGTGTTGACGCTGTCAGTGTGTGTGCAGACAGTGTAACTGTGTGAGTGCTGACATTGTGACAGTGAGTGCTGATTCTCTCACTGTCTGAGTGTTGACACTGTCACTGTGAGTGCTGACACTGTCACTGTGAGTGCTGATTCTCTCATTGCGCGAGTGTTGAAACTGTCACTGTGTGAGTGCTGACAGTGTCACTGTGTGAGTGCTGATACTAGCATTATGTGAGTGCTGACACTGTCACTGTGTGAGTGCTGACACTGTCAATGTGAGTGCTGACACTGTCACCGTGTGTGTGCTGACACTGTCACTGTTTGTGTGCTGACACTGTCACTGTGTGTGTTGACACTGTCACTGTGTCAGTGCTGATACTGTCACTGTGAGTGCTGACACTGTGTGTGTGCTGACATTATCACTGTGTGTTGACACTGTCACTGTGTGAGTGCTGACACTGTCACTGTGTGTATGCTGACACTGTTGTTTGTGCTGACAGTGTGTGTACTTACACTGCCCCTTTGAGTGCTGACACTGTCACTGTGAGTACTGACAATGTTACTGTGAGTACTGTCACTGTCAGTGTAGGTGGTATCTTCGTTGACACTGAAAGTGAATCTGAGTCATGACTATTGGATGCCTGGTCCCAATAAGAAGTCCCTCTGGTTGGAGATGTGCAGGAGTCATACGAATCCAGACGTGACTGTATTGTCAGCAGGTGTTTGGACTACACACCCACACACCTGACCCCAGATTCCCTATGTAAACATTAACAGGAAGGTTGCAGTATAGGGCTTGCCCTCGGCAGAGGCCTCCACCCATCTTAGCCTCTTACAAGTCTTCAGCCACACTCGCACAGAGTTGCTCTCTGGCCCACCCCACCAGGACGCAGAGCTGAGCTCGGACAAGGGTCCACTGCGGGGGAGTCCTGCTGACCTGGGGCCCTCAGATGCTCCGCACCAGCGACTAAGGATGTTCTGGGACCCTGACCAGGGGCGGGCCGTCCACACCAGGGTCCTCCACTCCAAGCCAGGATCACAGAGCAGGTCTTGGGTGGGGTCCTTCTCCCGGCTTGACAATAAACCTGAGCCCAGAGGCCCCGTGTCCATGTCAGTATGATGAAGGAAAGAAGCCCAAATTTGACTGGCTGCCCACCGAACATGGGCCAATGATGTGAGCTGTTGCAGTTTATGTTGGATCAACATTGAAAGTGCTGTTAACAGACTGTGCACGACACCCTGGTGTCTAAAGCTTATATTGGCAAGGATATTTTTTTTTTCTGTTTTTCTTTAAACACACACACACACACCATTTGTAAAAGTCCCTCCTTTGTTGAAGAGGACAAAAGGCAACTTCTGAACACGGAAGTCTGGTCTGCCGCCTTCTCTATACTCGGGGACACGACGAGATTATAAAAGATTTTGTGCTCTGAGAACTCAAACGGTTTAAGAGGACGTTAAACACTTTGTGTACTTGTTTTTTTTTTTGTCGTTCATGACACGGATCAGCGGCGACCTACAACCACAACATAAGCGGGGCCCTTCCGTCGTCAAGGCTTTCCTTCTCAAAGTTGAGGTGCAGGTACGTCCATTTTGTTTTAAGGTCTGAAGGTCAAAGGTTACCCAATCACGACCTCCTGTGTATAATACACGCACCATGAGAGGTGGATAGCATGATGTCACTTCCTGGTTACGCAACAGGGTCTGACCTCTTATCGTCCATCCCGCGATAGACCGTGAACAGCAGAGCGGCACGAACGCGGAGGGAAATGAAACCGGTGGGGTGGGGGGTTTAAAAAAAACCCATAAAATATGGCTCCCCGCATGGAGCGCAGGCGAATTCATTTTCTATTTACATCATCTGTGAGCTTTCGTGGACGGTGGCCTTGGCGAGCGGGGTCGGCCTTCCGCCCTGCACCTGCCCCGCAGCCGCCATTCCTGACGGAAGTGGAGAGGGTGTGTGTGCGTGTGTGTAGGGGTGGGGGGGGGCTCGGCCGAACGCGAGGGTCACCCCGAACCCGGGTGGACCCAACAAGAGCGGGGCGGGGGGGATGGGTGCTGAGGCGCCTCCGTTTGTCGTCAAGGGGGCGGCAGGCGTTTCCCTTCCGAGCCTACTACGAGGCTGCCGCCGCTTCCCCCTTCTTCCCGCCTCCTTCGTAGATACGGCAAAGTGGCGGGCCGGTGGTGAGGGGTGGTGAGGGGCAGAGGGTGGTGGTGGTGGTGGTGGGGTGGGGGGGGGGGGGGGGGGGGGAGTTGGGTGGGGAGGGCGGAAGGTTTCCTGGCACGAAGCTGGTCCCCGGACAACTTAGCAGCAAAAGGTCCCAAGCACGTTACCTCCAGACAGTTACGGACAGAGTCTGGTAAGGCAAGTCCAAGCACAGGTGACGAAGTCGAGGTCCCACCCTCCTTTGGTGGTCACGGTGAGAAGGGGACTTATCAAATAAGGCTCCTTCCACACACACACACACACACACACGCTAATCATTAACTTTAAGTGCTCGCTATTCCTGATCACTCTTAGCAGCAGGTGGCGTATTCGTGGCTCCGCCTCGTCCCCCTGCGGTTGCGTTTTCTGTTCAGAAGTTCTCGCAATGTGGGAGAGACGTTCAGGTTTTTTTCTGCCTGAGCGCCGCACAACTGGCGATTCCCGCCTCCATTGCGAGTTGGATATTGTGCAGGAACCTTCGTCAAGGCGGCGACATCTCTGTTTCCCCCCCCCCCAACACCCCAGGAAGAGGTGATGAATCCCCCACACCCCCCACCCCCCCCCCCCCCCCCCCGCAACGCCCGGGGTTGCAGGTGACGGAACAGGACGCCTCACTGATGAAGGAGTTGCACCTGGGGTTTGGAGAAGTCGGCTGGAGGTAGTAATTTATTGATCAGGCAGTTCCCAAGGTTTTTCTGTTGACAGTTTGATATGTCCGCCAGAGAGCGAGAGAGAGACAGAGAGAGAAATAAAAGGGACCGGTATCCCTGTTCCAACAAGGTTGGTCCTCTGTACAAATTACAGCCCTACATTTCAGAGGGAACGAAGGGCAACCTGCAAGCGGGTCTTTGGATTGCCCCCACTCCACTCCACCCCCCCCCCCCCACCCCCAAACGCCCCCACCCCTCACCCCCACTTTTTGTTTCAGAGACTGGTTACCAGTTGCATTTGTCCGTCACCTTCTGCGACAGAGTCATCCGCATTGACCGACACGATGTAGCCATCATTGCTGCCTCTCCTGGATTGGTAGTAGGTCTGCAGCTGGCTTCTGAACACCAGGTTGGGCCTGGAGCTGTAGTAGATCTCGTTGTTGCCCTGGGGACAGGGTACGGTTTCGCCGATCACCTCTGGGCTGCTGTCCGGGTAGGAGGAGTCTCTGAGGTTGGTCATGCTGGTGTAGAGGGAGTCTCTGTTTGGGGACGGCAGCTGCCCGTCCAACCCGTCCGTGATTTCGGCTGTGTAGCTCTCGGACTCCTCCAGCTCCGTGTCGCTCTGGTACAGCAGCGACTGGGCCCGCCGCAGGAGCAGCGGCTCCTCCAGGGCCTTGTACATCAGCTCGATCTCAATGGTGTCCTCCTGGGTCAGCGAGGGGGCGTCGGGGACGATGGCGTCGTCCTCGCTGCTGTTGGCCCCCCCTCCTCCCACTCCTCCTCCCCCGCCGCTGAGTGGTGCGCCCTGCTCGCCGGGGAGGGGCTTGCTGCCAGGTCGAAGGTTGTTGTGGACCAGCTCGGAGATGATCATCTTCTCGAAGGCGGCGTCGCTCAGGTTACGGCGGCAATCGGCGAGTGGGGTGCTGCTGTCGGTGGCGAAGTTATTGTTCCGGAAGGAGTAGCTGTTGTTGAAATTGCCGTTGAGTGGCAGTGTGTCCACTGCACACGGGTCCCTCGTGATGTTCACTGGGTGCTCTGCCAAAAAACAAAAACACAACATTGGTTGGAAGCTACATTTAAAACCAGTTGCAATTCTTGCCTCCACAACCCTCCCCCCCTGCCATTGTTTTTCCCCTAGCGTATGGCCCAATGTAGGGGGAAAGGTTAAGTCTTCATAGTCCATAGACTCCACAGTAGATGACTAAGGCTGATTTCCCCTTCAAGAGGGGGAGCTGACCGGAGGTGATTTAACCTGAGGATCACCACACCTCAGGCGAGGGGCGGGGTTGAACAGGCGACCCTTCATGAACAACCTCAGCAGGTACAGGGATCGAACCCGCGCAGTTGGCCTCGCTCAGCTTCACGAACCAGCCGTCCGGCCAACGGAGACAAACTGGGAGGAGGGTGGGAGAGTATGGAGTGAATGATTGAAAAAGCAAGGGGCGTGTTTGGGAAGGAAATGTGGAGCGACTGGGAAAGGATTGAGAACGGAATGGGAGTGATTCGGAATGGAATGGGGAACGATTGGGAATGATTAAGAATGTAATGGTTGAGAATGGGATTGAAATGCACGGGAAAGTGATTGGGAATTGCATGTGGATGATTGGGAATTCAATGGGAATGTGATTGGGTATGGAATGGGAAACGATTGGGAATGATTCGGAATGGATTGCGAGTGGAGAGGGAATTATTGGGAATAGAATGGGAATGATTGGGAAGGGCACGGGAAAGCGATTGAGAAAACATTTGGGCACTTCCTCCATCTGTGGCAAAACTGACTCTCATGTTTTACAGAAAGAGTTCTTGTCAATAGTGTGGGGCTCACTGTATTTTTTAGGAAATTCTGTTTGCTTTATGAGGTATAGGCAAGGAAGGAGATATTGCAATGTTTCCAGAAAAGTCAAAGGTTTCTGCAGCTAACCACCTTCTTGAGACTGACTGATAATCTGAAAATGTCTGCCAGCTCCACACACTGCATATGGCTGCCATCTTAGAACCG
This sequence comes from Scyliorhinus torazame, assembly GCF_047496885.1. NCBI lineage: Eukaryota > Metazoa > Chordata > Chondrichthyes > Carcharhiniformes > Scyliorhinidae > Scyliorhinus > Scyliorhinus torazame. The sequence goes on along the minus strand of NC_092733.1, from coordinate 29,561,491 downwards.
ATTGACACACTGCAAATGGCTGCCAGCTTCGTGAATGACACACTGCAAATGGTGGCAGTTTGGGACTGACACAATGCAAATGGCTGCCAGATTTGAGCCGACTGACACACTGCAAATGGCTCCCAGCTGGATTACTGACACACTGCAAATGGTTGCCAGCTTCGTGACTGACACACTGCAAATGGCTGCCAAATTTGAGCTGACTGACACGCTGCAAATGGCTCCCAGCTTCATTACTGACACACTGCAAATGGTTGCCAGTTTCATGACTGACACACTGCAAATGGCTGCTAGTTTCGTGACTGACCCACTGCAAATGGCTGCCAGTTTAGAATTGACTGACACTGCAAATGGCTGCCAGTTTTGTGACTGACCCACTGCAAATGGCTGCCAGTTTAGAATTGACTGACACACTGCAAATGGCTGCCAACGTCATGACTGACACACTGCAAACGGCTGCCAGCTTCATGATTGAAACACTGCAAAATGCTGCCAGCTGAGAACTGACTGACACACTGCAAATGGCTGCCAACTTCATATGACTGATACACTGCAAATGGCTGCCAGTTTTGTGACTGACCCACTGCAAATGGCTGCCAGTTTAGAATTGACTGGCACACTGCAAATGGCTGCCAACTTCATGACTGACACACTGCAAATGGCTGTCAGCTTTGTGACTGACACACTGCAAATGGCTGCCAGCTTCATGATTAACACACTGCAAATGGCTGCCAGGTTAGAACTGACTGATACACTGCAAATGGCTGCCAGTTTGGGACTGACATGCACACCACAAATGGCTAAGCAGCCAGAGGGGGGGGGGGGGGGGTCAATAAGGATATGCAAACTTAACTGGCGTACTTGTCTCTCTGTAGGTCCCTGTATGGAGAGAAGAGACAGGCAGTGAGATCGTAAAGTCAAATTCAATCAGGCATTTAATCACAGCATTAATTAAAAATGGAAACATATTTAAGCAGGGGCATAAGATGATCACCAGAAAGTTTAGTTAATTGTTAATCATGAACATAGACAGTTTCAGTGCTCGGGTAGCCACCATTAATTAATCAGCAATATGTCAATCCAACTACCTCACTAAGAATAGAGATCATTAACCAGGGGCCATCTGACCCACTAGGGACATGTTGCACAGGAACATAGAGGTCCCTGTAAGAGGTCATCCTCACAGGACTAGACAGATAGATGCAAGAAGGATGTTCCCGATGGTGGAAGTGTCCAGAACCAGGGGTCACAGTCTGAGGATACAGGGTAATCCGTTTAGGAGGTGAGGAGAAATCTCTTCACCCAGGGAAAGGTCGGCCTGTGGAATTCGTCACCACAGAAAGTAGTTGAGGCCAAAACATGGTAGGGCTGGATTCTCCGTCCCGTCGCGCCCGTTTGCTGGGGTGGCGCCGTCCCCGCCGGCAGCGGGATTTTCCGTCCCGGCAGCCGGCCAATGGGGTGTCCCCTTGTGGGCACCGCCATGCCGTCGGAAAATCCCCGGGAGTGCGCTGCCGGCGGAACGGAGGATCGCGCAGGCTGAGAATCCCACTGTGCATGCTTTCAGGAAGCAGTTAGATGTAGCAGTTGGGGTGAAGGGGTTCAAAGGGTATGGGGGGGGGGGGGCAGGAGACTGGGCTATTGAGTTGGACCATCAGCCATGATCGCATCGAATGGCGGTGCAGGCTCGAAGGGCCGAGTGGCCTCCTCCTGGTCCTATTTTCTATGTTTCTGAAAAATCCTATTTTAAGCTAAGTCATTGCTTCACTTTGTAAACGTGAAGCAATTCTTGCGATGTCCGATGAAGACTAAATATTGACCAGGATAGCGAGTTCTTCTTTGCAGAGTGCTGGAGAATATTCAAGCCCCTCAGGGAGGGCAGACAGGGCCTCGAAATCACCCCCCACCCACCCATGTAAAAGTCGGCAGGCACCTCCAACAGTGCAGCACCCCCTGAGCCCTGCGCTGGGGGGGGGGAGGTCAGCTGGACTTGATGCTTAAGTCCGTGGAGTGGGACTTAACAGTTATTCCTGCAGCATAGTCGCCTTCCTCGGCAGTTGGTGGAGAGAATGGCTTGTCAATGCATGGGCCTGTAACCAACATGCCCAATGGAGCAGGGCAGTTTGAATGGTAGGGAGCAAGACTTTTACTTGTTCAATGCGCAACGTGAACTTCAGATCTAGCAGGCGACTATGTGGGGGCTCTACGACTGGGGCTGAGAGGCCAGAAATAAGTTCCATCGCCAACCTGGTGAGCTGAAGACAGTGGGTGAGGGAGCACTGTAGCCAACGGACTCAGCCAATAGCGTGTTGTAGGGGCTGGCACCAGAACGAGGCTGTAGAACAGGATTGGTCAGCAGGTGATTGCCCATAGTTCCTAGTGAGGGGGGGGAAAAAGAGAAAAACAGTGTAACTTGGAGAAGAGGAAGTGAGGTAAGGACAGGAGGAAGTGAGGTAGGGATAGGAGGAAGTGAGGTAAGGACAGGAGGAAGTGAGGTAGGGACAAATGAGGTAGATACAGAAAGCCAAAAGCTAAATCCTGCAGACTCAGGAACACTCAAATTAAACAGAAAATAGTTACTTTTCAAGTTTCGGCAGAATAGTTTTGATGAAAGGTTTCTCGCTGTCTAGAGATTGAGGAAGTGAGGCACAAGGAGGAATTAAACCAAAGGGGATATGGGGATCGACTGGGAAGATAGAGGTGAGGAACGGTCATGACCTTATGGGATAGCAAAGCAGGAAAGAGGGCTAATTTGTACAGGTTCACCAATGATCTCTTTGTAATCTGTGGCCCTCCTTAAAAAGCCATGATCCTATGGATGATTTGTTTAAAGTTTCATTAATTCTCCCTCTTTTTATAGATTTGCCCCTCTGAACCACTAAATCTCTCTCTTTCAGTCTTCTCAATGTTTTATGATTTGCTGTGTGAATCCTCTCATTCTCCTACTGCAGGAGCATCTCACATTTCTCTGCCCTGAATTTCATTCAACATCTATCTGCCCAAAAGATGAACCTCCTGGGGGACACTTAGTCCTCACCCAGCTTCCCTATTTCTGTGTTGTTTAAACATTTTGACCCCTTTACCTCGGTCCAGAATGCCGTACGTTAGTGAAACGTTTCCTCAGCCAGATGGGGGGAAATTGGTGATGTGATGCTTTGGTTGACGTTTTGTAGAAAAATGTTGCGTGTACAGATATTGTGGTGCAGTGGGTAGTTTCACTGACTCTGGGCTTGAGCACTCCCCCCTCCCCTCCCCGCCCCCCCCCCCCCCCAACCCCTGGGATTAGATGGTCAAGGAAGGTGGGTTTGCCACACACCCAAACAGGTTGAGCATCAACCTGCAAATCCTTCCAGCGCGCGTCAATAGCTGACAGGAAGAGCGGTAGGGCACGGCACGAGTGGGCGACACGGCGGCACAGTGGTTAGCACTGCTGCCTCACAGCGCCAGGGACCCGGGTTCGATTCCAACCTCGGGTGACCGTCTGTATGGAGTTTCCACGTTCTCCCCGTGTCTGCGTGGGTTTCCTCCGGGTGCTCCGGTTTCCTCCCACAAGTCCAAAGATGTGCGGGTTAGGTGGATTGGCCACGCTAAATTGGCCCTAGGTAGTGTTATGGGGATAGTGTAGGGTTTGGGGCCCAGGCAGGGTGCTCTTTCAGAGGGTCGTTGTAGACGCGATGGGCCGAATGGCCTCCTTCTGCACTGTAGGGTTTCTATGATTCGATGAGGGATTTCTGGTCAGCCCTGTGATGAAAAGAATGTTGTAGATTCCACCATCACAATAGCTCCAGGCTACGACAGGCGTGTAAAAGTGCATGTTGCCCTGGTAACCCAGACTCCCCCGAGTGACCTATGATGTAGCACCACCACAACTGATCACTACAACTTGGTTAGCTTGTCATACATAGCGGAGAATAATCCTGGACGACTTTCTCCAAGACGCTAGTGATCAAGGTCGTCCAAGCTCAGGGACCCATCGGCCTTGGAGGGGGTGATGTGCGATTCACCAGCAACGGGACTGGAATTAGAAGGGTTAAATTATGAGGGCAGGCTGCATAGAATCTCCTCAAAGATTAAGGAGTGAGCTAATGGGGAGTTTAAGGATCTGGGAGGGGTAAGTAAAGAAAAGTCTGGTGGTGATTTAACCTGAGGGTCAGCACACCTCAGGCGAGGGACAAGATTGAGAAGGAGCGGCCTTCACGAATAACCGGTACGGGAATCGAACCCGCACTGCTGGCCTCGCTTATCATGACCCAGCTGTCCAACCAATTGAGCTAAACCGGTAGATTCGGGGTCGGAGGAGGCATCAACTGAAAATTTACATTGGTAGATCTTTGTTGGACAAGGCTACTAAGCAGTATGGAACCAAGACGGGTAGAGTTAAACTGCAGACCAACAACTGAATTAGTGCAACAGGCCTGAAGGGCTGAATCGGCTCCTCCTGATCATCGTAGCACAGCGGTTAGCACTGTTGCTTCGCAGCTCCAGGGTCCCAGGTTCGATTCCTGGCTTGGGGCACTGTCTGTGCGGAGTCTGCACGTTCTCCCCGTGTGTGCGTGGGTTTCCTCCGGGTGCTCCGGTTTCCTCCCACAAGTCCTGAAAGACGTGCTTGTTAGGTGAATTGGACATTCTGAATTCTCCCTCTGTGTTACCCGAACAGGCGCCGGAGTGTGACGACTCGGGGATTTACACAGTAACCTAATTGCAGTGTTAATGTAAGCCGACGTGTGACACTAATAATAATAAAGATAAAGACTTGAGTGCCCGGATGTGTCAGGTTGCTAAACTAACAGATATTAGTGCCCGAATTTCCAACCTTATTCACCATTGAGGAAAGAGTGTTGAGGACATAGCCCTTTTCAAACCGTCAAACTTGACAAATGAGTATGACTTGAGTCACGTTCTGTTCAAGGGCCAGACTGCAGGGAAGGATAGCTGGGAATAGCCTTTCCTCGTCCCGTCTGTGTCCAGTCTTCCCTCCTTCACTGGCATTTAAGGGCACTAGCATTATCTGGAACAATTCTGCCACTTCCATATGGACAACTGACCCCCCCCCCCCCCCCACCCTTTCACCCCCACATTCATGAATGCCTATCCAGGTTCCGTGAGCCCCACTCATGCGACCTGTTCGGAAGCTCACCTCTGTTTAGGGTCGGCGTGCTATTGATGTCCCCCGCCATGAAGGAAGATTCCGACTGCTTCCGAACCGTATCGTTCCACATCCTCCGGATCCGACTCTGCAAGCGGAGGTCGCGGTCCGTTAGTTCAGGGCATGAAACTTTGCGACTGGTGGTGGGGGGGGTGGGGTGGGGTGGTGGAGAACCATAGCACAGGTGGAGAAACAGACTGGCAGTAGCAGACAATCCTCTTCGAGCAAACTACAGCAAAACGCCAAAGAGACAAAATAACCCGAAAACCCTTGGCTTCCCATTTACGGCTTGGGGACGTTGACCAGCGATCCCCTGAGGAATGGCTATCCTCCAGGAATGCCCGCTCTACGAGTTCCTAAACTGTGGGATGAGGGATGATCTTTCGCAACTTCAGGACATCACAAACCACCTCGTAGCAAATGAAGCATTGAACTGTTTGACTGAAGGAAATGCGACAACCAATTTGTGCACAGCAAGCTCCCACTAACAGCAGTTTGATAATGACCAGATAATCTGTTAGTTAGCGGTTTTGGCTCTGGGCTAAATATTGGGTCCAGACACCAGGGGTTTTACTTTTCTACCACAGCATCTTTGATATCGGAGAGGATAGATTGGTTCAAAACTCTCTTGTAAGAGTGTGAGTCAGTCTGAATTACACGTGTAGATTTATGGACTTGTGACTCAGAGAGTACAGCACTGAGCCGCAGTGATGCCGAACACCCATTGCCGATTCTCGGCTCGATCAGGTGGATCCTGGGCTGGATCTATTTCCTGGGGCACACAGGGTGTTCTTAGAAGGAAGTGGGCAGCAATGAAATGGCGGGGTTAAAATGGATCCTGCAGAACAGTCGACCACCAAATTTTGGGCGGGCAGTGGGATTGTCGTTCTTACAAATGCCCCTTTCGCCCTGAGGGGGCGGCACAGTGGCACAGCGGTTAGCCCCGCTGCCCCACAGCGCTAGGGACCCGGGTTCGAGTCCGGCCTTCTACACTGTAGATTCTATGATTCTACGATTCTATGACTGACTGTGTGGAGTTCCACGTTCTCCCCGTGGCTGCGTAGGTTTCCTCCGGGTGCTCCACAGGCTAGGTGGATTGGCCATCGTAAAATTGCCGCCTTAGTGTCCAGGGATATGCAGGTGAGGTAGGGTCACAGTGTTACGGTGATAGGGCGGGGGAGTTGGGTAAGGTGCTCTTTAAAAGGGCCGGTGCGGACTCAATGGGCCGTAGGCCTCCTCCTGCACTGTCGGGATGTGTTGGTGGAAGGGGTAAAGAGATGGTCACGACCCTCGCGCTACATTTTCTAACGAGCACTGGTTAAACCTCCATCTTATTCGCGGTGTCTCCTGGCCCCAGTACAATGCCTGCAGATATCTAAAACCTCCTCGCCACATTATCTTAATAAGTATGAATATCTTATCCGTCCCTTTGTCTCATTATACTGGGCTTTGGGTTAAACCATGCTTCATTCCGATCCAGGTAACTCCCCGGACCCTCTCTAATGCATGCAGGGAGGTTTACCACCTCGCCATTACATTGAAACAGACCCCTCACCCTTAAGTCAGCAGTAACTCTCGTTGGGTGCCATTGTGCTTCCTACCAGTAGCCAACGCACCTTGCACAGGTACGCATGAGGGTAACTAAACTCCCTGAAGGAGATGCGGGACAAACACAGTACAGAGCAGAGACAAGGACAGAGCACTGCACCGCTAAAGCACGGGTTGGGGGCATTGGGAAGTCAGAACATAACACATCACCATGTTTTCTCAGACGATGGCTCCGAGCATCCATTTAAATAAAAAAGAACTGGTGTGAATTATTGATTCAAGAATGGCTACAACAGATTTATAAAACTTATTTATTCTTTCATGAGACATGGGGGTCGCTGGATAGTCCAGCATTTATTGCCCATCCCTAATTGCCCTTGAGAAGTTGGTGGCTGAGAATTCAGCTAACAACAGGCCCGAGGCTGCAGCGTTCAGCTAACAACAGGGCCGAGGCTGCAGCGTTCAGCTAACAACAGGCCCGAGGCTGAGAATTCAGCTAACAACAGGCCCGAGGCTGCAGCGTTCAGCTAACAACAGGGCCGAGGCTGCAGCGTTCAGCTAACAACAGGCCCGAGGCTGAGAATTCAGCTAACAACAGGCCCGAGGCTGCAGCGTTCAGCTAACAACAGGCCCGAGGCTGCAGCGTTCAGCTAACAACAGGCCCGAGGCTGAGAATTCAGCTAACAACAGGCCCGAGGCTGCAGCGTTCAGCTAACAACAGGCCCGAGGCTGCAGCGTTCAGCTAACAACAGGCCCGAGGCTGCAGCATTTAGCTAACAACAGGTCTGAGGCTGCAGCGTTCAGCTAACAACAGGGCCGAGGCTGAGTTCAGCTAACAACAGGCCCGAGGCTGCAGCGTTCAGCTAACAACAGGCCTGAGGCTGCAGCATTTAGCTAACAACAGGTCTGAGGCTGCAGCGTTCAGCTAACAACAGGGCCGAGGCTGAGTTCAGCTAACAACAGGCCCGAGGCTGAGTTCAGCTAACAACAGGCCCGAGGCTGCAGCGTTCAGCTAACAACAGGCCCGAGGCTGCAGCATTTAGCTAACAACAGGTCTGAGGCTGCAGCGTTCAGCTAACAACAGGGCCGAGGCTGAGTTCAGCTAACAACAGTCCCGAGGCTGAGTTCAGCTAACAACAGGGTCGAGGCTGCAGCATTTAGCTAACAACAGGGCCGAGGCTGAGAATTCAGCTAACAACAGGCCCGAGGCTGCAGCGTTCAGCTAACAACAGGGCCGAGGCTGAGAATTCAGCTAACATCAGGCCTGAGGCTGCAGCGTTCAGCTAACAACAGGGCCGAGGCTGAGTTCAGCTAACAACGGGCTTGAGGCTGCAGTGTTCAGCTAACAACAGGCCCGAGGCTGCAGCATTTAGCTAACAACAGGCTTGAGGCTGCAGCGTTCAGCTAACAAGAGGCCAGAGGCTGAGAATTCAGCTATCAACAGGCCTGAGGCTGCAACATTCAGTTAACAACAGGCCTGAAGTTAAGAATTCAGCTAACAACAGGTTTGAAGTTGATAAATCAGCTAACAACGGGCCCGATGTTGAGAATTCAGCTAACAACAGGCCTGCAATTGAAAATTGAGCTAACAACATACCGAGGCTGCAAATTCAGTGAGTAACAGGCCTGAGGCTGCAGCATTCAGCTAATAACAGGCCCAAGGCTGAGAATTGAGCTAAAAACAAGCCTGAGGCTGCAGCATCCTCTTGCAACAAGCCCAAGGCTGCAGCATCCTCTTAGTAATAGGCCCAAAGCTGCAGCATTCAGTTAACAACAGGCCTGAGGCTGCAGCATCCACTTGGCACAAGCCCAAAGCTGCAGCACCCCCTTAGTAATAGGACCAAAGTTGCAGCATTCAGCTAACAACAGGGCTAAAGCTGCAACATTCAGCTAACATCAGGCCAAAGGCTGCAGGATTCAGTTAACAACAGGCCCGAGGCTGAGAATTCAGCGAACAACAGGCCCGAGGCTGAGAATTCAGCTATCAACAGGCCCGAGGCTGAGAATTCAGTTAACAACAGGCCCGAGGCTGCAGCATTCAGCGAACAACAGGCCCGAGGCTGAGAATTCAGCGAACAACAGGCCCGAGGCTGAGAATTCAGTTAACAACAGGCCCGAGACTAAGATTTCAGCGAACAACAGACCCAAGGCTGCTGAAACCCCTAGCAACAGGCCTAAGGCTACAGCATCCTAGCAACAAGCGAGGACTGTACTTTTGGCCCAGCAAGAATCTGGAGAACATGGGTAGATTATCTGGGAAGTGGAGTGTATAAGTTGGGCAGCCATTTCAACATCTGTGAAGAGTGAGCTACTTTTGAAGCCAGGTATAAATTTGATTGGTTTGGAACAAATTGATCAAGTTAATCACTTTCTGTGACTGCCCTATGCTGGTGGCCATAAGCCAACTAACTGGAAGCAAGTTTTAGGCCTGGGGTTATCCTCAATGCTAGAAGCAAGGTGCTCCCCATGTCATTAGGGGGCAGTTTCTGGGAAGGAGAGGTTATCACCACACATTAGGAAGGGTGTAATGTATTAAGACCTGGTTGCAGGTTAGTATTTACATTGGGGCCGAGCATGTTTTTTATTCATTCACAGGATATGGGCATCACTGGCGAGGCCAGCATTTATTGCCCATTCTTAATTGCCCTTGGGAAGCTGGTGGTGAGCCGCTGCAGTCCCTGTGATTTAGGTACACCCACAGATCTGTTAGGGAGGGATATCCAGGATTTTGATCGAGTGACATTGAGGACTAACTGGCAAATCTTTACACTGGGGCCTAGCTGGTTGGTATTTACATTTGGACCTGACGGCATTGGGGCCTAGCTGAACAGTATTTACACTGGGGCCTAGCTGAACAGTACTTACATTGGGGCCTAGCTGGTCAGTGTTTACATTGGGGCCTGACTGCATTGGGGCCTAGCTGCTCAGTGTTTACATTGGGGCCTGACTGCATTGGGGCCTAGCTGGTCAGTGTTTACATTGGGGTCTGACTGAATTGGGGCCTAGCTGGACAATATTCACATTGCAGGCTGGCTGGTCAGTGTTTATATTGGGGCCTGACTGTATTGGGGCCTAGCTGAACAGTATTTACATTGGGGCCTAGCTGGTCAGTGTTTACATTGGGGTCTGACTGCATTGGGGCCTAGCTGGGCAGTATTCACATTGCGGCCTAGCTGGTCAGTGCTTATATTGGGGCCTGACTGCATTGGGGCCTAGCTGGTCGTTGTTACATTGGAGCCTAATTGCGGAAGAACCAATCGTCTGAGAAAACGGAAAACAACACAATTCAACCAGACACGACCCTGTCAAAAAATGACCTTTTCAGCCATCCTCCTGCTCGCCGCAGCGTTCTGTACCTGAGTACCAGTGTAGTACCGGCTGCTGTTCCGGATGGTGGACGTCTTTAGGTTGCCGTGGGAGACGCCGGCAGTGGGGCGGCTGCAGCAGTGAGCATGCCGCAGGCACTTACTGTACTCCTTGTGCACCTGGGGAGGGGGGGGGGGGGAAACCAGAGAGAGAGAATAAAAATTAATTTATAATAGAACAGGCAGCAGAAGGGTGACCCCTGAATTTTAAAATGGTGCCCCCTAGCTCTGGGCTCACCCACAAGAGGAAACATCCTTTCCTCGTCAAGATGGCTACAAAGGATTGGAATATTGGGGGGTACCGGGCAGCAGGTGGCAATGTTGGGCGAGAGCATGGGGTGAGGGGGGGGGGGGACTGCTTGGCTCCTGTGGGCCCCTCCCTGCAGCGAGCGGTGCTTTTGACAAGCTGAGGGACAGAGCCTGATGTCATGAGATCAGGCAGAAAGCAGTCTGGCCTAATCCAGCCCCTGAGGGTGGCTAATGTGTCAGGAAGGTGTGATGATATCATGGTTGTGTTGTGATTCACCGACTGACCACTAGGAGTCTCATCAGTATATACGAGAATGTTAGAGTCAGGTGACCTCAGACTGACTGGAGGGATCTGGAAGAGGGAGGTTGCTTATGCATGTTCATACTGTTATTCATCTGTTGTTTTGTATGTAGTTGACCCACAGTTAATGTTAATAAATCATTTTTAGCTTTAGTTACAAGTAATATAAATCAGGCCATCTGACAAGGACATTAAAGAAGGGAATTGGAAGCCTAGTCAAGGCTGGCTGGCCATATCCCTGTCTGGGAAGCCTCATGAAAGAGAGGGTGGGACTAGAGACCAGAGCAGGACTGCAGCCAGGAGCTGGGGAGCAGAACACGGCGGGAGTTTGGTGAGTAAAGCAAATGTTGCTACGACTATACAGCCTATTGGGGAGACTTCACCTGGAGTGTTGGTCTCCTGACCCAAGAAAGGGGATGCTGCCCTTGAGGGAGTGCAGCAAGGTTCACTAGGCTGGTGGCTGTGATGAGGGGATTGCCCTTGGGAGGCACTGAATAGACTAGGCCGATATTTCCTGATGTTCAGAAGAGATCATCTGATGGAAAGAAGTGACGTTCTCAGCGGACTTGACGGGTCAAATGCTGAGAAGATGTTTCCCTTGACTGGGGAAACTAGAACACGGGTTCACAGCCTTCGAATAGGGGGTCGGCCATTTAAGACCGATATAAGGAGAAATCTCTTCACTTGAAGGTGTTATTGGCAACTACCAAGGGTGACTTGTACACAGGCACAGAGTTTCTATCGAAAGTTGTTCACACTCTGGATCGTGGGTTCTCTCTGGCCAGAATCCCACTCCCCGGGCTTATTCCTCATTGGCCAGGGTTCGCTCTCGCATGATAGGCCCCGAGCCAGTCATGTGAACTGCCGGGGCCCGCCCCTTAAAGGGGCCACGCTACCACAGAAGGATTGCAGATCTTTGGAATTCTCTACCGCAGGGACAGCTGTGGGAGCTCCGTCATTTCGGGTTTATTCGAGAGAGAGGTGGACAGCTGTTTGCGCGCTGTGGGAAATGGGGATAGAGCAGGAAGGTGGAGTTGAGCTTGGGTCTTACTGTATGAGGGCCAGTTCGGGCTGGAAGGGCCAAATGGCCTACACCCTGTAGTGATATTCAGATATCAATATACATGATCAATGTATGTAAATGTAGTACAATCATTTCAACACTAGATGTCTCAAAGTCAGATACTATGGGGGCGATTCTCCGAGCCCCGTGCCGGAGACGCCCCGACGCCGGCGCGCGATTCTCTGAGATGCGGAGAATCGGCTCCATTTGCGCCGTCGCGTTTGGCGCGGCGCCGGCCGCGGGCCGCTGGGAATCGGCGGTGCCACCGATTCTCCGGCCTGGAGGGGCCGAGTAGCCGTGCGGATACCACAGAGTTCCGCCGGCGCCGTTCACCACGGTCGGGGGGGGGGGGGGGGGGCGGCCTGTGGTGTTTGGGTGGAGGGGGGGGGCTCCTTCACCGGCGGGAGCCTCCGATGGGGCCTGGCCCACGACCGGGGCTCGCCAATCGGCGGGCTGGCCTCTCCCCCCCCCCCCCCCCCCCCCCGCCGGGCCTACTTCCCGGCCCCTGAACACCGACGCCATGTTGAGTCGGGGCCGGCGCGCTAAGGAAGTCCCCCGCGCGCACGCGCAGTTTGGCACGGCGCCCATTTGGAGCCGGGAACGGAGGCTGGAGCGGCATGAACCGCTCCAGCGCCGTGCTGGCCCCCTGTGGGGGACAGAATAGGTCGTACCCGGGCCCGGTTCGCGCCGTCGTGAAACGCAACAGCGTTCACGACGGCGCGAACACTTGGGCTCCATTTGGGAGAATTGCCCCCTATAAGAACGGATTCCCGCTCTTTTTAGTCAGTTAGAGAATGTGATCCAGAACAGTGAACAAGCAAGGCATAGAGTGAGAGAAGTTGGAACTAGTTTGTTATAATGGTGTATAGTCATATAGTTATCTGTATTGTACTTTATTTCTTTATAGTTAGTTTAGTATTGAGTAAAAGGGCGCACAGTTTATTATTTTATTACTCATTAAATAGTTCATCTTTCAACAAGAAGACTATTGGTCATTGTATCATCCTGATGGATTCAAGAGTAATATATATATTTTAGATATGTCATTATTTAAAATATAGCATAGTACCAGCGAGTTTTAAATCTTTTGAGAAAGACTAATGAAGGTTTAGTCCAGGAAAGAAGAAAAAAGAAAAAACAGATTCAGCTATTCAACTATAGCAATCATCGCAACTTTGAAAACATCGATGCAAACAACCTATCAATGGACCAAGTTCAAGCACCAAGACATCTAAAGACCACTGGTAAATTAAATTTAAATTGGACCTTGTTCAAGCAACAATTTCAACTTTACCTAGAAGCTGGTGATTTAAGTGCAGCACCTGAAACTGGAAGAATTGCGTTATTTCTGTCCCTGGCAGGACAGCAAGCAATCAAAATATTCAACTCATTTAATTTTAGTGCTGGTGAAGATAAAACTAAATTTGATCAAGTGATAGCGAAGTTTGCTGAACATTGCGAAGTGCAGACAAATGTGATTTTAGAACGGCTGAAATTTCATCGGGGAATTCAAAAAACTGGTGAACCTGTGAATAATTTCATCACAGGTCTCGAGCTCTTAGCCAAAACGTGTAACTATGAAAATCTACATGATTCACTTGTCAGAGATCAAATAGTACATGGTATACTTGATGATCATGTCAGAGAAGCGTTAATTCGTCAAAATGATTTAACTCCACAAATTGCGATTGACAAATGTATATCAGCAGAACAGACCAGGAGCCAGTATCGAGCATTTTATCCCAATGAAAAAAGCGTGAATCTCTACCACGAGGCAGAGAAAATTAAAATGGTGTGGCAAGCAAAGCGGAAATCTGTAAGGGACGGAAGCTATCCTCGGCAAGCATTTTCAAGCTCTGCACATGTGCACTATGCATTAAAATGCTTGGGGTGGGGGTGGGGGGGGGGGGGTGGGGGGTTGGGGGGGGGGCATTGGGGGGGTGGAAGAGGCATCAGTGCAAGAATGGGAACTAATTGGCAGCCGAGTGCTAACCTTCATGGTTTTCTTCCCACAAGCCCAGGAACTTTGTCAGTCAATGGAACAAAGATGTAAAGCAGCTTCCTTTGACTTGGCGATTCAGAGACGCTGAGAACCTCCACTTCAGGCAGAGAATGAACGGTGGCCAAATGTTCAGCTGGACAATGTTCATCAGACCCGTTCCACTTTTGTAACTGGCGGGCGTTCTGCTCCGACCCCTCCCCCCCCCACCACGTACACACCACAGAACTCGCTCGCCATCCCACAGACCCCAGCAAACCGGCCGCAAGGAACTAGGGGGGAAATTTATCCTCACTGCTTCAGAGCAAATTGAGTTACTCAGATGGCAGGCCGACGGGGCAATTAAGGCATTTGCCTCTGGTTTGTTAAGCAGCAGCTGTCACCAGGCTGGGAGCTGGGAGAGGCGCCAGGCTGGTGGGCACGGTGCCAGCCTCATTATTTCAAATCTGTTGTTTGCCCGGCATTGGTGACAGTCCACAGTCCGAACCCTTCTCACCCTCTCTGCCTGGGGGCCGCTCGACTCCCCCTCCCCCCTCGCAACCCCCCTTCCCTATCCCTGTAATCTCCTCCAGACCCTCCGAAGTTTCTGCGCCCCCTCCCCTGTTATTCTTGCGCATCCTCGATTTTCCTTGCTCCTCCACCTGCCACCTGTGCCTTTTAGACAAGGCGCTAGACAAATGCAGGTTTGTTGTCGTTGTTGAAACATAATAAAGATCATGTGGTTTACAGAGGAAATATTAACAATGGGTGATGCTATAAAATGGGTTGCAATTAGTTGCTCAAAATGGGTTCTATTTAATTGGCGTGCAATTGCACGCCCAGCCCAACTTTCAATGGACATCAATAAACATTGGCTATCACCCGGTTTACAGGCTTGCCTCAAAGTTATAATTTTACGACAAGGTTTGTGACCAGCAATAGGAAATCATAGAATCCTTACATTGTAGAAGGAGGCCATTCAGCCCATCGGGTCTGCACCGACCCTCTGAAAGAGCACCGTACCTAGGCCCACACCTCCACCCAATCCACGTAACCCCACCTAACCTGCACATCCCTGGACACCAAGGGGCAATTTATCACGGCCAATCCATCTAACCTGCACGTCTTTGGACTGTGGGAGGAAACCGGAGCACCCGGAGGAAACCCACGCAGACACGGGGAGAACGTGCAGACTCCGCACAGACAGTGACCCGAGCCGGGAATCGAACCCAGGACCCTGGAGCTGTGAGGCAGCAGTGCTAACCATTGTGCCACCACAAACAGTGAGAATTATGTGTCAGAACCTTATCATTTGCATCATTCGCTGAAGGCAACCGATCTTGAATATGGGAACAGGAGTAGGTCATTGGGCCCCACCAGCCCGCTCTCTTATTTATCTAGCGCCTGGTAGATCTTCTACCTCAAGACCATCTTCCTGCTCTGTCCCTTCATGTCATCGGTATCTAGAATTAAATCAACCTCCGCTTTGGACATGCTCACTGTTTGACCATCCGCAACCCTCAGGGGTGGAGGATTCCAAAGATTCAACTTTGAGTCAAGGAATTCCTCCCCCTCAGAGTCCTAAATGGCCTGCCCCTTATTGTGAGGATGGGGGAGACTCCAGACCCCCCCCCCCCTAATCAGGGGCCAAATCCTTGCAGCAGCCACTCTGTGGAGCCCCGTAAGGATTTTGTCTGCTGGTGACTAACAGGAAGCTGCCTGTGATAGACTACGACCTTAGTGCCATCTGCTACTGAGGATGGTGCCAGCAGTTTGCATGACACGTTCCCAGATTGGCGATGCCTGGATCAAACTCGACCAAATGGCGTTCCAATGGATTGCAGTGAGTAAAACCCTTTCATTCCCCTCCATTGTACAGAATCCCAGTGGATCAAACCCTTTCACTCACACTTCTTCCCTAAATCTACTCTTTCACGCGATATGGGCACCTTTGGCTAGATCAGCATACGCTGCCCATCCCTGAGTGCTCCAGAGATTTGCACATTTGGCTTACAGATCCTGCCGGTTGCACACTCGCGGTGCGGGTGAACGGAAATGTATTGGTCATGGAGCTCAAAACTGGAGCTGCAGTTTCCGTTGTGAGAAAGCAAACTTTCAGCCGCATATAGAAGGGGGGGGGGTACAGAAATTGGGTGTAAGTGATACTGAGGCAAGATTGGTCATTTATACCGATGAACCGTTGGTCACCGTGGGAACCACCATAACCTCAGCCGGCCTGAAGGATTGGATCATCCGGCCTGTGCGTTTCATATATTGGGTGACGCTCGTGTTTCCCGTGCTAAAGCAGGACAAGACAGTCCGGTTATGGGCTTCTCCTTGGATCGTTACCCGATGCCTCGCATTGAAGACCTTTATGCTAAATTGGCCGGCGGACTCTCGTTCACTAAACTCGATATGAGTCATGCATATTTACAGCTCAAATTAGACTCGGCCTCTCAAAAATACATACCAATAAACATGCATTGAGGCTTGTATGAATACACCTGGCTACACTCCAGTGTGTCGTCGACATTTGCCATAGTCCAGAGGTGATGGAGGACATTCTGCGTGGACCTTGCCGAATACGAGCTCCCCCGTCAGGGGAGTGGAAAATTCTAAACCATGTATGATTCTCTCTTGTATAAGTCGGCCTGTTTTGGTACCATTGCGAGAGAGCTGGCTGGGATGTTTTGTGTATTGTAAATAATAGTTCATCGGAATAAAATTTCATTACATTTAAACTACTTGGTGTGAACTCCTTTGCGGTCTACAAAAGAAACCAATCGTAGGGCAAGTTTGGCTTGGTGAGGCAGCCAATCACAGTGCTAGTACATCTGGTTGGTGCAGCCAATCACAGTGCTAGTACGTCTGCTTGAGGCAGCCAATCACAGTGCTAGAATGCCTGGTTGAGACAGCCAATCACAGTGCTCATACGACTGGTTGAGGCAGCCAATCACAGTGCTAATACGTCTGGTTGCCGCAGCCAATCACAGTGCTAGTATGCCTGGTTGCGACAGCCAATCACAGTGCCCGTACGCCTGGTTGAGGCAGCCAATCACAGTGCTTGTACACCTGGTTGAGGCAGCCAATCACAGTGCTAGTACACCTGGTTGAGACAGCCAATCACAGTGCTAGTATGCCTGGTTGCGACAGCCAATCACAGTGCTAGTACACCTGGTTGAGGCAGCCAATCACAGTGCTAGTACACCTGGTTGAGGCAGCCAATCACAGTGCTAGTATGCCTGGTTGCGACAGCCAATCACAGTGCTAGTACACCTGGTTGAGGCAGCCAATCACAGTGCTAGTACACCTGGTTGAGGCAGCCAATCACAGTGCTAGTATACCTGGTTGAGGCAGCCAATCACAGTGCTAGTATGCCTGGTTGCGACAGCCAATCACAGTACTATTTGACCTCATTGGTACAGCCAATCGCAGTGCAAGTATGCCCGTTTGCAGCCGCCAATCATGTTCATGGACTTGCTTGACGCAGCCTATCACAAGCAGCCTCTTGTGCCTGGGGCATGTTGAGGGAGCCAATGCCTGGGGAGACTGGGAATTGAACCTGGATTCCTTAGTGTCCTAGAAGGGGTGGGAAAATAGGATATGTTAATGTTGACGTAGAGATGATGATGTTCCATTGACACAAGTCATTCATGCGTTAGAGTCTCTCTCGCTCTTGCGAGAGAGAGGTTGGAATCATGCCTGAGAGTTCTGTGCCTACTCTGTAACCTGATTAACAGTGCTGCACAGGAAGACATGCTCAGCAGATGCCAGAGTCTGTCCACAATCTGCCTGAGCAACATAGCTCACGCCTGGAATCCAAGACAGACGGACTGAAACCCAGAATATGATAACGTTCAGAGTCTAAAATTAATGATCTAATTCTGCCACAATGCTGCGCTGTGAGTACAGTAGATCGGACAGTAAAGCTGACCTTTGCGAATGCCATTGGCACACGAAGAGAGGAACATTTAGCTCCTGAAGCCTGCTCCACTATTGTTTTTTATTCGTTCATGAGATGTGGGCGTCGCTGGCTCGGCCAGCATTTATTGCCTGAGGGCCTGGAGTTACATGTAGGCCAGACCGGGTAAGGACGGCAGATTTCCTTCCCCGCAGGACAGGAGTGAACCCGATGGGATTTTACGACAGTCGACAATGGTTTTCATGGTCATCGTTAGACGTTTAATGAGATCGCGGCTGTGGTTCAGATTTAAGGGTCATAATTCATCTAGCATCAATTGCAGTTTACTGGAGACAGCGTCAAACTTCTGTCGCTCCTTGTGTGTAGAAGGCTCAGCACATTTTAGGTCAAAATCCTGCACCTGCCCCCGCCAAGCCTCCCGGTTCAAAAAGGAAGCCACCGCCTTCTCAAGGGCAATAAGGGATGGGCAATAGTTGCACAGGAATTGCCTAGGAAGTTCAAACCATCGATGGGTCATTACCCTGCATTTGGAACCATTTTATACTCCGATTTAATCACAGACTTGTGGTGGTTCTGACTCTCTTAGCGGAATAGTTACCCAGGAAAGGTTAGAAGGATTAAAACCACTTCTAACTGCTGAATAATTATACCAATGATCCCCTTGGATCTCCCAATGAAACCTCAACTAACACCCCAACCACTGGCCGATAATAATAATCTTTATTACTGTCACAGGTTCACTGCAATGAAGTTACTTTGAAAAGCCCCTAGTCGCCACATTCCGGTGCCTGTTCGGGTACACTGAGGGAGAATTCAGAATGTCCAGTTCACCTAACAAGCACGTCTTTTGGGACTTGACTATCCCCCAACAACTCCTGCCCGGCAGCTCCCCCCCCTTACTGACCACCCAACTTCCTACCTTCTCTCTGGCTTTTGAAAGCGACTGGGGCCTATACGTTTACCTGCTTTACGGCAGCTAGCACCGTAAGAAGCATGGCTTTGTTCCCCCCAGTGCTGCTGCCTTAGACGGAGAGGATTCCTCATGTAGCTGTGCCGCGCATTTCCCGGTAGGCCTGAGTTGAAAGGTCAGACGGGGAATGTGAAGCTCCCGTCCAAGGTGACGAAGAAGAACAAAGAACAAAGAAATGTACAGCACAGGAACAGGCTCTTCGGCCCTCCAAGCCCGTGCCGACCATGCTGCCCGACTAAACTACAATCGTCTACACTTCCTGGGTCCGTATCCCTCTATTCCCATCCCCAGAAGGGAGCGGATTGGCAATCCGACTGTGGTCGCTACTCCTCCGCAGCTTTGGCCCAAAGTGTTTCCGAATGATCGCCACTGGACGGTCCGCCTCCAATTTACACTGTGCCCCCTCGTCCCCCATTTCCCAGCCGGCAGAAATGGTTTCCCTCTCCACGCCCTGCCTGTTCCCGTGCAAATCACACCACACCCCTCAAAATTCCAGGGAACCTTCCGGGAGATTAAATTCAAAGTCTTTACGAGGAGCCTTACTTTCTTCTGGAGAGCGCAGTGAAAAATGAAGATGAACATTCCCTGGAAGGCGTTGAATGTCGTGAAGAGGTAGGCCATCACCATGGATTCTTCGTTGATAAACATCAGGCCAAATGCCCAGGTAAGACCCAGCAGGAAAAGGAGAGCGATGGCGCCCAATGCCCAGGACCTAAGAGACATCACAAAGAAGATTCAGTTAGTGTCTGCAAACAGAGTGACAAGAGGATCTTCGTAAGCGGGGAGGGAAAGGCGGTCTCGTAACTTTGAAGTGACTTCAAGAGAAGGTGGTTATAATTTCAGCAAACAGAGGTACTCGCCTGTAAAATGTTATCATTCATGAAGCTGCTTAATCCCAAAAGGCACAGGGACTGGGGAGACTAACACCAGAATCGCCTTTGCAAACACAACTGGTACTCAAATTGATTTGGGCGAATGAAGGGGATACAATACAGCAGCAGATCTCAAACTGAATATTTAGGTGGAAGAGTAAGTTGGCCTTATTCCTGATTTTAATCCTCCCTGGCTGTAACCAGTTTGATTGGTGCCTGCTTGATTGGCACCCCTTGCACAAACATTCACTCCCTCCACCACCGACGCACAGTGGCAGCCGTCTGTACCCTCTACAAGATGCACTGCAGTAACTCGCCAAGGCTCCTTAGGCAGCACCTTCCAAACCCACCACCGCTACCATCTAGAAGGACAAGAGCAGCAGATATCTGGAAACCCCACCACCTGGAAGTTCCCCTCCAAGTCACTCACATCCTGACTTGGAAATATATCGCCGTTCCGTCACTGTCACTGGGTCAAAATCCTGGAACTCCCTCCCTAACAGCACAGTGGGTGTACCTACACATGGACTGCAGCGGATCAAGAAATCAGCTCACCACCACCTTCTCAAAGGGCAATTAGGGATGGGCAATAAATGCTGGTCTAGCCGACGAGGCCCTCCTTCCGTAAATGAATTAAAAAAATAAACTCCTCGATACACTTCCAGAGGCTAAGGAAAGACTTGGCGAGGGGAGACGGATTCTGTGAACCTGGAGGAGCAGTCACACGTGAACCGATAGCTGAATGGATGTGGGAGTGACCTCTGTGGGGAGCAGGGAGTAAATGACGTTGCCCAGGGCTCGAGAGAACAGTCACGTCCTCCGTTGCAGAGTCGGACACTCACCCCGGGGCGGGTCCTTTGTAATCGCACCATCCATCGTGCTCCAGATAGTTTCTGAGACAGACGATCTGGTCATTATCAGGTTGCGGTGCGTGGAATCATGCTGTGCACAAAATGGCTGCCATGTTTTCTACATTTCAAAAAGTGAATTCAAGTACTTCTTTGGCATGTTCCGAAGTCAAGGAATGTGCTACAGAAATATATTTCTGCCTTTATTTTGTTTTAAGTTTGGATTTTAGATTATAGAGTTGCAATTTAAAAAAATATATAAATTTGGAGTACCCAATTCATTTTTTCCCAATTAAGGGGCAATTTAACGTGGCCAATCCACCTAGCCTGCACATCTTTGGGTTGCGGGGGTTTAACCCGCGCAGATACGGGGAAACTCCACACGGACAGTGACCCAGGGACGGGATCGAACCTGGGACCTCGGCGCTGTGAGGCAGCAGGGCTAACCCACTGTGCCACCGTGCCGCCAAGAGTTGCAATGTCCATTGAACTCAGCGTAGATAATTCCGAACTAGAATGAGGGTAAATTTGCTTAACTTTACAAGGCTGTTTCCCAAAGTTGATAGACCTACCCCTACATGGGTGGACAACTCAAGCTCATAACACACCTGACCTCACCTGTCCTACTGTCCCGGGAACAGAAGGCAATAGACAGGGTTACTTCGCGCCATGTGTGGAGGAGGAATCTGTATATCGTCGACCTTTTTCTATATATGCAACAGAATCCGATTTTCGAATCTGAACTGCATCCCTAATCATTGTTTAGATTCCCAAGGCATTAGAGAGTCCGACAATCTTCCCATGGCCCACCAGAAGTGAAAGATGGCATAGGGAAAAGGGAAGGAAGAGCAGATTGACAGGCAGCCATCCTGATCCCTGCTACTCAGAGATATCCCTGTAAGTTCGGCACCAACTGGACTGAACCCATTGCTTCGAACCACTGACAATCGCGATAAGGTGCTGATAGGCTGACGGTGGATGTGTGGCCTGTCGTGTTATCATGGTTGTGTTGTAATGCGCCGACTGACCACGAGGAGCGTCACTAATATATAAGTGAATGTCAGAGTCAGCTGGCCTCAGACTGGCTGGAGGAAGATGAAGAGAGAGGTTGCTTCGCATGATTTTACTGTTTCTCAACTGTTGTCTTGTATATAGTTTACCCACAGTTAAAGTTAATAAATCGTTTATAACTTTAGCTACAAGTGTTCTTGTAGTAAATCAGGCCATCCGATGAGAACATTACATGGACCTGCCTCCACTGGGCTGAAGGACGTCAGGAAAACAACTCCACCCCTCATCCACCACCTTGATGTTAGCACCCGTGGAAAGGTTATTTCCCATTTTGACATTTTGTGTGACGGGTTCATCCTGTCGGCAGTGGTATATGGAGTGGGAATGGGAGAACTTGGTGTCTCACACTTCACAGGAGGCCATTTAGCCCATCATGCCTGTGGCTATCCCTTGAAAGAGCTATCTAATTGCTCCCACTCCCCACCACCCCTGCCCTTCCCCCAGAGCCCATTGATCAAATTCCGTCTTGAAAGTTACTATTGAATCTACTCCCAGGCAGCATGTTCCAGATCGTAACAACTTACCTATTCCTTCTCCCTATTTAATTTGCTAACTTGTGTCCTCTGGTTACTGACCTTCCTACGAATGGAAACAGGTTCCCCAACCCCCAACCTATCCTATCAAGACTTTATAATTTTGACCACATCTATTTCATCTCCCCTCAATGTCCACTTCTCAAATGAGACCAATTGCTGCCTCTTCATGTTACTGAAGCCCCTCATCTTTGGTGTCTAAAAGGGTAAATGTTCTCTGCACCCTTGCCAAAGGCCTAGACATATTTTCTAATGCGTGATGCCCAGAATTGGACACAATACTCCAACTTATGTATTTCTTGTGCTTTCTGATTCTTGGCCAACAGTGACTGACACCTACGAGGAAACAGGGTGTGATGGTTAGTACCACATGAAGGGATTGTAGCGGAGAGGATGGGCTGCACTAGGGTTGACATTGTAACACTAGAGCTTACTTGAGAAACGGTTTGTTGTCCTCATATCTACAGAAGCAAAGAAAAGAGGTTCCGTTAGCATACGCACCAGTGGCGGGCGATCACATCAACACTTTTACAATGGCTCTGTGTAACCCAAGTCCCAGCAGTCTGCACCCAAAACCAGGGAGCTGCTCAATGGCCAACTTCAGCCTTAAACATCTGGCCATCTCTCTGACAGATGTTCCCGTGTGACGTAGTTGGCAGGAGACTCGGAAAGTTGAAGTTCCCCGTGCCGTTGTACCTAATTCTGCAGAGGCGCTTGCAATCCTTGCATGTCTAGTCCTGGAGAAAGGGTTGAAACTCGGACTCACAGCTGGCAATGGGGGCGGGCGGGGTGTGGGTGGGGGTCAGGTGAGATGACACTCCCATGTGCTCCTGCCTCCCCACTACAACAGCGGACCACATATCTGATAGGGCAGGCGGTGCTGCTGTTGGATTCAAGAGAAATTACAGCCCAGAGGCAGGCCATTCGGCCCAACTGCTCCACGCTGGAGATGTTGCTCCACTCAAAGGCAAATCCCAACCTACTTCATCTCATCCCATCAGCATCTTCATCCTTTCCCTTCTCCGTCATGTGTTTGTCAGACTTCCCTTAAAAGTTATCTATGCTATTCACCGCAATACTCCTTGCGGTAACAAGTGTCACATTCTGAGCTCCCTCTGGGGGAAGATGCTTCTCCTGACTTCCATGTTCGGTTTTCTTCGGTTCCTGACGCTAGTTCAGCTTATCCCCTTCAAATGGAAATGGCCTGAGAAGCACTTTCGTCAGGTCCTCTATCAGGTCACCCCACACCGCTCCCACTTCACCCTCCTCCACACATCCTGGTGAATTTGCAGCATATGGGATTCAGCGTCCAGGACTGGTGCTTACACAGTCTCCGGGTGACAAAGACTAAGAGGTACGCAGCCCACCCGGGGTCTTAATGGGCTCAGAATCATAGAATCCTAAAACACAGAGGGAGGCTGTTCAGCCCTTTGTACCAGTTTCAGCTCTTTGAGAGCGTTATCCAGTGAGATTCATGACTACCCTCTTTCCCCGTGTATCCAATTCAAGCATGTATCCAATTCCCTTTTGAAAGTTCCTATTGGTGCCGATTTTGCGCCCTGGACAGCCGTCAGCGGGATTGGCGTCGCAGCTGGAAGATACCGTGAGAGTCGGGGAGTTTGAACCCTCTGCTGATCGGGCCGCCATCTTTGAAGGGCAGACTCTCTGACAAAGTGTGAGAAAATTCCGCCGATCAGATCTGCTTCCATCGCCCTTTCAAACAGCGCCTTCCAGCTCCTAACAACGCGCTGTGATTATTTTCCTTCGCTGTTCTCCTTTTGCCAATTATCTTAATTCTACTGATTACTGCCAGCGGAAGCAATTTATCCTCAATGATTCTGTCAAAAACTTTCACCTCCATCACACTCCCTCCTTAATTTCTTAAACTAAACAATTCCACCTTCAATTGTGAAACAATTGCTTCACAGCTCCAGGGTCCCAGGTTCGATTCCCGGCTTGGGTCACTGTCTGTGCGGAGTCTGCACATCCTCCCCGTGTGTGCGTGGGTTTCCTCCGGGTGCTCCGGTTTCCCCCCACAGTCCAAAGATGTGCAGGTTAGGTGGATTGGCCATGATAAATTGCCCTTAGTGTCCAAAATTGCCCTTAGTGTTGGGTGGGGTTACTGGGTTATGGGGATAGGGTGGAGGTGTTGACCTTGGGTAGGGTGCTCTTTCCAAGAGTCGGTGCAGACTCGACGGACCGAATGGCCTCCTTCTGCACTGTAAATTCTATGTTAATCTATGATTCTCCAGGCCCTGCACAACACTGACGTCCCTGTATCTATACAGGCCTCCGACACCCTTCCTAAGTGTGGTGCATAGAGTAGCCACGATAATCTAGTGAGCGGTTAACCAGTGATTTATAAAGGTAAGATTTAATAAGGTAAAGGAGACATAGATTGGGCAATGTGTCCCTTGGAGGATTATACAGTCTCCTTGGATGCACATAACCCCCTCAGTGTGGTTCGTGAGATGTGCCACATTCCTGGGCCATTGTTGCTGTCACGCAAGGGAGCAGGTCAGCACAGAACCTTCCAAGGAAACACGGCCGGCTGCACTTCAACAAAATCTAATCTAATCCACCACGACCATGTTTTTTGGGGGGGGGTGGAGATTAAGGACTGAGTCATCGCACTGATTTTTGACTTCTGGGTTCACATCCAGTCCAGAGACATTAAGAGGGTTAAAGCACGGGATTCGGAGCATTGCCGATCCAAGACATCCTAATTATAGGTGGATAAGAAATGTCACAAAGAAACAGGAGGAAGGTTGATTTCTGAAATTAGGGTTAGCGGTTGTTGGGACAGTGCAGAGGGAGCTTTACTCTGTATCTATCCCCGTGTTGTACCTGTCCTGGGAGTGTTTGATGGGGACAGTGCAGAGGGAGCTTTACTCTGTATCTAACCCCGTGCTGTACCTGTCCTGGGAGTGTTTGATGGGGGCAGTGTAGAGGGAGCTTTACTCTGTATCTAACCCCGTGCTGGACCTGTCCTGGGAGTGATTGATGGGGACAGTGCAGAGGGAGCTTTACTCTGTATCTATCCCCGTGTTGTACCTGTCCTGGGAGTGTTTGATGGGGACAGTGTAGAGGGAGCTTTACTCTGTATCTAACCCCGTGCTGTACCTGTCCTGGGAGTGATTGATGGGGACAGTGCAGAGGGAGCTTTACTCTGTATCTATCCCCGTGTTGTACCTGTCCTGGGAGTGTTTGATGGGGATAGTGTAGAGGGAGCTTTACTCTGTATCTAACCCCGTGCTGTACCTGTCCTGGGAGTGTTTGATGGGGGCAGTGTAGAGGAAGCCTTACTCTGTATCTAACCCGTGCTGTACATGTCCTGGGTGTGTTTGATGGGGACAGTCCAGAGGGAGCTTTACTTTATATTTAACCCCGTGCTGTACCAGTCCTGCGAGTGTTTGATGGGGACAGTGTAGAGGGAGCATTACTCTGTAACTAACACCATGCTGTACCTGTCCTGGGAGTGTTTGGTGGGGACAGTGTAGAGGGAGTTTTACTCTGTATCTAACCCTGTGCTGTACCTATCCTGGGAGTGTTTGATGGGGACAGTGTAGAGGGAGCTTTACTCTGTATCAAACCCTGTGCTCTACCTCTCCTGGGAGTGTTTGATGGGGACAGTGTAGAGGGAGCTTTACTCTGTATCTAACCCCGTGCTGTACCTGTCCTGGGAATGTTTGATGGGGACAGTGTAGAGGGAGCTTTACTCTGTATCTAACCCCGTGCTGTACCTCTCCTGGGAGTGTTTGATGGGGACAGTGTAGAGGGAGCTTTACTCTGTATCTAACCCCGTGCTGTACCTGTCCTGGGAATGTTTGATGGGGACAGTGTAGAGGGAACTTTACTCTGTACCTGAGACCTTGCTGTACCTGTCCTGGAAGTGTTTGATGCGGACAGTGCAGAAGGAGCTTTACTCTGTACCTAACACCGCGCTGTACCTGCCCTGGGTGTGTTTGATGGGGACAGTGTGGAGGGAGCTTTACTCTATATTTAACCCCGTGCGGTACCTGTCCTGGGAATGTTTGATGGGACAGTGTAGAGGGAGCTTTACTCTGTATCTAACCCCGTGCTGTACCTGTCCAGGGAGTGTTTGATGGGACAGTGTAGAGGGAGCTTTACTCTGTATCTAACCCCGTGCTGTACCTGTCCTGGGAGTGTTTGATGGGACAATGTCGAGGGAGCTTTACTCTGTATCTAACCCCATGCTGTACCTGTCCTGGGAATGTTTGATGGGGACAGTGTAGAGGGAGCTTTACTCTTTATCTAACCCCGTGCTGTACCTGTCCTGGGAGTGTTTGATGGGGACAGTGCAGATGGAGCTTTACCCTGTATCTAACCCCGTGCTGTACCTGTCCTGGAAGTGTTTGATGTGGACAGTGTAGAGGGAGCTTTACTCTGTATCTAACCCCGTGCTGTACCTGTCCTGGGAGTGTTTGATGGGGACAGTGTAGAGGGAGCTTTACTCTGTATCTAACCCCATGCTGTACCAGTCCTGGGAGTGTTTGATGGGGACAGTGTAGTGGGAGCTTTATTCCGTATCTAACCCCGTGCTGTACCTGTCCTGGGAGTGATTGATGGGGACAGTGTAGAGGGAGCTTTTCTCTGTATCTAACCCCGTGCTGTACCTGTCCTGGGAGTATTTGATGGGGACAGTGTAGAGGGAGCTTTACTCTGTATCTAACCCCGTGCTGTATCTGTCCTGGTAGTGTTTGATGGGACAGTGTAGAGGGAGCTTTACTCTGTGTCTAACCCCGTGCTGTATCTGTCCTGGTAGTGTTTGATGGGACAGTGTAGAGAGAGCTTTACTCTGTATCTAACCCCATGCTGTACCTGTCCTGGGAGTGTTTGATGGGGACAGTGTAGAGGGAGCTTTACTCTGTAACTAACCCGTGCTGTACCTGTCCTGGGAGTGTTTGATGGGGACAGTGTAGAGGGAGCTTTACTCTGTATCTAACCCCATGCTGTACCTGCCCTGGGAGTGTTTGATGGGGACAGTGTAGAGGGAGCTTTACTCTGTATCTAACCCTGTGCTGTACCTGCCCTGGGAGTGTTTGATGGAGACAGTGTAGAGGAAGCTTTACTCTGTATCTAACTCCGTGCTGTACCTGTCCTGGGAGTGTTTGATGGGGACAGTGTAGAGAGAGCTTTACTCTGTATCTAACCCTGTGCTGTACCTGTCCTGGGAGTGTTTGATGGGGACAGTGTAGAGGGAGCTTTACTCTGTGTCTAACCCCGTGCTGTACCTGTCCTGGGAGTGTTTGATGGGGGACAGTGTCGAGGGAGCTTTACTCTGTATCTAACCCCGTGCGGTACCTGTCCTGGTCGTGTTTGATGGGACAGTGTCGAGGGAGCTTTACTCTGTATCAAGCCCCGTATTGCACCTGTCCTGGGAGTGTTTGATGGGACAGTGTAGAGAGAGCTTTACTCTGTATCTAACCCTGTGCTCTACCTGTCCTGTGAGTGTTTGATGGGGACAGTGCAGATGGAGCTTTACCCTATATCTAACCCCGTGCTGTACCTGTCCTGGGAGTGTTTGATGGGACAGTGTCGAGGGAGCTTTACTCTGTATCAAGCCCCGTGCTGTACCTGTCCTGTGAGTGTTTGATGGGGACAGTGTAGAGGGAGCTTTACTCTGTATCTAACCCCGTGCTGTACCTGTCCTGTGAGTGTTTGATGGGGACAGTGTAGAGGGAGCTTTACTCTGTATCTAACCCCGTGCTGTATCTGTCCTGGTAGTGTTTGATGGGACAGTGTAGAGAGAGCTTTACTCTGTATCTAACCCCGTGCTGTGCCTGTCCTGGGAGTGTTTGATGTGGACAGTGTAGAGGGAGCTTTACTCTGTATCTAACCCCGTGCTGTACCTGTCCTGGGAGTGTTTGATGGGGACAGTGTAGAGGGAGCTTTACTCTGTATCTAACACCGTGCTGTATCTGTCCTGGTAGTGTTTGATGGGACAGTGTAGAGGGAGCTTTACTCTGTGTCTAACCCCGTGCTGTATCTGTCCTGTTGTGTTTGATGGGACAGTGTAGAGAGAGCTTTACTCTGTATCTAACCCCATGCTGTACCTGTCCTGGGAGTGTTTGATGGGGACAGTGTAGAGGGAGCTTTACTCTGTAACTAACTCGTGCTGTACCTGTCCTGGGACTGTTTGATGGGGACAGTGTAGAGGGAGCTTCACTCTGTATCTAACCCCATGCTGTACCTGCCCTGGGAGTGTTTGATGGGGACAGTGTTGAGGGAGCTTTACTCTGTATCTAACCCTGGGCTGTACCTGTCCTGGGAGTGTTTGATGGAGACAGTGTAGAGGGAGCTTTACTCTGTATCTAACCCCGTGCTGCACCTGTCCTGGGAGTGTTTGATGGGGACAGTGTAGAGGGAGCTTTACTCTGTATCAAGCCCCGTATTGCTCCTGTCATGGGAGTGTTTGATGGGGATAGTGTAGAGGGAGCTTTACTCTGTATCTAACCCCGTGCTGTACCTGTCCTGTGAGTGTTTGATGGAGACAGTGTAGAGGGAGCTTTACTCTGTATCTAACTCCGTGCTGTACCTGTCCTGGGAGTGTTTGATGGGGACAGTGTAGAGGGAGCTTTACTCTGTATCTAACCCCGTGCTGTACCTGTCCTGGGAGTGTTTGATGGGGACAGTGTAGAGGGAGCTTTACTCTGTATCTAACCCTGTGCTGTACCTGTCCTGGTCGTGTTTGATGGGACAGTGTCGAGGGAGCTTTACTCTGTATCTAACCCCGTGCTGTACCTGTCCTGGGAGTGTTTGATGGGACAGTGTCGAGGGAGCTTTACTCTGTAACACGTCCCGTACTGCACCTGTCATGGGAGTGTTTTATTTTAACACTGGCTGCAAAAACTAGAAAAGTTTTCTTTATTCAACACATTACTTACTGACAGAAGTATATTAAAAAATATATAAGTTTGTATATAAATATAAGAAAGTTCAACAATTAAAGATCAAATTTCCCTCTTGTCGTTAGCAATCTTTTTTTTGTTAATATCCTAAATGATGTTCAACTGGAAACACAAATTCTTCAGAACAGTTCCCGTGCAAAGAGGGCTATGTTGTGGCATTGTTTAAGGTGCATGGTCGATCGTGTGGTTTAATGACTCGTCGGTGTTCAAACATAAATAAACACAGAAGGTTCTGGAAAAACTTGGCAGGTCTGGCAGCATCTGTGAAGAGAGAAACCGAGTTAACATTTCGAGTCAGTGTGACTCTTTCCCCGAGTTCTCCAGCTAAAGCCTGCCTGACCCAACCATATAGAACCATAGAATCCCTACAGTGCAGCAAGAGGCCATTCGGCCCATCGTGACTGCACTGACCCCTCCGAAAGAGCAACCTGCCCAGACCCACTCCCTGCCCTCCTCCATAATCCCACCTAACCTGGACACTAAGGGGCAATTTATCAAGGCCGACCCACCTAACCTGCACATCTTTGGACTGTGGGAGGAAACCAGAGCACCCGGAGGAAACCCACGCAGACGCGGGGAGACCTGCAGACTCCACACAGGCAGTGACCCATGACCGGAATTGAACCCGTGTCCCTGGCGCTGTGAGGTAGTAGTGCTGACCACTGTGCCACCATGCAGCCCAAACATTGCCTTCGGCCTATGGAAATGGAGGCGGTGAGGAGTTAAAAAAATGTTGAGTTCAACACCTCTGCTGTTAATGCCCTGTTGCCAACCCACTTTATAATTTATATCCCCATCAGCCATGGTAACGTGCTTAAGCCAGGATTGATCCTGAAACAGGAAAGGTTGAGGGGAGATTTAATAGAGATGTTTAAAATGACCCGGCGCTTTGATGGAATCCAGTAGCAGAATGGTGGGTCACCAGTCGACAATGATTTATGGATAATTGACAGAAGAGGCACATGGGAATGTGAGGGGAAAGGTTTCTCTAACGCTGTTAGAGTTAGGCTGGTCTGGAAATCATTGTTCTAAAAGGGCGGTGGAAGCAGACTTAACAACAACTTTCAAACAGGAATTGGATGAATACTGGAAAAGGAATCAAAATGCATGGATGTGGGGCTGCAGGCAGAGGACGGGGGCTAACTGGGGAGCTCTTTCAGGCAATGGGCTGAATGGCCTCCTCTGGCTCCGGAAGATTCTCAGCCGGTTCCCGCAGTCGAAAGTGGCAAAGGCCCATTGGGTTACACAGACACACCCAGCACAGATAACACAGCGATATCATTTATAAACAGCAGTGAACGCAATGGAGTGAAATGTTAAAATTTGCAATACAGCAACACATGGGGCATCAGTGCCGACTCACTCCACAAGCATGTGAGCAGCTCAAACCTGGGGCTTCTTCACCACCGCACTCTCTCTTTAAGGCTTTTTCAATAAGAATATCACATTTCCCTTTCCAATTTATTTTCTGTAACTGACTAAATTGTCATACTTTCCTGGGAGAAAGAAGGACCTCTTTTATACACCACATTCTCTGGGCCTCACAGAAACACCCACACCCACCGACGCCTGCACACACACACAAGCGCACACACAAAGAAATGCCTGCACACACACGCACAGATACCTGCACACACATGCACACACGCACAGATGCCTGCACACATGCACACACGCACAGACGCCTGCACACACACACACGTAAACACAGACGCCTGCACACACACCCACGTAAACACAGGCGCCTGCACACACACCCACACACAGACGCCTGCACACACACCCACACACAGACGCCTGCACACACACCCACACACAGACGCCTGCACACACACCCACACACAGACGCCTGCACACACACCCACACACAGACGCCTGCACACACACCCACACACAGACGCCTGCACACACACCCACACACAGACGCCTGCACACACACCCACACACAGACGCCTGCACACACACCCACACACAGACGCCTGCACACACACCCACACACAGACGCCTGCACACACACCCACACACAGACGCCTGCACACACATATGCACACGCCTAATCAGTGGATTATTTCGAACAGAATGCTCACCTCCACTATTCAGGAATTGCCTCCAATGGATATGGTTGTTTAATGGGACTCTGGATGTCAGAGTGTGGCTTAGTTGGAGGGGGTGCGATATCCTGGTAGTTTTTAAAAATTATTTTTGATGGGATGTGGGCGTTGCTGGCTGTATCAGCATATGTTACCCATCCCTAATTGCCCTTGAACCGAGCGGCTTGCTGGGCCATTTCAGAGGGGCAGTTAAGAGTCAACCAAATCGCTGTGGGTCTGGAGTCACTTAGGTTCCTTAGGCAGCACCTTCCAAACCCAAGACCGCTACCATGTAGAAGGACAAGAGCAACAGAGACCTGGGAACCCCACCACCTGGAGGCTCCCCTCCAAGTCACTCACCATCCCGACTTGCAAATATATCGGCCGTTCCTTCACTGTCGCTGGGGCAGAATCCTGGAGCTCCCTCCCTAACAGCACAGTGGGTGTACCTACACCACATGGACTGCAGCGGCTCAAGGTGGCGGCTCACCCACCACCTTCTCAAGGGCGACGAGGAATGGACAATAAATGCTGGGCCTAACCAGTGACGCCCACATCCCGCAAATTAATAAAACAGAATGTAGGCCAGATCAGGTAAGAAGGGCAGATTTCCTTCTATAAAGGACATGAGTGAACCGGGTGGGCTTTTGGAACAATCAATGATAATTTTATAGTCACCATGGCGGAGACTCACGCGCTCACTCACACAATACTCACTCACCGGCACACACACACTCAACACAAACACATCACACATAGTGGCGTAGTGGTATTGTCGCTAGAATAATAATCCAGAGACCCAGGGTAATGCTCTGGGGACCTAGGTTCAAATCCCGCCACGGCAGATGGTGGAATTCGAATTCAAGAAAGAAAATACGGAATTAAAAGTCTAACGATGACCATGTCGATTGTCATTAAAGAAAATCCCCATCTGGTTCACTAATGTTCTTTCGGAAAGGAAATCAGCCATCCTTACCCGGTCTGGCCTACTCTTAAGTGCCCTCAGGGGTGGGCAATGAAGCGGCGCCCATATCTCAGAAACGAATAAAGGGAAAAAAAAAAACAGACACCAATTCGCTCACTCACACACACCAGCTCCCAACTCTCAGTCTCACTCTACTTCGGACACAGTTTCCCAATAGCCACCCACCATGTGGACCATGGATTGGCTGCTGGTCGTTGCGTAGTCGCGATCGGCCATTTTGTGTCCGTAACCAAGCGTGGCTGGATAATGGACAATCATCCTGGTTAAGGTCAAAGGGCACAGGCGAACCAGTCTGCCAGTCATGTGACCGTGCTGGGGACAAACATTCCTGGGATGTTGGCAACCAGCTCCAGGAAATTGGGACCACCGGGGCGGGGGGGGGGGGGGGGGGGGATAATAGATTGGCTTAACCTTGCTACCAACGCGGGAGGTTCCCCCCACCCCCTCCCCCTCCCCCATGGGTGGCCAAGACTTTATCTTCCCCTGACTGCCAGAGGGGCATGTGGGGGAAACTTGGCCAGTGCCTCAGCTCTGCTGGGGAGGTCTTCCAACCATCTCAAGCCCAATCTCAAACCGCTGAACGCTGTGTTCTTGACGTGACGTCAGCAAGTACGGAGTGGGGGGGGGGGGGGGTTAAGGAAGACCGCACACTTTCATGTCAAGGGAACCTAGATCAAACACCCAAGGGAGAAAGGAATAGAATGCTGATTAGGTGAGAGATACGAGGGTAGAGATCAAACTCTGGTTGGGTTGAATAATCGGTTTCCTGTCCCGTTGAGTTCTGTATAATTCTATCAATTTCATCACAGTCTCTGCTAAAAAGCCTTAAGGAATCAAGACAGCCCCAGATACTTAGCAAGCATGAAGAAAAAGCCAGCCTAGCATGGTTTGTGGTGACAATTGAGGCTCGTGTGCAACACATCCATTAGATTCGCGAGTTCAGCATAAGCTCCAAATGCTTCATGTTTGTCACTTTACATCATCCGTTCCTGATAGACCACTTTGTGCCTTTTACCTCCAGCTCAGCCCACACACGAAGGGGAAACCACATCAAATCCCAGAATTATTTAGGGCGTTGGATAAGGATCCAAGGCCAATGGCGTTGGGGTACAAGTCAGCCATGATCAGATTGAATGACGGAACAGGGTCTGAATGCCCTGCCCTCCTGTACCTACGATGCTCTTAGCCGAAGCTGCTTTCACACCAGGGTTATTGCCAGGGTCGCTGGTCCCGGTGTGAGGTTCACAAGGGCAATCCCGAATTAGCGGGGTAGCACAGCGGTTAGCACAGTTGCTTCGCAGCTCCAGGGTCCCAGGCTCGATTCCCGGCTTGGGTCGCTGTCTGTGCGGAGTCTGCACGTTCTCCCCCCCGTGTCTGCGTGGGTTTCCTCCGGGTGCTCCGGTTTCCTCCTACAGCCCAGAGGTGTGCGGGTTAGGTGGATTGGCCACGCTAAATTGCCCTTAGTGCCCCAAAAAATAAAGGTTTAGCTGGGGTTACTGGGACAGGGTGGAGGTGTGGGCTTAAGTAGGGTGCTCTTTCCAAGGGCTGGTGCAGCCTCAATGGGCCGAATGGCCTCCTTCTGCCCTGTAAATTCTATGAAACCGGCCGCTTCGCTGAAGGCAATAGCCCAGGGTTTGTGGCACCGTCAGATCCATTCTGAGGCGGTGGGCCAGGATTTTGGTGCCAAAAGAACCAACTTTAATTATCTGCATGACACTTCTCCACATCGTCAACCGTGTTTGGGTTTCTAATCTGTTTGCTCGACTGTTCCTGGGGCGTCGTCCAACGTCCCGAGCTGCCAATGCAGGCTAGTGGAGCACAATGTCAACGTGCAGAGAGAGAGGGGGGTGGAGAAGCAGAGAGGGTAGGGAGAGAAATCTGGGCCTAGTCAGCTGAGGGCACACACCCTAATCGTCAAGTGGAGGGAAAGGAGGATCCACAAGACAGCAAGCTCCAAGGATTGGCAAGCTCTCTTGAGGGTTGTCGGGGGTTACAGAGACAAGGACAAGGCTGAAGGAGAGACTTTAAACACAAGGACGGGAATTTTAAAGGTGTTTTAATTGTAAGTATTTTTCAGGTATTGGGGACCAGCACAGGAGAGTGAGGTAACAGCGTGCAAGACGCGGTGGTCAGGGGACGAGGGTTAATTTTTTACGCAGAGGGTAGTGGGTGCCTGGAACTCGCTGCCGGAGGAGGTGGTGGAAGCAGGGACGATAGGGACATTTAAGGGGCATCTTGACAAATACATGAATAGGATGGGAATACAGGGATACGGACCCAGGAAGAGTAGAAGATTTTAGTTTAGACGGGCAGCATGGTCGGCACAGGCTTGGAGGGCCGAAGGGCCTGTTCCTGTGCTGTACTTTTCTTTGTTCTTTGATACAGGCAGCAGGGTTTTGGGCAAGCCTAGGTTTTGAAGGCTGGGATGGTTGGTTGGGTTGCCAACTGTGATTAATTGTATTCCTGGAGGTTTCGAGCATCAAATTAGGGGCAGCAGCAGGCCATTCGGCCCCTTGACCCTTTCATCCCATGACTTGCCTCACCGTCCAGCCATGAGTCAGCCATCTTTGTGACGCAGGGCCTTCCTGATCCAATTGCGAAGCAAGAAAGATTCATTACCCAATTGTATAATGCTGGGCAGTCAGCGCCAAACCCCCCCCCCCCCCCGCCCCCCCCCACCCCCCCACAACACCATTTTCAATACTTTTACATCTGGTGACGAGAAAAGTTGAAAGAAAAATGAAAATAAAAGTCTTTTTAAATGCCCCGATGACCTTTTTCTCCGGGGTCACACACAGCGGTGTCCTGGAGCCTGGTCTTCAATGCCTGGAGGCTCCAGGCCACTTGTAGAGGGTTGGTAACATTAAGGATTGGTGAATATTACAGGAAAATGGGAGGTGCAAAGATTGAACAGTTTAGGCCTAAACTCTCTCGAGTTCAGAAGAATGAGGGGCGATCAAATTGAGGTAAAAGGAATGGATAAGTTGACGTGGAGCGAACACTTCCTCTGCTGGAGCATTCTAAAACGAGAGGTTGCGGTCTTAGAATAAGTACTTCTCCCAAAGGGATGTGAATCTGTAAATTTACAGCGCTCCGAAAGCTCGTGATAGCGAAACACACCTGTTGGGACTTTAACCTGGTGTTGTAAGACTTCTTACTGTAAATTTAAGGAGGAGTTAGACAGGTTTTAAAATCGGCAACGGGTTGCAGGCTTACGGAGAACAGGCAGGACAGCGGAGTCGAGGCCGGGATGGGATCAGACATGTTCACAATGGGGGTGTTTAGGC
This sequence comes from Scyliorhinus torazame, assembly GCF_047496885.1. Classification (NCBI taxonomy): domain Eukaryota; kingdom Metazoa; phylum Chordata; class Chondrichthyes; order Carcharhiniformes; family Scyliorhinidae; genus Scyliorhinus; species Scyliorhinus torazame. Next base: position 29,526,334 of record NC_092733.1, on the reverse strand, counting down.
TAAATTGCTCCCGTTCCGAGCTCATGTGTTCTAGGGAGGAGATGCTCTGGCTGGTTTTGCAATCCAGCTCTTGGTCTGTAACATTGTAGGTAGCAGATGAGGAACAGACCAGCCAGGAGAGAATGGGGAAATCGGTTCGATGGGCCGAATGGCCTAATTCTGCTCCTATATCTTATGAACTTGTGAATGTAAAGATAAAAGGATAGAGAGGCGGTTGGGGGGGGCGCGGTCGGTCAGTCCTTGTCAATGGGCCAATGTTTGTGGGGGAGGGGAGTGAGTAAACCGGTTTGGAGGTGGAGGGGACATGAAGCTGCGAACCAGGTTACACTTGAAGCTGGACTTCAGAAACGATGGCGGACAAAAGCCCATTGACTTTGGCGGGCAGGAAGCTTGCTTCAGAGGGAGGCCTGTAAAATTCGGCCCCTGGGCTTACCCAAGGCTGGGTTGGAGACGGTGTGGTGAGCTCAGATAGCAGAGGGCTAAACCTTGATACATCCGAACACTCTAAAGTGTCCTTGCGTGACTTTCTACACTCTGGGCTGCCTGAACGAATCACTACGCTGCGTTGGTCCACCCGTGTTGTGTGTCACTCCTTGCACGATACCCTTGTGAAGGAATTCCTTGTTTAGAAATTCTTGTCCCACCCAACTTAATCAACAGGCCAGGTTTTGGTGTGGTATGCCGATCTGCGGAGAAGGTTCCTGCGAGTGGCTGGGCAGAGTCAGGGCCCCTTAGTAATGACTTACTGTCGAAAGCAAGGGTCATGAAGCATGTGGTTAGTTAATGACCTGGTGCCCAGGAATCATTAACTTCTCCTCAGCCAGCCAGCACCTGCGCATGTAGCTTGCAATGGAATCCCTGACAACACAAAGCTCAGGCAGCATCGCGTCACTAACAGGAGGATCCGTTTTCTGGAAACAATCCCCCGAAGGATAGGTCAGAAATAGATTCACACACATTTCTGGATCCAGATTCTGGGCATGCAGGGTTCTGGGTTAGGCCTGGATGTCGCTGGGTTTCGTGTCTGGGTGCCTTGTTTGAAACCACTGGGTCACTTGTTCCGTGTTTTTTTTTTCCTCATTTAAAAAATTTAGTGTGCCCAATTCATTTCTTCCAATTAAGGGGCAATTTAACGTGGCCAATCCACCTGCCCCGCACATCTTTTGGGCTGTGGGGGCGAAATCCACGCAAACACGGGGAGAATGTGCAAACTCCACTCGGGCAGTGACCCAGAGCCGGGATCGAACCTGGGACCTCGGCGCCGTGAGGCAACAGTGCTAACCCACTGCACCACCGTGCTGCCAGCATGTTCCGTGTTATTGGGCCTTGTGTAATGCGCCACCTGGTCACAGGTTCGAGCACCGGGCCACATCTTTGGTGTCATTTGATATGTTCGATGTCACTGGGCCACATGTAAGGCATCATTGGGTCACATGTTTGATGCCACTGGGTCATGTGTCCAGGTGTCACTGCATCAGATGTCCAGGCATCATTGGCTAAACATTTGATGCCACTGGCCCGTGTCCAGGTGTCGCTGGGTCATGTGATAGGTATGAATGGGTCACCTGTTCGGTGTCACTGAGTCATGTGTCAAGGTGTCACTGAGCCATGTGGTGAGGCATCAATGGGTCACCTGTTTGGTGTCATGGGTCATGTGTCACTGGGTCATGTGATGGGGCATGAATGGGTCACCTCTTTGGTGTCATGGGTCATGTGTCAAGGTGTCACTGGGGCATTAATGGGTCACCATTTCAGTGTCACTGGGCCATGTGATGGGGCATCAATGGGTCACCATTTTGGTGTCACTGGGTCATGTGTCACTGGGTCATGTGTCAAGGTGTCACTGGGTCATGTGTCAAGGTGTCACTGGGTCATGTGTCAAGGTGTCACTGGGTCATGTGATTGGGCATCAATGGGTCACCTGTCAAGGTGTCACTGGATCATGTGATCGGGCATCAATGGGTCACCTGTTCAGTGTCACTGGGTCATGTGTCAAGGTGTCACTGGGTCATGTGATCGGGCATTAATGGGTCACCTGTTCAGTGTCACTGGCTCCCGTTAGCCAATCTTTTCAGGGAATCCAGTCCATGACTAGGTTTGAAGACGTTATGGAGAGAGTAGGTGTTAACAGGTCGCCCATGAAGGAATATTCTGATCGTTAATGGTGACCATCGACCTGGATCCAGGTTGGTGCAGTAACGGATGCTCCGGCAGATGGAGTTTGAGGTGGACAAGCTTGGAACTGAAAGCACTGCTTGGTATTCTTACCCTGGCAAATCCATACTATAGTAGCCATCACATATGGGGTAACTAGCAAGCATGAAAATTAACAGGAAGGGGAAAGGGGGAAAGAGAGAGAGAGAGAGAGACAAAGAAGCACGAAAAGGTTAACTCACTCTGAACATGCAGCATGCAGCAGCTTAGACAGGTATTTGTTTATCAACATCCTCCCATCTCATTACTCCAGACTTCAATCAGAAAATTCCATTTAAACTCAAACCATGGGACCAGTTTTAGGCAGTACTGAAAGAAATGGACAACACATAGGTCTGCAGTTAGGGAGAGGATGGAGGCCAAAGAGAGAGAGCGTGGGGCCCAGGGAGAGGGAGCGTGGGGCCCAGGGAGAGGGAATGTGGGGGCCCAGGGAGAGAGAATGTGGGGGCCCAGGGAGAGAGAATGTGGGGGCCCAGGGAGAGAGAATGTGGGGGCCCAGGGAGAGAGAATGTGGGGGCCCAGGGAGAGAGAATGTGGGGGCCCAGGGAGAGAGAATGTGTGGGGCCCAGGGAGAGGGAGAGCGTGGGGCCCAGGGAGAGGGAGTGTGGGGCCCAGGGTGAGGGAGTGTGGGGCCCAGGGAGAGGGAGTGTGGGGCCCAGGGAGAGGGAGTGTGGGGCCCAGGGAGAGGGAGTGTGGGGCCCAGGGAGAGGGAGCGTGGGGCCCAGGGAGAGGGAATGTGGGGGCCCAGGTAGAGAGAATGTGGGGGCCCAGGGAGAGAGAATGTGGGGGCCCAGGGAGAGAGAATGTGGGGGCCCAGGGAGAGAGAGTGCGTGGGGCCCAGGGAGAGAGAGTGCGTGGGGCCCAGGGAGAGGGAGTGTGGGGCCCAGGGAGAGGGAGTGTGGGGCCCAGGGAGAGGGAGTGTGGGGCCCAGGGAGAGGGAGTGTGGGGCCCAGGGAGAGGGAGTGTGGGGCCCAGGGAGAGGGAGTGTGGGGCCCAGGGAGAGGGAGTGTGGGGCCCAGGGAGAGGGAGTGCGTGGGGCCCAGGGAGAGGGAGTGCGTGGGGCCCAGGGAGAGGGAGTGCGTGGGGCCCAGGGAGAGAGAGTGCGTGGGGCCCAGGGAGAGAGAGTGCGTGGGGCCCAGGGAGAGAGAGTGCGTGGGGCCCAGGGAGAGAGAGTGCGTGGGGCCCAGGGAGAGAGAGTGCGTGGGGCCCAGGGAGAGAGAGTGCGTGGGGCCCAGGGAGAGAGAGTGCGTGGGGCCCAGGGAGAGAGAGTGCGTGGGGCCCAGGGAGAGAGAGTGCGTGGGGCCCAGGGAGAGAGAGTGCGTGGGGCCCAGGGAGAGAGAGTGCGTGGGGCCCAGGGAGAGAGAGTGCGTGGGGCCCAGGGAGAGAGAGTGCGTGGGGCCCAGGGAGAGAGAGTGCGTGGGGCCCAGGGAGAGAGAGTGCGTGGGGCCCAGGGAGAGAGAGTGCGTGGGGCCCAGGGAGAGAGAGTGCGTGGGGCCCAGGGAGAGAGAGTGCGTGGGGCCCAGGGAGAGAGAGTGCGTGGGGCCCAGGGAGAGAGAGTGCGTGGGGCCCAGGGAGAGAGAGTGCGTGGGGCCCAGGGAGAGAGAGTGCGTGGGGCCCAGGGAGAGAGAGTGCGTGGGGCCCAGGGAGAGAGAGTGCGTGGGGCCCAGGGAGAGAGAGTGCGTGGGGCCCAGGGAGAGAGAGTGCGTGGGGCCCAGGGAGAGAGAGTGCGTGGGGCCCAGGGAGAGAGAGTGCGTGGGGCCCAGGGAGAGAGAGTGCGTGGGGCCCAGGGAGAGAGAGTGCGTGGGGCCCAGGGAGAGAGAGTGCGTGGGGCCCAGGGAGAGAGAGTGCGTGGGGCCCAGGGAGAGAGAGTGCGTGGGGCCCAGGGAGAGAGAGTGCGTGGGGCCCAGGGAGAGAGAGTGCGTGGGGCCCAGGGAGAGAGAGTGCGTGGGGCCCAGGGAGAGAGAGTGCGTGGGGCCCAGGGAGAGAGAGTGCGTGGGGCCCAGGGAGAGAGAGTGCGTGGGGCCCAGGGAGAGAGAGTGCGTGGGGCCCAGGGAGAGAGAGTGCGTGGGGCCCAGGGAGAGAGAGTGCGTGGGGCCCAGGGAGAGAGAGTGCGTGGGGCCCAGGGAGAGAGAGTGCGTGGGGCCCAGGGAGAGAGAGTGCGTGGGGCCAGGGAGAGAGAGTGCGTGGGGCCCAGGGAGAGAGAGTGCGTGGGGCCCAGGGAGAGAGAGTGCGTGGGGCCCAGGGAGAGAGAGTGCGTGGGGCCCAGGGAGAGAGAGTGCGTGGGGCCCAGGGAGAGAGAGTGCGTGGGGCCCAGGAGAGAGAGTGCGTGGGGCCCAGGAGAGAGAGTGCGTGGGGCCCAGGGAGAGAGAGTGCGTGGGGCCCAGGGAGAGAGAGTGCGTGGGGCCCAGGGAGAGAGAGTGCGTGGGGCCCAGGGAGAGAGAGTGCGTGGGGCCCAGGGAGGGAGAGTGTGTGGGGGCCAGGGAGGGAGAGTGCGTGGGGCCAGGAGAGAGAGAGTGTGGGGCCAGGGAGAGGGAGTGTGGGGCCCAGGGAGAGGGAGTGCGTGGGCCCAGGGAGAGAGAGAGTGTGGGGGCCAGGGAGAGAGAGTATGAGGCCCAGGGAGAGAGAGCGTGGGGGCCAGGGAGAGAGAGGGTGTGGGGGCCAGGGAGAGAGAGAGTGTGGGGGCCAGGAAGAGAGTGTGGGGGCCAGGGGGAGAGAGAGAGTGTGGGGGCCAGGGAGAGAGAGTATGAGGCCCAGGGAGAGAGAGCGTGGGGGCCAGGGAGAGAGAGGGTGTGGGGGCCAGGGAGAGAGAGAGTGTGGGGGCCAGGAAGAGAGTGTGGGGCCAGGGGGAGAGAGAGAGTGTGGGGGCCAGGGAGAGAGAGCGTGGGGGCCAGGGAGAGAGCGAGTGTGGGGGCCAGGGAGAGAGAGAGTGTGGGTGCCAGGGAGAGAGAGTATGAGGCCCAGGGAGAGAGGGCCCTGGGAGAGAGAGTGTGGGGGCCAGGGAGAGAGAGTGTGGGGGCCAGGGAGAGAGAGAGTGTGGGGGCAAGGGAGAGAGAGAGTGTGGGGGCCAGGGAGAGAGAGTGTGTGGGGGCCAGGGAGAGAGAGAGTGTGGGGGGCCAGGGAGAGAGAGAGTGTGGGGCCAGGGAGGGAGAGAGTGTGGGGGCCAGGGAGAGAGAGAGTGTGGGGGCCAGGGAGAGAGAGAGTGTGGGGGCCAGGGAGAGAGAGAGTGTGGGCCAGGGAGAGAGAGAGTGTGGGGGCCAGGGAGAGAGGGGCCCTGGAGAGACAGTGTGTGGGCCAGGGAGAGAGAGAGTGTGGGGACCACTTGTGATGGCCAGAGAGGTTAAAGGTGAACCTGAGCGGTCTTGATCCTTGGCCTTCTATTGTCCAGGATCTCCCTTATTTAAGGGGTAGGGGGCAAGTTGTGTGCGTGGGAAGAGCGGAGGCAAGAGTCAGGGGGCAGGGTGAAGGTCGATGTGCAGGGTCAGGGGTCAGGCGCAATGAGCTGGGAATTAGCACGGGGCAATGTTGGATTGTTGAATAAATTGTTGAATAAATCGATCAAACCATTGATGTTTTCATTCAGCAAATGAATGAAATCCTTGCCCGTAAGCTATTGATTTGAACAGCAATGTTAAATGACCCATCAAAGCATGGCTTAATTGTCTTGCAAGACTCGAGGCAGAACCCACTTTGTTGCCTGTTCCTTGTCTGTCTCTCCACCGCCCCCCCCCCCCCCCCCCCCCACCCCAGACATCCCACAACATTGCGCTCCCAAACCCTGGCAGGGGCTGGATGCTCGGCGTTTCCCTGTACCTCATGAGTGGAACAGTGTGGTAACCCACTGTTGATGGCACATCAGGCAGCTAGAGGGATACGGCGGCTTTTTTGAAAGCACCTCCCGGACCGCCCCCCCCCCCCCCCGCCCCCCCTCCTCACTCAGGCTCCCCGACATCCTGTCGTCTGTGTTGCTGCGGGAGCGAGGTGGGGGGGAGGGGACATGTAGAAATAGAGAAAGATTGATGGCACATCATGTTATTCACCCTCTCTGTGAAGGGCCCTTCCTTACAGCCGCTCTCTCGTCCCCTTCACCTCAATTAAATCTCCCCTCGGCCCTCCTCGGCCATGAAGGAAACGCACACCCGCCTGTCCAATCTACCCTCGTCGCCAGAATTCTCAATCCCCGGCAACACCCTCGTAAGCCTCCTTTCCCGTCAGACCCCAAGACGAATCAAAGTACGATACAGGCATGGTGGTGGTGGGGGTGGGGGTGGGGGTGGGGGTGGTGGGGGAGCCGGTTGGTTCACCTGAAAGGCCCCGGAATGTGGCGACGAGGGGCTTTTCACAGGCGCTTCATCTGAAGCCTGCTTGTGACAATAAGCGATTTTCATTTTCATTTCATTACATCATCCGTCTGGCGTGACCTGCGTCCCTCCAGCACGATATCGAAATTTCATCCCACCTCACGGTGGGCTTGACGATTCTTGGTGGGTGTGTTCCTGGAGGTTTAATCACATGACCTCCTTCCTCCCACACCATCGGTCACCTGACTCCTCCTTCAGCGTGGAGCCCACTGCCTTGTGGTCAACGGGGAAACATTAGGTTTGGTTGCCTGTTTGGATGATCTCTGGCGCCGGCTACGTAACCAGCTCCCCCTTCCAATAATTTTACAGCTCAGAAACTATGAAGGCGTGCAAATAAATTGCAAGGAAAAAAAAAAAAGGATCATTTGTAATTGTCCCGTGATAGTTCTTCCTGCCGCCTGTTGCTTGTCGCGGTGCCCCGGGGGCGAATTTTCCTTTCCCGGAGACTCCAGGGCAACCCTGGGGGGTTGGCAACCCAGAACTCCTTCCAACTAGTCATCAGTCTCGAACTGGTCTTTCGCCAGTTTTGTAGCTCTGACTCCCTCCTCCCCTGTCCTAAAGTCATAGCCTAGCTTGAACCATGCTCAGCGGTTAAAATCCTCCTCTCGTCCGCCTGTGACAGTCCCACACTTTTATAACCCACTCCCTCTGGTGCCAGGCAATGTTTTCCAGGCTCCCGGGACTTTTCCCTCGCGGCATGTTTACCCGAACCAAATGCAGTGCCCAAGGTGTGGCCTGGGCAGTGCCCAAAGCCACTTCAGCACTCATGAGCGCCCTCTTGCCCCCCCCCCCACCGATGAGCGATATTATCCCTCAGCTTTGCTCTGCCTCTACGCATGTCCGTGCCCACTGGGTGTTGGTGCCACTTTGCTTTCCCTGACAATGTAACTGCTCATTTATTATTTTTTCCCCCCCCAGCCTGTGGCACTTACCGCTGTCGGTTTCCGCGTGCCATTGACTGCCACCCACTTCCCATGGCTCCTCGGATGATTCACCGATCCCCGGGCACTTATTGTCATTGGCATCTGATGGGCAGCCCTTGTGTTGCTGAACCCGGCCATTCAAACACGTGCATGTCCCTTCCACTGCCCACATGCTCATAAACCTGTTTACTGCCCACTTGCCCCATGGGGACCTACCTGCCTCACCACTGTTCAACTCAACGCCAGCATGCTCAACCTCCTCCCCTACTAACTCAGGTTGTTGACGAACCACCGCGATTAACCCAACCGTACGATTTCATTGGGGTTGCAGGAACAGAAGGGCTCCATTCTTCCATGGGATGTGGGCCTCGCTGGCAGGGCCAAGCATTTGTTGCCCAACCCTAATTGCCCTTGAACTGAGTGGCTCCCTCGACCATTTCTCAGGGGCTGTTAAGAGCCAACCACATTGCTGCGGGTGGCACAGTGGGTTAGCGCTGCTTCTCTCCCAGCGCTAGGGACCCGGGTTCGATTCCGGCCTCGGTGATTGTGTCTGTGTGGAGTTTGCACATTCTCCCCGTGTGTGCGTGGGTTTCCTCCGGCTGCTCCGGTTTCCTCCCACAGTCCAAAGTTGTGCAGGTTAGGTGGGGTTACGGGGATAGGGTTGGGGTGTGGGCCTAGATAGGGCGCTCTTTCAGAGGGTCGGCGCAGACCCGATGGGCCGAATGGCCTCCTTCTGCACTGTAGGGATTCTATGGATCTGCGTGTCTGGAGTCACGTGTAGGCCAGACCAGGCAAGGATGGCAGATTTCCTTCCCTGAAGGGGCATTAGTGAATAAGAACAAAGAGAACAAAGAAATGTACAGCACAGGAACAGGCCCTTCGGCCCTCCAAGTCTGTGACGACCATGCTGCCCGTCCAAATTAAAACCTTCTACACTTCCTGGGTCCGTATCTCTCTATTCCCAACCTATTCATTTATTTGACAAGACGCCCCTTAAATGTCACTGTCGTCCCTGCTTCCACCACCTCCTCCGGCAGCAAGTTCCAGGCACCCACTATCCTCTGTGTAAAAAACCTGCACATCTCCTCTAAACCTTGCCCCTCTCACCTTTAAACCTATGCCCACTAGTAATTGACTCTTCCACCCTGGGAAAAAGCTTTTGACTCTGTCCATGCCCCTCAAAATTTTGTAGACCTCTATCAGGTCGCCCCTCAACCTCCGTCGTTCCAGTGAGAACAAACCGAGTTTATCCAACCTCGCCTCATAGCGAATGCCCTCCATACCAGGCAACATCCTGGTAAACCTCTTCTGTACTCTTTCCAAAGCCACCACATCCTTCTGGTAGTGTGGCGACCAGAACTGAACACTATACTCCAAGTGTGGCCTAACTAAGGTTCTAGACAGCTGCAACATGACTTGCCAATTTTTAAACTCAATACCCCGGCCGATGAAGGCAAGCATGCCGTATGCCTTCTTGGCTACCTTCTCCACCTGCGTTGCCCCTTTCAGTGACCTGTGGACCTGTACACCCAGATCCCTCTGCCTGTCAATACACTTAAGGGTTCTGCCATTTACTGTATATTTCCCATTGATATTAGACCAAAATGTATTACCTCACATTTGTCCGGATTAAACTCCATCTGCCATCTCTCTGCCCAAGTTGCCATCCAATCTAAATCCTGCTGTATCCTCTGAGTCCACATCACTATCCGCAATTCCACCAACCTTTGTGTCGTCTGCAAACTTACCAATCAGACCAGTTACATTTTCCTCCAAATCATTTATTTGGGACCTTACAAACAGCAAAGGTCCCAGCACTGAGCCCTGCGGAACACCACTGGTCACAGCCCTCCAATCAGAAACACACCCTTCCACTGCTACCCTCTGTCTTCTATGACCTAACCAGTTCTGTAAAAAACTTTGTCGGCTCACCTCTGATCCCATGTGACTTCACCTTCTGTCCCAGTCTGCCATGAGGGACCTTGTCAAAGGCCTTACTGAAGTCCATGTAGCCAACACCCACTGCCCTACCTTCATCAAAGGTAGTGACATCAAAACTCGATCAAGATAGTGAGACACGACCTCCCCTTCACAAAACCATGCTGCCTCTCGCTTATACGCCCACTTGCTTCCAAATAAAAGTCAATCCTTTCTTTTTTTTCTTTTTCTTTATTTAGAGTATCCAATTCATTTTTTCCAATAAAGGGGCAATTTAGTGTGTTCAATCCACCCACCCTGCACATATTTGGGTTGTGGGGGCGAGACCCACGCAAACACGGGGAGAATGTGCAAACTCCACACGGACAGTGACCCAGAGCCGGGATCGAACCTGGGACCTCGGCGCCGTGAGACTGCAGTACTACCACTGCGCCACCGTGCTGCCCTAATAAAAGTCAATCCTGATGGGTTTTTATACAACAATGAATGCAAGTTTTGTGGTCGCCGTTACTGAGATGAGCCTTCATTTCCAGATTTATTAATTGAATTTACATTTGAACCAACTTCCCCAAGGCTTTAGTTTGGGCCTCTGGGACTAGTCCATCAATAATACACTATGCCGTCATCCCTCCCAATGTACGTACAGAAGTCTTTACAGGTGGCAGGGTGGAGTTGATCCAGGTTGGTTGAAACACATGTGGGATCCTTGGCACCTGAGCATTTAATTTATGCTCAATCTTTATGAATTACTGGTTAGGCCGCAGCTGGAATGGTGTGTCCCTGTTCAGGGCCTCACACTTTAGGAAGGAGGTTTAGGCCTCAAAGAGTGTGCAGAGGTGACTTAAGGGAGTGGTGTGAGAGATGAGTTACATTGAGAGACTAGAGAAGCTGTGGTGGTCCTGTGGCCCTGCCTCTGAGCCAGAAGGGGTTCGAGTCCCGCCCCAGGACTTGCCGGCCCTAATAGCTGGTGGTAAGAGCGGGAGAGAGCCCTGGTCAGCACTCTTGATGTGGAGCGGCGCTAAGCTCTAAGCCTCTGGTGACAGACTAGCGACCTGTTCCAGGAATAGCTCGTTATGGAAATGGACGAAAGTCGGCGGTAGTGACCACTATGTTAGGGAAGAGAATTGCAAGTGGAACTTGAGAAGCTGGGATTGTTCTTGGTGGCACAGTGGTTAGCACTGTCACAGCACCAGGGACCCGGGTTCGATTCTGACCTTGGTGACTGTGTGGAGTCTGCACATTCTCCCCATGTCTGCGTGGGTTTCCTCCAGGTGCTCCGGTTTCCTCCCACAGTCCAAAGATGTGCAGGTTAGGTGGATTGGCCAGGCTAAAATTGCCCCTTAAGTGTCCAAAAGACATGCAGGCCAGGTGGGGTGAAGGGGATAGGGCGGGAGAGTGGCCCGAGATAGGGTGCTCTTTCAGAGGATCGGCGCAAATTTGATGGGCCGAATGGCCTCCTTCTGCACTATGGGGGAGGGCTGGTGGTGGTTTTGGAGAGTTTTTGAGAGAGTAAATGAGGAGAAATAGGTTCCAGTGGTGGGAGTGCTGGTAATAAAAGGGACTTTAATTTAAGATAGTTGGCATGGGAACTAGAGAGGAGATGAGGGGATTTTTGCTTTTAGTGTCATAGAGTCATTGATGTTTACAGCATGGAAACAGGCCCTTCGGCCCAGTTTCTATCACTAAGCTAGTCCCATGTGCTCGCACTTAACCTATATCCCTCTATACCCACCCTGCCCATGTAACAACTGTCTAACTGTTTTTTAAAAGACAAAATTGTACCCACCTCTACCACTGCCTCTGGCAGCTCGTTCCAGACACTCACCACCCTCTGTGTGCAGAAATTTCCCCTCTGGTCTCTCTTGTATCTCTCCCCTCTCACTTTAAACCTTTGCCCTCTCGTTCTAGAGTCCCTACCTTTGGGAAAAGATGTTGACTATCTACCTTATCTATGCCCTCATTATTTTCTAGCCCTCTATGAGATCAGCCCTAAGCCTCCTACGCTCCAGGGAAAAAAGTCCCACCCTATCCAGCCTCTCCTTATAACTCAGACCATCAAATCCTGGTAGCATCCTCGTAAATCTCTTCTTTACTCTTTCTAGTTTAACAATATCCTCTGTTAGAGTCTCATATGTGTTGCCACCTCTAAAAGTCCTCTGTTCGAAATTCTTTTGACTTTGAACCAACTCGCGCTACCCCATGTTGGCTCAGACCAAAATCACCAATACCACCCTCCGCCAATGTGACCCCCCCCCCCCCCCCCCTTCCCAACTCTCCTCATCCATCTCTCAACCTATCAGCAGTGCTTCATACAATAGATCATCAGTTAATTCTCCTCCATTACCTCCAACCTGTTTGCCCAGCTCAGCAGGACCATGGGATGGCAGGACCGTCATATGAGGAGAGACTAAGTCGGTTATGGCTATATTCATTGGAGTTTAGAAGAGTGAGAGGGGATCTCATTGAAACTTAAAAAATTCTAACAGGAATAGACAGTGTAGATTCGGAAAGAATGTTCCCGATGGTGGGGGAGTCCAGAACTAGGGGTCATAGTGTCATGAGAATGTCAATTTAAGAAATGGTAGTCTGCTAAAGTTACTGCAGTGATGTCAGAGTGTGGGTGGAGCTGAGCTCTGGCTCTGCTTTTTAGTTTCACTTTGAGAAAAGCTTGGGTGTGTCTGTGTTTTTTTCGTTTTGTTTCAGTGTTGGAGCTGAAGCCAGACAGAGCAGGTGTACTGTTGTTCTCTCTGCCATCAAAAGACTATCTCTTGATCATTTGGCGAATTCAGAGTGATAACTGTTCTCAGTAGTGAATTTAAACCTGATGTGCTTCTGTTAAAAGTATTTTTTAAATCTTATGGATGTTAAAAGGAAAATAAGAATTATTTCGTTTTGTATTCTTTGGGGGTTGTATTTGAATTGATGGCTGCTAAGATGTTCACTGTATGTTTTAAAAAGGTTAACTTGAGTTCAATAGAATAAATATAAATGTAGAATAAACATTGTTTTGCTTTAAAATATACTTTTCCATTTCTGCTAGACCACCCCTGTAGAGTGGGCTGTGTTCTCCCCATACCACAATCTAGTAAAAGTTGTGGGTCAGGTGAACTCCATGATACACTTTGGGGTTCTCTAAACCCTGGCCCATAACGATAGTTTGAGGATAAGGAGTAAACCTTTTAGGACTGAGGCGAGGAGACATGTCTTCACCCAGAGAGCGGTGAATCTGTGGAATTCGCTACCAGAGAAAGTAGCTGAGGGCAAAACGTTGTGTAATTTCAAGAAGGAATTAGATTTAGCTCTTGGGGCTCAAGGGATATGGGGGGGAAGGTGGGATCAGGGTATTGAACTTGATGATCAGCCAAGAGCATAATGATTGGCGGAGCAGGCTCGAAGGGCCGAAAGGCCTCCTCCTGATCCTATTTTCTATGCATGTTTCTGTGTATGTTTCCTCTGCTTCCTTGTCTGGGGGACACACCTTGACATGACTGGAAGGCACATGTCTTCCTGGAGAGAAGCAAGTGTGGGGTGGGGGGGGGGGGGGTAGGGGGGGGGGGGGGTGCCTACTGATGGGCCCAGGTGGCCCGTTAAGAAAGGAGCCCCCACACTCTCCCCATCCGGTTCCACCAGACCAAACCTGACAGGCTGGCCACTTGGTGTAGGCCTCTCCTTCCGGGAATTAAATTGGCCACTTAAGGGCCTCAATTGGCCCCCAGAAGACCACCCTGCCACCGGTGTGATTACGCCAAGAGGAAGACCAGCCACTGGTTTAATGTCCCCCCCCCCCCCACCCCCCCCCCCCCTCCTCAAACCCACTGGCTGAGGCAGCGTTAAATCCAGCCCTTTAATACTGAGGGAGTATTGTCATATTGGAGGTGTAGTCTTTCATATAAGCTGTTAAACCCAAAACCCAGGGCCCACCTGCCTCTCGGGTGGAGGCAAAAGATCCCATTGTGCGGAGAAGGTCAAGAAAAATCTCCCTAGTGCCCTGGTTAATATTTATTCCTTAACCAACATCCCTGATCATTTATCACATTCTTACACGGTAAGTGACTGCACTGGGAATGTGCAGATGTCATGAGAGACACCATTGAAACATAAGGTCCATATCTAAAACCCTGCTGGCCAATCATCCCCAAGTTGTAGACTATCCCAACATCTCTCTATTCTTGACATTCAATGGTGTTACCATCACTGAATCCTCCGAGCATCTCATCCATTGACCAGAAGCTGAGCTGGGCCTGCCATATAAATGTTGTGGCTACAAGAGCAGGTCAGAGGTTAGAGTGTAACTGGCCTCCTGATCCCCCGAAGCCTGTCCACCATCTACGAGGCACAAGTCAGGAGTGTGATGGAATACTCTCCACTCGCCTGGGTGAGCGCAGCTCCCAACAGCACTCAAGAAGCTCGACACCATCCAGGACAAAGCAGCCCCGCTTGATCGGCACCCCATCCACCTCCTTCACCATTCACTCCCTCTACCACTGATGCACAGTGGCAGCCGTGTGTACCATCCAGAACTCACCAAAGCCTAATCGACAGCACCTTCCAAACCCATGACCTTTAACACCTAGAAGCCTAGAAGGACAAAGGCAGCAGATACCTGGAGGTTCCCCTCCAAGCCACTCACCACCCCGACTTGGAAATGTATCGTCGCTCCTTAGCTATCGCTGGGGCAAAACCCAAACGCTCGCTCCCCAACTGCGGGTGTAGCTACCCCAGAGGGACTGAGATGGTTTAAGAAACGCAGCTTATCACCACCGCCAACTCCTCAAGGGTAATTCGGAACAAGCAGTAAGTGTTCAGCTGGTCCAGATTCTGAGAGTGAATTTTAGAAATCCTGCTACCATCTGTCTAAAAGGTAACTTCCAAATTTTGCGATTCCCCTGAAGTTGTGCTTATTTTTGGTGCTAAATGAATATCAAGGTAGGGAATCAACAAACTTGATCAACGATACAGGGCGGGATTCTCCGTCTGCATGTTCCTGGGTGCCGCGCCCTCACCAGTAGCGGGAATCCCTGTTCCCGGCACCTGCCGATGGGAATTCCCATGGTGACCATCCCACAGGGAACGGACCGGAGAATCTCGCCAGCGCAGAATCCTGCCCACAGTTTTTAGGGAGGAAAGAGGGAGAGAGAGAATGAGAAGATGAGAGAGAGCGAGAGAGGCAGTTCTAGGGTTAGGGTTGGAGAATTCCAGAGCTTAAGGCAGCTGAAAGCACGACCGTCAAAGGTGAGGTGATGGAAAATGGAGGCAGGGATTGGATGATCCCAGGTATCTCGCAGGGTTGTGGGGCTGGAGGAGGTGACAGAGGTAGGGAGGGGACGAGGCTACGGAGGGATTTGCGTGCAAGGTTTCTAAAACCAGGAATTCCGGTGAGCAGCACAAAGAGCGGAAGGACTATGTGGTGATCTCTGTAGGTGCATGCACACAAGGGGTTAATGGGTAGATAGCAGCACCACATGATCACCAGAGGGCTGGACCAACAGGGGTTTAAAGGGCAGCCACATGGGGTCTCTGTCTCTCTCTCGTGGGTGTGCTGTGAACAGGGAAGCATTAGAATCACATAGATAGTTAGTGGAGTTACATTTAGTTACAATTGTTAAATCTTGTTATCCAATTCCTAGTTCCCATGTTAAGGTAAAGAACTCACGCATTAATAGTTATAGTTACTCAATAAACCTTTGTTGTTACTGGACGAGTTTGAGTCTTCTTCAACAAGAACAGAGGACCTCACCATCAACCAAGGATTGAGTAACACGTGTTATCGACCAAGCAGGTAACACTACAGAATATGCCTCGGAGAATCCCAAAGGCCATTGCTCGCCGAGTCCAAAGTGGGAAGGGCTGGAAAACACGGACAAGTCAGTCCTGAGAGGAGGTGAACGGGGAGAATTTTAGTGGGAACGCTCCCAAAGGAATCTCCTCGTCAGGAGTTGGGTCAATGAAAAAAATAATGATCATTTGGCGTTCAATTCTCCCCGCATGGTTACAGAGCTGCTGTTACTCCGGGGCGGTATCGGAATGATACATCGGGAATGTTCCAGAATTCACTGCAGCCGTGATTCTCTTCTCGTCACATGACCTGAACGACCTCGCACCAGTCATGTGACATGTCCCAGTCTGTATAATTGGCGAGAGTGACCAGCCTCTCTCTCTCTCTCAGCCGTGGGGCCAAAGTGAAATTGACAGGCGGAGGGTTCAAGCAGGAGGTTAAGCTGGTTGGCTGGTGGGTTGGGGAGGGGGTGCCAACCAGGGCCGGCCCCCTTCCAGGGCAGAATCGACAGCAGCCCAACACTAAAGAAAGAGACATTTCCGAAACAAGAGCAGGTGGGAAATACCCAGCAAGTCAGGCAACGTGTGCGGAGGGGGAAACTGTTAATGTTTCAGCTCGTCAGCACTTGTATCAGAAGTGAGGAAAGTGAGTGATGTGACAGACTGTGAGCAAGTACAGAGAGAGGCAAGGCGGGGGGAGAACAGAATAACCAATTGGTGATGGCGCAATGGGTGTGGCAACGGGATCAGTAAAGGATTTTAAAAAATGTTGATCTCTGGTCCTTTAACCTCTCCAACCTTCCAGCCTATCACAGAGTTTCTCCTTTTCATCTTATCCTCGCTTCCCCCCCCCCACTACTTTCCCTGCCTCTGTCCCATCCCAGGCCTGTTGCAGCTCTTAACGTGTTCCCGGTTCTGACGAGGAGTCACAGACTCGGAATGTCGACTTTCTTCTTCGTCAAGGCTGAGGGTTCCCTGCATTTTTAAAGAAGGAAAGTTAGACGGGGACGCGGGTTGCGTGAGCGGATTGTGATGGGCTTTCGGTTTACACGCTCTCACGTGCCTCCGTCGAGGCCCTCCCAAGGAGGTTTATCAACTGATGTGGGTTCTGCCGCCTCCCGTCGGCCGGACACGGAACGTCGCCCCGCTCACCTCGCAGGCAAACCCCGTGGGACTCTGGTGACCGAGGACTTGCATCGGCATACCACCTTTCATTCCCCCAGGACATCGCACGGCGTTTGTTTCCAGCCAATGACGTACTCTCGATGTGGAGTCACCGCGGGAAGTAGCCCAGCCAACCCGTGCAGAGCAAGGTCCCACAAGCGGCAACGCCAAAATAATTCTGGCGGTGTGGTTTTGGGGGTAGATCTCGGGGGAGAAGCTGCTCTCCTTCAAAACACCCAGCACTCCCTCAGTGCCAAGAGTATCGGCCGAGGATTTCTACCCAAGTCCCTGGAGCGGAAACTGAACCCACCACCACCTGCTGGCTCAAAGGCTGGGCCGCAGCTGAGACGAGCACCCAACGAGAGTTAGAAAGTGATGCGCGATCAATGACCACTAAAGCGAGGTTGTAAGTCCAACTGAAGGCTTTAATAAGCTCAATGTTTCCCCCAGCAGCTCAGGGACAGAATGAGGGCTGCTGGGGTGGCACGGGTTCTTATACCCCGCCTAGCAGGGCAGAGCTATTATACACTCTAGCCAATAGCAAGCATACAGTTTACACCAATGGTGCTTTAGCCTATCAGGTACCGTAATACCTATAATACCACATTCACCTCCTGTTAAAAAAGAGTCCAGCAGGGGTGGTGGCCAGAAACGACAAAACATCGCAACATGGTATAATTAGTTATGGAGGTACAGTAATACCCCCGTACAGTGTTTAGTAACTATTTACAAGTCTGGTAGCTATGTGCATTTGATGCTTTATATTTACAGATTACAGTTAAAATGACGCAATCAGTCGATCGGGGGCCCTGGTTGTCCTCTGTGATCCTCGGAGCTTCGGTGGTGACTCCGGTGGAGGCTCGGGCGTCTGTGACTCCGGGAGCGTGGCTTTGATCTCCATGGCAGCTTCGTCATCCCTAGACGGCGCTTGTGGGAAAAACGGTTGACCTGGGAAGGGAGCGCCTGCGGGGGGGCGTCGGTGGGTGGGGGTCCTAGACGGGGGCGGTGGAAGGACCGATCCTCCTGTAAGGTGCTGCGGTGGAGGGGAGGGTGGGACTGGTGGCTGGAATGTGCGTGGGGTTCAGGCGGGCGCCAGGTCCCGTAGTGAGACCGTATCTTGTCAGCCGTCGGGGTACGCCACGCAGGCGTACTGGGGGTTAGCATGGAGCAGATGGACCCGCTCGACCAACGGGTCCGACTTGTGCTCCCGCACGTGTTTTCGGAGCAGGATAGGTCCGGCTGCTGCCAGCGAGGTCGGGAACGAGGTCCCAGAGGAGGACTTCCTAGGGAAGACAAGGAGGTGTCTGATTGGTTGTCGTACAAAGCAGTGACCGGACGGAGTGGAGGGCATCCGGGAGGACTTCTTGCCAGCGGGATACCGGGACGTTCCTGGACCGTATGGCCAGTAGGACGGTCTTCCAGAGGGTTCAAAGGGACGGGAAGCCTTTATCAGGTGCGCTTTCTCTGGCCGGTAGAAGTGCGGTTTGCACTCTGCGCAGATTTGGCAGTCCCTGGTGGCTGTCCTGACCTCCTCGATGGAGTAGGGCAGGTTGTGGGTCTTGATGAAGTGGAAAAATCGAGTGACCCCCGGGTGGCAGAGGTCCTCGTGGAGGGCTCGGAGGCGGTCCACTTGTGCGGTGGCATATGTGCCGCGGGACAGGGCGTCAGGAGGCTCGTTCAGCTTCCCGGGACGGTACAATATCTCGTAGTTGTAGGTGGAGAGTTCGATCCTCCACCGCACGATCTTGTCGTTCTTTATCTTGCCCCGCTGTGCATTATCGAACATGAAAGCAACCGACCGTTGGTCAGTGAGGAGAGTGAATCTCTTGCCGGCCAGGTAATGCCTCCAATGTTGCACAGCTTCTACTATGGCCTGGACCTCCTTTTCGACTGAGGAGTGGCGGATTTCGGAAGCATGGAGGGTACGGGAGAAGAAGACCACGGGTCTGCCCGCTTGGTTGAGGGTGGCCGCCAAAGCTACGTCGGACGCATCGCTCTCGACCTGGAAGGGGAGAGACTCGTCGATGGCGTGCATCGTGGCCTTTGCACTGTCTGCTTTGATGCGGCTGAAGGCCTGGCGGGCCTCTATCGACAGGGGAAAAGCTATGGATTGGATAAGGGGATGGGCCTTGTCCGCATAGTTGGGGACCCACTGGGCGTAGTAAGAGAAAAACCCTAGGCAGCGCTTCAGGGCCTTGGAGCAGTGAGGGAGGGGGAACTCCATAAGGGGGCGCATGCGTTCAGGGTCGGGGCCTATAACTCCATTTTGCATTACGTAGCCAAGGATGGCTAGACAGTCGGTGTCTATTTATCCTTGTTGTATGTAAGGTTAAGGATTTTAGCGGTCTGGAGAAATTTTCGGAGGTTGGTGTCGTGGTCCTGCTGGTCATGGCCGCTGATGGTGACATTATCGAGATAGGGGAATGTTGCCCGTAAACCGTACCGGTCAACCATTCGGTCCATCTCGCGCTGGAAGACCGAGACCCCGTTGGTGACACCGAAGGGAACCCTTAAGAAGTGATAGAGCCGCCCATCTGCCTCGAAGGCAGTGTATTTGCGGTCACTAGAACGGATAGGGAGCTGGTGGTAGGCGGACTTGAGATCCACCGTGGAGAAGACCTTATAATGCGCGATGCTGTTTACCAGGTCGGATATGTGGGGGAGAGGGTACGCGTCCAGCTGCGTAAACCTGTTGATGGTCTGACTGTAGTCGATGACCATCCTATGCTTCTCCCCGGTCTTTACCACTGTCATAATATACCAGGTCAGACACACACACATACACACACTGATGGACATGCACTGGGACCAATCAGCATACAGAACACCGCAGCCAATCACCAGTGAGAGCACACGCACTATAAAGACAGGGGACAGGAGAGTTCCCGCTCATTCTAGCAGCAGCCAGCTCGGAGCACAGAGCTCACAGCCTGCCACACAGACATTCACCATGTGCTGAGTGCCTCACCATAGCTAGTGATAGGAGAGGGTCCACAGTTAAGCTGGTATTGCTTATACCCACGTTTACAGTATGTTAGCATAGTTGAACAGTTAATAAAATAGCGTTACACCACTTCCAGCATTGTTGGCTTGTTTGTAAACCAGAACATCCAACACGACATGGTACAAGGAGTGGCTGCAATCCAGCCCTTGTGAGACCTACCTGCAACTTCTCAGCATTCCGGCATCCTACAGCATGGAGAACATCAATCCGCCGCCTCTGCTCCGCATCGCTGGCAATCTCAGGGTGAATTGGAAGATATTTAAACAGCGTTTCCAGCTCTTCCTCGAGGCCACGGACAGGGAGAATGCATCGGACACCAGGAAGATAGCCCTTCTTCTCTCCACGGCTGGGCAACATGCCATCCACATCTTTAACTCCCTGAAATTCACGGACGACGAGGACAAGACCAAGTAAAAGATGGTGCTCCTCAAATTCGACACACACTTCAGTCTTGAAGTCAACGAAAGTTTCGAAAGGTACCTGGTCCAACAGCGCTTGCAGGGTAAGGACGAGCCTTTCCAAACCTATTTAACACACCTCCACATCCTCGCGCAATCCTGCGGCTACGGGCCCACCTCCGACTCCATGATACGCGACCAGATTGTTTTTGGGGTCATGTCGGACACCCTGCGTCAGCAGCTTCTTAAAGTTAAGCAACTAACCCCAGCGACTGCTATCGAGACCTGTGTCCTGCATGAGAACGCCACCAGCCGGTACTCCTACATACAGGCGGCTGAAACGGGGCCCCATGAGGCGGAACGGGTCCAAACGATCGAACACCTCCCGGGCCGCAGTCTGGAGGAGGGCGGCCATTTCGCGCGCTTTCCGAGGCCTCCTGCTCTTGTACGCGCCAAACGAGGGGACGGTGACGTGGAGGAACGCGATGCGCAGGCCCGCACCACGCAATACCGTACGACGCATGCGCGGTGGCGCAACGAACGCACTGACGTCACGACGTGCGGCAACTGTGGCTCCGCCCACTTAAAGCGGCAATGCCCTGCAAAATCACGACAGTGCCTACGCTGTGGCTGGCTTGGCCACGATGCTGCCTGCTGTCGAGCAGCCCAGCCTGCCAACTCGCAACGATTTAACCAGCCTCGCAGGAATGTTCGGGCAATCCAACCCACCTTCACCGAGTCCGATCCTGACTTCATGCAGACCAGTGACACCGAGGACAGGGAGCCTTTTCGAGTCGCTGTCATAACCACGAACAGGCTGTCCCCGAATCGAAAGCACCAGCCGCTGTCGGTGCACAGCATTGATCCGGACGACGAGCGGTGTGCCACCCTGACGGTCAACCGATCCCAGATCAGATTCCGTCTGGACACTGGTGCTTCTGCCAATCTCCTCGCATGGTCAGCATTTCAAACGCTGAGGGTCAAGCCAGCAATTCTTCCATCCAATTGCCAACTGGTCGACTATAATGGCAACGTCATCCCCACCACCGGGTCATGCCAACTCGAGGTGACGCACAACTCGCGAAAAGTCACCCTACCCTTCGAGATCGTGGGCTCCTCAAAGGACTCTCTGCTAGGCGCACAGGCATGCAAGCTCCTCAACCTCGTGCAGCGCGTACATTCCCTCTCTCCAGAGGACACGTCTGACTTCCAAGATGCGGACTTCAGGGCACAACTGAGTGCCATCATCACTCAACACCTAGATGTCTTCAAAGGCATGGGCACACTTCCCTACACATACAAAATCCTGCTCAAACAGGACGCCACGCCTGTGGTTCATGCACCTCGCAGAGTCCCAGCACCCCTCAAGGACCGCCTCAAGCAGCAGCTGCAGGACCTCCAGGAACAAGGAGTGCTCTCCAGAGTGACGGAACCAACCGACTGGGCCAGTTCCATGGTGTGCGTCAAGAAGCCTTCCGGCGAGCTCCGGATCTGTATCGACCCGAAGGATTTAAATGGTAACATCATGCGGGAGCATTACCCTATCCCCAAGTGTGAGGAGATCACGTGCGAGATGGCTCGGGCCAACATATTCACCAAGCTGGATGCATCAAAGGGCTTCTGGCAGATTCAATTGGACAAGTCCAGCAGAAAGCTGTGTACTTTCAACACCCCATTTGGCAGGTACTGCTACAATAGGATGCCATTTGGAATCATATCAGCATCTGAAGT
This sequence comes from Scyliorhinus torazame, assembly GCF_047496885.1. Taxonomy (NCBI): domain Eukaryota; kingdom Metazoa; phylum Chordata; class Chondrichthyes; order Carcharhiniformes; family Scyliorhinidae; genus Scyliorhinus; species Scyliorhinus torazame. The sequence continues at coordinate 29,504,829 of NC_092733.1, read as the reverse complement.
GTTCCACCGCATCATGGAGCAGATGATGGAGGGCATCGAGGGGGTGCGCGTCTATGTGGACGACATCATCATCTGGTCCACCACCCCGCAGGAGCATATCAGTCGCCTCCAACGCATTTTTAAGCAAATACGGGACCAAGGCCTTCGCTTCAACAGAGCCAAATGTTCTTTCGGCCAGACCGAACTCAAGTTTTTAGGAGACCACATCTCCCGGTTGGGTGTGCGGCCCGAGGTGGACAAGTTGGCAGCCATCACGGCCATGCAGAAGCCGGCGGATAAGAAGGCGGTGCTCCGGTTCTTAGGAATGGTCAACTTCCTCGGAAAGTTCATCCCCAACCTCGCTTCCCACACCACGGCTCTCCGCAACCTAGTTAGGAAGACGACGGACTTCCAGTGGCTTCCCGCCCACCAGCGTGAATGGGAGGACCTCAAGGTCAAGCTGACCACCGCCCCGGTATTGGCGTTTTTCAATTCTGCAAGGGAGACGAAAATATCAACGGACGCTAGCCAATCTGGCATTGGGGCGGTCCTCCTGCAACGATAGGACGCCTCGTCATGGGCCCCTGTCGCCTATGCGTCACGGGCCATGACCCCCACAGAGCAGCGCTATGCACAACTGAAGAAGGAATGCCTAGGCCTGTTGACCGGTGTCGACAAGTTCCATGACTACGTGTATGGCCTTCCCCAGTTCACTGTGGAGACCGACCATCGCCCACTCGTCGGCATCATCCAAAAAGACCTCAATGACATGACCCCTCGCCTACAACGCATTCTGCTCAAGCTCCAGAGATACGATTTCCAACTCGTGTACACACCGGGTAAGGACCTGATCATAGCCGACGCTCTGTCCAGGGCAGTCGACACTCCGTCCGACCCAGAGGGGTTCGTTTGCCAAGTCGACGCCCATGTGGCCTTCACGGCCGCCAATTTGCCGGCCACGGATGAACCCCTAACCCACATTCGCCGCGAGACTGCGGCTGACCCCCTGCTACAACGTGTGATGCGCCACATGACTGACGGATGGTTCAAGGGACAATGCCCGCAGTTCTATAATATTTGAGACGATCTGGCAGTCGTTGATGGCGTCCTCCTGAAGCTGGACCGCATGGTGATCCCACACAGCACGCAGCAGCTGGTTTTAGAGCAGCTGCACGAGGGCCATCTCGGCGTAGAGAAGTGCCGACGGAGGGCCCAAGAGGCTGTCTACTGGCCGGGAATAAATGAGGACATTACCAACACTGTGCTCATTTGCCCCACCTGTGAGCGGTTCCAGCCGGCCCAACCACGTGAGACCCTACAGCCCCTTGAGTTGGTCACGTCCCCTTGGTCTACGGTAGGCGTGGACCTGTTCCATGCGCTCGGCAGGGACTATGTTCTCATAGTTGTGGTTTTTCCAGCTATCCCGAGGTCGTACGCCTGCACGACATCACGTCATCGGCTGTTATCCGTGCCTGCAAAGAGACCTTTGCTCGTCACGGCATCCCACTCACTGTGATGTCGGACAATGGCCCCTGCTTCACGAGCCAGGAATGGTCTAACTTCGCCAGCAGGTACAACTTTGTACACGTGACGTCCAGTCCCCTGCACCCCCAGTCAAATGGCAAAGCAGAGAAGGGCGTCCACATTGTAAAGAGGCTCCTCTGCAAGGCTGCTGATGCAGGATCCGACTTCTGCCTCGCCTTGCTGGCCTATCGCTCGGCTCCACTGTCCACGGGCCTGTCACCAGCCCAGCTGCTGATGGATCGCACCCTCAGGACCACTGTACCGTCCATTCACGTCCCAGACCTCGACCATGCTCCGGTCCTTCAGCGGATGCAACAGTCTCGCGTGCAGCAGGTGACGCATGACGCTCGAGCGACTGGTCTTCCTGCTCTGGCGCCAGGTGACAACGTCCGAATCCATCTTCCAGAGGGTGGCTGGTCTGTGACTGCTGTGGTTCTTCGGCTGGTGTCTCCCCGCTCGTTCCTGGTTCGTCTGCCTGATGGCTCCATTCGCCGCTGCAATCGGCGTGCCCTTCGTCTGGTTCCACGCTCGCTACGCGATCCTCCACCGGTGCCACGCCCAACTGTTGTCCCCGACCTGGACTTTGTAGAGCTTCCGGATACTCTGCCTCCTCCTCACTTGGCCTTGGCCCGGCCCAATCCTCAGCCGGTGGCTCCTGACCCCTTGAGGCGGTCACCCCAAATTCATCGCCCACCTCAGAGACTTGATTTATGAGCCTTACAATGTTGGACTCGATGCTTTGTTCTTTCATCCTGTTTCAGCATTTCACTCGTTTGTTTATAGCATTCGTTATTAGTTTTGTTGTTGGTGTAACACCTTGTTTTTCTTTTCTCTGCACCAGGCACCTTCCCGTGTATATAGACTAGCCTCATGTACATAGTTATGTAAATACGGCACACGCATGGTCAGATACACTCATTACACGTTATTTATTCTCACATAGGCACATGTTCTTTGTAAAAAAGGGGGATGTCATAATATACATCAGTACATTTTGGTGCAGACACACACACACACTGATGGACATGCAGTGGGACCAATCAGCAGACATAACACCGCAGCCAATCACCAGTGAGAGCACACTCACTATAAAGACAGGGGACAGGAGAATTCCCGCTCATTCTAGCAGCAGCCAGCTCGGAGCACAGAGCTCACAGCCTGCCACACAGACATTCACCATGTGCTGAGTGCCTCACCATAGCTAGTGATAGGAAAGGGTCCACAGTTAAGCTGGTATTGCTTATACCCACGTTTACAGTATGTTAGCATAGTTGAACAGTTAATTAAATAGTGCGACACCACTTCCAGCATTGTTGGCTTGTTTGTAAACCAGACACCCAACACGACAACCACCACTACTTGAGCTCTCCAGGGGCTGTACCTGGCTTCACTGACCCCTTCCCTCAGCAGGCTTTGGACCTCTGACCTAATAAAGATCCAGTCCTGGGCACTGTAGCGTCTGCTCCTGGTGGCGACGGCTTTGCAATCCGGGGTGAGGTTCGCAAACAGGGAAGGCGGGTCGACCTTAAGGGTCGCGAGGCCGCAGACAGTAAAGGGGGGTATAGGGCCGCCGAATTGGAAGGTCAGACTTTGGAGGTTACACTGGAAGTCTAAACCCAGGAGTGTAGCCGCGCAGAGGTGGGGAAGGACGTAGAGACGGAAATTTTTGAACTCCCTTCCCTGGACTGTGAGGTTTGCTACACAAAACCCCTTTATCTCCACTGAGTGTGAACCGGAGGCCAGGGAGATTTTTTGATTAATGGGGTGGATGAGGAGAGAACAGCGCCTTACCGTGTCAGGGTATATGAAGCTTTCCGTGCTCCCAGAGTGGAGTAGGCAGGACGTCTCGTGCCCGTTGATGAATACGGTCGTTGTAGCAGTTGAGAGCGTTCGAGGCCGAGACTGATCCAGAGTCACCGAGGCTAGTCGCAGCAGTTGAGAGTTCTGTTCGGGCAGTGTGTGGTCAGCCGAGCTGGGGTCCTGGGGGTTCATCCAAGATGGCGGCTCCCATTGGTCGCACATGGCTGGGGTGCACAAAATGGCAGCGCCCATCCCTCCAACGTGGTGTCCGCGGAACAAGATGGTGGCGCCCGGGGTCCGCACGTGGCCCTGGGATATGGAGGTGGCAGCGACCGCTGGCCACACGGGGCCCGTAGAGAAGTTTGTGATTGTGGTCCGCATTCGCCGCCGGAGACCGCGGCAACCGCACGGGTCTGACATACCCCCACGAAATGGCCCTTTTTGCCGCATCCCTTGCAGGTGGACCCCCGGGCAGTGCTGGCGGGGGTGCTTGGCCTGCCTGCAAAAGTAGCAGCGGGGTCCCCCGGGGTTGTCAGGCCGCCTTGCAACGCAGGCCTGTGGAGGAATGGGGGAAGTCTCAGGGTCAGCGGCGGAGGGGTTCCACGTTGCCCAGGGGGCTGCCGCGCGGTCGGGAACGTAAGCGCGGGCGTTCCTGGAGGCCACGTCCAGGGAACCAGCATGGGCCCGTGCCTCCCTGAGACCCAGGGTGTCCTTTTCTAACAGGCGCTGGCGGATTTGTGACAATAGCATACCTGCTACGAAAGCGTCCCGGACTAAGAGTTTCGTGTGTTCGCTCGCCGAAACCTGCGGGCAGCCGCAGCTTCTGCCCAACACCAGGAGCGCACGGTAGAATTCCTTCAGCGATTCCCCAGGGGTTTGTCGCCTTGTTGCAAGCAGGTGCCGGACGTAGACCTGGTTTCCCGGCCGAATATAGTGTCCTTTTAGCAGCTCTATTGCTGCATCGAAGTCTTCCGCTTCTTCGATGAGGGTGTAAATCTCCGGGCTCTCCCTTGAGTGCAGGACTTGCAGTTTCTACTCTCCCGTGGGTGTGTTTTCGGCCGTCCCGAGATACCCTTTAAAGCACACCAGCCAGTGCTTGAAGGTTGCCGCTGAGTTCGCCGCGTGGGGGCTGAGTTGCAGACACTCCGGCTTCATTCGGAGCTCCATCCTTTTAAATCTAGCTTATTAAATTGATGCATGATCAATGACCACTAAAGCGAGGTTGTCGTCCAACTGAAGGCTTTAATAAGCTAGATGTTTCCCCCAGCAGCTCAGGTACAGAATAAAGGCTGCTGGGGCGGCACGGGTTCTTATACCCCGCCTAGCAGGGCGGAGCTATGATACACTCTAACCAATAGAAAGCATACCGTTTCCACCAATGGTGCTTTAGCCTATCAGGTACCGTAATACCTATAATACCACAGAAAGGACAGCGCTGAGCTCGAGCGATAGGAGGAAGCAAAACTAATGACCACATCCGTTTAGCCACAGTTAGCTTGCAACAACCTCCATCTCTGACAGACAACTGCACTCGGGAAGCGAGTGTCCCAGGGTTTGGAAGCTCTGGGTTGAGGGTCAATGGAGACGTGACAAATTAAACACAGCAGGGAGGGAGAGCATATCAAATGGGATATTTGCAGCTGAAGAACTTGATTGTTTATAGAACGGACAAGTAAGTATGTGGGGGTGGGGGTGGTGATGAGGGTGAAGGGGGAGGTGAGGTGGTTTGGAGGAGTGTTCATTCCCGTAGCTCGTGATCACCATCGCGTGGGGGATGTCAGGTATTGCAGGGCAGTGCAGCGCCTCAGGAGAGAACCCCATTGCTCACCACCCGAAGACCCAGTGTTGATCAAACTGCAGCAGGCTTTTGGAATGGGGGAGGAGGCCTTCCCTGTCTGGATTTAAGGGGTGACTCACGGGACCCGTGTAACTCAGACAACACTCACCTGCGTATGTCAGGTCGCGAATGGAAGCCGATATCTGGGGAGCACTGCCTTGGTGCCAGGGTTGGGTTTCAGAGTCCGAGTGAAATAGCAACCTGCTGCATTGTTTAACCGTGGCCATATGAAGTAGTGAATTTTCCCATCACACAGCGCCACCCATCTACAAGACGCATTGCAGCAACTGGCCAAATCTTCTTCGACAGCACCCTCCAAACCCATGACCACCACCATCTAGAAGGACAAGGGCAGCAGGTACCTGGGAACCCCGCCACCTGGAGGTTCCCCTCCGAGCCACTCACCACCCTGACTTGCAAATATATCGGCCGTTCCCTCGCTGTCGCCGGGTCAAAATCCTGGAACTCCCTCCCTAACAGCACTGTGGGTGTACCTACACCACATGGACTGCGGCGGCTCAAGAAGGCGGCTCACCACCACCTTCTCAAGGGGCAATAGATGTTGACCAAGCCAGGGACAGCCACACCCCACAAAAGAGTAACAAGAGTGGCAGGAGGCCAAGCCAATGTAGCACAGTGCTGCCATGACAACACGGGATGCCCTGTATCAAACTAACACAATACGGTCCACACATTTTGCGCCTGCACAACCTACCCTGCCTGTGACTAAACCAATATGTTGATGCCAATGAGATAGCTTTGAAAGAGTGTCTTATAGGGAGAAGGTGAGGTGGGAAAGACATTGGTTTAGGGCAGGACTTCCTAGGCCTTGAGAGTTCCTAGGTGGAGGCATGGGCTTGAGTGGGGTGCTCTTTCCGGGGGCCGGTGCAGGCTCGATGGGCTGAATAGCCTCCTTCTGCACTGTAAATTCTATGATCTATGAACAAGGGAATAAACTGCTTATAACTCCTGTGGAATGTACACTCATAGCGAGAAGGAACAGGCGAGTGTAGCCGCTGGTGCTATAAAGCTGGTCCAGGTTATGGCACCACGCAGGCTGGAGTGGCATATGCAGGGCGCACCTTTGACCTCCAGTCAAAGGACCAGGTGGTTCCTTAGCGACCACGCTGGCACAATCTGAAGGTGTTGGGGACTGGTCTCCATCGCCCTGTGGTCCAACATCGCCGGCACGGTAACCGGGTTAAACGCCTACATTCTCCAGTCCCGCCCGTCGCGGGAATGGCCGTGGGCGGGGCGGACCATTTGGCGGACCAGCGAGAGGTCGGGGTTTCCAATCCCGGGGTGGGCGGGGCCAGCCACAGTCTTTCTCGTTAACCTGCCAATGGTGATCCATGCAAGAAGTGACAATGGGAGTTAATGACCCGTGTGGGTGTTGTAAGGGACCTTGTATGTCAACATGCCCCCCCCCCCAACCCCCACCACCCCACCCCCCCCCCAACCCCCACCACCCCACCCCCCCCCCAACCCCCACCACCCCACCCCCCCCAACCCCCACCACCCCACCTCTCCAGAGCTGACTCCTCCTTCTGATCGTGAGCGCTGAAGGTCTTTGGTATGCCGGAAGAATGGTGGTGAATGTGATGTCCAGGGCTGGATCCGGTGATGGAGAGGCTTTCCCGGCCATGGTAGGGGACGGGACCTCGGATACTGCCTGTAGCCCAGGCTTGAGCATACGGCGCAATGCGCTCGCAAGCCGGGGTGGTGGGATGACGTCTCCTCGGACATGCCCGTGCCGCTGTGCCTGGGTTGGGGAGAGGACGTTTCTCGGCCAGCGAGGTGGTGTTTCAGAACGGAAGCTCACCTTTCCTTTCTGCCCGCCCCTGGCCACCCAGGGAGGGCTGTTGCCGGGTGTGGCGGGACTGGGGAGCGAGATGGGCAGCATCAACGCTACGTTCCAGAGGTCGGGGCAGAAGGAGACCCGTTGTTCCAGACAAAAGGAGCAGAAAGTGGCAAGAACGGGCAGCGAGAGACAAGAGGAAATAAGAATCAGCCAGAGTGGACGTTTGTTAATGAACAAAATGGGGACCATTCCATAGCAACCTATAAAATTCAAACAGGACTGGACAAGGTGGATGGCGGAAGGATGTTCCCGATGGTGGGTGTGTCCACAACCAGGGGTCACAGTCTGAGGATAGGGGGTAGACCATTTAGGACAGAGATGAGGAGAGATTTCTTCACCCAGAAAGTGGTCGGCCTGTGGAATTCCTTACCACAGGAAGTAGTTGAGGCCAAACATACGATTTCAAGATGCAGTCAGACACAGCACTTGGGGCAAAGATGATCAAAGGATATGGCAGTATGCGGGATTAGGTTATTGAGTTGGATGATCAGCCATGATCGTAATGAATGGTGGTGCAGGCTCGAAGGGCCGAATGGCCTCCTCCTGCTCCTATCTTCTATGTTTAGTGCCCAATTTAAACAGGTGCAAAGAGGTCATTCTAATTCTTTCATGGAATACGGGCATCTGCCCACCCCTAATTGCCCTTGAGCGGGTGATGGTGATGGTCACCTTCTTGAACCACGACCTTCGACCCGGTAAAGGGTCAGGGTTGACAGGAGAACCTGGATGGTGGTGAGGGGGGGGGGGGCGTTCCTGCTGAGGGCTGTGCGCTCATAGTGAGCGCACACTCGATACAGAATTCCCTGCCCAGGGTGGGATCAGGGTGCCAGGCAGCGAGGGGGCAGCGCGATCTCGCCGTCGGTGCACACTTCCTGCCTGGGGTGCACACTTCCTGCCTGGGTGCACACTTCCTGCCTGGGGTGCACACTTCCTGCCTGGGGTGCACACTTCCTGCCTGGGGTGCACACTTCCTGCCTGGGTGCACACTTCCTGCCTGGGGTGCACACTTCCTGCCTGGGGTGCACACTTCCTGCCTGGGGTGCACACTTCCTGCCTGGGTGCCCTCCGACCTCGACCCAGAATGCAGCCCCCACCCCCCCCTCCCACCGACCTTTCCGCACGCCCCCATTTGGGATTGTAGCTCTCCGGACTGGCAGCAAGGCAGGGCGAGTGGGAGCTGACTGGCGAACATCAAGCCTCTCGCCCAGCTCCGTGTGGGTGGGGGGCCACATTTGAATTATTCCTGCGAGAAGTCAGCTGGTTTTTTAAACGTCCTGGGGGTGGGGTGTGGGGGGGGGGGGGGGGGGGAGTGGGCAGTTGGGGGGTACAGCTGTGGGTCACCCCCCCCCCCCTTCAATAATGAGGCTGCACGCCCTCGTCCAAGAATCCCCATTCCAACTTCCACGATATATCGAATATATTGAAACCCTGGTATCGTGCCATCACCTTTCAGCAGCCAATGAAATCCCTCGACCTGTCTCTCCAATTCAACAATCTCTCTGGTCGCCAATTAAACCTTGCTCTAATCTGATTCCATTCAAACACCCCCTTTATCTAGTATCCTCCCAACCCGCCCGGGACCTCCTCCCCCACTTTTTACTGCACTCCCCGTCCTCCTTCACCGCGCACCCCCCCCCCCCACCACCAACCTTCTCCCTCACCCCCTCTCCCTTCATCCCACCCGTCTACCCACCCGCCCTCCCTTCACTCCCCCAGCCTCAATCCCCCAGGAAATCACGTACTTGATGTTCTCCAGGCGGCTGGAGTCTGGTTTCAGGGAGCTGTTGCTTCGGACCATTTTGTGCAGGGTGATGATCAGAAAGACCAAGTTCATCTGTCAGGGAGGAGAACAGAAAACGTCACGGCTGGGGGGAAACACTCTTCCTATGCTGGATAGAGAGGGGACAGGACAGTGCGCGGTACATCTCTGATGTTTAACTGGGAACAAACACACACACGTGCATACAGATGCGCACAAATGCACGCACGTATACAGGCTGGCACACACATGCACAAATGCACGGGCACATACAGGCTCGCACACACATGCACAAATGCACGCGCGTATACAGGCTCGCACACACATGCACAAATGCACGCATGTATACAGGCTCGCACACACATGCACAAACGCACGCACGTATACAGGCTCGCACACGCAAGCGTGCACAGCCACACACGCACAAACACAGGCATGCATATACAAGCGTGCACATACATACACACACAGGCATGCACACACACGCGCACATGCACTTACACAGACGTGAAAAAACAATGAAATGAAAATCGCTTATTGTCACAAGTAGGCTTCAAATGAAGTTACTGCGAAAAGCCCCTAGTCGCCACATTCCGGCGCCTGTTCGGGGAGGCTGGTACACATGCGGGCACATGCACATGCGCATATACACACATGCACACACATGCATATACATGCGCAAACAGACATGCGCACACACACATGCACAAACACACGCACAGATGCACAACCGTGCGTGCACATACAAACTAAGACACTGAAGCCCAGAAGGTAGCAGAATCTGCCCTTACCATAATAACGAAGGACACGGGTCCAATGAAACTCCAGACGAAGTAATTGTCCACTCGCAGCCAGCATCTGTGAACATGGAGAAGGAAGAGAGTGAGGAGAGAAGCGAGGGGGGGGGTGTGGGGGTGGAGTTGAGATAAACAAGTAAAAAAAGGGCAAGGACAACAAATGGGTTTCAGGAAGCAATAAGCCGTCGGAATGACAAATAGAAGACGCGAGCAGAGGGACAGCGTTAGCTTAATGTGTTAGACTGAGTGAAACAATATTGGTGATAAATGCACCACCATCAGCTTCAGTCACTGTCCTCTCACTGCTGATGGATACTCTGCCTCAAATATCAACTCTGACAGGGCACTGAGACATTCATCAATCAAACACAACTTATCGTTTGGCAATGGCTCTTTTCCTGGACGATTAAAAGGGGGACGCTCCTCAGGGCGGGGAGTGGGTGGCACCATTTCCACTTTTACTCATTCCGGAAGATTGGTGACTCCGTTACTCAAAACCGCCACTTCCTCATGGGAATTACACCCCCCCGCCCCTCCGCAAAAGTGTGCTTTCTTCAAAAAGAAAAGATGCTTTCCAGAAACATTTCAAATTGAATGTCACAGCAAGTGTAAAAGAATTCAATTATTCTCCATGCTGCAACCCCCCCCCAGGCTTCTCGATACAATTGCAATATGTTTGCGATGTACCTTCCCCGCCTGGCTTGCGGCCCGTGGGGGCCTCCGAATTCCCAGCCCCTCTGTGTGCACAGCTTTTAGACTGTGACCTGTCCCCATTGTGGAGGGTAGACCCTGGGGGTGGGGGGGAATGTCAGGGGGTCGCGGGGAGGTGCTTTGTGGGCCAGTTTCTATTCTCTCCCTCCTCCGTATCGCACCTTAATGTGGATGAGTCGAGTGAGTGAGACGTTACATCTTCAAACCTCCAGGCTAGTAACAAGTGACTAAGAACCGCTAAGTAAACGGGACAAAAAAAGCCTTCTCGTAATTGGGCAGCACGGTAGCACAGTGGTTAGCACTGTGGCCTCACAGCGCCAGGGTCCCAGGTTCGATTCCCCACTGGGTCACTGTCTGTGCGGAGTCTGCACGTCCTCCCCGTGCCTGCGTGGGTTTCCCCCGGGTGCTCCGGTTTCCTCCCACAGTCCAAAGACGTGCAGGTTAGACGGATTGGCCATGGTAAATTGCCCTTAGTGACCAAAAAAAAGGTTATGAGCGGTTACTGGGTTACGGGGATAGGGTGGAAGTGGGGGCTTAGGTGGGTCGATGCAGGCTCGATGGGCAGAATGGCCTCCTTCTGCACTGCATGTTCTATGATCTATGATATTTTAAAACGCATCCAGAGAGCTTGCTGCTGGAATTATTTAGATTGGGATAATCACTCAGAAGGCAAGAAATCACTCACACCCCTTGTCTCACAGTGAATCTCCATTTACTGAACCAGACAGCAGAAGACGTTCAGTAATTCAGAACTCTTTTATTGCGATGCTAGAGTCCAGTACAGATACCAGTTTCCACTCTTCCTTTCTGGGTCCTCTCCCTGTGCAGAACCAACTCCCCAACTAGGGCAAAATCCAGTGTCGCGAACATAAGGAATTAACATTTATATTGGTTTTTTTAATATGTTGCAGTAATACCTTTATAAATCCTGGTGTGTCTGCAAAAGGTGCGATTAAGATGTCGTAAAAGTGGGATAATCGTTGATTGTAACCATTTAATTGTTTACCTATTTGGGATAATGGAGTTTTGTTTATAGAAAGAAGGTTCCCTGGGGTTTATATGATTGAAGGGTTGTGTTTGGCCTCAGTAAGATGGTCATAAGACAGTTAGTAGGATAGAGATGATGTCGTTAATCTGAGGAGCCAGGTGTGTAGCAGGCAGCTTACCTTTTAGTCTGCCAAAGACAGAAGGACTTTCTGCTTGTGCCTGAAAGGGTCTCTCTCCTTTGCTGAAAGCAACTCTCTGCACAGAGGACACAAGTATCCATGTGTTTGCTAACTTTATTTACAAGTGGCTTTTGAATAATGGGTTTTGCTTGATTGGAGATAGAGAACGTATCAGGTAGAAGTTAAAGTGTTTTTCATTTTATTGTTAATTGTAAGCTATTTTCTGTGATGTTAATGTTGTTGGTCCTGTGTTAAGAATAAAGTTTGTGTTAATATAAAAGTTCCCTATTTATCAGTGGAATCACTCCTGGGGGTGAAGTATCCTTTCCTGACAGTTTACAAATTGCATAATTGTTGGGGGTTTCTCGGACAGATCCTTAATATAAATTGGGGTCTGATCAGGTATCGCGAGACTAAGTACAAGCTTCAATGCACATCACCTGCCCTCAACTCTGTCTGAAGCTAATCCTGGTTCGCTCTTAAAAGGACCTGCATTTCTAACCTTGTCACCCCTCACGTACAAAACCCACTGCTCACGGAGAGTAAGCATACACATAACTTTGCCCGCGACACTCTGGACTTCGCAAAGCATTTCCCCCCCCCCCACTGAGGTATAGCCACTGCTACGCGGCCTACGGCAATCGATGTGTGCACAGCAAGATCCCACAAAAAGCATCGCTACAATCTGCTTTTGGTAGTTTGATTTGTAATTACTGTTCACGGCTTGAGCCCATTTCCATTGCTCTTCTCGGTATAGCAGTGTGCGATGTCTCGTGTCTAGCACAGAGGCAACTTAAGGTCTCAACCAAAAGGGGGGGTACCTCCAACTATGCAGTGCTCAGTGTCAGTCTGTATTGGTGCATGAGTCCTAAAGTCTGATCTTAAACTCCTAATCCCACTTAGCATCCAAGAGTGATGCCTGCAAAGCCGTCCAAGAACTTCCTTCCAGTGAAAGATCCGTACCTGATTGTTGCCTTACGTCATGCAGCAGCACTGACATCCGTCACTGGTCGAGGTTTTGTCTACCGTCTCAGATTAAGGTAGGGGGGCACTGATGGACTACTTAACATGTTCCGCCCGCACTTTCCCCCGAGAGGAAAGGGGCATTTGGGCAGGAGAATTTCTACCGGCCGTCAGGTGACACACACTGAAACGAACATCACCTGTTGCTGGGGGGTCCATCACCTCGGTGAAAGGGCGCTCTTCAGTCTTGCCAACTGGTGTGCCGGTGCAAAGAGCTGTCCGCGACCGGGTGTTGTAGACTGGCACATTCCTTGGTACAAGACGACCTACGTGCTGAGGGGGCGCATGTGATTATAAAATATAATTGTTTCGGCCTCTCTTCAATGGCAGGCCTGTAGTTCCTTGGATGAGTTGATGCTTTTAGTTCAGGTTAAGGTCTTGGGAATAGAGGATTTTCAGTAAGATGCGGGGCTTCTTGTAGTTGAATTTCCAGCAAGTTGGTTCTCAGGTGAACTTTAAGTTAGAACAAGTTGTGGAGAGTCCTGCTCCCATTTCAGGGTATATCTTGGCTGCAGCTGGTTTGAAGACTTGCTGGAGGATTTCTTTCCAGCACAGGCTCTTGATGTGTCAAAAAACAGCCCACAAACATGGCTGCCTCACCATGTGACTTGTTACAAATCCAAAGACCTGTTCCAAATAAGGTGGGTGGCCAGGTTGATTATACATCCTGCGCGAAGACCTTCTCACTTGGGAGAGTTTGAGACGTTTCTTTTTTGCGTCGTAGGGACACACAATATGTCGCAAGGGGAGGAACGCACAGTGTGTCGCGGGAACACACAATTGAAGATGCCATCTGCCAGGCTTGGTGAGTCTTCAGACGATTGAGGAGCCCGATTCTGGATCCATAAGTTCTCCCGCAGTGGGGGAACGTTGTTGGGTGCGGGGGAGTGGAATTCGCAGCCTCGGGTTGGCTTCCCTCTCCTTCCTCTGCCTCGCTGTCGAGTCGCTGAGCCTCGAAGCGGCTTCACGGGCCAGGCGGAGCCAAGCCGAGCGGTGCGCAGCCTCCTCCTCCCAGTCAGCGGTGTTAATGCCTCCGTGCTTTGCCCGCCCTTAGACGTTAGGCTAATGGAGAGCTGGGAGAAGGGAAACTGCCGAGGGAGGTGGTTTCCGGGTATCCGGATGCAATGGCCCGTCCAACGGAGCTGGTTCTATAGGAGCAGGCGCTAGCGTTGGGCGGGCGGTCCTCCCATTTGATCCCCGGGATTTGACACAAACACCGCCAGTGGTAGCTCTCAAGGACCTTAACGGGGTGTCGATGGACCGTCCAGGTTTTGCTACAGTAGAGCAGGGTGGTCAACACAAGGGTCTTATAAACCAGGACCCTCGCTGACTGCCAAAGGTCCCTGTTGTCAAAGACGCAGTGGTGCAGCTTAAAGAAGACAACGTTGGCATAGCAGACTCAGTACCAGACTTCCTCATGGATGGTACTCAGGCGGGAGAGGTGGTTGCCGAGATATGGGAAGTGCTGCACAACGGGATCACAGGGAGGGTAACATAAAATGTGACACAGGGCGGGCCTATTGAGGCCCTTAACTGGCCAATTAATGGCTGGTTAAGAGTTGGTTTCCTCCCCCTTGCATAGTAATACGTGTGGGTAGGGAGGCCAGAACAAAGGGGACGAGCCCGCCACTTCAACCTCAGGCGGGAAGAAAAGGTGGGTACCTCCTTTGGCTTGTGCCTATCGAGGCAACACCTCCCAAGATGTCGCTCCTCCTTTGCGACTCCCTCCCCAATCCCTAAAACCTGAACCTCCTCCCCCCGCCCCCCCCCCCCCCGCTCCCAATCCCAGCTGCTGACCTATCAGGTCGGTTGGCATCTCTTGAGGGGGCGGAAGGCCCACAATTGCCCTGTTAATGCTGCCCCCAGAGTAGTGTGGCTGTGGTGCAAACGAGTTTCAAGTTCGACTGGCTCCTGATCGACCTTTCTACCTGGGGTTGGGGTGAAGGGGAGCGGAGGGGTGGGGGGGGGGGGGGGGGGGGGGTCTGGGAGAGTGGGGTGGAAGGGGAGGGGGTGGTGTGCAATACTCCATCTCTCCCCCGCACTCCCCCAGTAAAACTCAGGCCAATGTTTTGCCGTCCACATTGATCCCACACGTGCAGGTGAGAAAATAATAAGACACCAGTTCCATGAGCTGCGATTACTTCATAAATACCTGCAGCACTTCACTGAGTCGGCACTGCTCAAAGATTGCTGTTTCGAAAGCTAAATGGCTGCTGAGAGCCCTCCATTTCCTTGCTGTCTCCATGACAACGACAATCTTGAAAGCATTGGCGAAGGCTAGCCCTCCTTCACCTAATGTTTCTGATTTTGTCGCTTCCTCAACAGGGCCACAAGTCTCGGTGATTACTCGATCTACTCAACCTTTCTTTTTAGCGGCCGACTTTATCAAGTGCCGCCAGTGGTGGAGGGTGTAACTACAGCGTGGCGAGTTTACAGAGGCAGATTCCATTGTACCGATCGACGTTGGGTTCGAAAAACAAGTGAGGGTTTTAAAATCGCGACTGAGTCAGATCCCAATTTGACTCGGAGGCTGTCCTTGGTCCTGACCCCTCCTGGGCACTGCCTGTCTCGTGCCCCTGCGGAATCCATTAGCTATAGAATCTTCACAGTGCAGAAGGAGGCCATTCGGCCCATCGGGTCTGCACAACGTCCCGAAAGAACACCCCGCCTAGGTCCACTCCCCCGCCCCATCCCTGGAACCCCGTAACCCCTCCTAACCTTTTTGGACACTAAGGGGCAATTTAGTGCGGCCAATCCACCTAACCTGCAAGTCTTTGGACTGTGGGAGGAAACCGGAGCACCCGGAGGAAACCCACGCACACACGGGGAGAACGTGCAAACTCCGCACAGACAGTCACCCGAGGCCAGATCATCTTCTCATCTGAATTTTAAAAATGCTTGCTGATACAGTATTAACCATTTCAGTGAATATCAACCGATTGAGGAGGATGAGAATATTTTTTATCTTTCCATGCCTCTCCTCTTTATTACATTTGTTACTGGCACATGGGTGTCATCGGTGCTGCGGGACCCAAACTGACATTACCACCACCAGAAGGCTGGGGATGACATCTCCCAGCATGCCTTGGGAGCAGGGGGGGATTGAAGGGTAGGGGGGGCGGGGGTGCAGGGCGGGTGTGAAGGGGCCTCTGGAAGGTTGGGGGTGGAGGGGGGGGGGGATCCTGGAATTTGTTGCCTTTCCCTAATTACCCTCAGACTGAGCGGCTCGCTCGGCCATTTTGCAGTTGGGAGTCAACCACATTGCTGTGGGTTTGGAGTCACGTGCAGGCCAGACCGGGTAAGGACGGCAGATTTCCTTCCCTGAAGGGGCATTAGTCCAAAGATGTGCAGGTTAGATGGATTGGCCGCGCTAAATTGTCCCTTAATGCCCAAAGATGTGCAGGTTAGATGGATTGGCCGCGCTAAATTGTCCCTTAATGCCCAAAGATGTGCAGGTTAGATGGATTGGCCGCGCTAAATTGTCCCTTAATGCCCAAAGATGGGCAGGTTAGATGGATTGGCCGTGCTAAATTGCACCTTCGTGTCCAAAGATGTGCAGGTTAGGTGGATTGGCCGCGCTAAATTGTCCCTTATGCCCAAAGATGGGCAGGTTAGGTGGATTGGCCGTGCTAAATTGCCCCTTAGTGTCCAAAGATGTGCAGGTTAGATGGATTGGCCGCGCTAAATTGTCCCTTGATGCCCAAAGATGTGCAGGTTAGGTGGATTGGCCGTGTTAAATCGCCCCTTAGTGTCCAAAGATGTGCAGGTTAGGTGGATTGGCCGTGCTAAATTATAAATAATTATAAATACAAACGGAAGAACATAAGGAATAGGAGCAGGGATAAACCTGGTCTGACAGTCAAACAGATCATGACTGGTCTGATTTTGACCTCACCTCCGCTTTTATGTCAATCTCCCTCGACTCCCCTTTAACCAACAATCTGTCCAACTCAGCCTTGACCATGACGGCACCTGCACTGCTCTCTGGGAGCAGGAACTCCAAACACTCACGACCCTCTCAGAGAACAAATTCCACCTCATGTCCATCTTAAATGGGAAACCCATGACCTTGAAATCCCCCCCCCCCCCACCCTCCCCGCCAATGGAAACATCCTCCCAGCAGTCACCCTGTCAGAAATCTCTGTGGAGGTTGCCGGGTTGTATCTGCTCGATCTTTCCTCCCCACCGGGAATCGGCCGACTGAACTGCCCCCGAACCTGCCTTCAGCAAAATGGTGTCCGCCCTCCAGCAGGGCGGCCAAAATGGTGGACGGCACTCCGGGAGCTGCCTCACCCACGCCCTGCAGAGTCGTAGCAAGCCTTTTGCACCCCAGCCACCTTTCTGTTCAAGGCCTCTGGATTAGGAGCCCAGTAAATAAGCGCCAGACTGCCCATTGCGGGCGAGGAACTCCCTTTGTTCGAACGACAAGCCTTATTTAGACCCGGCGCCCCATCAGAATCCGATGATCATCATTTTTTTGAGGCGATTGAAAATTCATTCAGTGTTTGACTGTGGAAAGCTGAATCACCATCAAGGTCAGGGTTTCAATGCATTACTTTGGAAGCTGGACAAGCCTCTTAAAGGCTGTATTATTAAATCAATGTAAAGATTTCACTGACAGCTGACAGGAGATGTCTCAATGTCAGAGAATTCCGTAGTTCTTACAAAACACACTAGGCCATTCGGCCTGACCGGTCTATACTGTTCCTTATGCTCCACATGAACGTCAGCATATCCTGCTATTCCTTTTCCCTCATGTATTTCTCGCTCTTCCCCCTGAATTGCTTCTCCGCCTCGGCTGCCCACCGCATTCCACATTCCACGCACCCGCCACGGACTTATTCTATTTTACTCACGACTTGTCGGTTCCGTAGCTCCTGTAATCCACCGCAGCGGAGATCCCCACCACCAGCGCAGGGAAGCAGTAGCCGCAGAGGTAATAGTACTTCTTCCTGGAGTACTCGCTCTCAAATACCTCCACCAGCATGAGATAGAGATGGACACCTTCCAGACACATCCAGGAGAAGGCCGCCAGGAAGAAGAAGTGAAGGAAGCCAGCAATTATTGGGCACACGATCTGAAACAAAAAAGACAAAGTGAGTATCAGGGGCAGCGGCCTTGATGGGGTTGAAGCCGGGCCCTGAGGCCAGAGTTGAGGCTGAGGCCCGAGGCTGGTGCACATGGCCGCGACTGAGGCTGGGTTGTGGCCCCGGGATTGAGGCTGGGCTCAGAGACCAAGGCTGAGGCTCTGGACCACAGGTTAAGGATGGGCCCTGGGTTGAGGCAGGGCCTGAGGCCAGGGTTGAGAAAGGGCCCCCAGGCCGGGCTTGAGGCTGCGCCCCAAGGCCGGGGTAGAGGCTGGGCCATGGGGCTCCGGGGTGAGGCTGTGCTTCAAGGCTGGGTTTGAGCCGGGCCCCAGGGCTGGGGTTGAGGCTGGGCCCAGAAGGCGTGGTTGAGGCTGGGTCCTGGGGCTTTGGTTGTGGCTGAGCCCCGAGGCCGGGGCTGGTGTTTAGACTGGGCTCTGGGGCTGTGGTTGAGGCTGGGGCCTGGGTTGGACTGGGCCCAGGACTGGGGTTGAGGTTGGGCCCTGGGTTGGACTGAGCAGAGGTTGGTGATTGGATTGGGCCCTGGGGCTGGGGTTAAGGCTGGGGCCTGGGTTGGACTGGGGTTGAGGCTGGGCCCTGCGTTGGACTGGGCCCTGGACTAGGGTTGAGGCTGGGCCCCGAGGCTCCATGTTGAGGCTGGGCCCTGGGTTGGATTGGGCCCAGGAATGGGGTTGAGGCTGGACCCGAGGCTCCTCGTTGAGACTGGGCCCTGGGTTGGACTGGGCCCAGGACTGGGGTTGAGGCTGGGCCCCGAGGCCCCGCATTGAGGCTGGGCCCCGTGGCCAGGGTTGAAGCTGGGCCCAGAGGCCCCGGGTTGAGGCTGGGCCCAGGACTGGGGTTGAGGCTGGGCCCCGAGGCCCTGCATTGAGGCTGGGCCCCGTGGCCAGGGTTGAGGCTGGGTCCAGAGGCCCCGGGTTGAGGCTGGGCCCAGGCTATGGTTGAGGCTTGGCCCGGGGCCGGGGTTGAGGCTGGCTACGCTTTTGGTGGATTCAAGCTGTGAATAGTAAAAACAAACGTCAAAAATAATATCTTCATTTTCATTGAGAAATTACCTCTTGAGAAAGGAAATTATGTCTCAATTGGTTGTGAATTACTTTGTCGTGCAACATTTTCACATATTTAATATGGATCAAAATGTCCCAAATCAATTTAAAATGAGCTCAATTGAGAATGGATCCCAAATGCTGCCTAATCTGCATCATACAGAGTACAAATAATCCCCCATAATGTTGTCTGGTGAGGTCTTGTGGCACAGTGAGTTAGCGTCTCTGCCTCTGATGTCCAGGTCTATTTACATTGTGTATTTATCGAATATCCTATGTTTTCATGTATGGAACGATCTCCCTGGACTGTACGCAGACCAACACTTTTCACTGTACCCCGGTACACGTGAGAATAAGTCTGAAGAAGCACCAGATTCTGGAGCTGGCTCCTTGTCCTACCCTGGCTTCTTGCCCCACTGTGGTCTGAGGTGACATTTCCAATCAGGGGTTCGTGAATGTTGGAATTTTCTCCCCGAGAGGGCTGTAGATACTCAGTCATTGGGTATACTCAGGAGGAAGATCGATAGATTTTCGGGTATTCAGGGAAACGGGGACGGTGTGGGAAGGTGGAGCGACTTAGAAGATCCGCCATGATCAAATGGCGTTGTAGGTCGAAGGGGCAAAATGGCCGACTTCTGTTCCTAAAGGGTGGCACGGTGGTTAGCACTGCTGCCTCACAGTGCCAGGGACATGGGTTTGATTCCGGCCTTGGGTGACTGTGCGGAGTCTGCACGTTCTCCCCAGGTCTGCGTGGGTTTCCTCCGGGTGCTCCGGTTTCCTCCCACAGTCCAAAGATGTGCAGGTTGGGTGGATTGGCCATGATAAATTGTCCCGTCATGATCATAGAATCCTTACAGTGCAGAAGGAAGCCATGCGGCCCATCGCGTCTGCACCAACCCTCTGAAAGTGGAGACTAACCTAGGTCTACTACCCCGCCCTCTCCCCGTAACCCCAGCTAATCTTTTGGGGAAATTTTATCACGATCCAACCTGGCTAACTTGCACATGTTTGGACTGTGGGAGGAAACCAGAGCTCCCGGAGGAAACCCACGCACACACGGGGAGAACGTGCAGACTCCGCACAGACAGTCCAAGGCTGGAATTCAAGCTGGGTCCCCGGCACTGCGAGGCAGCAGTGCTAACCACTGTGCTGCCCATGGACCGGTTAGGTGGGGTTACGGGGATAGTGTAGTGGTGCGGGCCAAGGTAGGGTGCTCTTTCGAGGGTCAGTGCGGAATTGGTGGGCCGAATGGCCGCCTTCTGCAGTGTAGGGATTCTATGGATTTATTTTGTATCATCCCATTACCTTATTATGGAGCAAGGAGGTCAGAAGCAGTCTGCTGTGCAGAGCTTGAAGATTTCAGAGTGGGTGCCAAATCTCTGGATACGACACATATTACCCGAGCTGGTATTTATGTTGCTGGGAGCGGAGGTGACCCAGTAGCTCTGGAATCAGTTATCAATGCAGTTCACTCACTCTCTGGCGAGTTTTGAAGTGGAATTTGAAAAATCTGTTCATCTGTGGCCTAACATCCAACGATGTTCGTAAAAGATACTGGATTGTTGTCCAAACCTAACCAGGTTCACTAATGCCCTTCAGAGAACAGAACCAGTAGTCGCTGCCTTATCGGGACCCTATGCGACCCCTGTCCCACATTATGTAGCGGAATTCGTAGCAATCTCGGGGCAGTTAATCCAGGGTTGTCAAAGTTATCCTCGGCCCAAGGACATGTGGGCAGCACGGTAGCACAAGTGGATAGCACTGTGGCTTCACAGCGCCAGGGTCCCAGGTTCGATTCCCCACTGGGTCTGTGTGGAGTCTGCATGTTCTCCCACATGTCTGCGTGGGTTTCCTCCGGGTGCTCCGGTTTCCACCCACAGTCCAAAGATGTGCAGGTTAGGTGGATTGGCCGTGCTAAATTGCCCCTTAGTGTGCAAAGTGTTAGGAGGGGTAGGAGGAGTTATGGGGATAGGGTGGAAGTGAGGGCTTAAGTGGGTCGGTGCAGACTCGATGGGCTGAATGGCCTCCTTCTGCACTGTATGTTCTATGTTCGATATTGCTCTAACAAAACAAAATGTTGGTGGTCTCGGGGAGTCCGAGGGGAGAAAGAGTGGGGGTCTCTAAGCACAAATGGAGTCCTGTGCAACCTGGTTTTCAGCAATTGTTTTCATTTGTTTTTTTTTTTAAAATAAAATTGAGGCCCAGCGGGGTGGAGGTCGGGCAGTCCTCCCCGATAATTAAAGCGGCAAAATAAGCAACGGCCAGCATGAAAAAGACATTTTTTTTTTTGTTGCTGCTTGACGCAGCGGGCGGTTAGGATCGGGAATGCGTTGCCCCAGAACGCGGGCGGAGGAGGTGCGCACCGGAAAGGAAAATCAAAATTGTCTGACGGGGGAAGAGAGAGAGAACAAAAAACGGGGCCACGAGGGGAGGGGGCGGGGAGGCGGGGACTTGGCGAGTCGCTCCTGCAGAGGGCCGACCCTCAACGGAGAAGGTAAATCTCTCCCGATGTTTAAACGAGGCAAGAGGCAGCACGGTGGCGCAGTGGTTAGCGTCACGGCGCCGAGGTCCCAGGTTCGATCCCGGCTCTGGGTCACTGCCCGTGTGGAGTTTGCACATTCTCCCCGTGTCTGCGTGGGTTTCGCCCCCACAACCCAAAGATGTGCAGGGTAGGCGGATTGGCCACGCTAAATTGCCTCTTAATTGGAACAAAATTGAATTGGGTACTCTAAATTTATAAAACAAAACGAGGCAAGAACCCGCCTCCAGCATTTAAACGAGGGCCTCAGGTTGTCTGGGCCCGAGGCACACCTCTAGCTGTTTGGGATAGGGAGTCCAATTCTGCTGAGGCTGGGCCCAGGTTTTGAGAGTGGTACTGCCACGAGGGATTTACGGCAAGCACTGGGAGATCGCCAGGCTTCAACAGCGAACGGCAACACGAACCATGTCGAGGATAGACTCCCGCAGCGAGTAATTTGTCAAGGTTGGTTTGACGAATCGTGCCGATCGATAGCTCAGATGAACACTTGGAACCGACAGCCCTTCATCAGCCTGACGGAGGCAGGGCCCATTTGCCGGCAGGCTTGTAAAGCGGCCGCCCCCGAAGCTGACATTTCCGCAGCAGTACAAAAGGAGCTTCCGTCAAGCGTGCCAGAGACACAGATGGTTGGTGTTATTTTTAATGCGGAATTGCCCGATTTCAAATCATATAAAAAAAACCAAACTGTCATTGCCTTTGCTGCAGCTAGTTGAGAGTCTGCAATGGCGTGTGAAATAACAGATTCCTGTGCTCTTCACTGAGCTTACCAGCAGATGGGGTTTGACAAGATCCATCAGAGATCATGGTCGCCATTGTTCATATTCCAGAAAGCTATTTGCAACTGGAGGCAATCTTCACTCAGTTTGACATTTATTTACAGAGGGGAAAGGGACAGGCGTACACCTCCTAACTCAGCCACCTTCTTTATATGGGCCCAAGTGAAAACCCCATTAGGTACCCTCTGTGGTGTTGTTTGTGTTGCTAAATTCAGGTTCGCGTAGTGTTCACAAAGACCACAAATAGCTTTTAAATTGAACAAAGCTATAATGATCGCTGATTGTCACAAGTAGACGTCAATGAAGTTACTGTGAAAAGCCCCTAGTCGCCACATTCTGGCGCCTGTTCGGGGAGGCCGGTACGGGAATTGAACCTGCGCTGCTGGCCTTGTTCTGCATTACAAGCCAGCTTTTTAGCCCACTCGTGCTAAACCAGCCCCAGCTAAACCAGTGTTTATTGACACTACTTAATTGGATTCGACACTTACTCCTGTACAATACACGGTTGATAATTAACATATAATCTACACTTATCCACTACTAATCTCTACACTATTATATTAACCATGATGTGCTCTCACTCACACTATCTTTCCTTCAGTCTGTACTCTAGCTAGCTCCTTAAATTCTCTCCCCACAAGGCCTTTTATAATGTATTTTATACGTGTACATCTAGCTCCCTCTAGTGGTTGATTTAGACATCTCATTAACCCTTGCAGTTCATACATTTATGATAATGCCACACCCTCCATCCGACGCAACTGATACACAACAGACAATGACGCAGCCGAGCACAGTTTCCGGTGCGATACTCTATACCTGTCAAACTGGGGGTTCCAGCTGTTTCGATTGAGCGCTATTGCCATCATACAAACCTTGGCACATTGTATGTTGAACTGGATGCCACAGGGACTCTATATCGCACTGGTTGGCAGTGACTATCCATTGACTCTGCACCTCCCGCTGTCTTGGGAAAACAGGCAGCATAATCAAAGACCTCTCCCACCAGGATTAGTGGGCTGGTTTAGCTCAGTGGGCCAGACAGCTGGGTTGTGATGAAGACCAAGGCCAGCAGCGCGGGTTCAATTCCCGTACCAGCTGAGAATTTGGAATTCTTCCTCAGTGTACCCGAACAGGTGCCGGAACGTGGCGACTAGGGGCTTTTCACAGTAACATCATTGCAGTGTTAATGTAAGCCTACTTGTGACAATAAGAGGTTATTTATTTATTTATTTTACTCTCTCTTAGAATCGTAGAATTCCTACAGTGCAGAAGGAGGCCATTTGGCCCATCCAGGCTGTACCGACCCCCCGAAAGAGGACCCTACCTAGGGTCAGGTCCCCACCCTCTCCCCATAACCCAATAACCCCACCTTTGGGTGCTAAGGGACAATTTATCACGGCCATTGCACCTAACCTGCACATCTTTAAACTGTGGGAGGAAACCGGAGCACCCGGAGGAAACCCACGCACACACGGAGAGAACGTGCAAACCCCACATAGACAGTGACCCAAGCCGGGAATCGAACCCGGGTCCCTGGCGCTGTGAGGCAGAAGCGCCAACCACTGTACCACCGTACCGCCCAACTTCTTCCATCGGGCGGGAGATACAGAAGTCTGTGAACACGCACCAACAGATTCAAAAACAGCTTCTTCCCCACTGTTACCAGACTCCTGAATGGCCCTCTTATGGACTGAACTGATCTCGCCACACATTGCTCCACTGTGCAGCCCTACACTCTGTAAGCTTCACCCGATGCCTGTGTCTATGTATTTACATTGTGCACTTATCGCATGTCCTATGTTTTTCTAGCATGGAACGATCTGTCTAGACTGTATACAGAACAATACTTTTCACTGTACCTCGGTACACCTGACAATAAACCCAAATCAAAATCCAAATCTAAATCATAGACCTCCTGATTTGATTGTAACCAACCTCAACTCAATTGCATTTGTACGACTATCTCCGGGCCCAGATGGGCTACATCCTAGAGTTCTAAAGGACATAGCTGAAGAAATAGTGGCGGCGTTAGTTATGATCTTTCAAAAGTCACTGGAGTCAGGGAAAGTCCCAGAGGATTGGAAAATCGCTGTTGTAGCCCCCCTGTTCAAGAAGGGAACAAGGAAAAAGATGGAAAATTATAGGCCAATTAGCCCCTAACCTCGGTTGTTGGCAAGATTCTAGAATCCATTGTTAAGGGTGAGATTTCTAAATTCTTGGAAGTGCAGGGTCGGATTAGGGCAAGCCAGCATGGATTTAGTAAGGGGAGGTCGTGCCTGACAAACCTGTTCGAGTTCTTTGAAGAGATAACAAATAGGTTAGACCAAGGAGAGCCAATGGATGTTATCTATCTTGACTTCCAAAAGGTGCCTCACGGGAGACTGCTGAGTAAAATAAGGGCCCATGGTATTCGAGGCAAGGTACTAACATGGATTGACGATTGGCTGTCAGGCAGAAGGCAGAGAGTTGGGATAAAAGGTTCTTTTTCGGAATGGCAACTGGTGACAAGTGGTGTCCCGCAGGGTTCAGTGTTGGGGCCACAGCTGTTCTCTTTATATATTAACGATCTAGATGACGGGACTGGGGGCATTCTGGCTAAGTTTGCCGATGATACAAAGATAGGTGGAGGGGCAGGTAGTATGGAGGAGGTGGGGAGGCTGCAGAAAGATTTAGACAGTTTAGGAGAGTGGTCCAAGAAATGGCTGATGAAATTCAACGTGAGCAAGTGCGAGGTCTTGCACTTTGGAAAAAAGAATAGAGGCATGGACTATTTTCTAGACGGTGACAAAATTCATAATGCTGAAGTGCAAAGGGACTTGGGAGTCCTAGTCCAGGATTCTCTAAAGGTAAACTTGCAGGTTGAGTCCGTAATTAAGAAAGCAAATGCAATGTTGTCATTTATCTCAAGAGGCTTGGAATATAAAAGCAGGGATGTACTTCTGAAGCTTTATAAAGCATTAGTTAGGCCCCATTTAGAATACTGTGAGCAATTTTGGGCCCCACACCTCAGGAAGGACATACTGGCACTGGAGCGGGTCCAGCGGAGATTCACACGGATAATCCCAGGAATGGTAGGCCTAACATACGATGAACGTCTGAGGATCCTGGGATTATATTCATTGGAGTTTAGGAGGTTGAGGGGAGATCTAATAGAAACTTACAAGATAATGAATGGCTTAGATAGGGTGGATGTAGGGAAGTTGTTTCCATTAGCAGGAGAGACTAGGACCCGGGGGCACAGCCTTAGAATAAAAGGGAGTCACTTTAGAACAGAGATGAGGAGAAATTTCTTCAGCCAGAGAGTGGTGGGTCTGTGGAATTCATTGCCACAGAGGGCGGTGGAGGCCGGGACGTTGAGTGTCTTTAAGACAGAAGTTGATAAATTCTTGATTTCTCGAGGAATTAAGGGCTATGGAGAGAGAGCGGGTAAATGGAGTTGAAATCAGCTATGATTGAATGGTGGAGTGGACTCGATGGGCCGAATGGCCTTACTTCCGCTCCTATGTCTTATGGTCTTATGGACTGTGTCAGGGATGTGA
Source organism: Scyliorhinus torazame (assembly GCF_047496885.1). Classification (NCBI taxonomy): domain Eukaryota; kingdom Metazoa; phylum Chordata; class Chondrichthyes; order Carcharhiniformes; family Scyliorhinidae; genus Scyliorhinus; species Scyliorhinus torazame. The sequence goes on along the minus strand of NC_092733.1, from coordinate 29,479,367 downwards.
AAGACATCAAAGGCACTGCTATAGGCCCACTTACACATGTTGTCTTTATTGCAGTACTTCCGTCAATAGATACATAGAACGTACAGTGCAGAAGGCCATTCGGCCCATCGAGTCTGCACCGACCCACTTAAGTCCTCACTTCCACCCTATCCCCATAACCCAATGACCTCTCCTAACCTTTTTTGGACACTAAGGGCAATTTAGCATGGCCAATCCACCTAACCTGCACGTCTTTGGACTGTGGGAGGAAACCGGAGCACCCGGAGGGAACCCACGCAGACACGGGGAGAACGTGCAGACTCCGCACAGACAGTGACCCAGCGGGGAATCGAACCTGGGACCCTGGCTGTGTGAAGCCACAGTGCGATCCACGTGTGCTACCGTGCCGCCCAAATATAAGGACATGTGTGCAGCGACTCAGCAGAAGTCCCTAAATTGGAGAGGGGCCCTCACCGTTCCTCTGACCCGCACTCACGAGAATATCTAACCATCGCCCCCTTGACATTCAATGGCATTCCCATCGCTGCATCCCACACGATCAACATCCTGGGGGTTACCTTTGGCCAGAAACTGACCTGGACCAACCATGTAAATACTGAGGCTGCAAGAGGCAGGTCAGAGGCTGGGAATCCTGCGGGGAGTAACTCTCCTCCTGATCCCCCCCAAAAGCCTGTCCACCATCTACAAGGCACAAGTCAGGAGTGTAATGGAACACTCTCCATTTGCCTGGGTGAGTGCAGCTCCAACAACACTCAAGAAGCTCGACACCATCCAGGACAAAGCAGCCCCGCTTGATTGGCACCCCTTCCACAAACATTCACTCCCTCCACCACCGACACACAGTGGCAGCCGTGTGCACCGTCTACAAGATGCACTGTCGAAACTCACCAAGGCTCTTAGTCAGCACTTTCCAAACCCACAATCACCACCATCTAGAAGGGCAAGGGCAGCAGATACATTCAACACCACCCTTTGCAAGTCCCCCTCCAAGCCACTCACCACCCTGACTTGGAAATATATCGGCCGTTCCTTCGCTGTCACTGGGTCAAAATCCTGGCGCTCCCTCCCTAACAGCACTGTGGGTGTACCTGCACCACACAGACTGCAGCGGCTCAAGAGGCCGGCTCACCACTACATTGTCAAGGGGCAATTAAGGATGGGCAACAAATGCTGTGACCTAGCCAGCGACGCCCACATCCCTTGAAAGAATGAAAAAAAAAACGCTGACGCCAACGTGCTTGACCCTCACCCTTCCCCTTTGACCTGCTGGCAACTTTATACCTGGGGACCCACCTGGTATTGGGTTTTGTTGATGCCGATGAGAAAGATTAATTCCGCGATGAAGAGGTTGATGCAGAGGTTCTTGTGGATGGTGTTGCGGTCCGTCTGAATCCCTCGAAGGAAGCAAAAGGTGGAGATGCAGATGGTGAGGCAGACCAACGAGATGACGATGCCCACCCAGGTGATAACGGAGAGCAGCAGCTTGTGCATGCGGTCTTCGTACTGAGAGGGAAGAGGAAACTCGGTGAAGTAAGCAGCAGGTTGGAGGGCGCGGATAACGGCAATACCCCTCAGACAGGACACAGAGAGAGGCTCTGAAACAGGCTGATTCCACCCCCCCCCCCCCCACGGCGCCACACCATCGCCAACGCACATAGGGTCAAGGAGGGAGGCGCCCGAATCCAGCCCAGCGGAACGGGGATCGAACACTGTGCTGTCAGCACCAACCTGATCCACTCTGACCATCCAGTCAACAGGACCCCCTCCCACCCCTCCCCCTCCTCATTCCTGCTTAAAGCTGGCGGGACCTTGTGAAAAATGGAAAGAGAAATGGAGCACGTGAAGTGACGAGCTCCTTTCCAGGTCTCCTTGGAAGTCATTTAGTTTGCCACCCTCCTCAATCCACGCCACACCCAACCCATCGGGTGGTGCAGCGCACGCTGCTGTAGCTGAGCAAAGTTGCCACCTGGCTGCTGGTTAGGTTACAGTGGCCCATGTTGGCAAACGTCAAGCGTGAACCTGTGTTCTTGGCGCATTGAAAGGCCCTTGCTCTGCGTCAGTTTAAGCCATGGGCCCTGGTAATTTAAGCCAAGCCGTCATTCTAGAGCTGCCCATGGGGAGTGTGGGATTTCCGATATATTGTATTAAATGTATTTGGTGCAGTAAGGGTTAAAAGCCTCGGTTAGTGTGTGTGTCTGACTGCTGCAGTCATGTTTTTAATAACCTCTGTCTTTTGGGGGACAGAAGTGTAATTAAAGCATCGTAAAAGTTTGGATTTTTATTTATATTGAGATTTCCCTGTGGAGTAGTTAATTAGAGATGATCTACCCAAATGCGGACAGGGTTCCATAGCGCGAGAGTATCCGGTTGTTTCCTGATGCTCGGAGCACCGAGAAACACCCGCTATCTAATGCCTAACCGGGTATATTGGGGGCCTCAGCGGGAGCTCCACGACGAGGCCGCACTTAGCCCTGTTTTCTGCACTGAGGAACTCCGCTCGCCGGAACTCCTCAATGTAGCAAGAGATCGGGATGCGTTTTTAAATGGCGTCCTGATCTCTTAAACCCCCAGAAGTGAATCCCCCCCCAAGCCCCAACCCACTATAAGGAGAACCTTGGGCCTTCTTGCACCCTCACACCCCTGCAGGGCACACCCCGGTCCAATCGTCGCCATGCAAATAAATGCCAGCTTGGCACCTTGACAGGGCCAGACTGACACCCAGGTGGACTGCCAGGGTGCCAGGCTGTCAGTGCCAGGGTACCATCCTGCCAGACGGCATGCATCTTGGGGCTTCCAATCACCTGGAGATGCCCATGAGTGCCGTCCCATCTGGCCCCGGTTTGTGGAGACCAGGACTGAACGGCGCTCACCTGGAGTCTCCAAGGCGAGGAGGTTAGATCCCACACCTTGGTCAGACCTCGGGAACCAGCCAGCAGATGGTTTAGCACAGTGGGCTAAACTGCTGGCTTGGAATGCAGAACAATGCCAGCAGCGCGGGTTCAATTCCCGTACCGGCCTCCCCGAACAGGCGCCGGAATGTGGCGACCAGGGGCTTTTCACAGTAACTTCACTGAAGCCTACTAGTGACAATAAGTGATTACTATTATTATTATTAGAGTGAGACTAGCTGTCTCACTCTAGTATGCGGATTTGCCAGAAAGAGTTCCTGCCCACTGGGTGGGATTCACATTGCAACGCGTCGCGAGATCGCCTTAGATCTCGTGAGTTGTGGCAAGCCAGGTGGATCCCGGAAGTGGGATCTCCCAGCCTCTCCTGGTCATATTGCGCCATGCTGCTTTCCGAGCGCATCGCCTCCGGTAGATCCCGCCCATTTTGTTCAGATCAGTGAGATGATAGAGTTAATGGGAGGAGCCAGGGATTGAAGCTGTCGGGAGTTGAGGTTCAGGGTTTAACTTTGTGGTTAGAAGGCAAGCTAAGAAGGTTTACTGGAGAAATACGGCCAGAGATTCTGCGTGGTTCTGACAGGGTTCAGATCTATCTTTTCAAACAGACTCAAAAGACATCTCTGTACAGACATTGCTTTACTGAGCCTGCTAACTGTATTTAAAAGTGGATTGAGAGCTGAAATGGTTTAGTTGTTTGAGTGGAAGTAAGGATAGCAGTTAAGGGTTAATGTGTCACTGCATTGATTAGCATTGTTTAAGGGGTAATTGTAAGCAATTTTCTTGTGTGATGTTGAAAATGTTTTAATACTGTTTGTTTAAATATCCCATAACCTATTTTTCGTGAAATCAGTCCTGGAGTGAAGTCCCTTTTCCTCAAAGTCTTAACAAATGAAAATAAAATCTGGAGGTTTCTGTCCAGTATCCTAGCCACTGTTGGGGTCTGGCCCGGGATCATAATACGGTCCAACTCCAGGCGATGGAAAGGGACAGAACTAGCTCCAGGAGAATGGCCTCATTTCACGTCACTGAGCCACGAGCCCCATGGGAGGAGGCTTGGGCCCAGCAACCTTAAAGGGCCAGGCTCGTCTACAGGTTAACGGGTCATCATTGATCTGCAATTGACGGGAATACTTAGGGGTTCTGGTTCTGGACTGAAAGACCCTGAGGTAAAATCCAACCCGGGGGACGTCCAAAATGAAAATCAATAACTCGGGTAATTTATAGATAAATGTCTCTGGCGAAACCCAACTGGCCGCTTAATGGCCTTTTGGCAATTGTCTGGCCTGGCCTGCATGGGATTGCAATCCTATGCTATGTTCTAAGCCCTTAACTCCCAAAGTCTGGGCAATAAATGAAGGTTTACCCGTGTAGCCTCCGTGGGTTTCCTCCGGGTGCTCCGGTTTCCTCCCACAATCCAAAGATGTGCAGGTTAGGTGAATTGGCCAATGATAAATTGCCCTTAATGTCCAAATTGCCCTTGGTGTTGGGTGAAGGTGTTGAGTTTGGGTAGGGTGCTCTTTCCAAGAGCCGGTGCAGACTCAAAGGGCCGAATGGCCTCCTTCTGCACTGTAAATTCAATGATAATCTATGATTAATCTAGGACAAAGGTTCGGCACAACATCGTGGGCCGAAGGGCCTGTTCTGTGCTGTATTTTCTATGTTCTATGTTCTATGTTCTAGCTGCGCGCCCCCCCCCCCACCCCGCCAAAATCAACATTACTTCCTACATTTCTGCTAGGTTGACACATGTGGATAGCAGCCAGAGAAACAGCTGGAAAAGTAACAGACCACGGGCCAAAATATGTGGAAAGTTTAGTTACAAACTTGACCTTGGTTTTCACTGGTCTCGAATTGCAAATGATTTCTTGCACTGCTGCATCTTTAGGGGGGGTCAGCTTGGTTCAACTTAGCTGCGAATCAGTCAGATGCGAGACTGAATTATTGCCTTCCTGCAGCGCTCGGAGAGCTCTGGCACATTCAAATCGGGTCACCTCCTGGCCTTTCCTGTCCCACCCGCTTTGGCGCGGAACCATTAGTCATTCAGAGCGGGTACCTCTGGAGGGAGCCTTGCCTAACCTGAGGCAATCGCTCACCTCTTCGCCTCCAGTAGGTGGGGCTGCTAATTGCTGCAAGAGTTGAAGTTGAGATCTCTGCCAACACGGGGCGGTGCGGGGGGGGGGGGGGCTTGCTCTGGGGCTGAGGGGTAACCGCCAAGGTGCCACAGTGCCAGAGTGCTTGGCCTAACCTCACCTCAGAGTTGGCTGCAGGTTAGGGAGGTCACCGCTTCCCTTCCGCTCTCAAGGACGGTGGAACTTGAAGAGCAGGACGCCCGCAAATCTTGGAACAGAAGCAGGGAGAGTTTACAGCGGGTAAGGGAAGCAGACAGAATGGAGTGCATCGATGCAGCAGTCGAGAGAGCGAGAGAGAGCGAGTGAGATGCAATCTAATGTGGTCAGCATCTAACCTGTAACTGAAACGGAAATCACAGTACGAAGTCTTACAACACCAGGTTAAAGTCCAACAGGTTTGTTTCAAATCACTAGCTTTCGGAGCGCTGCTCCTTCCTCAGGTGAATGAAGAGGTACCCTTCACTTGAGGAAGGAGCAGTGCTCCGAAAGCGGGTGATTCGAAACAAACCTGTTGGACTTTAACCTGGTGTAAGACTTCTCACTGTGCTCACCCCAGTCCAACGCCGGCATCTCCACATCGTGAAACGGAAATAGAAGAGAGTCCGAGAAACCGGGGGCGAAAATATAAAAATGCTCAGAGATAAAATAGCAGGAGCAAAGAAAGAGAAGAATTGCACTTTTGAACCATAACGGGAACCCCAAAGTGCTTCCCAGCGAATTTAACCGTAGTCGCTGTTGCAGGAAATGCAACTCCAAACCTGAGCACAATTTGCTGGTCCAGAGGTTTGAACCGGCCAAGTTCTGACTGGGAGGCGTGGAGTGTTGTCCACGCGGCCTTGTCTGATTGGATGATGGGGCAGGTCATCTGAGACAAGGAGGAGAAAGAACCGAGCAATGGAAAACACTGGAAGGAATAAAGGATATTACACCTTGGCTGCTGCCTTCTGCTTGAGGATGAGTTGGAAGCCCAGACTACATAGAATTTTCATATGACACGGAAAATGGCTATTGAGCCCAGCTGGCATAGACAGGTATTTATGCTGCACTCAAGTCTCCCTGGCTCCCACCATCTTACTGCAAATCACTCTAACGATCTAGCAAAACAGGTGCAAGAAAGAGGAATGAGGAGGATTGGTGTCTCTGATTAGCTGAACTGGATCTCTGGGGATAGATCCACTGTCGGCGCGAAGCCTTTTCTTTTAGGTCCGTTTTCTCACCTCTAGTCCCCCTTTCTGGAAGGTTGGACCCTGCTCGGGCATGGCCCTCTTGGGCCACGCTCACTCCCTTGCCCAATTACTGGAGAATGGGTTTTGAAGGAATGCCCGCCCCTGGGGAGGGTCGCCGTAAAATGTTTTGGCTCCTCTTTAAATAATAGAACGCGCAGAACGCGGAAAGAAAGACCTTGCGTTTGTATTGTCCTTTTCTTGACCTCAGGGTCACAGTCCCAAGAATAAGGTCGAGGTGGTTTGTGATGAAATTACCGGCACTGTTCTCCGCCAGGATTACCTGTGGCGGCGGAGGTGACAGGACACGAGGTTAAGCTGCAATTGTATAAGGTGTGAGTGAGGCCACACCTGGAGTATTGTGTTCAGTTTTGGTCTCCTTACCTGAGAAAGGACGTACTGGCACTGGAGGGAGTGCAGAGGAGATTCACTAGGTTAATCCCAGAGCTGAGGGGTTTGGATTACGAGGAGAGGTTGAGTAGACTGGGACTGAAATCGTTGGAATTTAGAAGGATGAGGGGGGATCTTATAGAAACATATAAGATTATGAAGGGAGTAGATAGGATAGATGCGGGCAGGTTGTTTCCACTGGCGGGTGAAAGCAGAACTAAGGGGCCTAGCCTCAGAATAAGGGGACGTAGATTTAGGACTGAGTTTAGGAGGAACTTCTTCACCCAAAGGGTTGTGAATCTATGGAATTCCTTGTCCAGTGAAGCAGTTGAGGCTCCTTCATTAAATATTTTCAAGATAAAGATAGATAGTTTTTGAAGAATAAAGGGATTAAGGGTTATGGTGTTCGGGCCGGAAAGTGGAGCCGAGTCCACAAAAGATCAGCCATGATCTCATTGAATGGCGGAGCAGGCTCGAGGGGCCAGATGGCCTACACCTGCTCCTAGTTCTTATGTTCTTATAAATCCCCGTAGATATGTGCGGGACTGGAATATCCCATCATCATCTAATGGTGGGCCATCTGCATTGCTGGAAAATGGGCTGGGTGGGGGAGATTTGAAAATCCCACCTTAGGACTGAGAGGAGGAAGAATCTCTTCATTCAGAGGCTGGTGGATCTTTGACATGGTCTCAATCGTGGAGTATGTGCGAGAAAGAGATTGATAGATTTTTCAACAGTGAAGGTTTCAAAGGGAAAGGAGGCCATTTGGTCCATTGTCTCTGTGCTGGCTCCCCTGAGGAGCAATTCGCGGACTGTCATTCTCCACTTCAGCTTTTTAAGGAAACGTAGAACAATTTGCGCGTCAGGAAGAGGCCATCCTGCCTATCCCGTCTGTTGCTCGCCGGAAAATGGGGACATTGCAGGGACGTGACATTGAAGTAGAGGTTCAGCTGTGATCCAGTGTAATGGTGGAACAAACTCGAGGGGCCGAACGGCCTACTCCTGCTTTTATGTTCCGGATGAAATATTTTTATTGCAATGGAGGAAGCTTGGTAGTTCACTCACTCCCAGCGAGCTCTCACAAACATCAATGTGATAATGCGCTGGGATCTTCCAAACAGCGATGTTGGGGGTCGCCACCGTGGCTGGAGACTCCTCTCGACTTGACGCCACTCAGCATTTCTTCCAGAGGCTTCCGATCACAATTCTCAGGGAAACGAGGAGATCGGCGTAACTTGGGGAACTCCGTAGGAGCGGAGTAGGTGGCTGAACTGGGTAGATGGGTGAGGTAGGTGGGTGGGTCGGTAGGTGAGGTGGTTGAGGCGGGTGAGGGGGTTGAGGTGGGTAGATGGGTTAGATGGGGAGATGGGTCAGGTGGGACACCCACATCTTGTTGAAGAATAAATGAGAGAACATCACTTCAAATGTCGTAGCGGCACTCACCAAAATCTCCCTGTGAGCCATCAGCACCGCAAAATTGGTCAGGTGACTGCATGCACAGGCAGTGTGAGTTCTGTTGCTTTCAATCAGTCGACAGCCTTGTGAGGACCAGAAGCCCATCATGGTTCGTTCCGAGTAATTCCAGAAGGAGCAGTTGGCGTTGAAATGGTGCTTTGACTGCAAGAGAAAAATATCATTGAAATCCTGGGCACCGCAAAAAAAAAAAATGCACATGACGCCAACATGAGTCACTCCCAATCCCACTCACTCCATCCTACAGAGTCCCGTCACCCACGGACTCACTGAATAATACAGCGCTAGAGAGGCCGTTCGGCCCATCGAGTCTGCACCGACGTATGAAAAACACCTGACCCGCCCACCTAATCCCATCTGCCAGCACTTGGCTCAGAGCCTTGAATGTTAAGATGTGCCAAGTGCTCACTCATCCAGGCACTTTTTTAAAGGATGTGAGGTAACCCCCCCTCTCCCACCCTCCCAGGCAGCGCGTTCCAGACCGTCACCACCCTCTGGGTACAAAGGTTTTTCCTCAAATCCCCCCCCCCTAAACCTCCCGCACCTCACCTTGAACTTGTGTCCACGCCACATTCTGTGCGGAGCGATTGCAATCGGGGGACGCGCACCACGCTGGTATCGGAGGAGGGCAGGTAACCAGCAACATGCAGTTGGATCTCTGTTTTGGCTGGGGCAGATTCAGGACCTGCCTCCTCGAGATGTGGGTCTGAGCTCCCTCTGGCCAGAGATCTGGGGCGAAATTCTCTGACCCGCCCCGCCACATTTCTGCCCCGACCGGCCGGCGGGAGTCTCCGTAACACCGGCCGGTCAATGGGGTTTCCCATTGTGGGGCAGCCCCACGCCGTCGGGAAACCCCCCGGGCGCCGGCAAAACGGAGACTCCCGCCGGCGGAGAATGACGCCCCTGATGTAGGAACAGGTTGGACAATAGAATGATGTACACAGCGGGAAGAACGTGCATTCCTTGAGTGTTTCATGTCCTTGGGATGGGCCAGAGTGCTCCACAGCCAATGAATTTTTAAGCATGGTCACTGTTGTTATGCAGCCAGAATTAACAGCTATTTTTCGCACAGCAAGATCCCATTAACGGCAAGGCGGTGAGAATGCAGCGAATCTGCATTGAGGGAGGGGTGAGTTTTAGCCATGATACCTGGTGGCTGAGCTATCTCCAAATGGCGCCAGTGAATTGTTTCTATCTACCAGAGCAGCAGAGTGAGACCTCATGTGAACGTTCCAACATCCGGCAGTGTAGCTCTCCTGCACTACTGCACTGTACAGTCATCCTAGATTCTGTGCCAGAGATGTGAGTGCTGCCACTGACTCGAACATGTTTCACTGATGAAGCAATGCCCCCCTCATTTTATATGCACATTCTGTCAAATAATGGGGGTGAAATATCTGAAAAGACTTTGAAGTCCGTAGGAGCACTCTGTTCCTGATGCTGAAGTGTGGCCCATGTTTGATTGAAGCAGATTTTACATTGGACTGGTTCTGCTACTTCTGAACATGCGAATTAGGAGGAGCAGGGGAGGGAGGGGCGTGGTGGCATTGTCACTGGACTAGTAATCCAGAAAGCCAGGCTAATGCCTGGGTTCGACCTGCGTTCAAATCCCACCACGGCGGATGGTGAAATCTGAACGTAATAAAGTCTAATCACGACCATGAACCCATTGTCGATTGTCCTTCAACCCCTTCTGGTTCATTAATGCCCTTTCAGGGAAGGAAATCTGCCCCCCTTACCCGGTCTGGCCTACTTGTGACTCCAGACCCACAGCAATGTGGTTGACTCTTAATTGCTCTCTGAAACGGCCGACCACGATACTCAGTTCAAGGGCAACTAGGGCAATACTGAATGGGAAAAAAAGTAGACCATTCGGCCCTTAAAGCCTGATTCGCCATTCATAGAATCATGGCATTTACACTCCAGAAGGAGGACATTCAGTCAGCACCGGCTCTTGGAAAGAGCACCCTACTTCAGCCCACGCCTCCACCCTATCCCCGTAACCTAGTGGCCCCACCTAACCTTTTTGGGCAATTTAGCGCGGCCAATCCCCCTAACCTGCGCATATTTGGACTGTGGGAGGAAACCGGAGCACTCTGAGGAAACTCACGCCGACACGGGGGAGAAAGTGCAAACTCCAGACAGTCACTCGAGGCGGGAATTGAACCCGGGTCCCTGGAGCTGTGAGGCAGCAGTGCTAACCACTGCGCCACCGTACCGCCCCGTGACATATCTGATTGTGACCTCACCCCCACATTTCTGCCGACCCCCGTCAACCTGTCTCCCCCCTCGTTAACCAAGGATCTATCCAGCTCTGCCTTAGAAATTCAAAGGTTCTGCCTCCATCTGCCTTTTGAGGAAGAGTGTTGCAAAGACTCACGAGAAAGAGAAAAATATTCAGCTCATTTCCATTTTAAATGAGCGACCCCTTATATTTTAACATAGAACATTGCAGCGCAGTACAGGCCCTTCGGCCCTCGATGTTGCCCCGACCTGTGAAACCACTCTAAAGCCCATCTACACTATTCCCTTTTCGTCCATATGTTTATCCAATGACCATTTGAATGTCCTTAGTGTTGGCGAGTCCTCTACTGTTGCAGGCAGGGCATTCCACACCCTTACTACTCTCTGAGTAAAGAACCTACCTCTGACATCTGTTTTTTTTTCTATCTCCCCTCAATTTAAAGGTATGTCCCCTCGTGCAAGACATCACCATCCGAGGAAAAAGGCTCTCACTGCCCACCCTATCCAATCCTCTGATCATCTTGTATGCCTCAATTAAGTCACCTCTTAACCTTCTTCTCTCTCACGAAAACAGCCTCAAGTCCCTCAGCCTTTCCTCATAAGATCTTCCCTCCATACCAGGCAACATTCTGGTAAATCTCCTCTGCACCCTTTCCAATGCTTCCACATCCTTCCTATAATGCGGCGACCAGAATTGCACGCAATACTCCAAATGCTGCCGCACCAGAGTTTTGTACAGCTGCAACATGACCTCATGGTTCCGAAACTCAATCCGTCTACCAATAAAAGCTAACGCACCGTACGCCTTCTTAACAACCCTCTCAACCTGGGTGGCAACTTTCAGGGATCTATGTACATGGACACCGAGATCTCTCTGCTCATCCACACTGCCAAGAATCTTACCATTAGCCCAGTACTCTGTCTTCCTGTTATTCCTTCCAAAATGAATCACCTCACACTTTTCTGCATTAAACTCCATTTGCCACTTCTCAGCCCAGCTCTGCAGCTTATCTATATCCCTCTGTAACTTGTAACATCCGTCTGCACTGTTCACAACTCCACCGACTTTAGTGTCATCTGCAAATTTACTCACCCATCCTTCTACGCCCTCCTCCAGGTCATTTATAAAAATGACAAACAGCAGTGGCCCCAAAACAGATCCTTGTGGTACACTAGTAACTGGACTCCAGTCTGAACATTTCCCATCAACCACCACCCTTTGTCTCCTTCCAATTAGCCAATTTCTGATCCAAACTGTTAAATCACCCTGAATCCCATGCCTCCGTATTTTCTGCAGTAGCCTACCGTGGGGAACCTTATCAAACGCTTCACTGAAATCCATATACACCACATCAACTGCTTTACCCTCATCCACCTGTTTGGTCAAAGAATTCAATAAGGTTTGTGAGGCATGACCTACCCTTCACAAAACTATGTTGACTATCTCTAATCAAATTATTCCTTTCCAGATGATTGGACATCCTATCTCTTATAAACGTTTCCAAGATTTTGCCCACAACAGACGTAAGGCTCACTGGTCTATAGTTACCATGGTTGTCTCTACTCCCCCTTCTTGAACAAGGGGACAACATTTGCTATCCTCCAGTCTTCTGGCACAATTCCTGTAGACAAAGATGACTTAAAGATCAAAGCCAAAGGCTCAGCAATTTCCTCCCTAGCTTCCCAGAGAATCCTAGGATAAATCCCATCTGACCCAGGGACTTATCTATTTTCACACTTTCCAGAATTGCTAACACCTCCTCCTTATGACCTCAAACCCTTCTAGTCTAGTAGCCTGAATCTCAGATTCTCCTCGACAACATTGTCTTTTTCCTGTGTGAAAACTGACGAAAAATATTCATTTAGCACCTCTCCTATCTCCTCGGACTCCAAGCACAACTTCCCGCTACTGTCCTTGAGTGGCCCTACTCTTACCCTAGTCATTCATTTATTCCTGACATATCTATAGAAAGCTTTAGGGTTATCCTTGATCCTACCTGCCAAAGACTTCTCATGTCCCCTCCTGGCTCTTCTTAGCTCTCTCTTTAGGTCCTTCCTAGCTAACTTGTAACTCTCGAGCGCCCTAACTGAACCTTCATGTCTCATCTTTACATAAGCCTCCTTCTTCCTCTTGACAAGTGTTTCGACTGCTTTAGTAAACCACGGTTCCCTTGCTCGACCACTTCCTCCCTACCTGACAGGTACATACTTATCAAGGACACGCAGTAGCTGTTCCTTGAACAAGCTCCACATTTCCATTGTGCCCATCCCCTGCAGTTTTCCTCTCCATCCGATGCATCCTAAGTCTTGCCTCATCGCATCATAATTGCCTTTCCCCCAGATATAACTCTTGCCCTGCAGTATATACCTACACCTTTCCATCACTAAAGTAAACGCAATGGAATTGTGGTCACTATCACCAAAGTGCTCACCTACCTCCAAATCTAACACCTGGCCTGGTTCATTACCCAGTACCAAATCCAATATGGCCTCACCTCTCGTTGGCCTATCTACATACTGTGTCAGGAAACCCTCCTGCACACATTGGACAAAAACAGACCCATCTAAAGTACTCGAACTTTAGCGTTTCCAGTCAATATTTTGAAAGTTAAAGTCCCCCATAACAACTACCCTGTTGCTTTCGCTCCTATCCAGAATCATCTTTGCAATCCTTTCCTCTACATCTCTGGAACTTTTCGGAGGCCTATAGAAAACCCTAACAGGGTGACCTCTCCTTTCCTGTTTCCAACATCAGCCCATACTACCTCAGTAGACGAGTCCTCATCAAACGTCCTTTCTGCCACCGTAATACTGTCCTTGACTAACAATGCCACCTCTCCCCCTCTTTTACCACCTTTCCTGAGCTTACTGAAATATGTAAACCCCGGCACATGCAACAACCATTCCTGTCCCTGCTCTATCCAAGTCTCCGAAATGGCCACAACATCGAAGTCCCAGGTACCAACCAATGCCGCAAGTTCACCCACCTTATTCCGGATGCTCCTGGCATTGAAGAAGAAACACTTTAAACCACCTTCCTGCCTGCCGGTACACTCCTGCAACTTTTAAACCTTACTCATGACCTCACTACTCTCAACCTCCTGTATACTGGAGCTACAATTCAGTTTCCCAAGCCCCTGCTGTACTAGTTTAAACCCTCCCGAAGAGCATTAGCAAATTTCCCCCCCAGGATATTTGTACCCCACTGGTCCAGGTGTAGACCATCCCGTTTGTAGAGGTCCCACCGACCCCAGAATGAGCCCCAATTATCCAGAAATCTGAAACCCTCCCTCCTGCACCATACCTGTAGCCACGTGTTCAACTCCTCTCTCTCCCTATTCCTCGTCTCGCTATCACGTGGCACGGGTAACAACCCAGAGATAATAACTCTGTTTGTCCTAGATCTAAGTTTCCACCCTAACTCCCTGAATTCCTGCCTTACATCCCTATCCCTTTTCCTACCTATGTCGTTGGTACCTATGCGGACCACGACTTGGGGCTGCTCCCCCTCTCCCTTAAGGATCCCGAAAACACGATCCGAGACATCATGCACCCTGGCACCTGGGAGGCAACACACCAACCGCGAGTCTCTCTCGTTCCCACAGAATCTCCTACCTATCCCCCTAACTATGGAGTCTCCAATGACAAATGCTCTACTCCTCTCCCCCCTTCCCTTCTGAGCAACAGGGACAGACTCCATGCCAGAGACCTGTACCCCATGGCTTACCCCTGGTAAGTACCCCCCCCCAACAGTATCCAAAGCGGTATACTTGTTACTAAGGGGAACGACCACAGGGGATCCCTGTACTGACTGCTTCCTCCCAGCCCCTCTCACCGTCACCCATCTATCTTTCTTCGGAGTAACTACATCCCTGAAGCTTCTATCTGTGACCACCTCTGCCTCCCGAATGATCCAAAGTTAATCCAGCTCCAGCTCCAGTTCCCTAACGCGGTTTCTGAGGAGCTGGAGATGGGTGCACTTCCCACAGATGAAATCAGCAGGGACACTGACGGCGTACCTCACATCAAACATTCTGCAGAAGGAACATTGCACTACCTTCCCTGCCATCCCCTCTAGATAAAAAAAGAAAAAAATGAAAGAGCTTACCTGTTATTCACTCCCCTTCTCAGCAAGCACTCACTCAGCAACCTCTGCGCCCCGCAAGATAACACCAGCCAATGAACTTATTGTTTTGCTGTGATGTCACTCCTGAATTGGTTTTTAATTTCAGCCTGCTGTCCAGAGGTGTCCCTCGCAGCTCCCGGTCTTTTCAAATCTCCGCGACTCTCAGCTCTCGCTCTTTTTAAATCTCTGCTCCGACTCTCAGCTCCTGCTCTTTTTAAATCTCCGCTCCGACTCACAGTCCCGCTCTTTTTAAATCTCCGCTCCGACTCGCAGCTCCTGCTCTTTTTAAATCTCCGTGACTCTCAGCTACCGCTCTTTTTAAATCTCTGCTCTGACTCGCAGCTCCCGCTCTTTTTAATCCTCCGCGACTCGCAGCTCCCGCTCTTTATAAATCTCTGCTCCGATCGCAGCTCCCTATCTTTTTAAATCTCTGCTCCGACTCGCAGCTCCTGCTCTTTTTAAATCTCCGCTCCGACTCGCAGCTCCTGCTCTTTTTAAATCTCCGCTCCGACTCGCAGCTCCTGCTCTTTTTAAATCTCCGCTCCGACTCTCAGCTCCCGCTCTTTTTAAATCTCCGCTCCGACTCGCAGCTCTTGCTCTTTTTAAATCGCCGCTCCCTCAGCTCCTGCTCTTTTTAAATCTCCGCTCCGACTCGCAGCTCCTGCTCTTTTTAAATCTCCGCTCCGACTCTCAGCTCCCGCTCTTTTTAAATCTCTGCTCCGACTCGCAGCTCTTGCTCTTTTTAAATCTCCGCTCTCTCAGCTCCTGCTCTTTTTAAATCTCCGCTCCAAATCGCATCTATGGCTCTTTTTAAATATCCGCTCCGACTCGCAGCTCCTGCTCTTTTTAAATCTCCGTGACTCTCAGCTCCCGCTCTTTTTAAATCTCCGCTCCGACTCGCAGCTCCCGCTCTTTTTAAATCTCGGCTCCAACTCGCAGCTCCTGCTCTTTTTAAATCTCCGCTACTCTCAGCTTCTGCTCTTTTTAAATCTCTGCTCCGATCGCAGCTCCCGCTCTTTTTAAATCTCCGCTCCGACTCGCAGCTCCCGCTCTTTTTAAATCTCCGCTCCGACTCGCAGCTCCTGCTCTTTTTAAATCTCCGTGACTCTCAGCTCCCGCTCTTTTTAAATCTCTGCTCCGACTCGCAGCTCCTGCTCTTTTTAAATCTCCGTGACTCTCAGCTCCCGCTCTTTTTAAATCTCCGGTCCGACTCACAGCTCCCGCTCTTTTTAAATCTCCGCTCCGACTCGCAGCTCCCGCTCTTTTTAAATCTCTGCTCCGACTCGCAGCTCTTGCTCTTTTTAAATCACTGCTCCGACTCACAGCTCTCTCTCTTTTTAAATCTCCGCTCCGACTCGCAGATCCTGCGCTTTTTAAATCTCCGCTCCGGCTCTCAGCTCCCGCTCTTTTTAAATCTCCGGTCCGACTCACAGCTCCCACTCTTTTTAAATCTCCGCTCCGACTCACAGCTCCCGCTCTTTTTAAATCTCCGCTCCGACTCGCAGCTCCCGCTCTTTTTAAATCTCCGCTCTGACTCGCAGCTCCTGCTCTTTTTAAATCTCCGCTCCGACTCGCAGCTCCCGCTCTTTTTAAATCTCCGCTCCGACTCGCAGCTCCTGCTCTTTTTAAATCTCCGCTCCGACTCGCAGCTCCTGCTCTTTTTAAATCTCCGCGACTCGCAGCTCCTGCTCTTTTTAAATCTCCGGTCCGACTCACAGCTCCCACTCTTTTTAAATCTCCGCTCCGACTCGCAGCTCACGCTCTTTTTAAATCTCTGCTCCGATCGCAGCTCCCGCTCTTTTTAAATCTCCGCTCCGACTCACAGCTCCCGCTCTTTTTAAATCTCTGCGACTCTCAGCTCCCGCTCTTTTTAAATCTCCGCTCCGACTCGCAGCTCACGCTCTTTTTAAATCTCCGGTCCGACTCACAGCTCCCGCTCTTTTTAAATCTCCGCTCCGACTCGCAGCTCACGCTCTTTTTAAATCTCTGCTCCGATCGCAGCTCCCGCTCTTTTTAAATCTCTGCTCTGACTCGCAGCTCCCGCTCTTTTTAATCCTCCGCGACTCGCAGCCCCCGCTCTTTATAAATCTCTGCTCCGATCGCAGCTCCCGCTCTTTTTAAATCTCTGCTCCGACTCGCAGCTCCTGCTCTTTTTAAATCTCCGCTCCGACTCGCAGCTCCCGCTCTTTTTAAATCCCCGCTCCGACTCGCAGCTCCTGCTCTTTTTAAATCTCCGCTCCGACTCTCAGCTCCCGCTCTTTTTAAATCTCCGCTCCGACTAGCAGCTCTTGATCTTTTTAAATCTCCGCTCTCTCAGCTCCTGCTCTTTTTAAATCTCCGCTCCGACTCGCAGGTCCCGCTCTTTTTAAATCTCCGCTCCGACTCGCAGCTCACGCTCTTTTTAAATCTCCGCGACTCGCAGCTCCTGCTCTTTTTAACTCTCCGCTCAGACTCTCAGCTCCCGCTCTTTTTAAATCTCCGCTGCGAATCGCATCTCCGGCTCTTTTTAAATATCCGCTCCGACTCGCAGCTCCTGCTCTTTTTAAATCTCCGCTCTGACTCTCAGCTCCCGCTCTTTTTAAATCTCCGCTCCGACTCGCTGCTCCTGCTCTTTTTAAACCAGCGCTCCGAATTGCAGCTCACGCTCTTTTTAAATCTCCGCGACTCTCAGCTCCTGCTCTTTTTAAATCTCCGCTCCGACTCACAGCTCACGCTCTTTTTAAATCTCCGCTCCGACTCGCAGCTCATGCTCTTTTTAAATCTCCGTTACGACTCGCAGCTCCTGCTCTTTTTAAAACTCCGCTCCGAATCGCAGCTCCCGCTCTTTTTAAATCTCCGCGACTCTCAGCTCTTGCTATTTTTAAATCTCCGCTCCGACTCACAGCTCACGCTCTTTTTAAATCTCCGCTCCGACTCGCAGCTCCTGCTCTTTTTAAATCTCCGCTACAACTTGCAGCTCCTGCTCTTTTTAAATCTCCGCTCCGACTCGCAGCTCCCGCTCTTTTTAAATCTCCGCTCCGACTCGCAGCTCCTGCTCTTTTTAAATCTCCGCTCCGATTCTCAGCTCCAGCTCTTTTTAAATCTCCGCTCCGACTCGCAGCTCTTGCTCTCTTTAAATCTCCGCTCTCTCAGCTCCTGCTCTTTTGAAATCTCCGCTCCGACTCGCAGCTCCCGCTCTTTTTAAATCTCCGCTCCGACTCGCAGCTCCCGCTCTTTATAAATCTCCGCTCCGAATCGCATCTCCCGTTCTTTTTAAATATCCGCTCTGACTCGCAGCTCCCGCTCTTTTTAAATCTCCGTGACTCTCAGCTCCCGCTCTTTTTAAATCTCCGCTCCGACTTGCAGCTCCTGCTCTTTTTAAATCTCCGCGACTCTCAGCTTCTGCTCTTTTTAAATCTCCGGTCCGACTCACAGCTCCCGCTCTTTTTAAATCTCTGCTCCGATCGCAGCTCCCGCTCTTTTTAAATCTCCGCTCCGACTCTCAGCTCCCGCTCTTTTTAAATCTCCGCTCCGACTCGCAGCTCCCGCTCTTTTTAAATCTCCGCTCCGACTCGCAGCTCCCGCTCTTTTTAAATCTCCGCGACTCTCAGTTCCCGCTCTTTTTAAATCTCTGCTCTGACTCGCAGCTCCTGCGCTTTTTAAATCTCTGCTCCGACTCTCATCTCCCGCTCTTTTTAAATCACTGCTCCGACTCGCAGCTCCCGCTCTTTTTAAATCTCGGCTCTGACTCTCAGCTCCTGCTCTTTTTAAATCTCCGCTCCGACTCTCAGCTCCCGCTCTTTTTAAATCTCCGCTCTGACTCTCAGCTCCCGCTCTTTTTAAATCTCTGCTCCGACTCGCAGCTCCCGCTCTTTTTAAACCCACGCGACTCTCAGCTCCCGCTCTTTATAAATCTCTGTCCGACTCGCAGCTCCCGCGCTTTTTAAATCTCCGCTCCGACTCACAGCTCCCACTCTTTTTAAATCTCCGCTCCGACTCGCAGCTCCTGCTCTTTTTAAATCTCCGCTCCGACTCGCAGCTCCCGCTCTTTTTAAATCTCTGCTCCGACTCGCAGCTCTTGCTCTTTTTAAATCACTGCTCCGACTCACAGCTCTCTCTCTTTTTAAATCTCCGCTCCGACTCGCAGATCCTGCGCTTTTTAAATCTCCGCTCCGGCTCTCAGCTCCCGCTCTTTTTAAATCTCCGGTCCGACTCACAGCTCCCACTCTTTTTAAATCTCCGCTCCGACTCACAGCTCCCGCTCTTTTTAAATCTCCGCTCCGACTCGCAGCTCCCGCTCTTTTTAAATCTCCGTTACGACTCGCAGCTCCTGCTCTTTTTAA
Source organism: Scyliorhinus torazame (assembly GCF_047496885.1). NCBI lineage: Eukaryota > Metazoa > Chordata > Chondrichthyes > Carcharhiniformes > Scyliorhinidae > Scyliorhinus > Scyliorhinus torazame. The sequence goes on along the minus strand of NC_092733.1, from coordinate 29,460,554 downwards.
AACTCCGCTCCGAATCGCAGCTCCCGCTCTTTTTAAATCTCCGCGACTCTCAGCTCTTGCTATTTTTAAATCTCCGCTCCGACTCACAGCTCACGCTCTTTTTAAATCTCCGCTCCGACTCGCAGCTCCTGCTCTTTTTAAATCTCCGCTACAACTTGCAGCTCCTGCTCTTTTTAAATCTCCGCTCCGACTCGCAGCTCCCGCTCTTTTTAAATCTCCGCTCCGACTCGCAGCTCCTGCTCTTTTTAATTCTCCGCTCCGATTCTCAGCTCCAGCTCTTTTTAAATCTCCGCTCCGACTCGCAGCTCTTGCTCTCTTTAAATCTCCGCTCTCTCAGCTCCTGCTCTTTTGAAATCTCCGCTCCGACTCGCAGCTCCCGCTCTTTTTAAATCTCCGCTCCGACTCGCAGCTCCCGCTCTTTATAAATCTCCGCTCCGAATCGCATCTCCCGTTCTTTTTAAATATCCGCTCTGACTCGCAGCTCCCGCTCTTTTTAAATCTCCGTGACTCTCAGCTCCCGCTCTTTTTAAATCTCCGCTCCGACTTGCAGCTCCTGCTCTTTTTAAATCTCCGCGACTCTCAGCTTCTGCTCTTTTTAAATCTCCGGTCCGACTCACAGCTCCCGCTCTTTTTAAATCTCTGCTCCGATCGCAGCTCCCGCTCTTTTTAAATCTCCGCTCCGACTCTCAGCTCCCGCTCTTTTTAAATCTCCGCTCCGACTCGCAGCTCCCGCTCTTTTTAAATCTCCGCTCCGACTCGCAGCTCCCGCTCTTTTTAAATCTCCGCGACTCTCAGTTCCCGCTCTTTTTAAATCTCTGCTCTGACTCGCAGCTCCTGCGCTTTTTAAATCTCTGCTCCGACTCTCATCTCCCGCTCTTTTTAAATCACTGCTCCGACTCGCAGCTCCCGCTCTTTTTAAATCTCGGCTCTGACTCTCAGCTCCTGCTCTTTTTAAATCTCCGCTCCGACTCTCAGCTCCCGCTCTTTTTAAATCTCCGCTCTGACTCTCAGCTCCCGCTCTTTTTAAATCTCTGCTCCGACTCGCAGCTCCCGCTCTTTTTAAACCCACGCGACTCTCAGCTCCCGCTCTTTATAAATCTCTGTCCGACTCGCAGCTCCCGCGCTTTTTAAATCTCCGCTCCGACTCACAGCTCCCACTCTTTTTAAATCTCCGCTCCGACTCGCAGCTCCTGCTCTTTTTAAATCTCCGCTCCGACTCGCAGCTCCCGCTCTTTTTAAATCTCTGCTCCGACTCGCAGCTCTTGCTCTTTTTAAATCACTGCTCCGACTCACAGCTCTCTCTCTTTTTAAATCTCCGCTCCGACTCGCAGATCCTGCGCTTTTTAAATCTCCGCTCCGGCTCTCAGCTCCCGCTCTTTTTAAATCTCCGGTCCGACTCACAGCTCCCACTCTTTTTAAATCTCCGCTCCGACTCACAGCTCCCGCTCTTTTTAAATCTCCGCTCCGACTCGCAGCTCCCGCTCTTTTTAAATCTCCGCTCTGACTCGCAGCTCCTGCTCTTTTTAAATCTCCGCTCCGACTCGCAGCTCCCGCTCTTTTTAAATCTCCGCTCCGACTCGCAGCTCCTGCTCTTTTTAAATCTCCGGTCCGACTCACAGCTCCCACTCTTTTTAAATCTCCGCTCCGACTCGCAGCTCCCGCTCTTTTTAAATCTCTGCTCCGATCGCAGCTCCCGCTCTTTTTAAATCTCCGCTCCGACTCGCAGCTCACGCTCTTTTTAAATCTCTGCTCCGATCGCAGCTCCCGCTCTTTTTAAATCTCCGGTCCGACTCACAGCTCCCGCTCTTTTTAAATCTCCGCTCCGACTCGCAGCTCACGCTCTTTTTAAATCTCTGCTCCGATCGCAGCTCCCGCTCTTTTTAAATCTCTGCTCTGACTCGCAGCTCCCGCTCTTTTTAATCCTCCGCGAATCGCAGCCCCCGCTCTTTATAAATCTCTGCTCCGATCGCAGCTCCCGCTCTTTTTAAATCTCCGCTCCGACTCGCAGCTCCCGCTCTTTTTAAATCCCCGCTCCGACTCGCAGCTCCTGCTCTTTTTAAATCTCCGCTCCGACTCTCAGCTCCCGCTCTTTTTAAATCTCCGCTCCGACTAGCAGCTCTTGATCTTTTTAAATCTCCGCTCTCTCAGCTCCTGCTCTTTTTAAATCTCCGCTCCGACTCGCAGGTCCCGCTCTTTTTAAATCTCCGCTCCGACTCGCAGCTCACGCTCTTTTTAAATCTCCGCGACTCGCAGCTCCTGCTCTTTTTAACTCTCCGCTCAGACTCTCAGCTCCCGCTCTTTTTAAATCTCCGCTCCGACTCGCTGCTCCTGCTCTTTTTAAACCAGCGCTCCGAATTGCAGCTCACGCTCTTTTTAAATCTCCGCGACTCTCAGCTCCTGCTCTTTTTAAATCTCCGCTCCGACTCACAGCTCACGCTCTTTTTAAATCTCCGCTCCGACTCGCAGCTCATGCTCTTTTTAAATCTCCGTTACGACTCGCAGCTCCTGCTCTTTTTAAAACTCCGCTCCGAATCGCAGCTCCCGCTCTTTTTAAATCTCCGCGACTCTCAGCTCTTGCTATTTTTAAATCTCCGCTCCGACTCACAGCTCACGCTCTTTTTAAATCTCCGCTCCGACTCGCAGCTCCTGCTCTTTTTAAATCTCCGCTACAACTTGCAGCTCCTGCTCTTTTTAAATCTCCGCTCCGACTCGCAGCTCCCGCTCTTTTTAAATCTCCGCTCCGACTCGCAGCTCCTGCTCTTTTTAAATCTCCGCTCCGATTCTCAGCTCCAGCTCTTTTTAAATCTCCGCTCCGACTCGCAGCTCTTGCTCTCTTTAAATCTCCGCTCTCTCAGCTCCTGCTCTTTTGAAATCTCCGCTCCGACTCGCAGCTCCCGCTCTTTTTAAATCTCCGCTCCGACTCGCAGCTCCCGCTCTTTTTAAATCTCCGCTCCGACTCGCAGCTCCCGCTCTTTTTAAATCTCCGCGACTCTCAGCTCCCTCTCTTTTTAAATCTCCGCTCCGACTCGCAGCTCCCTCTTTTTTTAAATCTCCGTGACTCTCAGCTCCCGCTCTTTTTAAATCTCCGCTCCGACTTGCAGCTCCTGCTCTTTTTAAATCTCCGCGACTCTCAGCTTCTGCTCTTTTTAAATCTCCGGTCCGACTCACAGCTCCCGCTCTTTTTAAATCTCTGCTCCGATCGCAGCTCCCGCTCTTTTTAAATCTCCGCTCCGACTCTCAGCTCCCGCTCTTTTTAAATCTCCGCTCCGACTCGCAGCTCCCGCTCTTTTTAAATCTCCGCTCCGACTCGCAGCTCCCGCTCTTTTTAAATCTCCGCGACTCTCAGCTCCCGCTCTTTTTAAATCTCTGCTCTGACTCGCAGCTCCTGCGCTTTTTAAATCTCTGCTCCGACTCTCATCTCCCGCTCTTTTTAAATCACTGCTCCGACTCGCAGCTCCCGCTCTTTTTAAATCTCGGCTCTGACTCTCAGCTCCTGCTCTTTTTAAATCTCCGCTCCGACTCTCAGCTCCCGCTCTTTTTAAATCTCCGCTCTGACTCTCAGCTCCCGCTCTTTTTAAATCTCTGCTCCGACTCGCAGCTCCCGCTCTTTTTAAACCCACGCGACTCTCAGCTCCCGCTCTTTTTAAATCTCTGTCCGACTCGCAGCTCCCGCGCTTTTTAAATCTCCGCTCCGACTCACAGCTCCCACTCTTTTTAAATCTCCGCTCCGACTCGCAGCTCCTGCTCTTTTTAAATCTCCGCTCCGACTCGCAGCTCCCGCTCTTTTTAAATCTCCGCTCCGAATCGCAGCTCCCGCTCTTTTTAAATTTCCGCGATTCTCAGCTCCTGCTCTTTTTAAATCTCCGCTCCGACTCGCAGCTCATGCTCTTTTTAAATCTCCGTTACGACTCGCAGCTCCTGCTCTTTTTAAAACTCCGCTCCGAATCGCAGCTCACGCTCTTTTTAAATCTCCGCGACTCTCAGCTCTTGCTATTTTTAAATCTCCGCTCCGACTCACAGCTCACGCTCTTTTTAAATCTCCGCTCCGACTCGCAGCTCCTGCTCTTTTTAAATCTCCGCTACAACTTGCAGCTCCTGCTCTTTTTAAATCTCCGCTCCGACTCGCAGCTCCCGCTCTTTTTAAATCTCCGCTCCGACTCGCAGCTCCCGCTCTTTTTAAATCTCCGCTCCGACTCGCAGCTCCTGCTCTTTTTAAATCTCCGCTCCGACTCTCAGCTCCAGCTCTTTTTAAATCTACGCTCCGACTCGCAGCTCTTGCTCTCTTTAAATCTCCGCTCTCTCAGCTCCTGCTCTTTTGAAATCTCCGCTCCGACTCGCAGCTCCCGCTCTTTTTAAATCTCCGCTCCGACTCGCAGCTCCCGCTCTTTTTAAGTCTCCGCTCCGAATCGCATCTCCCGTTCTTTTTAAATATCCGCTCTGACTCGCAGCTCCCGCTCTTTTTAAATCTCCGTGACTCTCAGCTCCCGCTCTTTTTAAATCTCCACTCCGACTTGCAGCTCCTGCTCTTTTTAAATCTCCGCGAATCTCAGCTTCTGCTCTTTTTAAATCTCCGGTCCGACTCACAGCTCCCGCTCTTTTTAAATCTCTGCTCCGATCGCAGCTCCCGCTCTTTTTAAATCTCCGCTCCGACACTCAGCTCCCGCTCTTTTTAAATCGCCGCTCCGACTCGCAGCTCCCGCTCTTTTTAAATCTCTGCTCCGACTCGCAGCTCCCGCTCTTTTTAAATCTCCGCGACTCTCAGCTCCCGCTCTTTTTAAATCTCTGCTCTGACTCGCAGCTCCTGCGCTTTTTAAATCTCCGCTCCGACTCTCATCTCCCTCTCTTTTTAAATCACTGCTCCGACTCGCAGCTCCCGCTCTTTTTAAATCTCTGCTCCGACTCGCAGCTCCCGCTCTTTTTAAATCTCCGCGACTCTCAGCTCCCGCTCTTTTTAAATCTCTGCTCTGACTCGCAGCTCCTGCGCTTTTTAAATCTCCGCTCCGACTCTCATCTCCCGCTCTTTTTAAATCACTGCTCCGACTCGCAGCTCCCGCTCTTTTTAAATCTCCGCTCCGACTCGCAGCTCCTGCTCTTTTTAAATCTCCGCTCCGACTCGCAGCTCCCGCTCTTTTTAAATCTCCGCTCCGAATCGCAGCTCCCGCTCTTTTTAAATTTCCGCGATTCTCAGCTCCTGCTCTTTTTAAATCTCCGCTCCGACTCGCAGCTCATGCTCTTTTTAAATCTCCGTTACGACTCGCAGCTCCTGCTCTTTTTAAAACTCCGCTCCGAATCGCAGCTCCCGCTCTTTTTAAATCTCCGCGACTCTCAGCTCTTGCTATTTTTAAATCTCCGCTCCGACTCACAGCTCACGCTCTTTTTAAATCTCCGCTCCGACTCGCAGCTCCTGCTCTTTTTAAACCTCCGCTACAACTTGCAGCTCCTGCTCTTTTTAAATCTCCGCTCCGACTCGCAGCTCCCGCTCTTTTTAAATCTCCGCTCCGACTCGCAGCTCCTGCTCTTTTTAAATCTCCGCTCCGACTCTCAGCTCCAGCTCTTTTTAAATCTCCGCTCCGACTCGCAGCTCTTGCTCTCTTTAAATCTCCGCTCTCTCAGCTCCTGCTCTTTTGAAATCTCCGCTCCGACTCGCAGCTCCCGCTCTTTTTAAATCTCCGCTCCGACTCGCAGCTCCCGCTCTTTTTAAATCTCCGCTCCGAATCGCATCTCCCGTTCTTTTTAAATATCCGCTCTGACTCGCAGCTCCCGCTCTTTTTAAATCTCCGTGACTCTCAGCTTCTGCTCTTTTTAAATCTCCGGTCCGACTCACAGCTCCCGCTCTTTTTAAATCTCTGCTCCGATCGCAGCTCCCGCTCTTTTTAAATCTCCGCTCCGACTCTCAGCTCCCGCTCTTTTTAAATCTCCGCTCCGACTTGCAGCTCCCGCTCTTTTTAAATCTCCGCTCCGACTCTCAGCTCCAGCTCTTTTTAAATCTCCGCGACTCTCAGCTCCCGCTCTTTTTAAATCTCTGCTCTGACTCGCAGCTCCTGCGCTTTTTAAATCTCCGCTCCGACTCTCATCTCCCGCTCTTTTTAAATCACTGCTCCGACTCTCAGCTCCCGCTCTTTTTAAATCTCCGCTCTGACTCTCAGCTCCCACTCTTTTTAAATCTCTGCTCCGACTCGCAGCTCCCGCTCTTTTTAAACCCACGCGACTCTCAGCTCCCGCTCTTTTTAAATCTCTGTCCGACTCGCAGCTCCCGCGCTTTTTAAATCTCCGCTCCGACTCACAGCACCCACTCTTTTTAAATCTCCGCTCCGACTCGCAGCTCCTGCTCTTTTTAAATCTCCGCTCCGACTCGCAGCTCCCGCTCTTTTTAAATCTCCGCTCCGAATCGCAGCTCCCGCTCTTTTTAAATTTCCGCGATTCTCACCTCCTGCTCTTTTTAAATCTCTGCTCCGACTCGCGGCTCCTGCTCTTTTTAAATCTCCGCCCGACTCGCACCACCTGCTCTTTTTAAATCTCCGCTACAACTTGCAGCTCCTGCTCTTTTTAAATCTCCGCTCCGACTCACAGCTCCCACTCATTTTAAATCTCCGCACCGACTCACAGCTCACGCTCTTTTTAAATCTCCTCTCCGACTCGCAGCTCCTTCTCTTTTTAAATCTCCGCTACAACTTGCAGCTCCTGCTCTTTTTAAATCTCCGCTCCGACTCGCAGCTCCTGCTCTTTTTAAATCTCCGCTACGACTCGCAGCTCCTGCTCTTTTTACATCTCCGCTATGACTCTCAGCTCCCACTCTTTTTAAATCTCCGCTCCAACTCGCAGCTCCCGCGCTTTTTAAATCTCCGCTCCGACTCACAGCTCCAGCTCTTTTTAAATCTCCGCGACTCTCAGCTCCCGCTCTTTTTTAATCTCCGCTCCGACTCTCAGCTCCCGCTCTTTTTAAACCTCCGCGACTCTCAGCTCCGGCTCTTTTTAAATCTCCGCTCCGACTCGCGGCTCCTGCTCTTTTTAAATCTCCGCTCCGACTCACTGCTCCCGCTCTTTTTAAATCTCCGCTCCGACTCTCAGCTCCTGCACTTTTGAAATCTCCACTCCGACTCGCAGCGCCCGCTCTTTTTAAGTCCCCGCGACTCTCAGCTCCCGCTCTTTTTAAATCTCCGCTCCGACTCTCAGCTCCTGCTCTTTTTAAATCTCCGCTCCGACTCGCAGCTCCCGCTCTTTTTAAATCTCCGCGACTCTCAGCTCCCTCTCTTTTTAAATCTCCGCTCCGACTCTCAGCTCCCGCTCTTTTTAAATCTCCGCGACTCTCAGCTCCCTCTCTTTCTTAAATTTCCGCTCCGACTCGCAGCTCCTGCTCTTTTTAAATCTCCGCTGCTCTCAGCTCCCTCTCTTTTTAAATCTCCGCTCCGACACGCAGCTCCTGCTCTTTTTAAATCACCGCTCCGACTCGCAGCTCCTGCTCTTTTTAAATCTCCGCGATTCTCAGCTCCCTCTCTTTTTAAATCTCCGCTCCGACTCGCAGCTCCTGCTCTTTTTAATTCGCCGCACCGACTCGCAGCTCCCGCTCTTTTTAAATCTCCGCGACTCTCAGCTCCCTCTCTTTTTAAATCTCCGCTCCGACTCGCAGCTCCTGCTCTTTTTAAATCTCCGCAACTCTCAGCTCCCTCTCTTTTTAAATCTCAGCTCCGATTCGCAGCTCCTGCTCTTTTTAAATCTCCGCTCCGACTCGCAGCTCCCTCTCTTTTTAAATCACCGCGACTCTCAGCTCCCTCTCTTTTTAAATCTCCGCTCCGACTCGCAGCTCCTGCTCTTTTTAAATCTCCGCTCCGACTCGCAGCTCCCGCTCTTTTTAAATCTCCGCGACTCTCAGCTCCCTCTCTTTTTAAATCTCCGCTCCGACTCGCAGCTCCCTCTTTTTTTAAATCTCCGCGACTCTCAGCTCCCTCTCTTTTTAAATCTCCGCTCCGACTCGCAGCTCCTGCTCTTTTTAAGTCTCCGCTCCGACTCGCAGCTCCCGCTCTTTTTAAATCTCCGCGACTCTCAGCTCCGTCTCTTTTTAAATCTCCGCTCCGACTCGCAGCTCCTGCTCTTTTTAAGTCTCCGCTCCGACTCGCAGCTCCCTCTCTTTTTAAATCTCCGCTCCGACTCGCAGCTCCCTCTCTTTTTAAATATCTGCTCCGACTCTCAGCTCCCGCGCTTTTTAAATCTCCGCTCCGACTCGCAGCTCCTGCTCTTTTTAATTCTCCGCTCCGACTCTCAGCTCCCGCTCTTTTTGAATCTCTGCTCCGATTCGCAGCTCCCGCTCTTTTTAAATCTTTACAGTGGGTAACTTCTGAATTCTGATGCTTGACTTAAAGACGCATGTCCATTAATGATCCATGGATCCAAAATCATAACGGCAAAATGAAAGAAATGAGAGAAATGGGAGCAAACAATAATAATAATCGCTTATTGTCACAAGTAGGCTTCAATGAAGTTACTGTGAAAAGCCCCTTGTCGCCACATTCCGGCGCCTGTTCCAGAGAGTTGAGCACAAACATCGGGCTGCTGGTTTGGCCCTCTTTTGCAAGAGTCGAGAAGTCGAGGCCCCCTTCAGCAGTCTCAGGCACAAATAAAACATGCCCAACACGAACTGGACGAACAACACCTCGTCTTCTGATTGGCCTTTTGCATTCACTAACTTCATACCGTGTACTTTTCCCCTCCATCTTGTCCCTTCCCCCTCCCCCCCGCCTCTTGCGTTGTTTGACATTATTCGGTTCCCCAGGCTGGTCCCAACACAACCCCACCCTTTCCCCACACGGCCACTATCCCTTATTGTCCTCCTATTAACACATTCTGCTATCCTACCTTTGCCACCATTAAAACTGTTCAGTCCTTAGTGGCACCATTAACATTCCTTTGTCTCATGGCCATAATCTCTCCTTAACTCTGACCTATCACTGATGTTCCATTCTGCCCTACCTTCCTCCCCAAGTATATAATTAATCACATTTCAATCCCTCTTCAGCTCTGCAGAAGCATCAGAGGGACTCAAAGCATTAACTCTTGTTTCTCTCTCCACAGACGCTGCCAGGCCTGCTGAGTTTATCCGGCATTTTCTGATTATTTTTTTTGCCAATAAAACGTCCCATTTCAGCGAGGAGTGGGAAAGTTCTCTTGGTTGATATTCCTTCCCCCCCCCCACCGGTAAGCCCATAAATAGTTCGACCCAACGTTCAACCGTTGGTGTGGGATCTTGCTCTGCAAAAGGTTGGCTGTTGCGTTTTGCCTCGGAGAAAGCGATAGCAGAAGAAACGGTTGTTCGGTGCCTTGAGGCACGTGCGGATGTGAGGGGGTGCTGTATGAGTGAAAGTTCTTTCTGTACTGAGGTGGTTTTGGGCGCTTATGAAATAATAATAATGTTAGCACAGTGTGGGATAAACAGATTAACCACCCCCTCTGACACTTGAGCAGCCAGGCTCGGACCCCACTCCACCTCGTGCGACATTACGTGCCCCCGGGATTTTTTTCATAATCAGAGAGACAGATTTCCCACGAGGGAACCTTCCGGACAGTGTGCAGGAGTGCCTCATTCAGCCAGCGTCTGTTCCCAACGTCAGGGCACCCACTCAACCCAGTTTCTTGGTGTGGCCCCGCGGAATTCCACACTGCATGTTGGCAGCGAGGTTGAACTAATCCCGCAGGATCATTGCGCTACATGGTGCACTCCAGCAACTCACTCAAAGCTCCTTCGAAAGCGCCTTCCAAACCCACGACCTCTACCATCTAGAAGTCAAGGGCAGCAGACACCTGGGAACCCCACCAGCTCTCAGTTCTCCTCCAAGTCACTCAACTCCCCGACTTGGAAATATATCGGCCGTTTCTTCACTGTCGCTGGGTCAAAATCCTGGAACTCCCTCCCTAAGAGCACAGTGGGTGTACCTACATGGATCGCAGTGGTTAAAGAAGGTGGCTCACCCTCTCGGGGGCAATTAGGGATGGGCAATAGATGCCAATGGCTGCCCCCCCCCCCCCAACCCAGTGAACCCCTGCGATACGTACATCAAGATGCTGCAGTGTGAAGATCACGGGCTCGGTGAGGAAGACCCGGCTCGACTCCTTGTTGATGGAAGCGGCAATGATCTGAGAGTTGACGACGATGGAGGTGCTCTGGCTACTGGGGTCCGTGCCCATCTTCACTGTGGCATTCTCCGTCGACAGAAACTGCCCCAGGTTGTTGTACAGGATCAGCACCACCTTCACAACCCCTGCAGGAAACAATAGCGTGCGTCAGGGATGCATTGAGCCTGGGCTGGTTGAGTGCAACCTGTTTGAGCTTCATGAACTGTCTCTAAATCTCTTCCTTACCCAATGAGTTCTTGACTGTGCTTCCTTACCCAATGAGTTCTTGACTGTGCCCGCCCATGTACAGTGGTACCCAATGGATGTAAACGTCCTTTACCCAAGTTTCCACAAGAGAGTTCCTGGGGCTCCGGACCCTCTGACTGAAAAGTAATTCTCCTCAACAAGCCTGTCCTTCCATTTCTCTTGCTAAATGGGTGGGTTGTCTTCGATGGGAAGGTTGGAGAGGTTGGGTTTGTATCCACCGGGGTTTAGAAGAGTAAGAGGCAACTTGATCGAAGCATTTAACATCCTGAGGGGATTATTGACAGGGTTGGTGTGGCGAGAATGGTCCCTTTTGTGGAAGAATCTAGATCGGGGGGGGGGGGGGGGGGGGGGGGGAGGGGGGTCACTGTTTAAACAATAAGGGGTGGTCCATTTGAGATGGAGTTGAGGAGAATTATTTTTCTCTCAGAAGTTCCTCTGAGTCCCGGGGACTCTCTTCCTAAAAAGGCAGTGGGAATGGAGCCTTTGAGACAGGGCCTAGATAGATTCTTGATCAACGAGGGGGTGAAAGGTTGGGACTGTTTCTGTGCTGAATATCCCACATAATCCAACGTAATTCTAGCTGCTAGATCCTAGCTGACCCATGCCAAAGTCCCATCTATCTGCCTTTGCACCTTTTCCCTTGATACCCTAACTCTCCCTTGTCTTGACAGCTGCAATTGCACCCCCCCCCCCCCACTCCTGGCAGATCCTGGCACTATCTGTTGCCGGGCCCAAGCGTTGCCATGACTATTGATGGCTGGAGCCAACTTTGTTGCTGTGCCCTGGTTACCCCCTGTGGCCAGGACCCGGGCCTGCCCACTGGGGATGCCTGTTGCTGGGGTGGCCTATTGCTGTGACCAGCGGCCCCACGTCGCGGTTGATGCTCTGCACGTGTGTAGCAAGGATATCCGTGATGCCACATCGGAGGCCCCACCCCCCACAGGCCGCCCCCCCCCCCCCCGACTCTTCGCGCCGAGTTCCCGCCGACAGCGACCAGGGGTGAATGGCGGCGGGACTTTGCCGTATCCGTGCGGCCGCTCGGCTCATTCGGGCCGGAGAATCGGCGAGCCCCGCCGGTTGCAGCGGCCGGCGCCCCGTCAAAGGCGCCGGCGCAAGCGGCGCCGATTCTTCCGCACCTCGGGGAATCGCGAGCCGGCGTCGGGGGCGTCGTGCCGCGGTTGAGGCCGTTCTCTGGCCCGGCGCGGGGCTCGGAGAATCGCGCCCATCGGGTCCCACTCTGAGAAAAGGATTGAACATATACACAGCGGGACTGTGTATATAACTGAGGAATGCCTTCTGTCCGCCCAATGGTCCTCGCTCACCCAGCGCACCATGGAAGCAAGGGAGTCTGATTGATATGCTCACCATTCCGGCTGTTCTGTTTGATGGTATTCGGGGAGATCTGAATGAGGCTTTCTGTCAGGTAGCCATTTGGGAATGTCAACTCCTTAACCTGTTCCTCAGTGTTGAGCACGCAGACTTCAAACACTGTGAGGGAGAGAGCGAGAGAGAGAGAAATGCAGAAGGGATTAAGTGAGAGAGAGAAGGGAGGTGTAAGACAGGGTAAGAGAGGAAAGGAGGGAGGGAGGGAGGGAAGAGAAGCGGAGAGAGGGAGAGAGTTGAGGAGGGGGGGGGGGGTGAAGGGGCAGGGAGGGAGAGATGGCGGAAGAGAAGGAGAGCGGAGAGGACGGGGCAGGAGAGAAGGTGAGGCAACGAGAGAGAGCAAGTGAGGAGATGGGGAAAAAAAAGATATGGAGGGGAGGGGAAGAGGAGAAGGCGAAAGGGGGAGCGGGTAAGAAGGGGGAATGCAGGGAGGAGAGTTGGAGTGAGGGAAGGAGACAGGAGAAAGCAAGGAGAGGAGGAAGATAAAATTGGAAACACAATAACGGGGCATGAAAGAGTGAAAGAGCGAGGAGACAGGACAAGTTGAGAGATGTGAGAACAGTAGGAAGGACAATAGTTCCACAACAGAAAATAAAGAGGGAGAAAGAGTGAGAGCCATAAACAACAGAAGGAGGACAGGGAGAGAAGCAAGAACAGAAATAAATGAAGTAATAAGAGACAGACAAATAAAAACCCCAAGAGACACAGAGGGCAATACAAAAGTAAGCAGAGCCAGGTAGAGACAGATAGTGTCCGATAGAAAGAGAAAGGTGACAAGAGAGGTGGAAAGAGAAAAGTGTTTGTCGTTAACACTGATTTTATATCCATTGGACACAGAACCATGTTTCTTGGTTCCAGTGTCTCTGCACAGATGGAAATTCAAGTTTGAATCAGCCTTCAGATCTGAATTATACCAACAGATGGTGGCAGCAGATTAGTCAGAAAACAGGATGGATGAGTTGTGCAAAGTGGGTCTGTTATGAGAAGAGGCAAATACTCTACAGATGGTGGGACAGGCAGTGAGTGAGGTACACAGAGGGACACTGGACTGGTGATGTACACAGTGGGACACTGGGCTGGTGATGTACACAGAGGGACACTGGGTGGTGATGTACACAGAGCGACACTGGGCTGGTGATGTACACAGAGGGACACTGGGCTGGTGATGTTCACAGAGCGACACTGGGCTGGTGATGTACACAGAGGGACACTGGGCTGGTGATGTACACAGAGGTACACTGGGCTGGTGATGTACACAGAGGTACACTGGGTGGTGATGTACACAGAGCGACACTGGGCTGGTGATGTACACAGAGCGACACTGGGCTGGTGATGTACACAGAGCGACACTGGGCTGGTGATGTTCACAGAGCGACACTGGGCTGGTGATGTACACAGAGGGACACTGGGCTGGTGATGTACACAGAGGGACACTGGGCTGGTGATGTTCACAGAGCGACACTGGGCTGGTGATGTACACAGAGGGACACTGGACTGGTGATGAACACAGAGGGACACAGGGCTGGTGATGTACACAGAGGGACACTGGGCTGGTGATGTACACAGAGGGACACTGGGCTGGTGATGTACACAGAGGGACACTGGACTGGTGATGTACACAGAGGGACACTGGGCTGGTGATGTACACAGAGGGACACTGGGCTGGTGATGTACACAGAGGGACACTGGGTGGTGATGTACACAGAGGGACACTGGGCTGGTGATGTACACAGAGGGACACTGGACTGGTAATGTACACAGAGGGACACTGGACTGGTGATGTACACAGAGGGACACTGGACTAGTGATGTACACTGAGGGACACTGGACTGGTGATGTACACAGAGGGACACTGGGCTGGTGATGAACACAGAGGGACACTGGGCTGGTGATGAACACAGAGGGACACTGGGCTGGTGATGTACACAGAGGGACACTGGACTGGTGATGAACACAGAGGGACACTGGGCTGGTGATGTACACAGAGGGACACTGGACTGGTGATGTACACAGAGGGACACTGGGTGGTGATGTACACAGAGGGACACTGGGTGGTGATGTACACAGAGGGACACTGGGTGGTGATGTACACAGAGGGACACTGGACTGGTGATGTACACAGAGGGGCACTGGGCTGGTGATGTACACAGAGGGACACTGGACTGGTGATGAACACAGAGGGACACTGGACTGGTGATGTACACAGAGGGACACTGGACTGGTGATGTACACAGAGGGACACTGGGCTGGTGATGTACACAGAGGGACACTGGACTGGTGATGTACACAGAGGGACACTGGGTGGTGATGTACACAGAGGGACACTGGACTGGTGATGTACACAGAGGGACACTGGGCTGGTGATGTACACAGAGGGACACTGGACTGGTGATGTACACAGAGGGACACTGGGTGGTGATGTACACAGAGGGACACTGGACTGGTGATGAACACAGAGGGACACTGGGCTGGTGATGTACACAGAGGGACACTGGACTGGTGATGTACACAGAGGGACACTGGGTGGTGATGTACACAGAGGGACACTGGACTGGTGATGTACACAGAGGGACACTGGGCTGGAGATGTACACAGAGGGACACTGGACTGGTGATGTACACAGAGGGACACTGGACTGGTGATGTACACAGAGGGGCACTGGGCTGGTGATGTCCACAGAAAGACACTGGACTGGTGATGTACACAGAGGATCACTGGGCTGGTGATGTACACAGAGGGACACTGGGTGGTGATGTACACAGAGGAACACTGGACTGGTGATGTACACAGAGGGACACTGGACTGGTGATGAAAACAGAGGGGCACTGGGCTGGTGATGTACACAGAGGGACACTGGACTGGTGATGTACACAGTGGGACACTGGACTGGTGATGTACACAGAGGGACACTGGACTGGTGATGTACACAGAGGGGCACTGGGCTGGTGATGTACACAGTGGGACACTGGACTGGTGATGTACACAGTGGGACACTGGACAGGTGATGTACACAGAGGGACACTGGGCTGGTGATGTACACAGAGGGACACTGGACGGGTGATGAACACAGAGTGACACTGGACTGGTGATATACACAGAGGGACACTGGACTGGTGATGTACACAGAGGGGTACTGGGCTGGTGATGTACACAGAGGGACACTGGACTGGTGATGTACACAGAGGGACACTGGACTGGTGATGCACACAGAGGGACACTGGACTGGTGATGTACACAGAGGGACACTGGACTGGTGATGTACACAGAGGGACACTGGACTGGTGATGTACACAGAGGGACACTGGGTGGTGATGTACACATAGGGACACTGGGCTGGTGATGTACACAGAGAGACACTGGACTGGTGATGTACACAGAGGGACACTGGGTGGTGATGTACACCGAGGGACACTGGACTGGTGATGAACACAGAGCGACACTGGACTGGTGATGCACACAGAGGGACACTGGACTGGTGATGTACACAGAGGGACACTGGACTGGTGATGTACACAGAGGGACACTGGACTGGTGATGTACACAGAGGGACACTGGACTGGTGATGTACACAGAGGGACACTGGGCTGGTGATGTACACAGAGGGACACTGGGCTGGTGATGTACACAGAGCGACACTGGACTGGTGATGTACACAGAGGGACACTGGGCTGGTGATGTACACAGTGGGACACTGGGTGGTGATGAACACAGAGGGACACTGGGCTGGTGATGTACACAGGACACTGGACTGGTGATGTACACAGAGGGACATTGGACTGGTGATGTACACAGAGGGACACTGGGCTGGTGATATACACAGAGGGACACTGGGCTGGTGATGTACACAGAGGGACACTGGGCTGGTGATGTACACAGAGGGACACTGGGCTGGTGATGTACACAGAGGGACTCTGGACTGGTGATGTACACAGAGGGAAACTGGGTGGTGATGTACACAGAGGGACACTGGGTGGTGATGTACACAGAGGGACACTGGGTGGCGATGTACACAGAGGGACACTGGGCTGGTGATGTACACAGAGCGACACTGGGCTGGTGATGTACACAGAGCGACACTGGGCTGGTGATGTACACAGAGGGACACTGGGCTGGTGATGTACACAGAGGGACACTGGGTGGTGATGTACACAGAGGGACACTGGGTGGTGATGTACACAGAGGGACACTGGACTGGTGATGTACACAGGGGGACACTGGGTGGTGATGAACACAGAGGGACACTGGGCTGTTGATGTACACAGAGGGACACTGTGCTGGTGATGTACACAGAGGGACACTGGGTGGTGATGTACACCGAGGGACACTGGGTGGTGATGTACACAGAGGGACACTGGACTGGTGATGTACACAGAGGGACACTGGGCTGGTGATGTACACAGAGGGGCACTGGGTGGTGATGTACACAGAGGGACACTGGGTGGTGATGTACACAGAGGAACACTGGGTGGTGATGTACACAGAGGGACACTGGGTGGTGATGTACACAGAGGGACACTGGGTGCTGATGTACACAGAGGGACACTGGGTGGTGATGTACACAGAGGGTCACTGGGTGGTGATGTACACAGAGGGACACTGGGTGGTGATGTACACAGAGGGACACAGGGTGGTGATGTACACAGGGATACTGGGCTGGTGATGTACACAGAGTGACACTAGGTGGTGATGTACACAGAGGGACACTGGGCTGGTGATGTACACAGAGGGACACTGGGCTGTTGATGTACACAGAGGGACACTGTGCTGGTGATGTACACAGAGGGACACTGGGTGGTGATGTACACCGAGGGACACTGGGTGGTGATGTACACAGAGGAACACTGGACTGGTGATGTACACAGAGGGACACTGGACTGGTGATGTACACAGAGGGACACTGGACTGGTGATGTACACAGAGGGACACTAGGCTGGTGATGTACACAGAGGGACACTGGACTGGTGATGTACACAGAGGGACACTGGGTGGAGATGTACACAGAGGGACACTGGGTGGTGATGTACACAGAGGGACACTGGGCCGTTGATGTACACAGAGGGACACTGGGCTGGTGATGTACACAGAGGGACACTGGGTGGTGATGTACACAGAGGGACACTGGGTGGTGATGTACACAGAGGGACACTGGGCTGGTGATGTACACAGAGGGACACTGGGTGGTGATGTACACAGAGGGACACTGGGCTGTTGATGTACACAGAGGGACACTGTGCTGGTCATGTACACAGAGGGACACTGGGTGGTGATGTACACCGAGGGACACTGGGTGGTGATGTACACAGAGGGACACTGGACTGGTGATGTACACAGAGGGACACTGGGCTGGTGATGTACACAGAGGGACACTGGGCTGGTGATATACACAGAGGGACACTGGGTGGTGATGTACACAGAGGGACACTGGGCTGGTGATGTACACAGAGGGACACTGGGTGGTGATGTACACAGAGGGACACTGGGCTGTTGATGTACACAGAGGGACACTGTGCTGTTGATGTACACAGAGGGACACTGTGCTGGTCATGTACACAGAGGGACACTGGGTGGTGATGTACACAGAGGGACACTGGACTGGTGATGTACACAGAGGGACACTGTGCTGGTGATGTACACAGAGGGACACAGGGTGGTGATGTACACAGAGGGACACTGGGTGGTGATGTACACAGAGGGACACTGGACTGGTGATGTACACAGGGGGACACTGGGTGGTGATGTACACAGAGGTACACTGGGTGGTGATGTACACAGAGCGACACTGGACTGGTGATGTACACAGAGGGACACTGTGCTGGTCATGTACACAGAGGGACACTGGGTGGTGATGTACACAGAGGGACACTGGACTGGTGATGTACACAGAGGGACACTGTGCTGGTCATGTACACAGAGGGACACTGGGTGGTGATGTACACAGAGGGACACTGGACTGGTGATGTACACAGAGGGACACTGTGCTGGTCATGTACACAGAGGGACACTGGACTGGTGATGTACACAGAGCGACACTGGGCTGGTGATGTACACCGAGGGACACTGGGTGGTGATGTACACAGAGGGACACTGGGTGGTGATGTACACAGAGGGACACTGGGTGGTGATGTACACAGAGGGACACTGGGCTGGTGATGTACACAGGGGGACACTGGGTGGCGATGTACACAGAGGGACACTGGGTGGTGATGTACACAGAGGGACACTGGGTGGTGATGTACACAGGGGGACACTGGGCTGGTGATGTACACAGAGGGACACTGGGTGGTGATGTACACAGGGGGACACTGGGCTGGTGATGTACACAGGGGGACACTGGGTGGTGATGTACACAGAGGGACACTGGGCTGTTGATGTACACAGAGGGACACTGGGTGGTGATGTACACAGAGCGACACTGGGCTGGTGATGTACACAGAGGGACACTGGGCTGGTGATGTACACAGAGGGACACTGGGTGGTGATGTACACAGAGGGACACTGGGTGGTGATGTACACAGGGGGACACTGGGCTGGTGATGTACACAGGGGGACACTGGGTGGTGATGTACACAGAGACATGAAACTGCTGGAGGAGTAACAATCTTGTCTTTTACAATAATTGATATCTTGGAAACAAAGTGACACAGCAACGTGACGGGAGGAATGTGGAATCTTGAAAAGGTCTGAACACCAGCGGAGCACCTCAGCAAATGTATACAACGCACAAACCTTTTCATATATCAGTAACCAACTTACTCTGTGCGTTATTCCTCACGGGGTCAGTGAATGAACCCAAAGGGAAGAAGTAAGGGAGATTTGATGGAATAAAGGCCATGTACTGACTCTGGGCGTTGCTGACATTGTCCGGCTGAGAGAACCTTTGAGGTGTGGGATGGGCTCGAGCTGTGCTGATTGCATTGAGACAGGTGGGAGGGGTTCAAGGCCGTGGAGCGCAGAGGCGAGAGAGACTGAAACGATGGAACGGCCAACAGAGTTGACGATATCGAAGGAATTTGAAGAAGGCAAAACAGGGCGATAGGCCCTTAACAGGGTCAACTTCACCTCCTCGTGTGCCAGGTTAAGCCTGATCCAGTCCAAGATGGCGCACCTGACTAGAGCGTGTATGAGTGGGTTGTTCTCGGAGGATAGGTGTGAGCGGTGCATTATGGGGCCGGCGAATCACAAGCACCTGTTTCGGTCTTGACCCAAGCTCGTTAGTTTCTGGATTTCCATTCTTGATACAGTGTCAGGGATTTTGGGTGTTCAGCTGGAACCCTGCCCGTTGGCGGCCATTTTGGGAGTACCGGACTCTCTCCGGTGCTGCGGACGTGGACGAGGGAAGACGTCCTAACCTTCGCCTCACTAAAGCCTGGAGGCGATCCCCAGTGTCGCCTTAGACCTCGGTTTCGCTGGGGGGGGGCAACTGATGGAATTTCTGCACCTGGAGAAGATCAAGCACACCGTGAGGGGGTCGGTGGAAGGGCTCGACTCGAAATGACAGCCCTTCATGTCCTTAGTCAGGCAGCTGGTTTTTCTTGATGTATGTTGGATGTTGCCTGGTATGGAGGGCATTAGCTATGAGGAGCGGTTGAATAAACTCGGTTTGTTCTCACCGGAACGACGGAGGTTGAGGGGCAACCTGATAGAGGTCTACAAAATTATGAGGGGCATAGACAGAGTGGATAGTCAGAGACTTTTTCCCACGGTAGAGGGGTCAGTTATGAGGAGGCATAGGTTTAAGGTGCGAGGGGCAAGGAGCCCAGGACGGCTAGGGGGAGCTCTTTTATGGTCAGAGGAGGGAGAAAATGATGCGGATGGTTCGGGCCAGGAAAGACATCGGGGAGAAGTGCCGGATAAAGGGGAGGGAGGAAGCAGAGGTTGAGCAGTTGTCCTGTTTTTGGAAGCAAAGATCAAAAGACTTGAGACTTAAGCTTTCATTGTGTGATGAATGGTTACTGTACCCTTAACATCATGTAGGTGATGCCCCTTTAAGACCGGGTTTGGAACCCCGGGGGGCTCCGCCTCCGGCTCCGCCTACCCGGGAGCCGTGTATAAGGTGACGCCCTGTAGGCGGCACTCAGTAAGCACACGTCTCTGTAGCTGGCTAGTTCTCTGCTTATTAAAGCCTTCATTTACCATTCCACACTCTCGCGTCATTATTGAGGGTAATACACACTATTATCCAAGGGGACTGTCACGTTGATGAAAGGAAACTGTTATTTATGCAAGGGGCTCGATTCCCAGGGGCCTCAATTTTGGGAAGTGTTTTGGCATCAGCGAATTGGAAAGTCTTTATCCCAAGAGCAACAGAATCTTGGGATAGGCTACCTGGGGATTCCGGGGCAGAAGGCTTCTGCATCAAGGGGAGATAGCCTGAGAGAGATTCGCTGGGTTAGTAGGACAGTATATGAAAGTGAAGCAGTTTGGCCATCTCCTCTAATGAGAGTTGGATAGTCAGCCAGGAGGGTCACTGGGCTGGAAAGCATGGTCCAGTCACTGACCGTTGATAGGTTCGGGTTTGATCGCATGGAATGTGGTCAGTAGATCAGACCGACACCTCAGGAATTTAACACGAGACTTGTAATATATTCCTAACTGACCCTCCATGTTATTTCTCAGTGATTTAGCCCAAGCCTAATAGTAAGGGATGTTTGATGGATTAAAATAGGCGTTACAGCTTGTGAAGGACCCATGATTTCCAAGCAGGTCCCCTAGTTGGTTACTGCCAACAAGGCCTCACACCTCTGCCCCAATCCCTATGCCCCCCCCACCCCACAAGCCCCCATGCCGCCATCCCCCCCGCCCCCCCCCCCCCCCCCCCCCCCATCGCCAATACTCACCGACATTCTGAGTGGTGGTGTTGACCCTCGCCGGCACCTTGAGGTTGTCTGCCAGTAGGAAGGCCCCCTCCTCCAAGATGTCCAACAACATGGTTGCCGTGTGAACCTGCTCCGTGGTGTTCATATCTTTCCAAGATTCCAGAGCCTCTGGTCGCAGCAGGTTATCCACAGTCTGTACAACAGCCTAGAAGCAAATCACACATCTGTGATCATGTCGGGGGTTGGGGGGGGGGGGGGGGCATGAGGGTGAGGTTGCCAACCCCTCCAGGCTTGCCCTGGAGTCTCCTGGAATTAATCTATAATCTCGAGATTATTTCCGAGACCACAGGCTGTCTCAATATGGGGCAGGCTGGCCTAGTCGGGCCCAGGCCGTGACAGGTCAGCCTGGATTTGACCCTTGCATGACTGACCCACAGTCCGTCTACAAGATGCACTGCAGCCACTCGCCAAGGCTCCTACATCAGGCGCCTTCCAAACCACCTGGAAGGGCGAGGGCAGCGGGCACATGGGGGACACCACCTCCTGCAAGTTCCCTTCCAAACCACTCACCACCCTGACTTGGAAATATATCGGCCATTCCTTCACTGTCCCTGGGCGGAAATCCTGGAACTCCCTCCCTGACAGCACGGTGGGTGTACCTACGCCACGTGGACTGCAGCGGGTACAAGAAGGCAGCTCACCGCCACCTTCCCGAGGGCGATTCGAGATGGGCAATAGATGCCGGGTCCAGCCCACGTCCCAACAGGGAATTTGAACGCAGTCCTGGAGTGGGATTGTAAGACTCCACGCTTTGAGTGGAGTTAAAGGGAGGGAGAGGGACACTCGGAAGGCTGGCGGAAGGTAGAGAAGAGATTAGGGATTAGCATCCGCCAAACACGAAGAATGTATGAATCAAACGCCAACAGCGACACATTCCCACAAACACTCTCGTACCTCTATGTAGGCCCGGCACGTCCTCTCGCGTTTCTGAATCTGTGGTTATTGGCGGGGTGCGGGGCAGGGGGGAGAAAAATAAAACACAACGCATGTTACACAATTACAGAAGCTGCGATCATTGCACATGTACAGAGGGAGATCCCACTGCTGTGAGTGACTGTGAACCAGCTCCTCTTCCTCCTCTACATTCTCAATGCCCTGAAGCCTTGTTTGTCTCAAATACACGGTGACAGCTCCCCACCCGCTATAGAACCAGAGAGAGGTTTCCTCGTGTCCCTTTCGAATCCTCAACCAATTGCCATACAACTGTTGAGCAGTGCCTCCATTTTAAGCCTGTCGAGGAAGAACTGGATCAGGAGGAGGCCTTTCAACTGCTTCACCATTCCAAAGGACCACGATCTGACCCTTAATCCCATTGTCCCGCCTTACTCCACACCCCTTGATGCCTTTCATCGCTCCCTGGCTGGCGCCCCCTTGATCTGGACACCAGCCACCCCCAACCAGAGGAAGACGGTTATCATTAGCCACCTGATTGAAGACAAGAAATAAGAGCCAGGAGTAGGCCCATTCGGCCCATTGAGGCTGCTCTGCCATTCAATACGATCTTGGCTGATCTCCATTTTCCCGCCCGCTCCCCATATCCCTGAATTCCCCAAGCGACCAACAATCTGTCCATGCCAGCCTAAAATTGATTCAACGATGGAGCATTCACAACCCGCTGGATAGAGAATTCCATAAATTCTCAAGCGAGTGAAGTAATTTCTTCTTATCTTGGACCTAAATGATCGGCCCTCTTATCCCAAGCCAGTCGTACCCCCTCCGTGTTTTAGATTGGCCGACTAGCGGAAACAATCTCTCGGCGTCCTCTCTATCAAATCTCTTCAAAATCTTGTATGTTTCAAACGAATCAGCTCTACTTCTGCTAAACGTCAGAGACTATAGGCCCAAATTTACTCGATCTCTGATCATAGGACATCCCTCATCCTCGGGAGCAATGTGGTGGCTCTTCGCTGCATCGTCTCCGGTGCATTAGTGGCAGGGCCTCTGGCCGTAGGTTTTTTCGGTGGGGGGAGACCATGAAGCAGGGGAGGAACTGGTTCACCTCTCCCTGTGGGGAGGCGAGTCTTTGACCAGATGAGGGCGGGGCCAGATGGCCATGGGCGGGAGAAAGCAGCCAGCGCTTGTCTAGGACTTCTCAACGACAGTGTGGTAGGAACCGAGGGGAAGCTTGAAGCTCCTCAGGCCCTCTGAAGAGAGCCAGGAAGGGGAATTGGGACTGAGTCAGATTAACTGGCAGCTTCCCCGAGTCTGAGAAGCCTCACTGAAGGAGAGAGAGAGGAGCAGAACATCAGCCAGGAGCTGGGCAGGTGGACACACCTGGACACACCTGGTGAGTGCTGCCATGCGCAGTCGAGGCTCCAACCAGGACAGAGATCCTGAGCATCAGCAGTGAATATTCTCAGTAAATAGTTGTTTCTTAGAGCTATACTTTTCCTTTGACAGCTTATACAGTTTTGATACCGGTGGAATAAAGGAGTGTTGATTTTTAATCTTTGTGTAGTCCATGCGCTTAAACCGCTTAGAATTTACAGTGCAGGAAGAGGCCATTCAGCCCATTGAGTCTGCACCGGCCCGTGGAAAGAGCACCCTACTTAAACCCAGGCTTCCACCTTATCGCCGTAACCCAGTAACCCGACCTAAGCGTTTGGACACTAAGGGCAATTTAGTGTGGCCAATCCACCTAACCTGCACATCTTAGTGGATGCACCCGGGAGCACCTGGAGGAAACCCACGCAGACACGGGGAGAAAGTGCAAACTCAACACAGACAGTCACCCGAGGCCAAATTCGAACCTGGAGCTATGAGGCTGCAGTGCTAACCACTGTGCCACCTTGCCGCCCAAACATATATTTATTCCTGTACCATTTGCAATAAACAATATTATCACTTCAAACTTGATTAGATACCTTGTAATCCTCTGTCTTCAAGGAAATACATGTCATGTTTATGCAACCTGTCCACAATAACCCCCACCCCTCCCCAAAATTCCCAGTATCGTTCTGAGAAACAAGTATTGCACCATCTCCAAGGTCAATGTATCTGATGTGTTGGGTGTTCTGGATCATCTCTCCAGTTCTTTATATAAAAGGGGGGATGTCATAATATACACCAGTATATCATGGTGCAGACACACACACTCACACTGATGGATATGCAGTGGGACCAATCAGCATACACAACACCGCAGCCAATCACCAGTGAGAGCACACGCACTATAAAGACAGGGGACAGGAGAGTTCCCGCTCATTCTAGTAGCAGCCAGCTCGGAGCACAGAGCTCACAGCCTGCAACACAGACATTCACCATGTGCTGAGTGCATCACCTGGTTAGGACTAGGCAAGGGTCAACAGTTAAAGCTGGTATTGCATTTACCCACAGTTCAAGTATGTTAATATAGTTAACCTTATAATAAAATAGAGTTGCACCACTTCCAGTGTTGGTGACCTGTTGTGACCCAGAACACCCAGCACATCACTGAACCGGTTCACTCCTGGTATCATGATATGTTGGGCCATTTGGCCACTCGAGTGTGGACCGACCCTTCCGAAAGAGCACTCCACCTCGGCCCATTTGGTAATGTTTTTCCCGCTTGAATACAGGATCATTTTTACTGTCAATTCTGGAGCATGTTCGGTAATCCGTCCGATTAGAATGTAACCAGCTCCCACCACACAATCGGCACAAATAAACACTGACACGTTGTGAAACTAAATCTTAAAGGCTGCTGCTGGGAACTCAAGTTGCCGAGCTGAACATGCATTCTCCATCTCTCTGTAACAGCTGACCTTCTCTTCTCGATTTGATCCCTTTAACCTCTCTGATCGCTGTTCTCTCTCTCCCTCACCAGATTGCATTCTTTCTCCCTTTCTCTTTGTTTAAAAGGACAGCAGTCTTCTTCAGCATGCACTCAGCCGGAACATTTATTGAACTGGGTTCATGATGTCTGCCCCCAGTGGCAGCCTCATGGCATAGTTACATCACTACAGGAAGCTACAGCTGTCAATCAGCCATGAGGTCATGTTGCAGCTGTACAAAACTCTGGTGCGGCCGCATTTGGAGTATTGCGTGCAGTTCTGGTCACCGCATTATAGGAAGGATGTGGAAGCATTGGAAAGGGTGCAGAGGAGATTTCCCAGAATGTTGCCTGGTATGGAGGGAAGATCTTATGAGGAAAGGCTGAGGGACTTGAGGCTGTTTTCGTTAGAGAGAAGAAGGTTAAGAGGTGACTTAATTGAGGCATACAAGATGATCAGAGGATTAGATAGGGTGGAAAGTGAGAGCCTTTTCCTCGGATGGTGATGTCTAGCACGAGGGGACATAGCTTTAAATTGAGGGGAGATAGATATAGGACAGATGTCAGAGGTAGGTTCTTTACTCAGAGAGTAGTAAGGGTGTGGAATGCCCTGCCTGCAACAGTAGTGGACTCGCCAACATTAAGGGCATTTAAATGGTCATTGGATAGACATATGGATGATAAGGGAATAGTGTAGATGGGCTTTAGAGTGGTTTCACAGGTCGGCTCAACATCGAGGGCCGAAGGGCCTGTACTGCGCTGTAATGTTCTATGTTCTATGGATACATTTCAAAACAAAACATCCCTCTTTTCACCTCAAACAAAAGTTACAAACCATCCCCCTTTTCCTAGCAAACAAAAGACACATTTGCAGGCACGATCGTGTCTAACTGCGAGTTACCCAACTATTACACCCACAGTTTTTGTGCATTAACAATTGTTCATCCTACTGGTCAGTCACTTAATTGTCCATCAGTGGAAATGCAATCCTATACTACCTGACTAACCGATTTGCCATAGTCCTGTCACTACGTCATGAGGATGCCTCTGGAGACAGTCATTTTAAGATCAGTTCGACGAAGCCTCTCACAGAAATAGACACTGAAGAAGACAGTTGTTCTTATAACACTCTCAGTCTGCATTATTTTTCTCTCTCTTCAGGCTGCTATCTCTGCACTCCCTCTATCTTCACTCTTCTCTCCCTCTCTTTCTCTTTGTCCTGCATTTTCTCTCTCTCTCTCGCCATGCCTGTACTGAGCCTCTGTTTATGCTGCCAATCTTCCTGCAAATTACAGCAGTCACCATGAAAGAAAGTTACTCAAACCTTGTTGTAACTCCGTCCGGCCGACTCCTTATCACTGGGTCTCAGAGCCTGCAGCTGAGCATCGAGAATGTCCAGTAACTGCTCCATCAGTTTGACAGAGGAGCTGACATCACCGGCATAAATCGGGCCCCTGGTGTGACGGGACAGCTCGTTCGCAATATTAGCTGCGTTCTCTCCACTCTTAATCTGCAACGGCAAGGAAGGTCCACGTCAGAAAAATCTACAAGGGAAGAAGTTGTTGAACTCTATAGGAGGGAGATAGATCACTTGGTTGCATGGTGTACCGAAAACAACTTCTCTCTAAATGTTGGAAAGACCAAGGGACTGATCATCGACTTCAGGAAGCGCAGCACGACACACACTCCCGTCTGCATCAATGGCTCCGAAGTGGAGATGGTCGCTAGCTTTACGTTCCTGGGGGGTCACCATCACCAACAGTCTGTCCTGGTCCACTCACGTTGATGCAACAGTCAAGAAAGCCCAACAACGTCTCTACTTCCTACGGAAGCTAAAGAAATTCGGCATGTCTGCATCGACTCTCACAAACTTCTACAGATGTGCCATAGAGAGCATCCTATCCGGCTGCATCACAGCCTGGTATGGCAACTGCTCAGTCTAAGATCACAAGAAACTGCAGAGTGTGATGAACTCAGCCCAACGCATCACACAAGCTTGCTACCCTCACATTGATTCTGTATACACCTCCCGCTGCCTCAGGAAGGCAGACAGCATTATCAGAGACCCCTCCCACCCAGGCATTGCCTTCTTCCAGACCCTTCCATCAGGCAGAAGGTACAGAAGTCTGAAGACCCGCACATCCAGACATAGGAACAGCTTCTTCCCCACAGCTACAAGACTCCTCACCGACTCCCCCTCGGACTGATCTGTTCCCTGTAAGAACACTATTCACGATGCCCTATGCTGCTCTTGCTCATGTATTTGCTTTGTTTGACCCCTTGTTCCGCACTGTAACCAATCACTGTTTGTCGATGTACCATTTGTCAATGTTCCCTGTTGATTATTCTTTTGTCTACTATGTACGTACTGTGTATGTTCCCTCGGTCGCAGAAAAATACTTTTCACTGTACTTCGGTACATGTGACAATAAATCAAATCAAAATCAAATCAAATCAAATCTTGCTGCGTCTGGGCCCTATCCGTGAAATGGTGGGAGTGAATCAGAGATCCAGAAACCCGGTAGTGGGCAACCTGGGGAGGGGAGCATGTGCGGCCCATCTAGCTCCTGAGTGCAGCGCCCACGAGACATGTTGTCGACTGTTCCCCACGCGCAGGTTCGCCACATTCCGCTGGTTGCCATCCGTGTAGATTTTTTTCCCTACCGGTCTGACTGAAGTGATTGACACATAAAGCGAGGGTGAGTGAAGTGAGGTGTGTGCTGATTGCTCACAACATTGAGTGTGCGAGCCCTGTGCTCCCTTCATATCCAAAGTGGAAATATTTCTGTTGCTTTTACCATTTAAAGTTGGTGAGAGTTCTATTGATATAAAAATGATTAAGCATTTTCTATAACTTGTTTTGAAATATTCGACGTGTATTAAATGTATTTAATGTTATTCACGGGGTTACGGTTAGTTAACAAGCCCGATTTCAATCTTACGGCCCGCTGAGAGCGGAGGGACACTCGTGCGACCCCCTCACTATCCCATGTTTGCTCATTGCTTCCACCCACTCCCACTTCCCACGTCGTGCACTCATAGCATCATAGAGTCTTAGAGTTATAGAATCCCAGCTGTGCGGAAGTACGCCATTTGGCCCATTGAGTCTGCACCAATCCTCTGAAGGCGCACCCTACCAAGACCCCGGCCTGGGGTCCCTGGCACTGTGAGGCTCGCAGTCAGCTCTCTTGCCCTCCCATTACCCCAGGATCCCAAGCTTCGGTACGGGCTCCGTTGTGACAAGAAGGCGGCAGCTGGACGGGAGTCTCGATGTCCGTGAGGCTGGTTTTGTTTGGAGGGGTGGCCAGCTGCTTATTTGCACCAACCGTTTGATTATCCGGGAACAAAATGGCAAAGGCCAAGCGACGGACCTGCTATTTGAAGCTGCTGAAAGTTACCACCTTATCCTGATGACTGCAGTGTGCAATGGAATAATACTTGACCTCGGCTGGCAGGGCGAAGCCTGTGCCACACCGATACCTAGGAGTGGGCACCAATTTTTAAAAATGACATTTTTAATTTTTTTAATTTTTTCCAATTAAGGGGCAATTTAGCGCGGCCAGTCCACCTACCCTGCACATCTTTGGGTTGTGGGGGTACACATGGGGAGGGGAGAATGTGCAAACTCCACATGGACAGTGACCTGGGGCCAGGATCGAACCTGGGTCCGCGGCGGCGTGAGGCAGCAGTGCTAACCACTGCGCCACCATGCCGTCCGGAGTGGGCACCAATGGGTGGCTACTGCCAACCATCCTGAACTCAGCAGAGTGATATGCTGAGCTTGTCTACGCTGAACTAGAACGGGGGCAAAACCGTGGGTGGCATGGTGCACAGTTGGTTAGCACTGCTGCCTCACAGCGCCAGGGACCCAGGTTCAATTACTGCCTCGGGTGACTGTGTGGAATTTGCACATCCTCCCCGTGTGTGCGTGGGTTTCCTCCGGGTGCTCCGGTTTCATCCCACAGTCCAAAGATGTGCGGGTTAGGTTGAGTTACGGGGCGGGGGAGTGGGCCTAGGGAGGGTGCTCTGTCAGAGGATCGGTGCAGACTTGATGGGCCAGACAGCCTCCTTCTGCACTGTAGTTCTAACCATAGAATTTTACAACACACAAGGCAGCCATTCGGTCCATTACACCGGTGCTGGTTTCTTTAAAGAAGCCATCCGGCTTGCCCCACCTCCCCTGGCTGCCCCTCAGAGGCCTGCCAGATTTCCTTCCCCTTTCCCACGTCGTGCACTCATAGCATCATAGAATCTTAGAATTACAGGATCCCAGCTGTGCGGAAGAAGGCCATTCGGTCTATTGAGTCTGTACCAATCCTCTGAAGGAGCACCCTATCCTGGATAAGTACTCATCTAATTCCTTTTTCAACTGTGCTTCCACTGTCTTTTCAGGCAGAAAAGAATCCCCCTCTCATTGTCCCAATTGTCCTAAATCCGGGTCCTCGGGCACTGACTGGGAGAATTAGCTTTTGCTCCTGGGATTTTGGGCAATATTGGTGAGGCTGGATTATCCCCCTGAGCTACTGCGGATCCTGCGGTGGTCCACAAGGAATTCCAGGATATTGGGCCAGCAATGATGAGGAAAGGAAATATGTGCAAGTTGAGGGATACGCGGGTTGCGTCATCGTTGATAGGTCGGCTGGCTCTTTTCTTATTTTTAAAGTTGGCAAAGGTTCAGAGGGCACGCAGGGAGGTATTCAGTGATGCAGAGACAGTGGGAGCAGTGGCTATGCTCATGATCTCCAAGCTAATGCTCTGGGAATGTGGGTACGAATCCCGTCACAGGTACAAATCCAGAACTGAAGGCTACTCTCAGTGATGAAATGTCATTAAAAGAAAATGCCATCTGATTCGCCAAAGTCCTTCAGATAAGGAAGTCATAGAATCCCTACAGTGCAGAATGAGGTCATTCAGCCCATCGAGCCTGCATGGACCCTGCGAAAGATCACTCCAACTAGGCCCACTCGCCCACCCAATGAATAGCGAGATTTCCTGGCCATTCCCGGCGATTATCATAGAATTTACAGTGCAGAAGGAGGCCATTCAGCCCATCGAGTCTGCACTGGCTCTTGGAAAGAGCACCCTACTCAAGGTTGCAGTAAGTTTGCAGACGATACAAAGGTTGGTGGAATTGCGGATAGCGATGAGGACTGTCTGAGGATACAGCAGGATTTAGATTGTCTGGAGACTTGGGCGGAGAGATGGCAGATGGAGTTTAACCTGGACAAATGTGAGGTAATGCATTTTGGAAGGGCTAATGCAGGTAGGGAATATACAGTGAATGGTAGAACCCTCAAGAGTATTGAAAGTCAAAGAGATCTAGGAGTACAGGTCCACAGATCACTGAAAGGGGCTACACAGGTGGAGAAGGTAGTCAAGAAGGCATACGGCATGCTTGCCTTCATTGGCCGGGGCATTGAGTATAAGAATTGGCAAGTCATGTTGCAGCTGTATAGAACCTTAGTTAGGCCACACTTGGAGTATAGTGTTCAATTCTGGTCGCCACACTACCAGAAGGATGTGGAGGCTTTAGAGAGGGTGCAGAAGAGATTTACCAGAATGTTGCCTGGTATGGAGGGCATAAGCTATGAGGAGCGATTGAATAAACTCGGTTTGTTCTCACTGGAACGAAGGAGGTTGAGGGGCGACCTGATAGAGGTATACAAAATTATGAGGGGCATAGACAGAGTGGATAGTCAGAGGCTTTTCCCCAGGGTAGAGGGGTCAATTACTAGGGGGCATAGGTTTAAGGTGAGAGGGGCAAAGTTTAGAGTAGATGTACGAGGCAAGTTTTTTACGCAGAGGGTAGTGGGTGCCTGGAACTCACTACCGGAGGAGGTAGTGGAGGCAGGGACGATAGGGACATTTAAGGGGCATCTTGACAAATATATGAATAGGATGGGAATAGAAGGATACGGACCCAGGAAGTGTAGAAGATTGTAGTTTAGTCGGGCAGTATGGTCGGCACGGGCTTGGAGGGCCGAAGGGCCTGTTCCTGTGCTGTACATTTCTTTGTTCTTTGTTCTTTGTTGTCAACACCTCCACCCTATCCCCATAACACAGTAACCCCACCCAATACTAAGGGCAATTTTGGACACTCAGGGCAATTTATCATGGCCAATCCACCTCACCTGCACATCTTTGGACTGTGGGAGGAAACCGGAGCACCCGGAGGAAACCCACGCACACACGGGGAGGATGTGCAGACTCCGCACAGACAGTGACCGGGAATCCCACGCACACACGGGGAGGATGTGCAGACTCCGCACAGACAGTGATTGAACCTGGGACCCTGGAGCTGTGAAGCAATTGTGCTATCCACAATGCTACCGTGCTGCCCCCGGAAACCGGAGGGTCAAGCAAAGCGCCCCAGACATCGGTGGGACCAGGTGTTTGCACTGCTGACCAATGGCAGAAAATATGCCGCAATGCTGTGCGGGGATGGGGGATGTGGTGGAAGGTGCTGCCCGAAGTTACAGTTGCCGATAGCCCCGAGCTGTTTTTTCTGTTACATTTTGCACTGTCCTGTTTGTGTGTGTGAAGGTGTGTTTACCAGGGCCACGCAAAGGCCCATAGACAGAAGAAGAGCACGTTCGGACATTCGGCCAGCTGAGGCCTGTGTTGTGTACAAGGGTGTATCGCAGTGGGTGCTTTGTGAGGTGTTCCGGTTCGCTGGGGCATTCCCCTGCAAGCTTATGAGAAAATGTCCTACGCTGGGCTCCCCTCAGACCCTGGGTAGTCTCCGCCCCACATCACTCCTTGCCGAGCAAAAAAAAAAAGCCATCAGCCTCCGTTTGGAAATGTTCCAATTGAGCCCCAGCCTCGGGAGCTTATGAAGGGAGAGAGTTGCAAATTTCCACTCTGCCTGGGAGAGAGGAACAATTTGCGGAGGCTCCTTCCACAGCACCGTCCTACAGTGACGCAGAGAAGGCTGACGGTAAACCGTGAGATCGATTTATTTACGTGTATGTACACTGGTCTGCGTGATGCAGCACCCCACTCCCAGAGCAATCCTAAGCTTTGCTCATTATGAGCCCCGGGTGGTTGGACTGCGCTCCTCGATCTGGGGAGCTCCACGGGCCCCACGGGGAGTTCAGTGAAGGTTCCGCCCCTCCCCCCGTGGGTCCCCGTGGGGGCTATGACACTTGCAAACCCACGATCTCCACCACCCAGCAGCAGGTGAACGGGGACCAACACCTGCAGGTTCCCTCCCGAGCCCAGCCTGTCTTGGGAAGGTATCAGCCGTTCCTTCACTGTCGCTGGGTCAAAACCCTGGAGCCCCCTCCCTGACAGGGTGTACCCAAACCTCATGGACTGCAGCCGTTCAGGAAGACGGTTCCTCACCACCTTCTGAAGGGGCAATTAGGGACGGGCAATGAATGTTGGCCTTGTCAGAGATGCCCACATTCCGTAAACTAAAGTTAGCCTGCCTGGCAACACTGGTTAAAAAAGGAAGTGCTTCCAGACAACCCTGACTCTAATTTTAAGGTTCAATTAAGGTTTTAATTTCACACTTTTGTTCAGCCTTCCTGTGTAGAATTGAAGTCAGACAGAACCATAGCACCCTTGAGGTGCAGAAGGAGGCCATTCGGCCCATCGAGTCTGCATCGACCCTCTGAAAGAGGACCCTACTCCCCGGCATACCCGCAACCCCACTCAACCTTTGGACACTGAGGGGCAATTGTATCACGGCCAATCCGCCTAACCTGCACGTCTTGGGACTGTGGGAAGAAACCGGAGCACCCGGAGGAAACCCACGCACACACGGGGAGAACGTGCAGACTCGGCACAGACAGCGACCCGAGGCCGGGAATCGAATCGGGGTCCCCGGCGTTGAGCCTTGAGGCGAAGGCCGACATCTCATTAAACCCCCCCCAACCGCAGCATGGTTTTTCATTGGCAGGGACGGCATGCCGTTGGCTGCCAGCGGCATTTTCCATTTCCGCCGAAGTCTATGGCCTTTTGCATGGCTTTCACCCTCCGCCACGCGGGGTCGTGGGGGGAGAGGGAGGTGTGTGGGGGGAGGGGAGGGGGGTGGGGGAGGGGAGGGGGGAGGGTGGAGGGGGGGGGGGGTCACCCGGGGGCAGCAAGGGCAGGAAAAATTCAGCCCTCTGTTTATCTCCCCACCCCATGCTGCCGAGTATATTTCGAGCACTTTCTCTCAGTAATTTCTAGCATGGATCCTGCTGGGATCCTGCCTTTCAGGTCCGCCACCATTGGCGACAATCACACTTTAAGCTAGGAAAGATCAGAATTTGTGACTTGCCGAGCTGCCTTGGACACGAGGAGGCCCGGTTTGAATGGGTCGTGTTCCACATGACGTCAGTTCTCCAGTGCAACTGTGAAATGCGTCCCCCCCCCACCCCAGGAGCACTAACACGTAACAAACCAGCTCCGAGATAATTAGTTCTGAGTTCTTGACAGACATTTACAGGTAATACAACAAACAACGGCAGACTCCAAAATCTCTCTTCACCACAGTTACCTTCTGTGCCACCTGGTTTACCCAGGGTGAAGTGCAGTTGCTGAGGTCAGGTCCTCTTGGGCTCCAGAGTCCGAGGGAAACCAGGCAGAGGTAGGAGGCGATTCCTGCAACGCAGAGAGAGAGATGGTTGTCAAATTTGATTGAATTCTTTGAGGAGGTAACAAAGTGTGTAGATGAAGGTAGAGCAGTTGATGTCGTATACATGGTTTCAGTAAGGCGTTTGATAAGGTTCCCCATGGTCGGCTCATGAAGAAAGTAAGGAGTTGTGGGATAGAGGGAAATTTGACCAATTGGATAAGTAACTGGCTATCACATAGAAGACAGAGGGTGGAGCTGGATGGAAAATGTTCAGACTGGAGACCAGTTACCAGCGGTGTACCACAGGGATCAGTGCTGGGTCCTCTGCTATTTATAATTTTTATCAATGACTTGGAGGAGGGGCTGAAGGGTGGGTCAGTAAATTTTCTGATGACACCAAGATTGGTGGAGTAGTGGATGAGGTGGAGGGCAGTTGTAGGCTGCAAAGAGACATTGATAGGATGCAGAGCTGGGCCGAAAAATGGCAGATGGAGTTTAACCCTGATAAGTGAGGTGATTCATTTTGGTAGGACAAATTTGAATGCGGATTACAGGGTCAACGGCAGGGTTCTGAGGAATGTGGAGGAACAGCGAGATCTTGGGGTTCATGTCCACAGATCTCTGAAGGTTGCCACTCAAGTGGATAGAGCCGTGAAGAAGGCTTATAATGTGTTAGCGTTTATTAACAGGGGGCTTGAGTTTAAGAGCCGCGGGGTTATGCTGCAACTGTACAGGACCCTGGTGAGACCACATTTGGAGTATTGTGTGCAGTTCTGGTCACCTCATTATAGGAAGGATATGGAAGCATTGGAAAGGGTGCAAAGGAGATTTACCAGGATGCTGCCTGGTTTGCAGGATAGATCTTATGAGGAAAGGTTGAGGGAGCTAGGGCCTTTCTCTTTGGAGCGGAGGAGGATGAGAGGCGACTTAATAGAGGTTTATAAGATAATGAGGGCGATAGATAGAGTGGACATTCAGAGACTATTTCCTCGGGTGGATGTAGCTGTTACAAGGGGGCATAACTATAAGGTTCGGGGTTGGAGATATAGGAGGGATGTCCAAGGTAGGCTCTTTACTCAGAGAGTGGTTAGAGTGTGGAATGGACTGCCTGCTGTGATAGTGGAGTTGGACACTTTAGGAACTTTCAAGCGGTTAGTGGATAGGCACATGGAGCTCACCAGAAAGACAGGGAGTGGGATAGCTTGATCTTGGTTTCGGACAAAGCTCGGCACAACGTCGAGGGCCGAAGGGCCTGTTCTGTGCTGTACTGTTCTATGTTCATAGGTACGTGGGTTATCTCCGCGATTATACGTCTGCCACAAATGGCTATTTGGCGGCACTATAGGGCGCGAT
Organism: Scyliorhinus torazame; assembly: GCF_047496885.1. Classification (NCBI taxonomy): domain Eukaryota; kingdom Metazoa; phylum Chordata; class Chondrichthyes; order Carcharhiniformes; family Scyliorhinidae; genus Scyliorhinus; species Scyliorhinus torazame. Next base: position 29,426,257 of record NC_092733.1, on the reverse strand, counting down.
TGTCTGGCCTCCCCGTGGTGTGTTTCTCGGAGGTGTGTTTCTCGGAGGTGTGTGTGTCTGTGTGGGGGGGGGGGTCTGACTCACTGTTGGCCGGTGGCGGGATCCCCGGGTCCTGACTCTGTCAATGGTGATTTCCCATTGAATCCATCCCACGGCGTCGGGACTTCCATCAGTGTGAACAGCCGGAAGATCTCGCGCGTCAACTCTGTTCTGAACACCCAGCCATTTCTTTACGATAGGAATTGCAATGTGCGCTTGGCCACTTCGTCCGAGCGGCGGCGTTTCACCTGCTTCCACATGTCCCTTCAAATTGCTGCCCTTGTTTGATCCGACGGTTCGAGGGTGGTGTGTTTGAAAGTGCTGCGGTGCTATATTGTCGATAGCGCGCACTGCAGTCAGTGTGTGCCACTGTTGGAGGGAGGGAATGGTTAAGATATGGGCTGTCGATTGAGAGGGCAGCTCTGTGGATTGAGGAATTGGTGTCAGATAGCGATGGAAGCTGAGGAACAGGTGCCAGGCAACATGGGAACTGAGATATTCTTGCCAGGCACTGTGGGAACTGAGATATTGGTGTTGTCGTGTTGTTCACCCTGGGGTAACACAGGCTGCATACGATGCAATTAACTGATCAAGGATACACCAAACGAAGGCGTTGGTTCAACATGAGATTTATTGAACTCTAGTAACGAAACACACAGCTGCCTGTGGGTTGAGTCTCTACTACTCTAAGTAAAGTTAACTATCGAGACCAGGCTAGCTCTGATCCACGTGTAGAAGGTGTTGAATGACTTGTACACACTGACTGTCACTACAGCTATCACCAGTGGCAAGAGGCAGAGGGCTGGTGCCCCTTGTGCTGAAAAGGTGCAAGTCCCCCTCTGGTGTCCTGCCTTGTGATTGGTCGTGTTCTGTTCTGTATATTGATTGGCTCACCCGGGTGTCTGTCACTGCCTGCTTTTACATCATGGTGTGCATGGGTGCATATTATGACAGGTGTCAGGCAGTGTGGGAGCGGAGATATTGGTGTCAGGCAGTGTGGGAGCGGAGATATTGGTGTCAGGCAGTGTGGGAGCAGAGATATTGGTGTCAGGCAGTGTGGGAGCGGAGATATTGGTGTCAGGCAGCGTGGGAGCGGAGATATTGGTGTCAGGCAGTGTGGGAGCGGAGATATTGGTGCCTGGCAGTGTGGGAGCGGAGATATTGGTGTCAGGCAGTGTGGGAGCAGAGATATTGGTGTCAGGCAGTGTGGGAACGGAGATATTGGTGCCAGGCAGTGTGGGAGCGGAGATATTGGTGTCAGGCAGTGTGGGAACGGAGATATTGGTGCCTGGCAGTGTGGGAGCGGAGATATTGGTGTCAGGCAGAGTGGGAGCGGAGACATTGGTGTCAGGCAGAGTGGGAGCGGAGATATTGGTGTCAGGCGGTGTGGAAGCGGAGATATTGGTGTCAGGCGGTGTGTGAACGGAGATATTGGTGTCAGGCGGTGTGGGAGCGGAGACATTGGTGTCAGGCAGAGTGGGAGCGGAGATATTGGTGTCAGGCGGTGTGGAAGCGGAGATATTGGTGTCAGGCGGTGTGGGAGCGGAGATATTGGTGTCAGGGTGTGTGGGAGCGGAGATATTGGTGTCAGGCAGTGTGGGAGCGGAGATATTGGTGTCAGGCAGTGTGGGAGCGGAGATATTGGTGTCAGGCAGTGTGTGAACGGAGATATTGGTGTCAGGCAGTGTGGGAGCGGAGATATTGGTGTCAGGCAGTGTGGGAGCGGAGATATTGGTGTAAGTCAGCGTGGGAGCGGAGATATTGGTGTCAGGCGGTGTGGGAGCGGAGATATTGGTGTCAGGCGGTGTGGGAGTGGAGATATTGGTGCCAGGCAGTGTGGGAGCGGAGATATTGGTGCCAGGCAGTGTGGGAGCGGAGATATTGGTGTCAGGCAGTGTGGGAATGGAGATATTGGTGCCAGGCGGTGTGGGAGCGGAGATATTGGTGCCAGGCAGTGTGGGAGCGGAGTTATTGGTGTCAGGGAGTGTGGGAGCGGAGATATTGGTGCCAGGCAGTGTGGGAGCGGAGACATTGGTGTCACCGAGTGTGGGCGCGGAGATATTGGTGCCAGGCAGTGTGGGAGCGGAGATATTGGTGTCAGGCAGTGTGGGAGTGGAGATATTGGTGTCAGGCAGTGTGGGAGCGGAGATATTGGTGTCAGGCAGTGTGGGAGTGGAGATATTGGTGCCAGGCAGTGTGGGAACTGAGATATTGGTGTCAGGCAGTGTGGGAGCGGAGATATTGGTGCCAGGCAGTGTGGGAGTGGAGATATTGGTGTCAGGCAGTGTGGGAGTGGTGATATTAGTGTCAGGCAGTATGGGAGTGGAGATATTGGTGTCAGGCAGTGTGGGAACTGAGATATTGGTATCAGGGAGTGTGGGAGTGGAGATATTGGTGCCAGGCAGTGTGGGAACTGAGATATTGGTGTCAGGCAGTGTGGGAGTGGAGATATTGGTGTCAGGCAGTGTGGGAGTGGAGATATTGGTGTCAGGCAGTGTGGGAGCGGAGATATTGGTGTCAGGCAGTGTGGGAGCGGAGATATTGGTGCCAGGTAGTGTGGGAGTGGAGATATTGGTGTCAGGCAGTGTGGGAACTGAGATATTGGTGTCAGGCAGTGTGGGAGCGGAGATATTGGTGTCAGGCAGTGTGGGAGTGGAGATATTGGTGTCAGGCAGTGTGGGAGCGGAGATATTGGTGTCAGGCAGTGTGTGAGTGGAGATATTGGTGTCAGGCGGTGTGGGAGTAGAGATATTGGTGTCAGGCAGTGTGGGAGCGGAGATATTGGTGTCAGGCAGTGTGGGAGCGGAGATATTGGTGCCAGGCAGTGTGGGAACTGAGATATTGATGTCAGGCAGTGTGGGAGCGGGGATATTGGTGTCAGGCAGTGTGGGAGCGGAGATATTGGTGTCAGGCAGTGTGGGAGCGGGGATATTAGTGTCAGGCAGTGTGGGAGTGGGGATATTGGTGCCAGGCAGTGTGGGAGTGGAGATATTGGTGTCAGACAGTGTGGGAGTGGAGATATTGGTGCCAGGCAGTGTGGGAGCGGAGATATTGGTGTCAGGCAGTGTGGGAGCGGAGATATTGGTGTCAGGCAGTGTGGGAGTGGAGATATTGGTGCCAGGCAGTGTGGGAACTGAGATATTGGTGTCAGGCAGTGTGGGAGCGGAGATATTGGTGCCAGGCAGTGTGGGAGCGGAGATATTGGTGTCAGGCAGTGTGGGAGTGGTGATATTGGTGTCAGGCGGTGTGGGAGTAGAGATATTGGTGTCAGGCAGTGTGGGAGCGGAGATATTGGTGTCAGGCAGTGTGGGAGCGGAGATATTTGTGCCAGGCAGTGTGGGAACTGAGATATTGATGTCAGGCAGTGTGGGAGCGGGGATATTGGTGTCAGGCAGTGTGGGAGCGGAGATATTGGTGCCAGGCAGTGTGGGAACTGAGATATTGGTGTCAGGCAGTGTGGGAGTGGAGATATTGGTGTCAGGCAGTGTGGGAACTGAGATATTGGTATCAGGCAGTGTGGGAGTGGAGATATTGGTGCCAGGCAGTGTGGGAACTGAGAAATTGGTGTCAGGCAGTGTGGGAGTGCAGATATTGGTGTCAGGCAGTGTGGGAGTGGAGATATTGGTGTCAGGCAGTGTGGGAGTGGAGATATTGGTGCCAGGCAGTGTGGGAGTGGAGATATTGGTGTCAGGCAGTGTGGGAGCGGAGATATTGGTGCCAGGCAGTGTGGGAGCGGAGATATTGGTGTCAGGCAGTGTGTGAACTGAGATATTGGTGTCAGGCAGTGTGGGAGCGGAGATATTGGTGTCAGGCAGTGTGGGAACGGAGATATTGGTGTCGGGCAGTGTGGGAGCGGGGATATTAGTGTCAGGCAGTGTGGGAGTGGAGATATTGGTGCCAGGCAGTGTGGGAGTGGAGATATTGGTGTCAGGCATTGTGGGAGCAGAGATATTGGTGCCGGGCAGTGTGGGAGCGGAGATATTGGTGTCAGGCAGTGTGTGAACTGCGATATTGGTGTCAGGCAGTGTGGGAACTGAGATATTGGTGCCAGGCAGTGTGGGAGCGGAGATATTGGTGTCAGGCAGTGTGGGAGTGGAGATATTGGTGTCAGGCAGTGTGGGAGCGGAGATATTGGTGCCAGGCAGTGTAGGAGCGGAGATATTGGTATCAGGCAGTGTGGGAGTGGAGATATTGGTGCCAGGCAGTGTGGGAGCGGAGATATTGGTGTCAGGCAGTGTGGGAGTGGAGATATTGGTGTCAGGCAGTGTGGGAGCGGAGATATTGGTATCAGGCAGTGTGGGAGTGGAGATATTGGTGTCAGGCAGTGTGGGAACTGAGATATTGGTGTCAGGCAGTGTGGGAGCAGAGCTATTGGTGCCAGGCAGTGTGGGAGTGGAGATATTGGTGCCATGCAGTGTGGGACCGGAGATATTGGTGTCAGGGAGTGTGGGAACTGAGATATTGGTGTCAGGCAGTGTGTGAGTGGAGATATTGGTGCCAGGCAGTGTGGGAACTGAGATATTGGTGTCAGGCAGTGTGGGAGTGGAGATATTGGTGTTAGGCAGTGTGGGAGCGGAGATATTGGTGTCAGGCAGTGTGGGAGCGGAGATATTGGTGTCAGGCAGTGTGGGAGTGGAGATATTGGTGCCAGGCACTGTGGAAGTGGAGATATTGGTGCCAGGCAGTGTGGGAACTGAGATATTGGTGTCAGGCAATGTTTGAGTGGAGATATTGGTGCCAGGCAGTGTGGGAACTGAGATATTGGTGTCAGGCAGTGTGGGAGTGGAGATATTGGTGTCAGGCAGTGTGTGAGTGGAGATATTGGTGTCAGGCAGTGTGGGAGCGGAGATATTGGTGTCAGGCAGTGTGGGAGTGGAGATATTGGTGTCAGGCAGTGTGGCAGTGGAGATATTGGTGCCAGGCAGTGTGGGAACTGAGATATTGGTGTCAGGCAGTGTGGGAGTGCAGATATTGGTGTCAGGCAGTGTGGGACTGGAGATATTGGTGTCAGGCAGTGTGGGAGCAGAGATATTGGTGTCAGGCAGTGTGGGAGTGGAGATATTGGTGTCAGGCAGTGTGGGAGTGGAGATATTGGTGTCAGGCGGTGTGGGAGTGGAGATATTGGTGTCAGGCAGTGTGGGAACTGAGATATTGGTGTCAGGCAGTGTGGGAGCGGAGATATTGGTGTCAGGCAGTGTGGGAGTGGAGATATTGGTGACAGGCAGTGTGGGAGCGGAGATATTGGTGTCAGGCAGTGTGGGAGTGGAGATATTGGTGCCAGGCAGTGTGGGAACTGAGATATTGGTGTCAGGCAGTTTGGGAGCGGAGATATTGGTGCCAGGCAGTGTGGGAGTAGAGATATTGGTGTCAGGCAGTGTGGGAGTGGTGATATTAGTGTCAGGCAGTATGGGAGTGGAGATATTGGTGTCAGGCAGTGTGGGAACTGAGATATTGGTATCAGGGAGTGTGGGAGTGGAGATATTGGTGCCAGGCAGTGTGGGAACTGAGATATTGTTGTCAGGCAGTGTGGGAGTGCAGATATTGGTGTCAGGCAGTGTGGGAGTGGAGATATTGGTGTCAGGCAGTGTGGGAGCGGAGATATTGGTGTCAGGCAGTGTGGGAGCGGAGATATTGGTGCCAGGTAGTGTGGGAGTGGAGATATTGGTGTCAGGCAGTGTGGGAACTGAGATATTGGTGTCAGGCAGTGTGGTAGCGGAGATATTGGTGTCAGGCAGTGTGGGAACTGAGATATTGGTGTCAGGCAGTGTGGGAGCGGAGATATTGGTGTCAGCCAGTGTGGGAGTGGTGATATTGGTGTCAGGCAGTGTGGGAGCGGATATATTGGTGCCAGGCAGTGTGGGTACTGAGATATTGGTGTCAGGCAGTGTGGGAGTGGAGATATTGGTGTCAGGCAGTGTGGGAACTGAGATATTGGTATCAGGCAGTGTGGGAGTGGAGATATTGGTGCCAGGCAGTGTGGGAACTGAGATATTGGTGTCAGGCAGTGTGGGAGTGGAGATATTGGTGTCAGGCAGTGTGGGAGTGGAGATATTGGTGTCAGGCAGTGTGGGAGTGGAGATATTGGTGCCAGGCAGTGTGGGAGTGGAGATATTGGTGTCAGGCAGTGTGGGAGCGGAGATATTGGTGCCAGGCAGTGTGGGAGCGGAGATATTGGTGTCAGGCAGTGTGTGAACTGAGATATTGGTGTCAGGCAGTGTGGGAGTGGAGATATTGGTGTCAGGCAGTGTGGGAGCGGAGATATTGGTGCCAGGCAGTGTGGGAACTGAGATATTGGTGTCAGGCAGTGTGGGAGTGGAGATATTGGTGTCAGGCAGTGTGTGAGTGGAGATATTGGTGTCAGGCAGTGTGGGAGCGGAGATATTGGTGTCGGGCAGTGTGGGAGTGGAGATATTGGTGTCAGGCAGTGTGGCAGTGGAGAGATTGGTGCCAGGCAGTGTGGGAACTGAGATATTGGTGTCAGGCAGTGTGGGAGTGCAGATATTGGTGTCAGGCAGTGTGGGACTGGAGATATTGGTGTCAGGCAGTGTTGGAGCGGAGATATTGGTGTCAGGCAGTGTGGGAGTGGAGATATTGGTGTCAGGCAGTGTGGGAGTGGAGATATTGGTGTCAGGCGGTGTGGGAGTGGAGATATTGGTGTCAGGCAGTGTGGGAACTGAGATATTGGTGTCAGGCAGTGTGGGAGCGGAGATATTGGTGTCAGGCAGTGTGGGAGTGGAGATATTGGTGTCAGGCAGTGTGGGAGCGGAGATATTGGTGTCAGGCAGTGTGGGAGTGGAGATATTGGTGCCAGGCAGTGTGGGAACTGAGATATTGGTGTCAGGCAGTTTGGGAGCGGAGATATTGGTGCCAGGCAGTGTGGGAGTAGAGATATTGGTATCAGGGAGTGTGGGAGTGGAGATATTGGTGCCAGGCAGTGTGGGAACTGAGATATTGTTGTCAGGCAGTGTGGGAGTGCAGATATTGGTGTCAGGCAGTGTGGGAGTGGAGATATTGGTGTCAGGCAGTGTGGGAGCGGAGATATTGATGCCAGGCAGTGTGGGAATGGAGATATTGGTGTCAGGCAGTGTGGGAGTGGAGATATTGGTGTCAGGCAGTGTGGGAACTGAGATATTGGTGTCAGGCAGTGTGGGAGTGGAGATATTGGTGCCAGGCAATGTGGGAGTGGAGATATTGGTGTCAGGCAGTGTGGGAGTGGAGATATTGGTGTCAGGCAGTGTCGGAACGGAGATATTGGTGTCAGGCAGTGTGGGAGTGGAGATATTGGTGCCAGGCAGTGTGGGAGTGGAGATATTGGTGTCAGGCAGTGTGGGAGCGGAGATATTGGTGTCAGGCAGTGTGGGAACTGAGATATTGGTGTCAGGCAGTGTGGGAGTGGAGATATTGGTGCCAGACAGTGTGGGAGTGGAGATATTGGTGTCAGCCAGTGTGAGAGTGGAGATATTGGTGTCAGGCAGTGTGGGAGCGGAGATATTGGTGTCAGGCAGTGTGGGAACTGAGAAATTGGTGTCAGACAGTGTGGGAACTGAGATATTTGTGTCAGGCAGTGTGGGAGTGGAGATATTCGTGTCAGGCGGTGTGGGAACTGAGGTATTGGTGTCAGGCAGTGTGGGAGCGGAGATATTGGTGTCAGGCAGTGTGGGAACTGAGGTATTGGTGCCAGGCAGTGTGGGAACTAAGATATTGGTGCCAGGCAGTGTGGGAACTGAGATATTGGTGCCAGGCAGTGTGGGAACTGAGATATTAGTGTCAGGCAGTGTGGGAACTGAGATATTGGTGTCAGGCAGTGTGGGAACTGAGATATTGATGTCAGGCAGTGTGGGAACTGAGATATTGGTGCCAGGCAGTGTGGGAACTGAGATATTGGTGTCAGGCAGTGTGGGAACTGAGATATTGGTGTCAGGCAGCGTGGGAGTGGAGATGTTGGTGTCAGGCAGTGTGGGAACTGAGATATTGGTGTCAGGCAGTGTGGGAGTGGAGATATTGGTGTCAGGTAGTGTGGGAGTGGAGATATTGGTGTCAGGCAGTGTGGGAACTGAGATATTGGTGTCAGGCAGTGTGGGAACTGAGATATTGGTGCCAGGCAGTGTGGGAACTGAGATATTGGTGTCAGGCAGTGTGGGAACTGAGATATTGGTGTCAGGCAGCGTGGGAGTGGAGATGTTGGTGTCAGGCAGTGTGGGAACTGAGATATTGGTGTCAGGCAGTGTGGGAGTGGAGATATTGGTGTCAGGCAGTGTGGGAACTGAGATATTGGTGTCAGGCAGCGTGGGAGTGGAGATGTTGGTGTCAGGCAGTGTGGGAACTGAGATATTGGTGTCAGGCAGCGTGGGAGTGGAGATATTGGTGTCAGGCAGTGTGGGACTGGAGATATTGGTGTCAGGCAGTGTTGGAGCGGAGATATTGGTGTCAGGCAGTGTGGGAGTGGAGATATTGGTGTCAGGCAGTGTGGGAGTGGAGATATTGGTGTCAGGCGGTGTGGGAGTGGAGAGATTGGTGCCAGGCAGTGTGGGAACTGAGATATTGGTGTCAGGCAGTGTGGGAGTGCAGATATTGGTGTCAGGCAGTGTGGGACTGGAGATATTGGTGTCAGGCAGTGTTGGAGCGGAGATATTGGTGTCAGGCAGTGTGGGAGTGGAGATATTGGTGTCAGGCAGTGTGGGAGTGGAGATATTGGTGTCAGGCGGTGTGGGAGTGGAGATATTGGTGTCAGGCAGTGTGGGAACTGAGATATTGGTGTCAGGCAGTGTGGGAGCGGAGATATTGGTGTCAGGCAGTGTGGGAGTGGAGATATTGGTGTCAGGCAGTGTGGGAGCGGAGATATTGGTGTCAGGCAGTGTGGGAGTGGAGATATTGGTGCCAGGCAGTGTGGGAACTGAGATATTGGTGTCAGGCAGTTTGGGAGTGGAGATATTGGTGCCAGGCAGTGTGGGAGTAGAGATATTGGTGTCAGGCAGTGTGGGAGTGGTGATATTAGTGTCAGGCAGTATGGGAGTGGAGATATTGGTGTCAGGCAGTGTGGGAACTGAGATATTGGTATCAGGGAGTGTGGGAGTGGAGATATTGGTGCCAGGCAGTGTGGGAACTGAGATATTGTTGTCAGGCAGTGTGGGAGTGCAGATATTGGTGTCAGGCAGTGTGGGAGTGGAGATATTGGTGTCAGGCAGTGTGGGAGCGGAGATATTGATGCCAGGCAGTGTGGGAATGGAGATATTGGTGTCAGGCAGTGTGGGAGTGGAGATATTGGTGTCAGGCAGTGTGGGAACTGAGATATTGGTGTCAGGCAGTGTGGGAGTGGAGATATTGGTGCCAGGCAATGTGGGAGTGGAGATATTGGTGTCAGGCAGTGTGGGAGTGGAGATATTGGTGTCAGGCAGTGTCGGAACTGAGATATTGGTGTCAGGCAGTGTGGGAGTGGAGATATTGGTGCCAGGCAGTGTGGGAGTGGAGATATTGGTGTCAGGCAGTGTGGGAGCGGAGATATTGGTGTCAGGCAGTGTGGGAACTGAGATATTGGTGTCAGGCAGTGTGGGAGTGGAGATATTGGTGCCAGACAGTGTGGGAGTGGAGATATTGGTGTCAGCCAGTGTGAGAGTGGAGATATTGGTGTCAGGCAGTGTGGGAGCGGAGATATTGGTGTCAGGCAGTGTGGGAACTGAGAAATTGGTGTCAGACAGTGTGGGAACTGAGATATTTGTGTCAGGCAGTGTGGGAGTGGAGATATTCGTGTCAGGCGGTGTGGGAACTGAGGTATTGGTGTCAGGCAGTGTGGGAGCGGAGATATTGGTGTCAGGCAGTGTGGGAACTGAGGTATTGGTGCCAGGCAGTGTGGGAACTAAGATATTGGTGCCAGGCAGTGTGGGAACTGAGATATTGGTGCCAGGCTGTGTGGGAACTGAGATATTAGTGTCAGGCAGTGTGGGAACTGAGATATTGGTGTCAGGCAGTGTGGGAACTGAGATATTGATGTCAGGCAGTGTGGGAACTGAGATATTGGTGCCAGGCAGTGTGGGAACTGAGATATTGGTGTCAGGCAGTGTGGGAACTGAGATATTGGTGTCAGGCAGCGTGGGAGTGGAGATGTTGGTGTCAGGCAGTGTGGGAACTGAGATATTGGTGTCAGGCAGTGTGGGAGTGGAGATATTGGTGTCAGGTAGTGTGGGAGTGGAGATATTGGTGTCAGGCAGTGTGGGAACTGAGATATTGGTGTCAGGCAGTGTGGGAACTGAGATATTGGTGCCAGGCAGTGTGGGAACTGAGATATTGGTGTCAGGCAGTGTGGGAACTGAGATATTGGTGTCAGGCAGCGTGGGAGTGGAGATGTTGGTGTCAGGCAGTGTGGGAACTGAGATATTGGTGTCAGGCAGTGTGGGAGTGGAGATATTGGTGTCAGGCAGTGTGGGAACTGAGATATTGGTGTCAGGCAGCGTGGGAGTGGAGATGTTGGTGTCAGGCAGTGTGGGAACTGAGATATTGGTGTCAGGCAGCGTGGGAGTGGAGATATTGGTGTCAGGCAGTGCGGGAACTGAGATATTGGTGTCAGGCAGCGTGGGAGTGGAGATATTGGTGCCTGGCCGTGTGGGAACGGAGATATTGGTGTCAGGCAGTGTGGAAACATAACAGGTTGGACTGACTGATGGGGTATTTGCTCATGAACAGCCACACATAGATGCAGCAGGGTACGATCCTAACCAGTACATTTCTCACCGGAGTTATCCTCCTACCTTTCGTTCCTTTGGGACAAGGCCGCTCCACCAGCACACCTTGCTGTGTCGACGGCCATTTTATGCCCCTGGCCTCTGTCGGCTCGCAGTACCTCTGTGGTGACGGCAGCTGGTTGGAGAGAGGTGTCCTCCTGGTGTTGGGGATGTTCGGGGTGATGGGGCGCTGGTCCGGTACCAGTTGATTGATCGCGCCCACGGCAATGGTGGTGAGGGGAGCTTTCCTGGTCGTGGTTGTCGTGGTGACCACGGTCGGCTTTGCTGCGACCATGTTGCTCGTGGAAGCTACCGTGACTTGCACTGTGAAGAGAAATACACGTCGATTTGCCTCTCCTCCAACCACTGCAAATGATCAGGTCAAAGGGCAGCCGATAGATTCGACTGAAGTTCCCCCAAGGCAGAAAAGACAAGAACAACCTTGCATTCATATAGCACCTTTCACAACCTCAGGTCACCCCACAGTGCTTTAGGCCCCAATGATGTTCTCCTGAAGTGTAGTCACTGTTGAAGCGTTGGAGATAATTTGAGCACAGCAAGACCCCACAAACTACAACCCGATTGGGAGCGGATAATCTGATTTTGTGCTGATGGTTGAGGGGTGAATCTTGGCCTGGGTTCCCCTACCCTTCTTATTGAGATGCTTCACCTCCACCTGAGAGAGAAAATGGGTTTAATATCCCACCCGAAAGACGGCACCTCCGACAGTGCGGCGTTTCCTTAGTACTGCCTCGCAACGGTATAAATGCTCCATTCCTCACAAAAACCCTTCTGATTCCTACTCTTAAAACCATTCAAACCTCTCACAATCTCACTGAAACCCCACCCCTCCTCCGACGATCTTGAACGAATGATACGCAAGACCCTCCCACTCCTACAGACTCCAACCAATGGATGTTCTTAATTCCAGAATTCCGCCCGAGAAGGGCAGCCGGAGAGAGTAAAACAACACCAGACTAACAAATGGCAGCAGCAGAAGTAGAATATGGCCTTGAGCTTCCGCTAGGATCCACGGCTTTGCTAAACACAGATTTCCTCCTCCCCCCCTCCCCACCGAAAAAAAAAACAGCGCAAAGGATCGAGGAATTTCAAGTTGCAGTTATTCTTGTCGTTATTCGAGATTCCGCCATCTTCTGTGCTCGTTTGAACATCATTGTCCTTGGAGCGATCACCTCGGCCTACTCCTCTAAACCGACCACCTCTCTAGATTGAATGAACCAGTATTAGAGGTTTTTAGAGTTAAGCTGATTCATTTGGGCATGGGGACAGTAACAGGCACCTTATGAAAGGTTTTGAACATAATTCATTTATATTTATTTCTTCGTTTACCGGATGTGGGCATTACTGCCTGGGCCGGCATTTATTGCCCATCCCTGTTAGGAAGGCGTACGATGCGTTAGCTTTTATTGGTAGAGGGATTGAGTTTCGGAGCCATGAGGTCATGTTGCAGCTGTACAAAACTCTGGTGCGGCCGCATTTGGAGTATTGCGTGCAGTTCTGGTCGCCGCATTATGGGAAGGATGTGGAGGCATTGGAAAGGGTGCAGAGGAGGTTTACCAGAATGTTGCCTGGTATGGAGGCAAGATCTTATGAGGAAAGGCTGAGGGACTTGAGGCTGTTTTCATTAGAGAGAAGGTTAAGAGGTGACTTAATAGAGGCATACAAGATGATCAGAGGATTGGATAGGGTGGACAGTGAGAGCCTTTTTCCTCAGAGGGTGATGTCTAGCATGAGGGGACATAGCTTTAAATTGAGGGGAGATAGATATAGGACAGATGTCAGAGGTAGGTTCTTTACTCAGAGAGTAGTAAGGGCGTGGAATGCCCTGCCTGCAACAGTAGTGGACTCGCCAACACTAAGGGTATTCAAATGGTCATTGGATAGACATATGGACGATAAGGGAATAGTGTAGATGGGCTTTAGAGTGGTTTCACAGGTTGGCGCAACATCGAGGGCCGAAGGGCCTGTACTGCGCTGTAATGTTCTATTGAGGACATTTGAGAGTCAACCACATTGCTGTGGGTCTGGAGTCGCATGTCGGCCAGACCGGGTAAGGACGGCAGACCTTCCTCCCTAAAGGACATTTAATGAACCAGATGGGTTTTTACGTCAATTGACAAGTGGTCATCGTTAGACTTTTAATTCCAGATTTTTATATTGCCCTGGTGGGATTCGAACCTGGGACCCCAGAGCATCACCCTGGGTCTCTGGATTACGAGACAATACCACTACGTCACTGCCTCCCCAATGGAGCTGAACAATGTCCACCAAAATAATCAGGAAATGGTTGCAAGTGGTGCTCCGACGATAACTCTATTACATAACATCAGAGTCGCTAACAGGTGGTGGACACGGCACTCCGATTAAATATGCTTTTTCCCCCCGATAAACTCATTTTTAGCTCGATGAACCAAACACTGCATGAGGTTATCTCTCTTAAGAACATACAAACGTAAGAAATAATAGCAGGAGTAGGCCATTCAGCCCCTCAAGCCTGCTACGCCATTCAATGAGAATCTACTTCAACACCATTTCACAGAATTTACAGTGCAGAAGGAGGCCATTCGGCCCATTGAGTCAACGCTGGCCCTTGAAAGAGCACCCTACTTAAGCCCACAACTCCACCCGATCCCGTAAATACACCTAACCCTTTGGACACTAAGACTCAATTTATCACGGCCAATCCACCAAACCAAGCACAGCTTTGGACTGTGGGAGGAGACCGGAGCACCCGGAGGAAACCCGCGCACACACAGAGAGAAGGTGCAAACTCCACACAGTCACCCGAGGCTGGAATTGAACCCAAGTTGAACGCGGGTCCCTGGAGCTGTGAGCCAGTAGTGCTAACCCCTGGGCCACCTGCACTATCCCTGTATCACCTAATGTTTTCAACATGTAGAGATCTGTCTATCTCGGTCTTGACCATACTCAATGATGGAGCCTCCGCAGCCCTCTGGGGCAGAAAATTCCAAAGATTCACCTTATTCTGAGTGAAGATATTCTTCCTCATCTCAGTCCTAAGTGGTCGACCCTTTATTCTTAGTCTGTGTGTCCCCTGGATCAAGAATACCACCCCCAGCCAGATGAAACATCCTTGCTGCATCGACCTTTTCGAACCCTATAAGAATGTTGTATGTTTGAATGCGATCGCTGCTCATTCTTTTAAACGCCAGAGGTTAAATGCCGAATCTATTTAATCTTCCCTGAAAGGACACTCTCTCCATCCCAGGAATTAGTTTAGTGAACCTTCGTTGCACTCCCTCGATGGCAAGTCTTAAACATATCAAGGAATGTTTGTAAAGGCAGAAGGATTCGATTTGACAGTGCTGCCCATTTGCGCTGTTCACGTCAAATCTCATTTTCCGTGATATTGGAAATGAGTTGGGGTAGAAAGAAACACTTTGAAAACAAACAGCTTTGAGTGCAATTTTAATCTTCGCTGATTGTGCCTGAAGTGCAGAGGTTGAAGGTCAGGGCGAGGTCGGGTGTCAGGAAGTGAGTCTTTACCCAGAGGTCAGCTTTACAATCTCTGTAGATACTGGCAACGTTCAAAAATAAATCTGAACTCTCAGCTAACAGCTGCATGCACGATATGTCAAGATTTCATGTTTTGAATCCGATCCAATTCTCTTCACGCACCTCATCATGCACGAGGGCAGACTTTTGTCTCTGTTTCCATAGCTTGTAATCCAGGATCAGGTCCCGAGTCTGTTGCCAGGGCCTGAGAGCTTGCGGCGGCGCCACTCCACATCTGGGGGGGGATTCTCCGCAATCGGAGCGATGTCCGCCGACCGGCGCCAAAAACGGCGCGAATCAGTCCAGCATCGCGCCGCCCCAAAGGTGCGGAATCCTCCGCATCTTGAGGGGCTGAGCCCTCACCTTGAGGGGCTAGGCCCGCGCCGGACTGATTTCTGCCCCGCCAGCTGGCGGGAGAGGCCTTTGGTGCCCCGCCAGCTGGCGCAAAAATGACTTTTCCGTGCGGCGCATGCGCGGGAGCGTCAGCGGCTGCTCACGGCATCCCCGCACATGCACAGTGGAGGGGGTCTCTTCCGCCTCCGCCATAGTGGAGACCATGGCGAAGGCGGAAGGACAAGAGTGCCCCCACGGCACAGGCCCGCCCGCGGATCGGTGGGCCCCGATCGTGGGCCAGGCCACCGTGGGGGCACCCCCCGAGGCCAGATCGGCAGGACCCCGGAGCCCGCCCACGCCGCCTTGTCCCGCCGGTAAGAGAGGCGGTTTGATTCTCGCCGGGGGGCAGGCATTCCAGCAGCGGGACTTCGGCCCATCACGGGCCGGAGAATCGCCGGGGGGGGGGGGCCCGCCAACCGGCGCGGCCGATTCCCACCCCCGCCGAATATCCGGTGCCGGAGAATTCGGCAACCGGCGGGGGTGGGATTCACGCCAGCCCCCGGCGATTCTCCGACCCGGTGGGGGGTCGGAGAATCCCGACCCTGGAGTCTCGCCCGGTCTTACCGCCAGCCATTGGCGTGTTTGGAAGGATTTGCGGGTTGACACTCAACCCATTTGGCCGCGTTACGAAGGCACCTCCTTGGCCATCAAGTCCTGGGCGTCACTCGAACCCGGAGCTTCCGGCTCGGAGACAGGGACGATAGCCCACTGTGCCACAAGACCACCTCACGATTTAAGTCCTTTACTGTAAGGAGTGGAACAACTTGGCGGTCAGCATTGGGGCCCCTGCTCTTCCTGATATATATTCTAACGGCCTTGAGTGTGCCCGGCCAGATTTCAAAATTTTCAGACGATACGAAGAT
The DNA here is from genome assembly GCF_047496885.1 of Scyliorhinus torazame. Classification (NCBI taxonomy): domain Eukaryota; kingdom Metazoa; phylum Chordata; class Chondrichthyes; order Carcharhiniformes; family Scyliorhinidae; genus Scyliorhinus; species Scyliorhinus torazame. The sequence goes on along the minus strand of NC_092733.1, from coordinate 29,410,710 downwards.
TGGAAGTACTGTCAACTGTGATGAGTATAGTTTTGGGCTTCAGAGGGACATAGACATGTTCACGGAATGGGCGGACAAGTGTCAGATGAAGTTCAACACAGAGTGTGAGGTGATTCATCTTGGCAGGAAGAATGTGGTGATGTGGTATAAAATAAAGAGAGAACCTATGCAGGAGGTGCATGAACAGAGGGATCTCGGTGTATTAGTCATTGAAGACGACAGGACAGGTTGAGAGAGCAGTTGATAAAGAAAATGGTATCCTGGGCTTCATTAATCGGGTCATTGAGCACGAGAGCAAGGAGGTCATGTTGAACTTGTTCAAGATCGCCATACTCGAGAAAGGAAGCGAAGGCATTGAAGAGGGTGCAGAGGAGATTCACAAGAATGATTCCAGGGGTAACGAACTGGGGCTATGAGGACGGATTGGAGAGGTTGGGCCTGATTTCCTTGGAGTAAAGGAGGCTGAGAGGGGACTTGATGGAGGTGTTCAGGATCCTGAGGGGTGTGGACAGGGTAAATAGTGAGACACTGTCCCCACTCGAGAGAGCATCAAGAACTAGAGGGGCACAGATTTGGAATAATTGGTAAAGGGAGTCGGAGTGATGCGAGGTAAAATATTGTCACCCAGAGGGAGGGGGGAGTCTGTGACGAGCTTCCTGAGAGGGTGGTGGAGGCAGGTTCGATCGAGGTACTCCAAAGGGAATTGGACTCATATCGGGAAAGAGAGGATGTGCAAGGTGACGGGGATAAAGGAGGGGAGTGGGAATGGGTGGAGTGCTCTTTCAGAGGGACAGTACTGGCCCGATGGCCCAAATGGCCTCCTGCTGCACTGTGAATATTCTCTGACTCCAATCACTACCGACAAGACTTTGTTTGTCGGCAGCTTATACTTTAAACTGTGGAAAGGAACATTCCCCTGGTACAATTATCACAAACCGCACTCTCCATGGAATTACAGCTCGTTTAGAAAACAGCCCACAATCACGCCCAGCTTCCAATTGGTTTCCATGGTCCCTCCCTCGAGTGATGGTCTGCACTGTAGGATATCTATGATTCCCACCCGCTCCACCCCGTCTTAGGCAGAGTATAATCCATCCCATTTCTCCCTCTCTCCAGCTCTGAAGAAGAGCCCGAGGACTCGGAAGGTTAACCCTGCTTCTCTCTCCACAGACGCCGTCGAGCGTTTCCGGAATTTACTGTTTTTCTTTCAGTCTAAGGCAGAATTCGGAACAGGTGACATGACATGACACCCCCCCCCCCCCATCCCCCCCCCCCCCCCCCCCCGTCCTCCTCCCCCCCCCCCCCCCCCCCCCTCCCCACCTACCCTAAATTTAAAGCTGCAAACTCAAAATCTAATGATCTTATGAACCTTGGAATTGTGACAATGGCGAACGTGTGGAATGGGTCCCTTCCTGACTCGCGCTGTGAGGTGCCGATTTAATTAATCCTCCAAGCAAGGGGCGGACCAGCTCCTGGATGGGTTGGACATTATGCCAGGGGACTGCACAACATTAATCAGGGCTTGGGTGATCTCGTGAATCCGTTTTAAGGGCTCAGGGAGATTCTCCCTCACATCCCAAATTGGCATGGATATATATCTCAGGAGATGGGATTGGGGAGGGATGTACATATATATTTTTTTCACTTATTCTTTCATGGGTAGTGGGTATTGCTGTTGAGGCCAATATTTGTTACCCATCTCTAATTGCCCAAGTGCATAACCACTTCCTTACCTTGCAGGTCAGCTGTTCGGGAGAGAGAGGGAGCCAGGACCTTGGAAACAGCGCGGGAGTTTCAAAAAGCGCGGGAGCTGCGAGGCAGAGGGGACAGTTTAAAAGGGCGCGCTGTGGGTGAGGTCAGCTGTTCGGGAGAGAGAGGGAGCCAGGACCTTGGAAACAGCGCGGGAGTTTCAAAAAGCGCGGGAGCTGCGAGGCAGAGGGGACAGTTTAAAAGGGCGCGCTGTGGGTGAGGTAAGTACTGCATAACCACTTCCTTACCTTGCAGGTCAGCTGTTCGGGAGAGAGAGGGAGCCAGGACCTTGGAAACAGCGCGGGAGTTTCAAAAAGCGCGGGAGCTGCGAGGCAGAGGGGACAGTTTAAAAGGGCGCGCTGTGGGTGAGGTAAGTACTGCATAACCACTTACTTACCTTGCAGGTCAGCTGTTCGGGAGAGAGATCAGTTCTGGGAGCAGGCCTATTGGCTGACTGTAAATCAGGAAGGATACAAAGGGTGTGGCTGAAGTGCCTTTAGAAACAGAGTGCTGAAGGCAAACAGAGTGTATCTGAGTTTGGGTAAGGCTGAGTTCGGGTAAGAGGGGAGTGACAAAAAAAAAAAAAAAAAAAAAAAAAAAAAAAATCAAGTTAATTAAGTAAAGTAATTAACTAGTTAAGGGAATTTGGTGCTCACCTGAAGGAGGTGCAGAGAAGCAGACCTGTGAGGGAGTCTCTGGAGCAACTACATCACAGCCAGCAGGTAAGTGTTTGGCTTGTAACTGGTAAGTGATTTCTCTCTCTTTGACTTTCTCCTAGCTGTGTAGTGTAGTTCAAATTTAACTTCAGGTTTAAGTCATGGCAGGAGAGCTCAGACCCGTGTCATGCTCCTCTTGTGAGATGTGGCAAGTCAGGGACCCTTCTGGTGTCCCTGACTCCTTCATCTGCAAGAAGTGTGTCCAACTGCAGCTCCTGTTAGACCGCTTGACGGCTCTGGAGCTGCGGATGGACTCACTTTGGAGCATCCGCGATGCTGAGGAAGTTGTGGAAAGCACATTCAGTGAGTTGGTCACACCGCAGATTAAAATTACTGAGGCAGATAGGGAAAGGGTGACCAACAGACAGAGGAAGAGTAGGAAGGCAGTGCAGGGATCCCCTGCGGTCATCTCCCTCCAAAACAGATTTACCGTTTTGGAAACTGTTGGGGGAGATGGCTCACCAGGGGAAGGTGGCAGCAGCCAGGTTCATGGCACCGTGGCTGGCTCTGCTGCACAGAAGGGCGGGAAAAAGAGTGGCAGAGCTATAGTGATAGGGGATTCAATCGTAAGGGGAATAGACAGGCGTTTCTGCGGACGCAAACGAGAATCCAGGTTGGTATGTTGCCTCCCTGGTGCAAGGGTCAAGGATGTCTCGGAGCGGCTGCAGGGCATTCTGGAGGGGGAGGGTGAACAGCCAGCTGTCGTGGTGCATATAGGCACCAACGATATAGGTAAAAAACGGGATGAGGTCCTACAAGCTGAATTTAGGGAGTTAGGAGTTAAACTAAAAAGTAGGACCTCAAAGGTAGTAATCTCAGGATTGCTACCAGTGCCACGTGATAGTCAGAGAAGGAATGACAGGATAGCTAGGATGAATACGTGGCTTGAGAGATGGTGCAAGAGGGAGGGTTTCAAATTCCTGGGACATTGGGACCGATTCTGGGGGAGGTGGGACCTGTACAAATCGGACGGTCTGCATCTGGGTGGGACCGGAACCAATGTTCTCGGGGGGGTGTTTGCTAGTGCAGTTGGGGAGGGTTTAAACTAATGTGCCAGGGGGATGGGAACCGATGTAGGAAGTCAGTGGGGACAGAAACAAAAGGCAGGAAGGGAGAGTGTGTAAAGCATGACCAGAGAAAGCAGGGCAGAGAGCAAGGAAGGTCTACATTAAACTGCATTTATTTCAATGCAAGGGGCCTGACGGGCAAAGCGGATGTACTCAGGGCATGGACGGGCACATGGGACTGGGATATTATAGCTATGACTGAAACATGGCTAAGGGAGGGGCAGGACTGGCAGCTCAATGTTCCGGGCTACAGATGCTATAGAAAGGATAGAACAGGAGGTAAGAGAGGAGGGGGAGTGGCGTTTTTGATTAGGGAGAACATCACGGCAGTACTTAGAGGGGATATATCCGAGGGTTCGCCCACTGAGTCTATATGGGTGGAACTGAAAAATAAGAAGGGAGAGATCACCTTGGTAGGACTGTACTACAGGCCCCCAAATAGTCAGCGGGAAATTGAGGAGCAAATATGTAAGGAGATTACAGATAGCTGCAAGAATAATAGGGTGGTAGTAGTAGGGGACTTTAACTTTCCCAACATTGACTGGGACAGTCATAGCATTAGGGGCTTGGATGGAGGGAAATTTGTTGAGTGTATTCAGGAGGAATTTCTCATTCAGTATGTGGATGGACCGACTAGAGAGGGGGCAAAACTTGACCTCGTCTTGGGAAATAAGGAAGGGCAAGTGATAGAAGTGCTAGTGAGGGATCACTTTGGGACAAGTGACCATAATTCCATTAGTTTTAAGATAGCTATGGAGAATGATAGGTCTGGCCCAAGAGTTAAAATTCTTAATTGGGGCAAGGCCAATTTTGATGGTATCAGACAGGAACTTGCAGAGGTAGATTGGGGGAGACTATTGGCAGACAAAGGGACGGCTGGTAAATGGGAGGCTTTTAAAAATGTGTTAACCAGGGTGCAGGGTAAGCACATTCCCTTTAGAGTGAAGGGCAAGGCTGGTAGAAGTAGGGAACCCTGGATGACTCGAGATATTGAGACTCTGGTCAAAAAGAAGAAGGAGGCATATGACGTACATAAGCAACTGGGATCAAGTAGATCCCTTGAAGAGTATAGAGATTGTCGAAATAGAGTTAAGAGGGAAATCAGGAGGGCAAAAAGGGGACATGAAATTGCTTTGGCAAATAATGCAAGGGAGAATCCAAAGAGATTCTACAGATACATAAAGGGGAAAAGAGTAACTGGGGACAGAGTAGGGCCTCTTAAGGATCAACAAGGGCATTTATGTGCAGAGCCACAAGAGTTGGGTGAGATCCTGAATGAATATTTCTCATCGGTATTCACGGTGGAGAAAGGCATGGATGTTAGGAAACTAAGGGAAATAAATAGTGATGTCTTGAGAAGTGTGCATATTACAGAGGAGGAGGTGCTGGAAGTCTTAAAGCGCATCAAGGTAGATAAATCCCCGGGACCTGATGAAATGTATCCCAGGATGTTGTGGGAGGCTAGGGAGGAAATTGCGGGTCCCCTAACCGAGATATTTGAATCATCGGCAGCCACAGGTGAGGTGCCTGAAGATTGGAGAGTGGCGAATGTTGTGCCCTTGTTTAAGAAGGGCAGCAGGGAAAAGCCTGGGAACTACAGACCGGTGAGCCTAACGTCTGTAGTAGGTAAGTTGCTAGAAGGTATTCTGAGAGACAGGATCTACAAGCATTTAGAGAGGCAAGGACTGATTCGGGGCAGTCAGCATGGCTTTGTGCGTGGAAAATCATGTCTCACAAATTTGATTGAGTTTTTTGAGGGAGTGACCAAGAAGGTAGATGAGGGTAGTGCAGTAGATGTTGTCTACATGGACTTTAGCAAAGCCTTTGACAAGGTACCGCATGGTAGGTTGTTGCAGAAGGTTAAAGCTCACGGGATCCAGGGTGAGGTTGCCAATTGGATTCAAAATTGGCTGGACGACAGAAGGCAGAGGGTGGTTGTAGAGGGTTGTTTTTCAAACTGGAGGCCTGTGACCAGTGGTGTGCCTCAGGGATCGGTGCTGGGTCCACTGTTATTTGTGATTTATATTAATGATTTGGATGAGAATTTAGGAGGCATGGTTAGTAAGTTTGCAGATGACACCAAGATTGGTGGCATAGTGGATAGTGAAGAAGGTTATCTAGGATTGCAACGGGATCTTGATCAATTAGGCCAGTGGGCCGACGAATGGCAGATGGAGTTTAATTTAGATAAATGTGAGGTGATGCATTTTGGCAGATCGAATCAGGCCAGGACCTACTCAGTTAATGGTATGGCGTTGGGGAGAGTTATAGAACAAAGAGATCTAGGAGTACAGGTTCATAGCTCCTTGAAGGTGGAGTCGCAGGTGGACAGGGTGGTGAAGAAGGCATTCGGCATGCTTGGTTTCATTGGTCAGAACATTGAATATAGGAGTTGGGACGTCTTGTTGAAGTTGTACAAGACATTGGTACGGCCACACTTGGAATACTGTGTGCAGTTCTGGTCACCCTATTATAGAAAGGATATTATTAAACTAGAAAGAGTGCAGAAAAGATTTACTAGGATGTTGCCGGGACTTGATGGTTTGAGTTATAAGGAGAGGCTGGATAAAATAATGAGGGGCATAGATAAGGTAGATAGTCAACATCTTTTCCCAAAGGTAGGGGAGTCTAAAACTAGAGGGCATAGGTTTAAGGTGAGAGGGGAGAGATTCAGAAGGGCCCAGAGGGGCAATTTCTTCACTCAGAGGGTAGTGAGTGTCTGGAATGGGCTGCCAGAGGTAGTAGTAGAAGCGGGTACAATTGTGTCTTTCAAAAAGCATTTAGATGGTTACATGGGTAAGATGGGTATAGAGGGTTTATGGGCCAAGTGCGGGCAACTGGGACTAGCTAATGGTAAAAAACTGGGCGGCATGGACTGGTTGGGCCGAAGGGCCTGTTTCCATGCTGTAAACTTCTATGATTCTATGATCAGTGGTTTGTGAGGCCATTTCAGAGGGCAATTAACCACATCGCTGCGGGTCTGGAGTCACATGTAGGCCAGACCGGGTAAGGACGGCAGATTTCCTTCCCTGAAGGACATTAGTGAACCAGATGGGTTTTTACAACAATCGTCAATGGTTTTCCTGGTCGCCATAACGGGATAGCTTTATATTCCAGATTTTATTAACTGAATTTAAATTTCACCAGCTGCTGTGATGGGATTCGAACCCGTGTCCCCCAGGGCGTTAGCCTGGGGCCTCTGGTTTACTAGCCCAGTGACACTACTACTATGCCACCATCTCACCTGTATTGTGATATATAACGTATGCCTGTTGTGTGGGTGGGCCAGAGGCCTGTCCATTACTGCTGCTGTGTTATTCTCCAAAGTATTAACTTGCGCAAATCGTTTTGCCATGAGGTCCACTAAACAACGAGATGAGGCCTTAAAATTTTCCATCCCTCCCTAAGCCCAGGAGCCAGGTCATTCACATCGTTGGGGCGGGGGACACCATCAACCTGCAAGGTGAGGCAATGGTGCTGGTCCTTAACCGGCCTGACCTGACCCGCCCTACCCTCCCAAGGTGAGCTCTCCTTTGCTTCTCCACCTGATGCTCCTGAGGCCCAACTGGGTGGGCAGAATTTTAACATCTTTTGATTTTGGCAACCCATGGATTCTTTACCGAAGGAAGAGAGGGAAAGGGATCTATCTACCTCTTCCCTCAAAGAAGGAACTCGCGCCCCTTAAAGGCCTCAGGACGACCCGAAGGGTCTTCCAAGCCCGTGAAGTACTTTTGAAGTGAGGTCAGTTTGCGCCCAGCAAGCTCTTGCAAACGGGAATTTTGATCATGAGCATATAATCCATTTTAGTGATGTTGGCTAAGGGATAGATACTGGCGAGGACATTGTGGAGGACTCCCCTAGATTATAGCATCGTGGGAATTTATGGATGCACCTGGGAGGACAGGTGGGGTGTGCAGTGAATGTGCGTTGGGCATCTTCATGGGTTCAGCATCACCGGTCACGTGCGAGCGGATCCTGCATCCCTTATGATCAGGAATTGGCCAGTTACTCTTCAACAGAACTTGGACTGCTGACAATCTCCATCATGTCGCTGTGGACACGAAACTGGTGACGATTTGGACAACTCTCCTCAATGTGGTTCTCCTGGAGCTCTCAGTCACAATGGTAAGCAGAGTGTCTCTCGGTAAAGACATTCTGAGAGGCTTAAGGAGGATTCTTCAAGCCTGAGGGGAGGAACCTTCTCCTACAATGCCTAACTCAATTTGGGCCTCATGCAGCGTTTGAGTTGTCGCCAAGTCCTGACTGACCCAACCCCGGGTGCTTCAAAGCGAGGCACGCGGGCAGAGAACCGACCTCACGGCGAGGCCACAAACCGCTCTCTCTTTCCAGCTCAACCCACCTCAGGAATACCCCGCTGCAGCCTCCGGGCCCACAGTAACCCACTGGGGGGGGGGGGGGGGGGGAGCGATGCCAGGGAATGGGGCAAAAGTGGGTTGCCCATTTCACCTTGACCTCCCCCCCCCCCCCCCCCATTCTGGTGGAGCAGTGAACAATCCTGGTGGACCTCCTTCCATGGGGAAGGAGGCCCCAAGCTCAGTGTTTCGTGGGCGGATGTGCGGCGGTGTCCTCTTTCTAGTGACCCAAATGGGGCAGGAACTGAGGGGAGAATCAGACGACCCCTTAACATCATCCTTGTTTGAATTGAAGCAATCATGCACCAAAAGTGCTGCCTGGCTTGCCGTACTCAGGCGAAGTCCGCCATGGGACAGTAACCGGAGGCAGCCATTTTACATTTAGTCCTGATAAGGATAGAGTACCAAAGGCTATAAACTCATTGAGCTTGGAACAATCTGAGCCCTAAATGAAAAATGAAACAAAGTGAAAATCGCTTATTGTCACAAGTAGGCTTCAATGAAGTTACTGTGAGAAGCCCCTAGTCGTCACATTCCGGCGCCTGTTCGGGGATGCTGGTACGGGAATTGAACCGTGCTGCTGGCCTGCCTTAAAAGCTAGCTATTTAGCCCTGTGCTAAACCAGCTCCTGGGAACCAATCATTTCCAATGCTGGCTATGATTCAGTTAGATTAATTTAGAGCAGAAATGAAGTTGACATAATCTTGAGGTATTGAAGTTCGAAGATTCAGCTAGCTCTTTCCCTCCCTTAATGGTTAATGCCCAATCGTATTTAGGGGTCATGACCTTATTTTAAATTCAACCTCTCATCCTTACAAAAAACATCAGTCCTTCAATTTTTCTCTCTCTCTCTCTCTCTAACTCCAATCCTTCACAGTGTGTGTGTGTGTGTGTGTGTGTGTGTGTGCGTGTGTCGCTCTCTCTCCCTTTCGGCTTCTCTGCCCATCTGCAGTAGCTGTGTTATGAGTTGCTTGCGGTCTGGTTACGTGTGTGACTGAAGTCTGGCCCAGTCTTTGTCTGGATCTCTCCTCCTGTCACCTCACTGAGATTCCATCACAATGACATCAAGAACATCGCTAAAGTGCACAGGCAGACTCCGAGGCTGGGATTACCAATTGTGGTGGGGGTCGGGGAAGGAGCGGGGGAATCATTTCAAAATCAGATCCTGCCACCCTGGAAACACGGTACAATTTTCAAAGTGCTGGGGTACCCCTCTAGGCAGGTCCCCCATGGCTGCCATACGCCCTTACTGTCATGATATGTCGAACATCACTTGTGTATTGAACATAATAACCAAACTGTGGAGAAACATTAGTGCCTGCATGCATAGATTACAATTCGAGCATCCGACCACAGGTGGCGTGGCCACAGGAGAAGGTCAGTGGAAGGCGCACCACATGGTGAGCAGGACGTATTCTAGCATCCGACCACAGGTGGCGTGGCCACAGAGAAGGTCAGTGGAAGGCGCACCACATGGTGAGGCAGGACGTATTCTAGCATCCGACCACAGGTGGCGTGGCCACAGGAGAAGGTCAGTGGGAGGCGCACCACATGGTGAGGCAGGACGTATTCTTGCATCCGACCACAGGTGGCGTGGCCACAGGAGAAGGTCATTGGGAGGCAACCACATGGTGAGGCAGGACATATTCTAGGCATCCGACCACAGGTGGCGTGGTGACAGGAGAAGGTCACTGGATGACACCCACATGTCAGACACACAACCTGGACAGCAGGCACAGACTGCAGTCACGACCGAGTAGCTCCCTGAGTCAACAGTAATTAATAATAGTTAATCATAGTTGTTTGTGTGTTTAGCGGTCGTATCCAACCTGTAATCTTAGTAGATATCATAGAAACCCTTTAGGGTTTTAGTTAGTTAATGAACAGTTTTGCTCATTTAAAGAGCCGTATGTTCCCTGATCAATTCAACGACAAAGACCTCGCCATCCGTGCCTACAGATTACTGCTCAAGCTCTGCATAACATCAGCGCCACTAATCGGGTGCCAACCTGCGTGCGGCCCACTTAAGAGTGTTTATGTTTGTCGAATAGTCCGGCAGTCCGGTCCCCAGTAACGCTTTGAAAATTCAGCCTCACAGCTTGAAGCTCCGACTGCCGCATTTTCTTACATCACAAAATGTCTACTCGCCTGCTGCAGCCAATCAGCAGGTTCAATGACTACAAAATGGTGACTGGGGGCTAACTTAAAGACACTATCAGGTGTTCATTTAATAAACAAATTGTGCAAGGGCTGCCTAACTAACAGCGAGTACTGAGAGGTGTGCTGTTTCTACACATTAAGGCTTATTATAATTTAAAAAGATTTTTCACCGCTCCTCTCCCTAATCACTAATACTGCGTGACACCAAACTTTCTCCGTCTACTGTACGACTCTCTGTTTTCATCTGGGGTAGAAGCCCCCAGTTCCCTGCGGGGGAGGAGTGAGGTAAATTCCGTCAATTCTGAGTGGCTGCCTATGCCCCAGGTGCCAAGGATACGAATGACTATGACCCGGCATCTATTTAGTAGGCGATTTAAAAAAGGCGGGTGAGAAATGGTAGGGGACCAGACTCAGCATATTGAGCTGCCACAGGAGATGTGTGGAATCAGCAACTCACCCAAGGCTCTTTCGACAACACTTCCAAACCCGTGACCTCCACCACCTCGAACGACAAGGGCAGCAGATACCTGGGAACCCCACCACCTGGAGGTTCCCCTTCGAGTCGCTCACCACCCTGACTTGAAAATATATCGGCCGCTAGTAAGTTTGCAGACGACACAAAGGTTGGTGGAATTGCGGATAGCGATGAGGACTGTCGGAGGATACAGCAGGATTTAGATTGTCTGGAGACTTGGGCGGAGAGATGGCAGATGGAGTTTAATCCGGACAAATGTGAGGTAATGCATTTTGGAAGGTCTAATGCAGGTAGGGAATATACAGTGAATGGTAGAACCCTCAAGAGTATTGAAAGTCAAAGAGATCTAGGAGTACAGGTCCACAGTCATTGAAAGGGGCAACACAGGTGGAGAAGGTAGTCAAGAAGGCATACGGCATGCTTGCCTTCATTGGCCGGGCATTGAGTATAAGAATTGCAAGTCATGTTGCAGCTGTATAGAACCTTAGTTAGGCCACACTTGGAGTATAGTGTTCAATTCTGGTCGCCACACTACCAGAAGGATGTGGAGGCTTTAGAGAGGGTGCAGAAGAGATTTACCAGAATGTTGCCTGGTATGGAGGGCATTAGCTATGAGGAGCGATTGAATAAACTCGGTTTGTTCTCACTGGAACGAAGGAGGTTGAGGGAGACCTGATAGAGGTCTACAAAATTATGAGGGGCATAGACAGAGTGGATAGTCAGAGGCTTTTCCCCAGGGTAGAGGGGTCAAGTACTAGGGGGTTATAGTTTAAGGTGAGAGGGGCAAGGTTTAGAGTAGATGTGCGAGGCAAGTTTTTTACGCAGAGGGTAGTGGGTGCCTGGAACTCGCTACCGGAGGAGGTAGTGGAAGCAGGGACGATAGGGACATTTAAGGGGCATCTTGACAAATATATGAATAGGATGGGAATAGAAGGATACGGACCCAGGAAGTGTAGAAGATTGTAGTTTAGTCGGGCAGCATGGTCGGCACGGCTTGGAGGGCCGAAGGGCCTGTTCCTGTGCTGTACATTTCTTTGTTCTTTGTTCTTTGCTCCTTTACTGTCGCTGGGGCAAAATGCTGGAACTCCCTCCCTAACAGCACTGTGGATGTACTGACACCGCACGGACCGCAGTGGTCTAAGAAGGCGGCTCACCACCACCTCCTCAAGGGGCAATTAGGGATGGGCAATAAATGCCGGCCTACTGGGTTGTCCTGGAGTCCCCAGACATTGATTTTTCATCTCCAGGGTCCTGCTGGAGCAGCGGGAGTGGGGCGGGGGGGAGGGGGGAGGGGGGAGGGGGAGGGGGAGGGGGGGGAGGGGGAGGGGGGAGGGGGAGGGGGAGGGGGGAGGAGGGGGGAGTGGGGGCGGCGGAGGGTGGCGTGGGGGAGGGGGAGGAGGGGGGGAGTGGGGTGGTGGGGGGATGGGGGAGGGGGAGGAGGGGGGGAGTGGGGCGGGCGGAGGGGGGGAGGGGGGAGGAGGGGGGAGTGGGGGTGGCGGGGGGGGGGGGGGGAAGGGGGGAAGAAGGGGGGTAGTGGGGCGGCGGAGGGGGGCAGGGGGGAGGGGGAGGGGGGGGGAGTGGGGCGGCGGAGGTGGCGGGGGGAGGGGGGAGAGAAGGGGGTAGTGGGGCGGGCGGGGTGGAGGAGGGGTGGAGGAGGGGGGAGTGGGGCGGGGCGGCGGGGGGGAGGGGGACGGGGAGGAGTGGGGTGGCAGAGGGGGGGGGAGAGGGGGACGGGGGGGAGGAGGGGGAGGGGGGACGGGGGGAGGAGGGGGGAGTGGGGCGGCGGGGGGGGAAGGGGGGAAGAAGGGGGTAGTGGGGCGGGCGGGGTGGAGGAGGGGGGAGTGGGGCGGCGGGGTGGAGGAGGGGGGGAGTTGGGGCGGGCGGGGGGGAGGGGGACGGGGAGGAGTGGGGTGGCGGAGGGGGGACGGGGAGGGAGGGGGGAGTGGGGCGGGCGGGGGGGGGAAGAAGGGGGGTAGTGGGGCGGCGGGGTGGAGGAGGGGGGAGTGGGGCGGCGGGGGGTGGAGGAGGGGTGGAGGAGGGGGGAGTGTGGCGGCGGGGGGGAGGGGACGTCGGGAGGAGTGGGGTGGCAGAGGGGGGGAGGGGGGAGTGGGGCGGCGGGGGGAGGGGTGGAGGACGGGGGCAAGTGGGGCAGCAGGGGGGGGAGGGGGGAAAAAGGGGGGGGAAGAAGGGGGGGGGTGGGGTGGCGGGGGGGGGAGGGAGGGAGGGGGGGCGGCGGGGCGGGCAGGGGGGGGGGGGGAGGGGCGGGTGGGGACACAAGAGAGAGAGAGAAAACAATCATGGGGCATCAAAAGAATGTCATTTTTCATTGACTTTGATCACTTGCGCTTACCAGTCATGAGAAGATAGGAGCTGCTGTGAGGGTTTGAGAGGAAAGATTTATTTGATTGAGTCATTGTTATGTCAGCTTCCCGATCCTGCCCTAGGACACACGCGTGGTTGGAGGTCTCGGGGTGGGCGTTAGCGGACAGCATCAGGAGTGGCGGAGAGGTAGGAGGCCTGGGAGGAGGGTGCTGTCGTGTGGTCAAAACATCGAGGAACGTGGCCTGGCAGGGTTGGCAACTGCAGGAAGTGGAGGCCTCAAGCCCCTTTGCATTCCAGGCGTGTACGCACTGTTTGACGGTAGATGATAAATCATTCCTTACCCATTAAACAGTTCCTTTCTCAGCCCATGAACACCGTACACAGTGCACTGGATTAGACAACTCTGAGCTGCCGCTCTTCCCCCTCTGACCTGGAGGTGAAGCTCTGAATTATTTAGGCTTTAAACGCCAAATTCTCTCAAGCAACTGTATACTGCAGTGAATTATTCATTCTGCGGCTGGGGTCATTTTATTTTCAGCCAGGAGGCTGACAAGTAACGACTTTGCATTCTGCCGGCGCAGTGCTGTCAAAGCTCCATCTGCTTTAACCCTTTAATTGCTGGTCGGTTTGCCACGGCGACTGAGAGGGGCCCAGTCCCAGGCCATTGCAGCCGAGGCCCTCCTCGCAGGCCTGGCTGCTGTTAGCCTATCAACCGCATCCCGTCCAAGGTCGGGCGATGATGTACTGGCCGCTCGGCTGGACGGATCATTCAATGGTCACCTCCCGTCCAGGGGCCAACGCAGAATGCTTGACTGGCATTTCGTGTCAGGGCACCTGAACCCACCAACCACCCCTTCCATGGCTGCGGCTGGGCGTGCTATTATAGGATGCAGTGCGGCCACATATGCCTTGACAATACCTCCTAGACACGCAACTTCCCCCCCCCCCGGCCCCGACTATGACTGGGGACAAGAGAACCACTAGCAAACACTATAACACTATTGCTGTACTCTGCCTTCAGGGGTAGCATCAGGCCATCACCGGAAGGGAAGTGTGTCACGTGACCCAGTCTCAGTTTCACTTTGGTCTGTGAGCGGGACACAGCGCACAGCACAGCCTCCTGTCATGAAGACAAATATCACCTTTATCATCACTGGGTGCAATTCCTGGAGGGTTCGCAGGAGGCCTTGAAGGGCAGGGTTTGAGCTGGGGGAACAGAGCGATCGTGAGACCATTTTGTCCTTGCAGTGCAGAAGGAGACCATTTGGCCCATCGGGTCACCACTTACCCTCCGAATGAGCACATTCCCTTGGCCCACTCCCGCGCCCAATCTCCACCAAACCATGAATTAATCGTGGCTAATCCACCTAACCTGCATGTCTTTGGACTGTGGGAGGAAACCGGAGCACCCGGAGGAAACCCACGCAGACAAAGAACGGATAAAAGTACAGCACAGGAACAGGCCCTTCGGCCCTCCAAGCCTGTGCCAGCCATGCTGCCCGTCTAACATAAAACCGTCTATACTTCCAGGCCCATATCACTCTATTCCCATCCTATTCATGTATTTGTCAAGATGCCCCTTAAACACCACTATCATACCTGCTTCCACCACCTCCCTCGGCAGCGAGTTCCAGGCACTCACTACCCTCTGTGTAAAAACGTCCCTCGCCCATCTCCTCTGAACTTTGCCCCTCGCACCTTAAACCTATGCCCCCTAGTAATTGACCCCTCTATCCTGGGAAAAAGCTTCTGACTATCCACTCTGTCAATGTCCCTCATAATTTTGTAGACCTCTATCAGGTCACCCCTCAACCTCCGTCGTTCCAGTGAGAACAAACCGAGTTTATTCAACTTTCCTCATAGCTAATGCCCTCCATACCAGGCAACATCCTGGTAAATCTCTTCTGCACCCTCTCTAAAGCCTCCACATCCTTCTGGTAGTGTGGCGACCGGAATTGAACACTATACTCCAAGTGTGGCCTAACTAAGGTTCTATACAGCTGCAACATGACTTGTCAATTCCTATACTCAATGCCCTGGCCAATGAAGGCAAGCATGCCGTATGCCTTCTTGACTACCTTCTCCACCTGTGTTGCCCCTTTCAGTGACCTGTGGACCTGTACACCCAGATCTCTCTGCCTGTCAATACTCAAGGGTTCTGCCATTTACTGTATATTTCCCACCTGTATTAGACTTTTCAAAATGCATTACCTCACATTTGTCCGGATTAAACTCCATCTCTCCGCCCAAGTCTCCAAACAATCTAAATCCTGCTGTATCCTCTGACAGTCTTCATCGCTATCCGCAATTCCACCAACCTTTGTGTCGTCCGCAAACTTACTAATCAGACCAGTTACATTTTCCTCCAAATCATTTATATCTACTGCAATAAGGAAAGGTCCCAGCACTGATCCCTGTGGAACACCACTAGTCACAGCCCTCCAATCAGAAAAGCATCCTTCCATTGCTACTCTCTGCCTTCTATGACCTAGCCAGTTCTGTATCCACCTTGCCAGCTCACCCCTGACCCCATGTGACTTCACCTTCTGCACCAGTCTACCATGAGGGACCTTGTCAAAGGCCTTACTGAAGCCCATATAGACAACATCCACTGCCCTACCTGCATCAATTATCTTCGTCACTTCCTCAAAAAACGTGATCAAGTTAGTGAGGCATGACCTCCCCTTCGCAAAACCATGCTGCCTCTCGCTAATATGGCCACTTGTTTCCAAATGGGAGTAAATCCTGACTCGAAGAATCCTCTCCAATAATTGCCCTACCACTGACGTAAGGTAATGTAATTTCCTGGATTATCCTTGCTACCCTTCGTAAACAAAGGATCAACATTAAGTATTCTCCAGTCCTCTGGGACCTCACCTGCCTCTCTCAGTATTCTGGGGTAGATCCCATCAGGCCCTGAGGACTTATCAACCTTAATGTTTTTCGAGACGCCCAACACCTCCTCTTTTTTGACTCAATATGACCCAGATTCTCTGCACTCCCTTCCCCAGACTCATCATCTACCAAGTCCTCTTGGGTGAATATTGACGCAAAGACACGGGGAGAATGTGCAAGATCCACACAGTCACCCGATGTCGGAATTTGAACCCGGGTCCCTGGCGCTGTGAGGCAGCAGTTCTAACCGCTGTGCCACCGTGTTGTGATTGACGAGGGAGTTGAAGGTTAAGGGGTGGCTGGGGTGGGATGCCGGGGGGGGGGATGTGGGAATATGGAGCTGAGGTGACAACCAGATCAGATATTACCTTGTTGAATTGGTGGAGCGGGCTCAGGTGGGTGGGGGTTGGGGGGTGGGGGGGGGCACATGGCCCACTCCTGCTGCTTTATTTTCACAAAGGCAGGGATTGGAGGGGGAACAGAGAGAAACAAGGGCAACTGGTGCTGGGGTAATAGGTGCGGCCCTGCCAACATGCCCCATGATCAGATGGAGAAAGGGGTCCATTGGTTGTAGCTGTGGAAGTGAGCAGGAAGGACGCTGGGATTCAGTCCGTTAATTGGGCATGGCCAATGCCAGGGACATTGGCAGTGGAGCCCTCTGCTTCATGGACCCTAAATTCAGTGGGAATACCTTGTGCACACTTCTGGGGCGCAGACGGAGACCAGGTGGAACGGCAGCTGGTGGGAGGGGGGGGGGTCTCCCAGGCGATCAGAAGCCCCCGGGGGGGGGGGTGGCCTGCGGCAGGGTGGCACCCTGGCGACACTGCCACGCGGTTGACTCTTCCCTGCCCTTCTGACTTGGCCGAGCGAGACCCTCAGCTCCGGGGCAATTAGGGAGGGGGGGGGGGCAACCAATGACGGGGCTCAGCCCCAGCGACGGCCCCACAATCCCAGGGGAGAATATTGTTAAAAAGTGAGGGAAAAAAACTTTTTGCGCTGCGAGCGGCTGGGGTCTGGAATGCGCGGCCTGAGAGTGGGGTGGAAGCAGGCTCAATCGAGGCATTCCGGAGGGAATTGGATTGTTATCGGAAAAAGAGTAGTACGCTGGGCTACGGGAAGACGGAGGGTCGGAACGCGCAGGGTGAATTGCTGCTGCGGAGAGCCAGCACAGGCGCAATGGGCCAAATGGCCTCCAGCACTGTCAACAGTTCTGTGAACGCTCTTGGTTTAATGTTCCATTCAAAAGGCAGCATCTCCGACAGTGCAGCACTTTCTTTGGCATTACACCGGGCATGTGAGCCTGGGCTACATGCTCCACCCCCTGGAGTGCGCGTCCCTGCCAGGAATCCCGTGACAATGGTGTTCCTCTCATTTTCTCTGGAGGTTGGGCTGGCTGGAGTTACGGGGAGAGAGCAGCACGATCCCAGTGGTGCTCTTCCCCCGCTGCAGGAAGTGAGCAGGATAAATTCTGAAGCAGATTTAAAACAAACCCTACACTGGCATGGCTAGCCTGCGATATGATCTTGCCCTGTATGGTGCCAAAGCCAGCTACGAGTTAAATAAACAACCAATCGGTTTTACTGGTGTTGCCCGGTGGACCAGTGTTGGTCAGGACTTTGGCAGCAATTTCCCGTTCTTCCTCCATTGGGGTTTTTGCAATTCTTTACCTCAACTTCAATCTGCTTAACTCTGGTTAACCCCTGCTGTGAAAGGCAGCTTCTGGGCCAGAGCGGCACTCCCTCAGTACTCCACTGAAATTGCAGACCAGCTTTTGAGCCTGGATCCAGGCAGCGGGCTTGAGTCATCGAGCTGGCCGTTGGCAGGTGTGAGATCTGGAACTGTCGCTATGTTGAGCCCTGAGGTCTCCATTAGCTCGCTCGATTTCTTCCAATCAAGCATTTACAAATATATTTCCATTAATCCCTCTCAGCTCGGTGACTGAGTATCAGGTGGATTGGCCCATGCTAAATTGCCCCTTAGTGTCAAAAGATGTGCAGCTTGGGTGGGGCTGTGGGGAAAGAGTGGGGGGAGTGCAGTAAGGTAGACCTTTCAGAAGGTCTGTGCAGAATTGGGCTGAATTGCCTCCTTCTGCACTGCAGGGACTCTATGCTTCCATAAGTCTCCGACTATCAATATTATAATGTTCAATGTTTCTGTGTTTGGTTATGTTAGTCTGTTTAATATTGATGCTCACTGTGCTTGATTGGTTAAGCCTGGGCGTGGACTCAGATAACAGTAAATCAAACTCTTTATGAGGGGATCAGTTAGCTCAATTGGCTGGACGGCAGAGTAGTGATGTGAAGCAACAGCATGGGTTCAATTCCCGTACCGGGTGAGGTTATTCATGAAGGCTCCACCTTCTCAATCTTGCTAGGCAGCATGATCGCACAGTGGTTAGCACTGTGGCTTCACAGCGCCAGGGTCCCAGGTTCAATTCCCTGCTGGGTCACTGTCTGTGCGGAGTCTGCACGTTCTCCCCGTGTCTGTGTGGGTTTCCTCCGGGTGCTCCGGTTTCCTCCCACAGTCCAAAGACGTGCAGGTTAGGTGGATTGGTCATGCTAGATTACCCTTAGTGTCCAAAAAGGTGTGGAGGGGTTATTGGGGATAGGGTGAAAGTGAGGGCTTAAGTGGGTTGGTGCAGACTCGATGGGCCGAATGGCCTCCTTCTGCACTGTATGCTCTATGTTCTAAACTGTACAAATTGCGGGAAGCTGCAGCTATAAGCATGGAGCAGACATTTTAAAACACGGTGCGTAAAACTGTTTGCATAGCTCTGAGATATAGAATGTACAATAAAACTCTTTGGGCTCTCCCACTGATCAGAAGCTTAACTGGACCAACCACATCAGACCACTGGCTACATTCTCTGCTATGATTGGCAACCCTCCTGACTCTTCAAAGTGTCCCCAGCACTTGCAAAGCTCAGGTTGAGGGGTTCCTCACCATCACAGGGCAACATAGGTGTCATGGTAGCCACGAAGAACAAGGATCGGCAATCGATCTCCCTGTAGGTTTCATGGAATATGAATTCTCCTATTAACCGGGCATGAGATTGCCCAGTGAGGAATGAGTTAAACCCCGCTGCTTCAACCCAGACCGGCAAGCTGTAGGTCCCGGGGTTTTACCTGGGTGCTGTAAGCCATGGTCGTGACCTTTTTCGTTATTTCAATAAAGGGATTTGGTGCCGCAAGATTTGTCTTGGCGAAGCTATTACATTGGCGACGAGGATTAAGACAAGATTATCTTTCTGAGAAAGGGGCGGTAAAAAGCAACTTCTCCGTTAGGAGAAAATAAAAATCCTCTCTTCAGTAAATTTGATTCCTGTGATGTGAGCAGAGAAGATTGGGCCAAATACGCAGAGCGCATACAGTTACTTCAGTGAATAATATTGTGGGAGATGAGAAATGGAAAGTAATATTGTTGACAGTATGTGGGTCCCCGACATTCAGCGTGATTATAAAGGTTGACTCACCCAGATGCCCCTGACTCGAAGACTTTCGGCAAGCTAGTTGACTTGGTGAAAAATCGCTACCACCCGAAGCCCTCTGTTAGACTCCAGAGTTACCATTTTAATACGGCGGGAAGAACCTTGAGGCACACCTGTCACCGAATGTTTGGCTAGATTACGGAAATTAGCAGAGCAGTGTGAATTCGGACCATCCCTGACTGAAATGTTGCGAGACAGATTGGTATGCGGAATAAGCAAGCGACGACTCAGAAAAAATTATTGGCCGAACCCAATCTGGATCAAAAACAGGGACAATGCAACTATACCGCATCAACACGACCAAGGTCGCTTCAATGATGATTTGGAGATGGAGGTGGACACGGGGGCTGTGATCTCTGCCGTTGGGGAGCAGGCATATGATCACCTCCAGACTGTATTCAATCCTTGAGTTTAGAAGACACAGCTACCAGACTAGCCACCCACACGGGAGAACCGTCATTAATTAACGGTGCAACCATGTCCCCAGTGACCTACAGGCAACAATCAGCCCGGGTTCCACTCAGTATTGTGCGAGAACATGGTCACCTCATGGGGAGATATTGGCTCCAGTGGATCAGGCGGAACTCGTTGGAGATTTTTAGGCTGGCCGTTGGAGGATTATATGAAGTCAACAGTAAATACCCAGAAGTCTTCCAGGAGGACCTGGAAAAAAATAAGAGGAGCCAAAACCAAGATTTATGTGGACCCCGAGGCGAGGCCTAAATATTTTAGAAATGAAATGAAAATCACTTATTGTCACAAGTAGGCTTCAAATGAAGTTACTGTGAAAAGCCCCTAGTCGCCACATTCCGGCGCCTATTCGGGGAGGCTGGTACGGGAATTGAACCGTGCTGCTGGCCTGCGTTGGTTTGCTTTCAAAGTCAGCGATTTAGCCCTGTGCTAAACCAGCCCCTAACAAGACTGGTTCCGTAATCCCTATAGGAGAAGGTTGTGCGCCTGGAAAATCTAGGTATAATAAGGCCTGTACAAATCGCAGAGTGGGCCACATCCGTTGTCCCTGTTGTTAAACTGGACAAATCAGTCTGCCACTTTGCGGATTATAAACTGACGGTCAACCAGGTCTCCAGGCTGGATAGATACCCCAGGCCTCGAATCGAAGACCTTGTTGCCAAGTTGTCAGGTGGCTAGATGTTCACGAAGTTGGATGTGAGCCACGCTTACCGTTAACTGGGATTAGGCAAGCCTTCCTGCAAGTATGTTACGATCAACACGCATGAAGGGCTTATACGAATAAACTCGTTTTCCTTTTGGTGTCTCGTCAGCATATGCCATATTCTAGCGGATCCTGGCGAGGATTCTTCAGGGGCTACCCAAAGTGGTGGTCTACTTGGATGTCCCCTGGTCACAGAACAAGAGCACTTGGCGAATCCAGAAGAGGTCTTGCGGAGATTGCCGAGAGCTGGGTGACACCTGAAGAGGGGAAATTGCAACCCATTTGGGTTAGCGGGTAGATAACTAAGGTCTACATCCAGTAGAGGACAAGGTGAAGGCCGTTAAGGAAGTACCAACTCCAAGAAATACCAGGATGCCTCCTTGTTGACCTTCTGGCATATACTACTGCAGAAGTACCAAAGATAAGGCAATCCCTCCTAGTCAGATATAGTGTTGGGCCCTGTCACTTGCAGCTTAGAGCACTGTCCTAGAACGTGATACGCTAACGCCGGTGTGTTGAGTCACCTCCCGCAGCCCGGCCCCTCCTGCCAGCATTGGAACAGGTCACGATGGCCCTAAATTGTTGAAAACTTTGCCAGTATGTGCAAGGCAAATAAAGGCCGGGACGCAAAAGGATCTGATGCTGTCCAAATTCAGACACATGGGACTGGATTCCCCGCACCCTCGCGTCGAAATCGCGGCCGGTGCTGGGGGCGGAGAATCCATGTCCCCGCAAGAAATGGGAGCCGGCGCCGGCTCGCCGATTCTGCGGGCCCCGAAAAGCGGCATACTCGGGGAGTACGCCGCGCCGCCTGGGGCCTACCTAGGGCCATTGCCAGAGGCCCGCTCTGCCCCTGACCGGCCGGAGTCCCGACGGCGTGGAACTAATGCGGTCCAGCCTGGTCGGGGCGGACAGATTGGAGGCCAGCGGGGGCCATATAGGAGACCGGGGTATGTTCGGGCGGGGGTTGAGGGTCGGGCGTGCGTCCAAGTCCGCCATGGAGCATGGCGCGGCCACTGGAGGCCGCCGCCGAGCGCATGCGTGGCCTACGACCAGGAGGTGCGGGGCCCGTATCTGCAGCAAAAGCAAAAGAACTTTTAAGATTGGCGATCCGGTTTACGCGAGGAACTTCGGAGATGGTTATAGCTGGGTTCCTGGGATCGTAACGGTAAAGTGAAGGGCCAGGGTAAAGCTGTGAGGAAACACCTGGACCACCTCAGGCGCAAAGAGGTCCGCCCTTGAGCAGGCCCCATGGAGGCGGCCACCGCTAGTGCCCGGCCACAACTCGAAGTTCACCCTACGGCCGTCACCCCGGGGAACGAGGACACAGATTCCGAGATGGAAGCCGGCACTCCGACTGAAGCTGGCCTCGAAGGGGATTCCCCGTCAGTAACCCTTCGACGTTCCCTCCGGAAGTGGAGGTCTCCGCTTCGGTTCACACTTCCAGATCCGGCTCCGCCCTCAACAGACCTCGGACCGACTGCCAAGTGGCGGGAGGGACTTCCTCGGGTACTGAGAGGGGAAACGGACTTGGGCGGGGAGGGTGGGGTGGGGGGGATGTTATTACTGGATCTCCCAGTATTTTCCCCACATTGCGGGATTTACACCGGGCTCAATGCAGCCGGAAAATTGCCAGCGTGGTCTGAATTCCGCTTTGCTGACTGCCCCCACCCCCATACCCCTTAACTCACTTGTCTATCAAAACTCTGTCTAACTCCGCCGTGAATGAAGTCAATGATCTAGTCACCTTCGCACGGCGAGTAGGGATGGACAATAAATGCATATCCAGAGAGCAAATGCGCAAATAAAAGATCAGTTTGAGAGGCGTTCCATTCTCTGGAAATGAGCAGGTGCAACCTGATGGCCTGGGGGCCGGTATGATGTTTCATTACTCTGCACACAATCCACTTTGTTTTTGAAAAGCCTTTACCTTCTTCACAATGCAGCTGGATCTGGGGAAATATATCTTGAGTTTCTTATTGTTCGCAGTGTGAGCTGACCTTTCCAAACACCGGCCACATCACAGGCAGCCAAATCGATACCAATATCAAACCTGGCAGTTTGAAGAATAGGACGACTTCAATGGCCCAATTCTCCACTGCCCCGAAGCCCAGCCCCCACTCTCTGACTCCGGCCTCGGCAAACCCTGCCGTCTGTGCCCAAGATCAATATTTCCCGGAGCTTTGCAATGGGCTCATGACTGGCCTTTGGTGAGTATATTGTCCAGCTCACCTGCCGCCGAATTCGTTCCCTTCAGACTTGTCCCTTCCAACGAAGGCTGGGCCAGTCTCCCACATTCCACCCTGTGCCAACCTGGGGCCATCCAAAACTCTACTGCCCGTGTCTGAATACACAGCCAGTCCCTGGGTGGGATTTCTCCCCCACTCTTCCCCCCCCCCCCCCCCCACCCATCCAGGGACAGGAAATTCACACCCCAGGACAACACATCTTTTCTTAAAATAAACATTTTATGGCATTCTTTTGAAACACATACACGATCCACTAAAATACAAAAGACAACCGCGGCAACAGGTAATAAACCCCACCCTCCCTGCAAACCCCCCCCACCCAAATAAAAATATAAATCAACCCCCCCCCCCCCGCTGATGACTCAATACCCCTTAACGAAGTCAGTGAACAGCTTCCACCTCGAGGTGAACCGTCCTCCGCCCCTCGAATGGCGAATTTGATCTTTTCCAAATACAGGAACTTGGACAAATCGCTCGCCCCTATCCCTGCCTTTGGCAGCTCCGAGTCCCACCAGCACAACAGAATCCGTCTCCGGGCTGTGCGGGAGGCAAAGGCCAACACATCAGCCACCCTCCCCACCTGTACTCCCGGATCCTCCGACACTCCGAATACCACCACCTCCGGACTCTGAGCCACAAAATCATCCGGATATCCCTTCCAAAGCCGCCTCAACCTCGGACACGCCCAAAACATTTGCACATGGCTCACCGGACACCCCTGCCGCCCCCCCGCCCAGCCCCCACACTTATCCTCCATCCCTGGAAAGACCGACTCATCCAGGACACCTCTACGCACCACCTTAAAGCTTACACTAGCACACGACGAGGGCACATTCACCCTCCGCAGTGCTTCTCCCCGCACTCCGGCTGCAACGCCCCCCCTCCCCACCCCCCCCCCCACCTCCTCCCCCCACTTCAACCTGACCTCCTCCAAGAGAGCACTCACCCTCTTGATCAACTCCCCATACATGTCCGCAGCCCCTGCCCTCCCCAAGTTAATCCTTGGAGAGAGGCTGGTTTAGCACAGTGGGCTTGCAATGCAGAACAATGCCAGCAGGGCGGGTTCAATTCCCGTACCGGCCTCCCCGAACAGGCACCGGAATGTGGCGACTAGGGGCTTTTCACCGTAACTTCATTGCGACAGTAAGCGATTATTATTATTAAGCTGATCCGGCAGCACTGGGGTGGGCAGCGTCGGACACGACGGCACCTCTTTCCTAATAAAGTCCCAGATACCGGAACTCATTCCCCTTTCGTAACTGGTACGGCCCCTCTAGCTCCTCCAGGTCTGCAGACCTCTCTCCCGCAGACAAATCCCAAAAGCGTTCTATCCCCACCTGTTGCCTGCTGCCATCCCCGGAACCCGCCGGACCCCCCATCCCGATGCCGATGTCTCCCCAAGAATGCCCTCATTACCCGCGGAGCATTCTCCGCCCACACACAAACCCCCAAATCATCCCATTAGCCCTCGTTGAAAAAAGGACTGGGGAAGAAAAATTGTGGAAGGTTCTAGAATTCAAGCAAAAACTTCGGCAGCACCTTCATCTGCACCGTCTGCACCCGACCCACCAAGGGCAGCACATCCCACCTCTTGAAGTCCGCCTTCACTCCCTCCACCAGCCGCGCCAAGTTCAGCTTGGACAGCTGGGCCCAGCTCCTGCGACACCTGTACCTCAAGGTAGAGAAAACCCGCCCCCACCGCACGGGGCGGCAATTCCCCCAGCCTCCTCCCCATCCCCATGCATTAATTGGGGACACCTCGCTTTCCCCCCGTATTCAGCTGTCAACAAAGCTTTAAGAGGCCCGTTAAATTGTCCGTCCCGTCAGCGACTGCTCTCTCGGCGGGCAGGACCGGAAAATCTACCCCCCCCCCCCTCCCGTGTTCCCCCATCATCCCCTGTGCTCACTGCCCTGCCAACCGCCCCCCCCCCCTCCCCCGACCCCTTTGTCCTCCTTTCCGACACTTGTCAAAACTTATCCCTTAGGCAAAGCTGTTTGTAATCTGACTTAATATCTCCAAGTATCTGCTCGCGTCCTCAGAACCACCCTGGAATATCAGCCTGGAATTAGGGTTCAGGTCTCTGGTTTGAACCTATGCCTGTCTGACCTGATGTGCAGATTAGGTGGATTGGCCATGCTAAATTTCCCCTGAAGGTTAGGTGGGGTTATGGGGGAGAGGGCGGAGGCTTGGGACTAGATAGGGCGCTCTTTCAGAGAGTCGGTGCAGACTCGATGGGCCGAATGGCCTCCTTCGGCACTGTAGGGACTCCAGGATTGTCAATCAAAAAGCGAACTCAGCCTCAAGTCTACTCAATGACCCAGCATCCCCTGCTCTCAGGGGGCGAGAATTCCAAACACTGATGGACCTCTGAGAGAAGATATTCCCCCTCATCTCCACATTAACTGGGAAACAGAGCCCTTACTTTGAAACTGTGCGCGAGGGTAAAACATATTCTCAGCCTCTACCCTGTTCAGCCCCCCAGGAATCTTACATTTTAATAAAGTCACCTCTGGTTCTGCTGAAGTGGAATGGGTGAAGGCCCCAGTTGCTGAACCTTTCCTCGTGAAAGAATCTCTTTATCTCAGGAATCAGCAAAGTGAACTTCTGCAATCTCTCTCCATTTGAATAGTATTCTGCTTTTCAATTCTCCTTTCCAAAATGGACAACCTCACATTTTTTCCCCATATATACCTCCCACCAAACCTTTGCCCACCCACTTAACTTATCCAGACCCCTTGTCGGATCCTTTCGTGGGACGTTTCCACCTTCCCAGATATGGAGCATCCGGTGCCCAGGATGCAAATGGATCAATTTGACCTATTTGCAACCTCCCGCTGGTGCGGGGCGGAATCCAGCCCATTATATTTCATATTCTGTTGCAATAATGTTGTTAAAAACCCTGATTTAAAATGCACCTAGTTTACTAAAGCTTTAATTTATAAGTCACAAAGGTGAGGTAATGACCGATTTTAACCTCTTAGTTGGCTACAGATAAAGGGCTAATGGAGTACTGTTTTGGTTGCTGGAGATTCCTTGGAGTGCAGATAATTTATGAGGGATTGTGTTTAGTCAAAGCTAAGTAGCTCATGGAACGAATTTAGTGGGCTACAGACGATGTAATTAATGGGAGGAGCCAGATCTGCCTGTAGCTTTGAAATGAAAAATGAAATGAAAATCGCTCATTGTCACTAGCTTCAAATGAAGTTACTGTGAAAAGCCCCTAGTCGCTACATTCCGGCGCCTGTTCGGGGAGGCTGGTACAGGAATTGAACCATGCAGATGGCCTGCCTTGATCTGCTTTAAAAGCCATCTATTTAGCCCTGTGCTAAACCAGCCCCTATATAATCTTTATTGTCACAAGTAGGCTTACATTAACACTGCAATGAAGTTACTGTGAAAAGCCCCGAGTTGCCACATGCCGGCGCCCGTTCGGGTACACAGAGGGAGAATTCAAAATGCCCAAATTACCTAACACGTCTTTTGGGACTTGTGGGAGGAAACTGGAGCACCCGGAGGAGACCCACGCAGACACGGTGTCATGAGAGAGTACCTTTAAGAAATGGGTGTTTAAGAAATGTGCCTTTAAGAAATGGAGCTGCTCATGTTACTGGAGTGATGTCAGAGTGTGGGTGGAGCTGAGCTCTACTTCTGCTTTTCAGTTTCAGTTTGAGAGAAGCTTGTGTTTTTCAGTGAGCTGCATCTGAAGTAGAGCTGTACTGTTGATCTCTGCCATCCAATGACTATCTATGGATTATTTGGTGAACCAGAATTGTAAAAGGTCTCAGTATTGAATGTAAACCTAATGTGCTCCTGTTTGAAGGTTTGTTAAGTCTTTTGGATGTTAAGAGGACAGCTTACAGGGTTACTTAGTGTTGTAGTCTTTGGGGTTGTATTTGAATTAATGGTTGCTTAGATGTTCACTGTTTGTTTTATAAAGTTTAACTTGTGTTCATAGAATAGACATTGTTTTGTTCTAAAGAAATACTTGTCCATTTTCTGCTGTACTACACCTGTAGAATGGGCCGTGTGCTCCCCTTAGCACAATCTATTAGAAGTTGTGGGTCAGGTGAACTCCATGATACACTTTGGGGTTCTCCAAACCCTGACCCAAAACGGGGAGAACGTGCAGACTCCGCACAGACAATGACCCAAGTCGGGAATCGAACCTGGGCCCTGGCGCTGTGAAGCAACAGTGCTGACCACTGTGCTACCCTGCCGCTCATAAGTTATAGGATTTTAAGTTGATCGTCAAGTTTTGGAAAATGCTGCTAGGTTGAGCAGAAGTGGATTGAATCTGCTCTTGAAAGGAACTCACTCCAAAGGTCTGCACCGATTTTGTAACCTGTTTTGTTAACTTTGTTTATAAGTGACATTTGAACTGTATTGGATTGTTTAATTGGAGTTAGGTATGGATGGTAAATTCAAGTTTTCTTTTGTGTTTCAGAACTGTTTAACTGATAATTGTAAAGCTATTTTTTTGATGTTAACGTGGTTAATTCTGTGTTTAAATTAAAGTTTGGTTTAATATAAGGTATCTATTGATCAGAGTCACCACTCCTGGGGTGAAGTATCCTTTTCTCACAGTTTTACAAAATAAAACAAGTTAACATAACTTGGGGCCTGGTCTGGTGTCCTAACAAACGTTGGTGCGTTTGGAAGGATTTGACCCACTCAACCTGTTTGGCCGCGTTAAGAAACCACCATCCTCGGCCTTCAAGTGCTGGGGTGAGGTTCGAACCCAGAGTTTCTGACTCAGAGGCAGGGATGCTAACCCACCGCTGTGCCACAAGATTAAAATGCACGTTCATATCACACCCATTCCAAAATAATTGTTTAACGAATCCCAAACCCTGCAATCCGGCGCTGTGAATTAGAATGAGTTCCCTGAGGTGCGACATGCTTTGAGTACGAGGAGCAGGGCCTACCTGTGGTCGGGTCGGGGGGTCCAAACTCTAGCGAGTACCTCAGCACAAAATGGTTGTTCCAGACGTATAGCTGATTGTCGCGGGGATTGTAGTCCACGGACGAGACGTACTGGTAGGGATTGGGGAAGGCGATGGACACGGGCTCCTCCCGGTTCAGGTTGGTGTTGAAGGCAAAATCGATGGTGTTGCCGATGACCTCGCTGTCGTCCTCCTTGGACACGGAGCGCACGGCGTAGAGGACGCCGCAGACCATGAAGGCGTTGGAGGCTGAGCGCTTGTCGTACACTGTCTCCCAGGTGCCCTCGAAGCGCAGGGTGTAGGGGTTGAGCTGGCTCACCACCAACTTGCCGTTGTTCTGCTCGGTGGCGTAGATGGCCCACAGCCCGTTCTCGTCCACGGCCAGGTCGATGTCGGTCTTGCCCCCCCAGCGGTAGGGCGAGGTGTCGTGGTAGTTGGCGCCGCCGATGATGGCCTCGCCGCTCTTGATGCGGGTGCGCAGGTCGAACTTCACCACGTTGCGCGTCCTCTCCTTGTTGTAGAAGACGGCGCCGTCGTACACCACGAAGCCGGTGCCGTCCACGCGGTGGGGCAGGCGGTAGGAGGTGGTCGGCCGGCCGGCTGTGTAGTCCACCCACGAACCGTACTCTGTCAGCGTGTCGGTGCGGTACGGGATCCACGGCATGTAGTAAATGCGGTCACCGGCTTGAAGAGGATCCTTACACCAAGCCCCTGCCTCGTGCTCCGATTCGAAGACATTGGTCGGCTCAAAGACTTTTCGTAACGTCCCAGGACAGACGAATACTACAGAGCAAGTGGGATAGAGACACAAACTGATCACTTTTATTCTTATCACAGCATGCATGATATATATATATATATATTATTATCAAACAGTCAGACATGATTTGATATTTGATTCATTGACAGACCCAGTCTGTTCTGACCTAATGTTTTGCAATCCAATCATGAGCTGGTATTCTGACCATCATTCACTCGGGAGAGTTGAATGAATTATCCGCTGTTTTGATTGTCTAGATTGCCCCCAGGTGTGAGGCTGCTCTGCTTCATCAACATCGTTTGCCAAGTCCAGGGTCCGAGTCCAGCCCTTTCAGACCCAACCTGTAGCCTGGAGTGAATGAATAACAGACTGGCACTATATCCCTGGGCAATGCGCCGTCTCCCCTCCCAGCGCCCGGGTAGAGAAGCTGGTGATGGAGACACGGAGGGGGAGCGGGGTGGGGGGGTTGGGCCTAATGTGAACTGCAGGCCATGACGCAAAACGGCTGGAGTGACTGCCGGTGAAATGCCCTGAATGATTTGTTCACCAATCAACTTTGCTCCGTCGACCGATCTTTCCTTTAGTTAAGGCAGGCGGCAGGGGGAATTTGGGCCTCTTCAGCGGCAGTCACCTCAACATCGATAGCCTCACATAATCGCTCGAGGGGAAATAAACCCTGCCGTGTGACGGAGCGATGTCTTAAGTGCCCTCCCCCACCGGGGTGAAGGGGAGGAAAGGTCAGCTTACACCCCCTCCCCCGATCGGAACCCAGCAATTATACCCTCCCCCCCTCCCCCCAGACCGTGTGTGACGATGGGTGAGAATGGGAATGGGATGCCTCCCGCCAGGGAGCTCGGCCGTTTAAAAATCTGTCGACAGTCTCTCCACTCGCTGTTGGGGAGACCACCTTAATTCCGACACGGAGTGAGCTGCAGATCCCAGTGGGAAATAAGGCAGCAAAAGAACAAAAACTGAATCAATGGAGCATATTTTAATGGGGCAACAGCGTGACGGAGAGATTGAGTGACGGGGTAACAGACATTAATAAAATTGCAGCCTGGTGGATGTATCATTGGCAAATGCCCTTCAGTGTAGACAGATGTGAGGTCGTAGGCTGAGGTAAGATGACTAAGTAAATTCACATAAGTCCTTGCAAAATACATGTCTAAATGAGGTAGAGGAGCTGAGAGATCTAGAAGTACAAATACACAAATCATTAAAAGTAGCAAAACACAGGTTAACAAGACCAGAAGAGGAAGAAACCAAGCCACTGGGGGGCAAATCTCTGGCAGGGGAGCATTGAAAATCAGAGAAGATCTGTTAAATATCACTACAAAAAGAGAGAGCTTTTCATTTGAGCTGATCCGGACAAATGCAGGAATACCAAATTTCAAACAATCGGCAACGATATACACAGGAGGGAAGGGTGCGGATTGGTCGACAAGTTGTCTCTGACTGGCCGTTGCGTTGCCATGGAGAATGCTCTTGGCCGATCGGACTTGACTGACTGACCAATCAGCTCCCCTTTTCTCCGGTGGTCCAAGCCACGATGGTGTGAAATTTAACACTCTGACCAGAGGCGTGTAGGACTAAAAGCATCGGCAACATCGTCTCTCTTCACGGGGAGATTCAAGTTAAGTTAAATAAATTTCGTGTGAGCGCACTTGGGATTTCCCTGGTGCCAACGGCACTGGAGAAGGTGCGAACATTTTCATGATTGGAATAATATCAGAGGCGAGGGGTTATGCGTAACTGGCAGGTTAGAGAAGGCTGCTCTTCTCTCCAGTGAACGGAAACTGAGGAGGTGACCGGTTCAAGATCTTTGATGTCCACTGCGCGGACAAAAGAAGAATATGTTTCCACTTACGGGTGAATCTCCAACTGAGGTGAGGGAACATAAATATTCAACAGTAACTCAGGAGAAATGTTTGTTTGTTGAATGAACACACTACCGCAGGGTAGGGGCATCGATCGATGACAAAGAAGTTGATCACAATGTCTTGGTCTCACACATTAACAGGCCAAATGACACTCTCTGATATTAATCATATGGAAAGGCGGAAATGTCCCGAATAACAGCCAACTTACAGACTAAATCACACGCATTTGACCGGCCAATTTCCAACAATGATCTTTCACTTCCAGTAGATCAAATGATGCAGGGTTGTGAGGACAGTCCACGCATTGTATACTGGTGGTCACTGAGAGAGTGATGGTCAGTGTGAGAGTGATGGTCAGTGTGAGAGTGATGGTCAGTGTGAGGGTGATGGTCAGTGTGAGGGTGATGGTCAGTGTGAGGGGGATGGTCAGTGTGAGGGTGATGGTCAGTGTGAGGGGGATGGTCAGTGTGACAGTGTCAGTGCGAGGGTGATGGTCAGTGTGAGAGGGTCAGTGTGAGGGTGATGGTCAGTGTGAGGGTGATGGTCAGTGTGAGATAGTCAGTGTGAGGGTGATGGTCAGTGTGTGGGTGATGGTCAGTGTGAGGATGATGGTCAGTGTGAGGATGATGGTCTGTGCTAGGGCGATGGTCAGTGTGGGTGGGTCAGTGTGAGGGTGATGGTCAGTGTGAGAGTGATGGTCAGTGTGAGACTGATGGTCAGTTTGAGGGTGATGGTCAGTGTGAGAGTGATGGTCAGTGTGAGGGTGATGGTCAGTGTGAGACTGATGGTCAGTTTGAGGGTGATGGTCAGTGTGAGAGTGATGGTCAGTGTGAGGGTGATTATCAGTGTGAGAGGGTCAGTGTGAGGGTGATGGTCAGTGTGAGAGGGTCAGTGTGAGGGTGATGGTCAGTGTGAGAGTGATAGTCAGTGTGAGAGGGTCAGTGTTAGGGTGATGGTCAGTGTGAGAGGGTCAGTGTGAGGGTGATGGTCAGTGTGAGGATGATGGTGAGTGTTAGGGCGATGGCCAGTGTGAGAGGGTCAGTGTGAGGGTGATGGTCAGTGTGAGAGGGTCAGTGTGAGAGTGATGGTCAGTGTGAGGGTGATGGTCAGTGTGAGAGGGTCAGTGTGAGAGTGATGGTCAGTGTGAGTGTGATGGTCAGTGTGAGGGTGATGGTCAGTGTGAGAGGGTCAGTGTGAGAGTGATGGTCAGTGTCAGGGTGATGGTCAGTGTGGGGATGATCAGTGTCAGGGTGCTGGTAAGTATAAGGGTGATGGTCATTGTGAGGGTGATGGTCAGAGTGAGAGAGATGGTCAGTGTGAGAGTGATGGTCAGTGTGAGGGTGATGGTCAGTGTGGGGATGATGGTCAGTGTGAGGGTGATGGTCAGTGTGAGGGTGATGGTCAGTGAGAGAGGGTCAGTATGAAGGTGATGGTCAGTGTGAGAGGGCCAGTGTGAGAGTGATGGTCAGTGTGAGGTTGATGATCAGTGTGAGAGGGTCAGTGTGGGGGTGATGGTCAGTGTGAGAGGGTCAGTGTGAGGGTGATGGTCAGTGTGAGAGTGATGGTCAGTGTGATGGTGATGGTCAGTGTGGGAGGATGATGGTCAGTGTGAGGAAGATGGTCAGTGTTAGGGCGATGGTCAGTGTGAGAGGGTCTTTGTGAGGGTGATGGTCAGTGTGAGGATGATGGTCAGTGTTAGGGCGATGGTCAGTGTCTGAGGGTCAGTGTGAGGGGGATGGTCAGTGTGAGAGGGTCAGTGTGAGGGTGATGGTCAGTGTGAGGAGGTCAGTGTGAGCGTGATGGTCAGTGTGAGAGTGATGGTCAGTGTGAGCGTGATGGTCAGTGTGAGAGGGTCAGTGTGAGAGTGATGGTCAGTGTGAGAGTGATGGTCAGTGTGAGGGTGATGGTCAGTGTGAGGGTGATGGTCAGTGTAAGGGTGATGGTCAGTGTGAGAGGGTCAGTGTGAGAGTGATGGTCAGTGTGAGAGTGATGGTCAGTGTGAGGGGGATGGTCAGCGTGAGAGGGTCAGTGTGAGAGGATCAGTGTGAGGGTGATGGTCAATGTGAGGTTGATGGTCAGTGTGAGAGGGTCAGTGTGAGGCTGATGGTCAGTGTGAGAGGGTCAATGTGAGGGTGATGGTCAGTGTGAGGTTGATGGTCAGTGTGAGAGGGTCAGTGTGAGGGTGATGGTCAGTGTGAGGTTGATGGTCAGTGTGAGAGGGTCAGTGTGAGGCTGATGGTCAGTGTGAGAGGGTCAATGTGAGGGTGATGGTCAGTGTGGGGATGATGGTCAGTGTGAGGGTGATGGTCAATGTGAGATGGTCAATGTGACGGTGATGGTCAGTTTGAGAGTAATGGTCAGGGTGAGAGTGATGGTCAGCGTGAGGGTGATGGTCAGTGTTAGGGTGCTGGTCAGTATGAGAGGGTTAGTGTGAGGGTGGTGGTCAGTGTGAGAGGGTCAGTGTGAGAGTGATGGTCAGTGTGAAAGTGATGGTCAGTGTGAGAGGATCAGTGTGAGAGTGATGGTCAGTGTGAGAGTGATGTTCAGTGTAGGGGTGATGGCCAGTGTGAGAGGGTCAGTGTGAGCGTGCTGGTCAGTGTGAGAGTGATGGTCAGTGTGAGAGTGATGGTCAGTGTGAGAGTGATGGTCAGTGTGATAGTGATGGTCAGTGTGAGGGTGATGGTCAGTGTGAGAGTGATGGTCAGTGTGAGGGTGATGGTCAGTGTGAGAGTGATGGTCAGTGTGAGGGTGATGGTCAGTGTGAGGATGATGGTCAGTGTAAGGATGATGGTCAGTGTGAGGGTGATAGTCAGTGTGAGAGTGATGGTCAGTGTGAGG
Organism: Scyliorhinus torazame; assembly: GCF_047496885.1. Classification (NCBI taxonomy): domain Eukaryota; kingdom Metazoa; phylum Chordata; class Chondrichthyes; order Carcharhiniformes; family Scyliorhinidae; genus Scyliorhinus; species Scyliorhinus torazame. Next base: position 29,377,621 of record NC_092733.1, on the reverse strand, counting down.
GTGATGGTCAGTGTGAGACTGATGGTCAGTGTGAGGGTGATGATCAGTGTGAGAGGGTCAGTGTGAGGGTGTTGGTCAGTGTGAGAGGGTTAGTGTGAGGGTGATGGTCAGTGTGAGGGTGATGGTCAGTGTAGGAGAGTCAGTGTGAGGATGATGGTCAGTGTGAGGAAGATGGTCAGTGTGTGAGGGTCAGTGTGAGGGGGATGGTCAGTGTGAGAGGGTCAGTGTGAGAGTGAGGTTAATGTGAGAGTGATGGTCAGTGTGAGAGTGATGGTCAGTGTGAGGGTGATGATCAGTGTGAGAGGGTCAGTGTGGGGGTGATGGTCAGTGTGAGAGGGTCAGTGTGAGGGTGATGGTCAGTGTGAGAGTGATGGTCAGTGTGAGAGTGATGGTCAGTGTGATGGTGATGGTCAGTGTGGGAGGATGATGGTCAGTGTGAGGAAGATGGTCAGTGTTAGGGCGATGGTCAGTGTGCGGGTCAGTGTGTGAGGGTCAGTGTGAGGGGGATGGTCAGTGTGAGAGGGTCAGTGTGAGGGTGATGGTCAGTGTGAGAAGGTCAGTGTGAGCGTGATGGTCAGTGTGAGAGTGATGGTCAGTGTGAGCGTGATGGTCAGTGTGAGAGGGTCAGTGTGAGAGTGATGGTCAGTGTGAGGGTGATGGTCAGTGTGAGAGGATCAGTGTGAGAGTGATGGTCAGTGTGAGGGTGATGGTCAGTGTGAGAGGATCAGTGTGAGGGTGTTGGTCAGTGTGAGAGGGTCAGTGTGAGAGTGATGGTCAGCGTGAGGGTCATGGTCAGTGTGAGGGTGATGGTCAGAGTGAGAGTGATGGTCAGTGTGAGGGTGATGGTGAGTGTGAGGGTGATGGTCAGAGTGAGAGTGATGGTCAGTGTGAGGGTGATGGTGAGTGTGAGGGTGATGGTCAGTGTGAGAGGGTCAGTGTGAGGGTGATGGTCAGAGTGAGAGTGATGGTCAGTGTGAGGGTGATGGTGAGGGTGATGGTCAGTGTGAGAGGGTCAGTGTGAGGGTAATGGTCAGTGTGAGGTTGATGGTCAGTGTGAGAGGGTCAGTGTGAGGCTGATGGCCAGTGTGAGAGGGTCAGTGTGAGTATGATGGTCAGTGTGAGGGTGATGGTGAGTGTGAGGGTGATGGTCAGTGTGAGCGGGTCAGTGTGAGGGTGATGGTCAGTGTGAGGTTGATGGTCAGTGTGAGAGGGTCAGTGTGAGGCTGATGGTCAGTGTGAGAGGGTCAGTGTGAGAGTGATGGTCAGTGTGAGAGGGTCAGTGTTCGGGCGATGGTCAGTGTAAGAGGGTCAAAGTGAGGGTGATGGTCAGTGTGGGGATAATGGTCAGTGTGAGGGTCATGGTCAGTGTGACAGGGTCAGTGTGAGAGTGATGGTCAGTGTGAGGTGATGGTCAGCGTGAGGTGATGGTCAGCGTGAGGGTGATGGTCAGTGTGAGGGTGATGGTCAGTGTGAGAGGATCAGTGTGAGAGTGATGGTTAGGTTGAGAGTGATGTTTAGGTTGAGAGTGATGTTCAGTGTGAGGGTGATGGTCAGTGTGAGAGTGATGGTCAGTGTGAGAGTGATGGTCAGTGTGAGGGTGATGGTCAGTGTGAGAGGGTCAGTGTGAGGGTGATGGTCAGTGTGAGAGTGATAGTGTGAGAGGGTCAGTGTTAGGGTGATGGTCAGTGTGAGAGGGTCAGTGTGAGGGTGATGGTCAGTGTGAGGATGATGGTGAGTGTTAGGGCGATGGCCAGTGTGAGAGGGTCAGTGTGAGGGTGATGGTCAGTGTGAGAGGGTCAGTGTGAGAGTGATGGTCAGTGTGAGGGTGATGGTGAGTGTGAGCGTGATGGTCAGTGTGAGAGGGTCAGTGTGAGAGTGATGGTCAGTGTGAGGGTGATGGTCAGTGTGAGGGTGATGGTCAGTGTGAGAGGGTCAGTGTGAGAGTGATGGTCAGTGTGAGGGTGATGGTCAGTGTGACGGGATGATCAGTGTCAGGGTGCTGGTAAGTGTGAGGGTGATGGTCATTGTGAGGGTGATGGTCAGAGTGAGAGAGATGGTCAGTGTGAGAGTGATGGTCAGTGTGAGGGTGATGGTCAGTGAGAGAGGGTCAGTGTGAGAGTGATGGTCAGTGTGAGGGTGATGATCAGTGTGAGAGGATCAGTGTGGGGGTGATGGTCAGTGTGAGAGGGTCAGTGTGAGGGTGATGGTCCGTGTGAGAGTGATGGTCAGTGTGATGGTGATGGTCAGTGTTAGGGCGATGGTCAGTGTGAGAGGGTCAGTGTGAGAGGGTCTTTGTGAGGGTGATGGTCATTGTGAGGATGGTGGTCAGTGTTAGGGCGATGGTCAGTGTCTGAGGGTCAGTGTGTGGGGGATGGTCAGTGTGAGAGGGTCAGTGTGAGGGTGATGGTCAGTGTGAAAGTGATGGTCAGTGTAGGGGTGATGGTCAGTGTGAGGTGATGGTCAGCGTGAGGGTGATGGTCAGTGTGAGGGTGATGGTCAGTGTGAGAGGATCAGTGTGAGAGTGATGGTTAGGTTGAGAGTGAAGTTCAGTGTGAGGGTGATGGTCAGTGTGAGAGTGATGGTCAGTGTGAGGGTGATGGTCAGTGTGAGAGGGTCAGTGTGAGGGTGATGGTCAGTGTGAGAGTGATAGTCAGTGTGAGAGGGTCAGTGTTAGGGTGATGGTCAGTGTGAGAGGGTCAGTGTGAGGGTGATGGTCAGTGTGAGGATGATGGTGAGTGTTAGGGCGATGGCCAGTGTGAGAGGGTCAGTGTGAGGGTGATGGTCAGTGTGAGAGGGTCAGTGTGAGAGTGATGGTCAGTGTGAGTGTGATGGTCAGTGTGAGGGTGATGGTCAGTGTGAGAGGGTCAGTGTGAGAGTGATGGTCAGTGTGAGGGTGATGGTCAGTGTGACGGGATGATCAGTGTCAGGGTGCTGGTAAGTGTGAGGGTGATGGTCAGTGTGAGGGTGATGGTGAGTGTGAGCGTGATGGTCAGTGTGAGAGGGTCAGTGTGAGAGTGATGGTCAGTGTGAGAGTGATGGTCAGTGTGAGTGTGATGGTCAGTGTGAGGGTGATGGTCAGTGTGAGAGGATCAGTGTGAGAGTGATGGTCCGTGTGAGAGTGATGTTCAGTGTAGGGGTGATGGCCAGTGTGAGAGGGTCAGTGTGAGCGTGCTGGTCAGTGTGAGTGTGATGGTCAGTGTAAGAGTGATGGTCAGTGTGAGGGTGATGGTCAGTGTGAGAGTGATGGTCAGTGTGAGGGTGATGGTCAGTGTGAGATAGTCAGTGTGAGGGTGATGGTCAGTGTGAGGGTGATGGTCAGTGTGAGGGTGATGGTCAGTGTGAGGATGATGGTCAGTGTGAGGATGATGGTCAGTGTGAGGATGATGGTCAGTGTGAGGGTGATGGTCAGTGTGAGGGTGATGGTCAGTGTGAGGGTGATGGTCAGTGTGAGACTGATGGTCAGTGTGAGGGTGATGATCAGTGTGAGAGGGTCAGTGTGAGGGTGTTGGTCAGTGTGAGAGGGTTAGTGTGAGGGTGATGGTCAGTGTGAGGGTGATGGTCAGTGTAGGAGAGTCAGTGTGAGGATGATGGTCAGTGTGAGGAAGATGGTCAGTGTGTGAGGGTCAGTGTGAGGGGGATGGTCAGTGTGAGAGTGATGGTCAGTGTGAGAGTGATGGTCAGTGTGAGAGTGATGGTCAGTGTGAGGGTGTGGTCAGTGTGAGAGTGATGGTCAGTGTGAGGGTGATGATCAGTGTGAGAGGGTCAGTGTGGGGGTGATGGTCAGTGTGAGAGGGTCAGTGTGAGGGTGATGGTCAGTGTGAGAGTGATGGTCAGTGTGAGAGTGATGGTCAGTGTGAGGGTGTGGTCAGTGTGAGAGTGATGGTCAGTGTGAGGGTGATGATCAGTGTGAGAGGGTCAGTGTGGGGGTGATGGTCAGTGTGAGAGGGTCAGTGTGAGGGTGATGGTCAGTGTGAGAGTGATGGTCAGTGTGAGAGTGATGGTCAGTGTGAGAGTGATGGTCAGTGTGAGAGTGATGGTCAGTGTGATGGTGATGGTCAGTGTGTGAGGAAGATGGTCAGTGTTAGGGCGATGGTCAGTGTGCGGGTCAGTGTGAGAGGGTCTGTGCGAGGGTGATGGTCAGTGTGAGGATGATGGTCAGTGTTAGGGCGATGGTCAGTGTGTGAGGGTCAGTGTGAGGGGGATGGTCAGTGTGAGAGGGTCAGTGTGAGGGTGATGGTCAGTGTGAGAAGGTCAGTGTGAGCGTGATGGTCAGTGTGAGAGTGATGGTCAGTGTGAGCGTGATGGTCAGTGTGAGAGGGTCAGTGTGAGAGTGATGGTCAGTGTGATGGTGATGGTCAGTGTCGGAGGATGATGGTCAGAGTGAGGAAGATGGTCAGTGTTAGGGCGATGGTCAGTGTGAGAGGGTCAGTGTGAGAGGGTCTTTGTGAGGATGATGGTCATTGTGAGGATGGTGGTCAGTGTTAGGGCGATGGTCAGTGTCTGAGGGTCAGTGTGTGGGGGATGGTCAGTGTGAGAGGGTCAGTGAGAGGGTGATGGTCAGTGTGAAAGTGATGGTCAGTGTAGGGGTGATGGTCAGTGTGAGGTGATGGTCAGCGTGAGGGTGATGGTCAGTGTGAGGGTGATGGTCAGTGTGAGAGGATCAGTGTGAGAGTGATGGTTAGGTTGAGAGTGAAGTTCAGTGTGAGGGTGATGGTCAGTGTGAGAGTGATGGTCAGTGTGAGGGTGATGGTCAGTGTGAGAGGGTCAGTGTGAGGGTGATGGTCAGTGTGAGAGTGATAGTCAGTGTGAGAGGGTCAGTGTTAGGGTGATGGTCAGTGTGAGAAGGTCAGTGTGAGGGTGATGGTCAGTGTGAGGATGATGGTGAGTGTTAGGGCGATGGCCAGTGTGAGAGGGTCAGTGTGAGGGTGATGGTCAGTGTGAGAGGGTCAGTGTGAGAGTGATGGTCAGTGTGAGGGTGATGGTGAGTGTGAGAGTGATGGTCAGTGTGAGGGTGATGGTGAGTGTGAGCGTGATGGTCAGTGTGAGAGGGTCAGTGTGAGAGTGATGGTCAGTGTGAGTGTGATGGTCAGTGTGAGGGTGATGGTCAGTGTGAGAGGGTCAGTGTGAGAGTGATGGTCAGTGTGAGGGTGATGGTCAGTGTGACGGGATGATCAGTGTCAGGGTGCTGGTAAGTGTGAGGGTGATGGTCAGTGTGAGGGTGATGGTGAGTGTGAGCGTGATGGTCAGTGTGAGAGGGTCAGTGTGAGAGTGATGGTCAGTGTGAGTGTGATGGTCAGTGTGAGGGTGATGGTCAGTGTGAGAGGATCAGTGTGAGAGTGATGGTCCGTGTGAGAGTGATGTTCAGTGTAGGGGTGATGGCCAGTGTGAGAGGGTCAGTGTGAGCGTGCTGGTCAGTGTGAGTGTGATGGTCAGTGTAAGAGTGATGGTCAGTGTGAGAGGGTCAGTGTGAGAGTGATGGTCAGTGTGATGGTGATGGTCAGTGTGAGAGTGATGGTCAGTGTGAGAGTGATGGTCAGTGTGAGGGTGATGGTCAGTGTGAGGGTGATGGTCAGTGTGAGAGTGATGGTCAGTGTGAGGGTGATGGTCAGTGTGAGATAGTCAGTGTGAGGGTGATAGTCTGTGTGAGAGTGATGGTCTGTGTGAGAGTGATGGTCAGTGTGAGGGTTATGGTCAGTGTGAGGATGATGGTCAGTGTGAGGATGATGGTCAGTGTGAGAGGGTCAGTGTGAGAGTGATGGTCAGTGTGAGGGTGATGGTCAGTGTGAGAGTGATGGTCAGTGTGAGGGTGATGGTCAGTGTGAGGGTGATGGTCAGTGTGAGATAGTCAGTGTGAGGGTGATGGTCAGTGTGAGGGTGATGGTCAGTGTGAGAGTGATGGTCAGTGTGAGGGTTATGGTCAGTGTGAGGATGATGGTCAGTGTGAGGATGATGGTCAGTGTGAGGGTGATGGTCAGTGTGAGAGTGATGGTCAGTGTGAGGGTGATGGTCAGTGTGAGACTGATGGTCAGTGTGAGGGTGATGATCAGTGTGAGAGGGTCAGTGTGAGGGTGTTGGTCAGTGTGAGAGGGTTAGTGTGAGGGTGATGGTCTGTGTGAGGGTGATGGTCAGTGTAGGAGAGTCAGTGTGAGGATGATGGTCAGTGTGAGGAAGATGGTCAGTGTGTGAGGGTCAGTGTGAGGGGGATGGTCAGTGTGAGACGGTCAGTGTGAGAGTGATGGTCAGTGTGAGAGTGATGGTCAGTGTGAGGAAGATGGTCAGTGTGTGAGGGTCAGTGTGAGGGGGATGGTCAGTGTGAGAGGGTCAGTGTGAGAGTGATGGTCAGTGTGAGAGTGATGGTCAGTGTGAGAGTGATGGTCAGTGTGAGGGTGTGGTCAGTGTGAGAGTGATGGTCAGTGTGAGGGTGATGATCAGTGTGAGAGGGTCAGTGTGGGGGTGATGGTCAGTGTGAGAGGGTCAGTGTGAGGGTGATGGTCAGTGTGAGAGTGATGGTCAGTGTGATGGTGATGGTCAGTGTGGGAGGATGATGGTCAGTGTGAGGAAGATGGTCAGTGTTAGGGCAATGGTCAGTGTGCGGGTCAGTGTGAGAGGGTCTGTGCGAGGGTGATGGTCAGTGTGAGGATGATGGTCAGTGTTAGGGCGATGGTCAGTGTGTGAGGGTCAGTGTGAGGGGGATGGTCAGTGTGAGAGGGTCAGTGTGAGGGTGATGGTCAGTGTGAGAAGGTCAGTGTGAGCGTGATGGTCAGTGTGAGAGTGATGGTCAGTGTGAGCGTGATGGTCAGTGTGAGAGGGTCAGTGTGAGAGTGATGGTCAGTGTGAGGGTGATGGTCAGTGTTAGGGCGATGGTCAGTGTGTGAGGGTCAGTGTGAGGGGGATGGTCAGTGTGAGAGGGTCAGTGTGAGCGTGATGGTCAGTGTGAGAGGATCAGTGTGAGAGTGATGGTCAGTGTGAGGGTTATGGTCAGTGTGATGGGATGGTCAGTGTGAGGGTGATGGTCAGAGTGAGAGTGATGGTCAGTGTGAGGGTGATGGTGAGTGTGAGGGTGATGGTCAGTGTGAGAGGGTCAGTGTGAGGGTAATGGTCAGTGTGAGGTTGATGGTCAGTGTGAGAGGGTCAGTGTGAGGCTGATGGCCAGTGTGAGAGGGTCAGTGTGAGTATGATGGTCAGTGTGAGGGTGATGGTGAGTGTGAGGGTGATGGTCAGTGTGAGCGGGTCAGTGTGAGGGTGATGGTCAGTGTGAGGTTGATGGTCAGTGTGAGAGGGTCAGTGTGAGGCTGATGGTCAGTGTGAGAGGGTCAGTGTGAGAGTGATGGTCAGTGTGAGAGGGTCAGTGTTCAGGCGATGGTCAGTGTAAGAGGGTCAAAGTGAGGGTGATGGTCAGTGTGGGGATGATGGTCAGTGTGAGGGTCATGGTCAGTGTGACAGGGTCAGTGTGAGAGTGATGGTCAGTGTGAGGTGATGGTCAGCGTGAGGTGATGGTCAGCGTGAGGGTGATGGTCAGTGTGAGGGTGATGGTCAGTGTGAGAGGATCAGTGTGAGAGTGATGGTTAGGTTGAGAGTGATGTTTAGGTTGAGAGTGATGTTCAGTGTGAGGGTGATGGTCAGTGTGAGAGTGATGGTCAGTGTGAGGGTGATGGTCAGTGTGAGAGGGTCAGTGTGAGGGTGATGGTCAGTGTGAGAGTGATAGTGTGAGAGGGTCAGTGTTAGGGTGATGGTCAGTGTGAGAGGGTCAGTGTGAGGGTGATGGTCAGTGTGAGGATGATGGTGAGTGTTTGGGCGATGGCCAGTGTGAGAGGGTCAGTGTGAGGGTGATGGTCAGTGTGAGAGGGTCAGTGTGAGAGTGATGGTCAGTGTGAGGGTGATGGTGAGTGTGAGCGTGATGGTCAGTGTGAGAGGGTCAGTGTGAGAGTGATGGTCAGTGTGAGTGTGATGGTCAGTGTGAGGGTGATGGTCAGTGTGAGAGGGTCAGTGTGAGAGTGATGGTCAGTGTGAGGGTGATGGTCAGTGTGACGGGATGATCAGTGTCAGGGTGCTGGTAAGTGTGAGGGTGATGGTCATTGTGAGGGTGATGGTCAGAGTGAGAGAGATGGTCAGTGTGAGAGTGATGGTCAGTGTGAGGGTGATGGTCAGTGTGGGGATGATGGTCAGTGTGAGGGTGATGGTCAATGTGAGATGGTCAGTGTGAGGGTGATGGTCAGTGTGAGGGTGATGGTCAGTGAGAGAGGGTCAGTATGAAGGTGATGGTCAGTGTGAGAGGGTCAGTGTGAGAGTGATGGTCAGTGTGAGGGTGATGATCAGTGTGAGAGGGTCAGTGTGGGGGTGATGGTCAGTGTGAGAGGGTCAGTGTGAGGGTGATGGTCCGTGTGAGAGTGATGGTCAGTGTGATGGTGATGGTCAGTGTCGGAGGATGATGGTCAGTGTGAGGAAGATGGTCAGTGTTAGGGCGATGGTCAGTGTGAGAGGGTCAGTGTGAGAGGGTCTTTGTGAGGGTGATGGTCATTGTGAGGATGATGGTCAGTGTTAGGGCGATGGTCAGTGTCTGAGGGTCAGTGTGTGGGGGATGGTCAGTGTGAGAGGGTCAGTGTGAGGGTGATGGTCAGTGTGAGGAGGTCAGTGTGAGTGTGATGGTCAGTGTGAGAGTGATGGTCTGTGTGAGCGTGATGGTCAGTGTGAGAGGGTCAGTGTGAGAGTGATGGTCAGTGTGAGGGTGATGGTCAGTGTGAGGGGGATGGTCAGTGTGAGAGGGTCAGTGTGAGAGTGATGGTCAGTGTGAGGGTGATGGTCAGTGTGAGGGGGATGGTCAGTGTGAGAGGGTCAGTGTGAGAGGATCAGTGTGAGGGTGATGGTCAGTGTGAGGTTGATGGTCAGTGTGAGAGGGTCAGTGTGAGGGTGATAGTCAGTGTGAGGTTGATGGTCAGTGTGAGAGGGTCAGTGTGAGGGTGATGGTCAGTGTGAGGTTGATGGTCAGTGTGAGAGGGTCAGTGTGAGGCTGATGGTCAATGTGAGAGGGTCAATGTGAGGGTGATGGTCAGTGTGGGGATGATGGTCAGTGTGAGGGTGATGGTCAATGTGAGATGGTCAATATGACGGTGATGGTCAGTTTGAGAGTAATGGTCAGGGTGAGAGTGATGGTCAGCGTGAGGGTGATGGTCAGTGTTAGGGTGCTGGTCAGTGTGAGAGGGTCAGTGTGAGGGTGGTGGTCAGTGTGAGAGGGTCAGTGTGAGAGTGATGGTCAGTGTGAAAGTGATGGTCAGTGTAAGGGTGATGGTCAGTGTGAGGTGATGGTCAGTGTGAGGTTGATGGGCAGTGTGAGGGTGATGGTCAGTGTGAGAGGATCAGTGTGAGAGTGATGGTCAGTGTGAGAGTGATGTTCAGTGTAGGGGTGATGGCCAGTGTGAGAGGGTCAGTGTGAGAGTGCTGGTCAGTGTGAGGGTGATGGTAGTGTAAGAGTGATGGTCAGTGTGAGAGTGATGGTCAGTGTGAGGGTGATGGTCAGTGTGAGAGTGATGGTCCGTGTGAGGGTGATGGTCAGTGTGAGATAGTCAGTGTGAGGGTGATGGTCAGTGTGAGAGTGATGGTCAGTGTGAGGGTGATGGTCAGTGTGAGGATGATGGTCAGTGTGAGGGTGATGGTCAGTGTGAGGGTGATGGTCAGTGTGAGAGTGATGGTCAGTGTGAGGGTGATGGTCAGTGTGAGACTGATGGTCAGTGTGAGGGTGATGATCAGTGTGAGAGGGTCAGTGTGAGGGTGATGGTCAGTGTGAGAGGGTTAGTGTGAGGGTGATGGTCAGTGTGAGGGTGATGGTCAGTGTAGGAGAGTCAGTGTGAGGATGATGGTCAGTGTGAGGAAGATGGTCAGTGTGTGAGGGTCAGTGTGAGGGGGATGGTCAGTGTGAGATTGATGGTCAGTGTGAGAGTGATGGTCAGTGTGAGAGTGATGGTCAGTGTGAGAGTGATGGTCAGTGTGAGGGTGATGATCAGTGTGAGAGGGTCAGTGTGGGGGTGATGGTCAGTGTGAGAGAGTCAGTGTGAGGGTGATGGTCAGTGTGAGAGTGATGGTCAGTGTGAGAGTGATGGTCAGTGTGATGGTGATGGTCAGTGAGGGAGGATGATGGTCAGTGTGAGGAAGATGGTCAGTGTTAGGGCGATGGTCAGTGTGCGGGTCAGTGTGAGAGGGTCTGTGCGAGGGTGATGGTCAGTGTGAGGATGATGGTCAGTGTTAGGGCGATGGTCAGTGTGTGAGGGTCAGTGTGAGGGGGATGGTCAGTGTGAGAGGGTCAGTGTGAGCGTGATGGTCAGTGTGAGAGTGATGGTCAGTGTGAGCGTGATGGTCAGTGTGAGAGGGTCAGTGTGAGAGTGATGGTCAGTGTGAGGGTGATGGTCAGTGTGAGAGGATCAGTGTGAGAGTGATGGTCAGTGTGATGGTTATGGTCAGTGTGAGGGTGATGGTCAGAGTGAGAGTGATGGTCAGTGTGAGGGTGATGGTGAGTGTGAGGGTGATGGTCAGTGTGAGAGGGTCAGTGTGAGGGTAATGGTCAGTGTGAGGTTGATGGTCAGTGTGAGAGGGTCAGTGTGAGGCTGATGGTCAGTGTGAGAGGGTCAGTGTGAGTATGATGATCAGTGTGAGGGTGATGGTGAGTGTGAGGGTGATGGTCAGTGTGAGCGGGTCAGTGTGAGGGTGATGGTCAGTGTGAGGTTGATGGTCAGTGTGAGAGGGTCAGTGTGAGGCTGATGGTCAGTGTGAGAGGGTCAGTGTGAGAGTGATGGTCAGTGTGAGAGGGTCAGTGTTTGGGCGATGGTCAGTGTAAGAGGGTCAATGTGAGGGTGATGGTCAGTGTGGGGATGATGGTCAGCGTGAGGGTGATGGTCAGTGTGAGAGGGTCAGTGTGAGAGTGATGGTCAGTGTGAAAGTGATGGTCAGTGTAGGGGTGATGGTCAGTATGAGGTGATGGTCAGTGTGAGGGTGATGGTCAGTGTGAGGGTGATGGTCAGTGTGAGAGGATCAGTGTGAGAGTGATGGTTAGGTTGAGAGTGATGTTCAGTGTGAGGGTGATGGTCAGTGTGAGAGTGATGGTCAGTGTGAGGGTGATGGTCAGTGTGAGGGTGACGGTCCGTGTGAGAGGGTCAGTGTGAGAGTGATGGTCAGTGTGAGAGTGATGTTCAGTGTGGGGGTGATGGTCAGTGTGAGAGGGCCAGTGTGAGAGTGATGGTCAGTGCGAGGGTGATGGTCAGTGTGAGAGTGATGGTCAGTGTGAGAGTGATGGTCAGTGCTAGGGCGATGGTCAGTGTGAGAGGGTCAGTGTGAGGGTAATGGTCAGTGTGAGGGTGATAGTCAGTGTGAGAGGGTCAGTGTTAGGGAGATGGTCAGTGTGAGAGGGTCAGTGTGATGGTGATGGTCAGTGCTAGGGCGATGGTCAGTGTGACAGGGTCAGTGTGAGTGTGACGGTCAGTGTGAGGGTGATAGTCAGTGTGAGAGGGTCAGTGTTAGGGCGATGGTCAGTGTGAGAGGGTCAATGTGAGGGTGATGGTCAGTGTGAGGATGATGGTCAATGCTAGGGCGATGGTCAGTGTGAGAGGGTCAGTGTGAGGGTGATGGTCAGTGTGAGGGTGATAGTCAGTGTGAGAGTGTCAGTGTTAGGGTGATGGTCAGTGTGAGAGGGTCAGTGTGAGGGTGATGGTCAGTGTGAGGGTGATGGTCAGTGTGAGAGGGTCAGTGTGAGAGTGATGGTCAGTGTGAGGGTGATGGTCAGTGTGAGGGTGATGGTCAGTGTGAGAGGATCATTGTGAGAGTGATGGTCAGTGTGAGGGTGATGGCCAGTGTGACGGGATGATCAGTGTCAGGGTGCTGGTAAGTGTGAGGGTGATGGTCATAGTGAGGGTGATGGTCAGTGTGAGAGGGTCAGTGTGAGAGTGATGGTCAGTGTGAGAGGGTCAGTGTGAGAGTGATGGTCAGTGTGAGGGTGATGGTGAGTGTGAGGGTGATGGTCAGTGTGAGAGGGTCAGTGTGAGAGGGTCAGTGTGCGAGGGTCAGTGTGAGAGGGTCAGTGTGAGGGTGATGGTCAGTGTGAGAGGGTCAGTGTGAGAGGGTCAGTGTGAGGGTGATGGTCAGTGTGAGAGTGATGGTCAGTGTGAGGGTGATGGTCAGTGTGTGGATGAGGGTCAGTGTGAGAGTGATGGTCAGTGTGAAAGTGATGGTCAGTGTGAGAGGGTCTGTGTGAGAGTGATGGTCAGTGTGAGAGTGATGTTCAGTGTAGGGGTGATGGCCAGTGTGAGAGGGTCAGTGTGAGCGTGCTGGTCAGTGTGAGTGTGATGGTCAGTGTAAGAGTGATGGTCAGTGTGAGAGTGATGGTCAGTGTGAGGGTGATGGTCAGTGTGAGAGTGATGGTCAGTGTGAGGGTGATGGTCAGTGTGAGATAGTCAGTGTGAGGGTGATGGTCAGTGTGAGGGTGATGGTCAGTGTGAGGATGATGGTCAGTGTGAGGATGATGGTCAGTGTGAGGGTGATGGTCAGTGTGAGAGTGATGGTCAGTGTGAGGGTGATGGTCAGTGTGAGACTGATGGTCAGTGTGAGGGTGATGATCAGTGTGAGAGGGTCAGTGTGAGGGTGTTGGTCAGTGTGAGAGGGTTAGTGTGAGGGTGATGGTCAGTGTGAGGGTGATGGTCAGTGTGAGGGTGATGGTCAGTGTAGGAGAGTCAGTGTGAGGATGATGGTCAGTGTGAGGAAGATGGTCAGTGTGTGAGGGTCAGTGTGAGGGGGATGGTCAGTGTGAGAGGGTCAGTGTGAGAGTGATGGTCAGTGTGAGAGTGATGGTCAGTGTGAGAGTGATGGTCAGTGTGAGGGTGTGGTCAGTGTGAGAGTGATGGTCAGTGTGAGGGTGATGATCAGTGTGAGAGGGTCAGTGTGGGGGTGATGGTCAGTGTGAGAGGGTCAGTGTGAGGGTAATGGTCAGTGTGAGAGTGATGGTCAGTGTGAGAGTGATGGTCAGTGTGATGGTGATGGTCAGTGTGGGAGGATGATGGTCAGTGTGAGGAAGATGGTCAGTGTTAGGGCGATGGTCAGTGTGCGGGTCAGTGTGAGAGGGTCTGTGCGAGGGTGATGGTCAGTGTGAGGATGATGGTCAGTGTTAGGGCGATGGTCAGTGTGTGAGGGTCAGTGTGAGGGGGATGGTCAGTGTGAGAGGGTCAGTGTGAGGGTGATGGTCAGTGTGAGAAGGTCAGTGTGAGCGTGATGGTCAGTGTGAGAGTGATGGTCAGTGTGAGCGTGATGGTCAGTGTGAGAGGGTCAGTGTGAGAGTGATTGTCAGTGTGAGGGTGATGGTCAGTGTGAGAGGGTCAGTGTGAGGGTTATGGTCAGTGTGATGGGATGGTCAGTGTGAGGGTGATGGTCAGAGTGAGAGTGATGGTCAGTGTGAGGGTGATGGTGAGTGTGAGGGTGATGGTCAGTGTGAGAGGGTCAGTGTGAGGGTAATGGTCAGTGTGAGGTTGATGGTCAGTGTGAGAGGGTCAGTGTGAGTATGATAGTCAGTGTGAGAGGGTCAGTGTGAGTATGATGGTCAGTGTGAGGGTGATGGTGAGTGTGAGGGTGATGGTCAGTGTGAGCGGGTCAGTGTGAGGCTGATGGCCAGTGTGAGAGGGTCAGTGTGAGTATGATGGTCAGTGTGAGGGTGATGGTCAGTGTGAGGGTGATGGTGAGTGTGAGGGTGATGGTCAGTGTGAGCGGGTCAGTGTGAGGGTGATGATCAGTGTGAGGTTGATGGTCAGTGTGAGAGGGTCAGTGTGAGGCTGATGGTCAGTGTGAGAGGGTCAGTGTGAGAGTGATGGTCAGTGTGAGAGGGTCAGTGTTCGGGCGATTGTCAGTGAAAGAGGGTCAAAGTGAGGGTGATGGTGAGTGTGGGGATGATGGTCAGTGTGAGGGTCATGGTCAGTGTGACAGGGTCAGTGTGAGAGTGATGGTCAGTGTGAGGTGATGGTCAGCGTGAGGTGATGGTCAGCGTGAGGGTGATGGTCAGTGTGAGGGTGATGGTCAGTGTGAGAGGATCAGTGTGAGAGTGATGGTTAGGTTGAGAGTGATGTTCAGTGTGAGGGTGATGGTCAGTGTGAGAGTGATGGTCAGTGTGAGGGTGATGGTCAGTGTGAGAGGGTCAGTGTGAGGGTGATGGTCAGTGTGAGAGTGATAGTGTGAGAGGGTCAGTGTTAGGGTGATGGTCAGTGTGAGAGGGTCAGTGTGAGGGTGATGGTCAGTGTGAGGATGATGGTGAGTGTTAGGGCGATGGCCAGTGTGAGAGGGTCAGTGTGAGGGTGATGGTCAGTGTGAGAGGGTCAGTGTGAGAGTGATGGTCAGTGTGAGGGTGATGGTGAGTGTGAGCGTGATGGTCAGTGTGAGAGGGTCAGTGTGAGAGTGATGGTCAGTGTGAGTGTGATGGTCAGTGTGAGGGTGATGGTCAGTGTGAGAGGGTCAGTGTGAGAGTGATGGTCAGTGTGAGGGTGATGGTCAGTGTGACGGGATGATCAGTGTCAGGGTGCTGGTAAGTGTGAGGGTGATGGTCATTGTGAGGGTGATGGTCAGAGTGAGAGAGATGGTCAGTGTGAGAGTGATGGTCAGTGTGAGGGTGATGGTCAGTGTGAGGGTGATGGTCAGTGTGGGGATGATGGTCAGTGTGAGGGTGATGGTCAATGTGAGATGGTCAGTGTGAGGGTGATGGTCAGTGTGAGGGGGTCAGTATGAAGGTGATGGTCAGTGTGAGAGGGTCAGTGTGAGAGTGATGGTCAGTGTGAGGGTGATGATCAGTGTGAGAGGGTCAGTGTGGGGGTGATGGTCAGTGTGAGAGGGTCAGTGTGAGGGTGATGGTCCGTGTGAGAGTGATGGTCAGTGTGATGGTGATGGTCAGTGTCGGAGGATGATGGTCAGTGTGAGGAAGATGGTCAGTGTTAGGGCAATGGTCAGTGTGAGAGGGTCAGTGTGAGAGGGTCTTTGTGAGGGTGATGGTCATTGTGAGGATGATGGTCAGTGTTAGGGCGATGGTCAGTGTCTGAGGGTCAGTGTGTGGGGGATGGTCAGTGTGAGAGGGTCAGTGTGAGGGTGATGGTCAGTGTGAAAGTGATGGTCAGTGTAGGGGTGATGGTCAGTGTGAGGTGATGGTCAGCGTGAGGGTGATGGTCAGTGTGAGTGTGATGGTCAGTGTGAGAGGATCAGTGTGAGAGTGATGGTTAGGTTGAGAGTGATGTTCAGTGTGAGGGTGATGGTCAGTGTGAGAGTGATGGTCAGTGTGAGGGTGATGGTCAGTGTGAGAGGGTCAGTGTGAGAGGGTCAGTGTGAGGGTGATGGTCAGTGTGAGAGGGTCAGTGTGAGGGTGATGGTCAGTGTGAGAGTGATAGTCAGTGTGAGAGGGTCAGTGTTAGGGTGATGGTCAGTGTGAGAGGGTCAGTGTGAGGGTGATGGTCAGTGTGAGGATGATGGTGAGTGTTAGGGCGATGGCCAGTGTGAGAGGGTCAGTGTGAGGGTGATGGTCAGTGTGAGAGGGTCAGTGTGAGAGTGATGGTCAGTGTGAGGGTGATGGTCAGTGTGAGAGGGTCAGTGTGAGAGTGATGGTCAGTGTGAGTGTGATGGTCAGTGTGAGGGTGATGGTCAGTGTGAGAGGGTCAGTGTGAGAGTGATGGTCAGTGTGAGGGTGATGGTCAGTGTGACGGGATGATCAGTGTCAGGGTGCTGGTAAGTGTGAGGGTGATGGTCATTGTGAGGGTGATGGTCAGAGTGAGAGAGATGGTCAGTGTGAGAGTGATGGTCAGTGTGAGGGTGATGGTCAGTGTGGGGATGATGGTCAGTGTGAGGGTGATGGTCAATGTGAGATGGTCAGTGTGAGGGTGATGGTCAGTGTGAGGGTGATGGTCAGTGAGAGAGGGTCAGTATGAAGGTGATGGTCAGTGTGAGAGGGTCAGTGTGAGAGTGATGGTCAGTGTGAGGGTGATGATCAGTGTGAGGAGGTCAGTGTGAGCATGATGGTCAGTGTGAGAGTGAAGGTATGTGTGAGCGTGATGGTCAGTGTGAGAGGGTCAGTGTGAGAGTGATGGTCAGTGTGAGGGTGATGGTCAGTGTGAGGGTGATGGTCAGTGTGAGAGGGTCAGTGTGAGAGTGATGGTCAGTGTGAGGGTGATGGTCAGTGTGAGGGGGATGGTCAGTGTGAGAGGGTCAGTGTGAGAGTGATGGTCAGTGTGAGGGTGATGGTCAGTGTGAGGGGGATGGTCAGTGTGAGAGGGTCAGTGTGAGAGGATCAGTGTGAGGGTGATGGTCAGTGTGAGGTTGATGGTCAGTGTGAGAGGGTCAGTGTGAGGGTGATAGTCAGTGTGAGGTTGATGGTCAGTGTGAGAGGGTCAGTGTGAGGGTGATGGTCAGTGTGAGGTTGATGGTCAGTGTGAGAGGGTCAGTGTGAGGCTGATGGTCAATGTGAGAGGGTCAATGTGAGGGTGATGGTCAGTGTGGGGATGATGGTCAGTGTGAGGGTGATGGTCAATGTGAGATGGTCAATATGGCGGTGATGGTCAGTTTGAGAGTAATGGTCAGGGTGAGAGTGATGGTCAGCGTGAGGGTGATGGTCAGTGTTAGGGTGCTGGTCAGTGTGAGAGGGTCAGTGTGAGGGTGGTGGTCAGTGTGAGAGGGTCAGTGTGAGAGTGATGGTCAGTGTGAAAGTGATGGTCAGTGTAAGGGTGATGGTCAGTGTGAGGTGATGGTCAGTGTGAGGTTGATGGGCAGTGTGAGGGTGATGGTCAGTGTGAGAGGATCAGTGTGAGAGTGATGGTCAGTGTGAGAGTGATGTTCAGTGTAGGGGTGATGGCCAGTGTGAGAGGGTCAGTGTGAGAGTGCTGGTCAGTGTGAGGGTGATGGTAGTGTAAGAGTGATGGTCAGTGTGAGAGTGATGGTCAGTGTGAGAGTGATGGTCAGTGTGAGAGTGATGGTCAGTGTGAGGGTGATGGTCAGTGTGAGGGTGATGGTCAGTGTGAGATAGTCAGTGTGAGGGTGATGGTCAGTGTGAGAGTGATGGTCAGTGTGAGGGTGATGGTCAGTGTGAGGATGATGGTCAGTGTGAGGATGATGGTCAGTGTGAGAGTGATGGTCAGTGTGAGAGTGATGGTCAGTGTGAGGGTGATGGTCAGTGTGAGACTGATGGTCAGTGTGAGGGTGATGATCAGTGTGAGAGGGTCAGTGTGAGGGTGATGGTCAGTGTGAGAGGGTTAGTGTGAGGGTGATGGTCAGTGTGAGGGTGATGGTCAGTGTAGGAGAGTCAGTGTGAGGATGATGGTCAGTGTGAGGAAGATGGTCAGTGTGTGAGGGTCAGTGTGAGGGGGATGGTCAGTGTGAGATTGATGGTCAGTGTGAGAGTGATGGTCAGTGTGAGAGTGATTGTCAGTGTGAGGGTGTGGTCAGTGTGAGAGTGATGGTCAGTGTGAGGGTGATGATCAGTGTGAGAGGGTCAGTGTGGGGGTGATGGTCAGTGTGAGAGGGTCAGTGTGAGGGTGATGGTCAGTGTTAGGGCGATGGTCAGTGTGAGAGGGTCAGTGTGATGGTGATGGTCAGTGCTAGGGCGATGGTCAGTGTGACAGGGTCAGTGTGAGGGTGATGGTCAGTGTGAGGGTGATAGTCAGTGTGAGAGGGTCAGTTTTAGGGCGATGGTCAGTGTGAGAGGGTCAATGTGAGGGTGATGGTCAGTGTGAGGATGATGGTCAATGCTAGGGCGATGGTCAGTGTGAGAGGGTCAGTGTGAGGGTGATGGTCAGTGTGAGGGTGATAGTCAGTGTGAGAGGGTCAGTGTTAGGGTGATGGTCAGTGTGAGAGGGTCAGTGTGAGGGTGATGGTCAGTGTGAGGGTGATGGTCAGTGTGAGAGGGTCAGTGTGAGAGTGATGGTCAGTGTGAGGGTGATGGTCAGTGTGAGGGTGATGGTCAGTGTGAGAGGATCATTGTGAGAGTGATGGTCAGTGTGAGGGTGATGGTCAGTGTGACGGGATGATCAGTGTCAGGGTGCTGGTAAGTGTGAGGGTGATGGTCATAGTGAGGGTGCTGGTCAGTGTGAGAGGGTCAGTGTGAGAGTGATGGTCAGTGTGAGAGGGTCAGTGTGAGAGTGATGGTCAGTGTGAGGGTGATGGTGAGTGTGAGGGTGATGGTGAGTGTGAGGGTGATGGTCAGTGTGAGAGGGTCAGTGTGCGAGGGTCAGTGTGCGAGGGTCAGTGTGAGAGGGTCAGTGTGAGGGTGATGGTCAGTGTGAGAGTGATGGTCAGTGTGAGGGTGATGGTCAGTGTGTGGATGATGGTCAGTGTGAGGAAGATGTTCAGTGTTAGGGCGATGGTCAGTGTGAGAGGGTCTGTGTGAGGGTGATGGTCAGTGTGAGGTTGATGGTCAGTGCTAGGGCGATGGTCAGTGTGAGAGGGTCAGTGTGAGGGTGATGGTCAGTTTGAGGGTGATAGTCAGTGTGAGAGGGTCAGTGTTAGGGCGATGGTCAGTGTGAGAGGGTCAGTGTGATGGTGTTGGTCAGTGCTAGGGCGATTGTCAGTGTGAGAGGGTCAGTGTGTGGGTGATGGTCAGTGTGAGGGTGATAGTCAGTGTGAGAGGGTCAGTGTTAGTGCGATGGTCAGTGTGAGAGGGTCAATGTGAGGGTGATGGTCAGTGTGAGGATGATGGTCAGTGCTAGGGCGATGGTCAGTGTGAGAGGGTCAGTGTGAGGGTGATGGTCAGTGTGAGGGTGATAGTCAGTGTGAGAGGGTCAGTGTTAGGGCGATGGTCAGTGTGAGAGGGTCAGTGTGAGGGTGATGGTCAGTGTGAGGGTGATGGTCAGTGTGAGAGGGTCAGTGTGAGGGGGATGGTCAGTGTGAGAGGGTCAGTGTGAGGGTGATGGTCAGTGTGAGAGGGTCAGTGTGAGAGTGATGGTCAGTGTGAGGGTGATGGTCAGTGTGAGTGTGATGGTCAGTGTAAGAGGGTCAGTGTGAGAGTGATGGTCAGTGTGAGGGTGATGGTCAGTGTGAGGGTGATGGTCAGTGTGAGAGGATCATTGTGAGAGTGATGGTCAGTGTGAGGGTGATGGTCAGTGTGACGGGATGATCAGTGTCAGGGTGCTGGTAAGTGTGAGGGTGATGGTCATAGTGAGGGTGATGGTCAGTGTGAGAGTGATGGTCAGTGTGAGGGTGATGGTGAGTGTGAGGGTAATGGTCAGTGTGAGAGGGTCAGTGTGCGAGGGTCAGTGTGAGAGGGTCAGTGTGAGGGTGATGGTCAGTGTGAGAGGGTCAGTGTGAGAGGGTCAATGTGAGGGTGATGGTCAGTGTGGGGATGATGGTCAGTGTGAGGGTGATGGTCAATGTGAGATGATCAGTGTGAGTGTGATGGTCAGTGTGAGGGTGATGGTCAGTGTGAGAGGGTCAGTGTGAGAGTGATGGTCAGTGTGAGGGTGATGGTCAGTGTGACGGGATGATCAGTGTCAGGGTGCTGGTAAGTGTGAGGGTGATGGTCATTGTGAGGGTGATGGTCAGAGTGAGAGAGATGGTCAGTGTGAGAGTGATGGTCAGTGTGAGGGTGATGGTCAGTGTGGGGATGATGGTCAGTGTGAGGGTGATGGTCAATGTGAGATGGTCAGTGTGAGGGTGATGGTCAGTGTGAGGGTGATGGTCAGTGAGAGAGGGTCAGTATGAAGGTGATGGTCAGTGTGAGAGGGTCAGTGTGAGAGTGATGGTCAGTGTGAGGGTGATGATCAGTGTGAGAGGGTCAGTGTGGGGGTGATGGTCAGTGTGAGAGGGTCAGTGTGAGGGTGATGGTCCGTGTGAGAGTGATGGTCAGTGTGATGGTGATGGTCAGTGTCGGAGGATGATGGTCAGTGTGAGGAAGATGGTCAGTGTTAGGGCGATGGTCAGTGTCAGAGGGTCAGTGTGAGAGGGTCTTTGTGAGGGTGATGGTCATTGTGAGGGTGATGGTCAGTGTTAGGGCGATGGTCAGTGTCTGAGGGTCAGTGTGTGGGGGATGGTCAGTGTGAGAGGGTCAGTGTGAGGGTGATGGTCAGTGTGAGGAGGTCAGTGTGAGCATGATGGTCAGTGTGAGAGTGAAGGTATGTGTGAGCGTGATGGTCAGTGTGAGAGGGTCAGTGTGAGAGTGATGGTCAGTGTGAGGGTGATGGTCAGTGTGAGGGTGATGGTCAGTGTGAGAGGGTCAGTGTGAGAGTGATGGTCAGTGTGAGGGTGATGGTCAGTGTGAGGGGGATGGTCAGTGTGAGAGGGTCAGTGTGAGAGTGATGGTCAGTGTGAGGGTGATGGTCAGTGTGAGGGGGATGGTCAGTGTGAGAGGGTCAGTGTGAGAGGATCAGTGTGAGGGTGATGGTCAGTGTGAGGTTGATGGTCAGTGTGAGAGGGTCAGTGTGAGGGTGATAGTCAGTGTGAGGTTGATGGTCAGTGTGAGAGGGTCAGTGTGAGGGTGATGGTCAGTGTGAGGTTGATGGTCAGTGTGAGAGGGTCAGTGTGAGGCTGATGGTCAATGTGAGAGGGTCAATGTGAGGGTGATGGTCAGTGTGGGGATGATGGTCAGTGTGAGGGTGATGGTCAATGTGAGATGGTCAATATGGCGGTGATGGTCAGTTTGAGAGTAATGGTCAGGGTGAGAGTGATGGTCAGCGTGAGGGTGATGGTCAGTGTTAGGGTGCTGGTCAGTGTGAGAGGGTCAGTGTGAGGGTGGTGGTCAGTGTGAGAGGGTCAGTGTGAGAGTGATGGTCAGTGTGAAAGTGATGGTCAGTGTAAGGGTGATGGTCAGTGTGAGGTGATGGTCAGTGTGAGGTTGATGGGCAGTGTGAGGGTGATGGTCAGTGTGAGAGGATCAGTGTGAGAGTGATGGTCAGTGTGAGAGTGATGTTCAGTGTAGGGGTGATGGCCAGTGTGAGAGGGTCAGTGTGAGAGTGCTGGTCAGTGTGAGGGTGATGGTAGTGTAAGAGTGATGGTCAGTGTGAGAGTGATGGTCAGTGTGAGAGTGATGGTCAGTGTGAGGGTGATGGTCAGTGTGAGAGTGATGGTCAGTGTGAGGGTGATGGTCAGTGTGAGATAGTCAGTGTGAGGGTGATGGTCAGTGTGAGAGTGATGGTCAGTGTGAGGGTGATGGTCAGTGTGAGGATGATGGTCAGTGTGAGGATGATGGTCAGTGTGAGAGTGATGGTCAGTGTGAGAGTGATGGTCAGTGTGAGGGTGATGGTCAGTGTGAGACTGATGGTCAGTGTGAGGGTGATGATCAGTGTGAGAGGGTCAGTGTGAGGGTGATGGTCAGTGTGAGAGGGTTAGTGTGAGGGTGATGGTCAGTGTGAGGGTGATGGTCAGTGTAGGAGAGTCAGTGTGAGGATGATGGTCAGTGTGAGGAAGATGGTCAGTGTGTGAGGGTCAGTGTGAGGGGGATGGTCAGTGTGAGATTGATGGTCAGTGTGAGAGTGATGGTCAGTGTGAGAGTGATTGTCAGTGTGAGGGTGTGGTCAGTGTGAGAGTGATGGTCAGTGTGAGGGTGATGATCAGTGTGAGAGGGTCAGTGTGGGGGTGATGGTCAGTGTGAGAGGGTCAGTGTGAGGGTGATGGTCAGTGTGAGAGTGATGGTCAGTGTGAGAGTGATGGTCAGTGTGATGGTGATGGTCAGTGAGGGAGGATGATGGTCAGTGTGAGGAAGATGGTCAGTGTTAGGGCGATGGTCAGTGTGCGGGTCAGTGTGAGAGGGTCTGTGCGAGGGTGATGGTCAGTGTGAGGATGATGGTCAGTGTTAGGGCGATGGTCAGTGTGTGAGGGTCAGTGTGAGGGGGATGGTCAGTGTGAGAGGGTCAGTGTGAGCGTGATGGTCAGTGTGAGAGTGATGGTCAGTGTGAGCGTGATGGTCAGTGTGAGAGGGTCAGTGTGAGAGTGATGGTCAGTGTGAGGGTGATGGTCAGTGTGATGGGATGGTCAGTGTGATGGGATGGTCAGTGTGAGGGTGATGGTCAGAGTGAGAGTGATGGTCAGTGTGAGGGTGATGGTGAGTGTGAGGGTGATGGTCAGTGTGAGAGGGTCAGTGTGAGGGTAATGGTCAGTGTGAGGTTGATGGTCAGTGTGAGAGGGTCAGTGTGAGGCTGATGGTCAGTGTGAGAGGGTCAGTGTGAGTATGATGATCAGTGTGAGGGTGATGGTGAGTGTGAGGGTGATGGTCAGTGTGAGCGGGTCAGTGTGAGGGTGATGGTGAGTGTGAGGTTGATGGTCAGTGTGAGAGGGTCAGTGTTAGGCTGATGGTCAGTGTGAGAGGGTCAGTGTGAGAGTGATGGTCAGTGTGAGAGGGTCAGTGTTTGGGCGATGGTCAGTGTAAGAGGGTCAATGTGAGGGTGATGGTCAGTGTGGGGATGATGGTCAGCGTGAGGGTGATGGTCAGTGTGAGAGGGTCAGTGTGAGAGTGATGGTCAGTGTGAAAGTGATGGTCAGTGTAGGGGTGATGGTCAGTGTGAGGTGATGGTCAGTGTGAGGGTGATGGTCAGTGTGAGAGTGATGGTCAGTGTGAGGGTGATGGTCAGTGTGAGGGTGACGGTCCGTGTGAGAGGGTCAGTGTGAGAGTGATGGTCAGTGTGAGGTGATGTTCAGTGTGGGGGTGATGGTCAGTGTGAGAGGGCCAGTGTGAGAGTGATGGTCAGTGCGAGGGTGATGGTCAGTGTGAGGGTGATGGTCAGTGTGAGAGTGATGGTCAGTGTGAGAGTGATGGTCAGTGTGAGGGTGATGGTCAGTGTGAGGTTGATGGTCCGTGCTAGGGCGATGGTCAGTGTGAGAGGGTCAGTGTGAGGGTAATGGTCAGTGTGAGGGTGATAGTCAGTGTGAGAGGGTCAGTGTTAGGGCGATGGTCAGTGTGAGAGGGTCAGTGTGATGGTGATGGTCAGTGCTAGGGCGATGGTCAGTGTGACAGGGTCAGTGTGAGGGTGATGGTCAGTGTGAGGGTGATAGTCCGTGTGAGAGGGTCAGTTTTAGGGCGATGGTCAGTGTGAGAGGGTCAATGTGAGGGTGATGGTCAGTGTGAGGATGATGGTCAATGCTAGGGCGATGGTCAGTGTGAGAGGGTCAGTGTGAGGGTGATGGTCAGTGTGAGGGTGATAGTCAGTGTGAGAGGGTCAGTGTTAGGGTGATGGTCAGTGTGAGAGTGTCAGTGTGAGGGTGATGGTCAGTGTGAGGGTGATGGTCAGTGTGAGAGGGTCAGTGTGAGAGTGATGGTCAGTGTGAGGGTGATGGTCAGTGTGAGGGTGATGGTCAGTGTGAGAGGATCATTGTGAGAGTGATGGTCAGTGTGAGGGTGATGGTCAGTGTGACGGGATGATCAGTGTCAGGGTGCTGGTAAGTGTGAGGGTGATGGTCATAGTGAGGGTGCTGGTCAGTGTGAGAGGGTCAGTGTGAGAGTGATGGTCAGTGTGAGAGGGTCAGTGTGAGAGTGATGGTCAGTGTGAGGGTGATGGTCAGTGTGAGGGTGATGGTGAGTGTGAGGGTGATGGTCAGTGTGAGAGGGTCAGTGTGCGAGGGTCAGTGTGCGAGGGTCAGTGTGCGAGGGTCAGTGTGAGAGGGTCAGTGTGAGGGTGATGGTCAGTGTGAGAGTGATGGTCAGTGTGAGGGTGATGGTCAGTGTGTGGATGATGGTCAGTGTGAGGAAGATGTTCAGTGTTAGGGCGATGGTCAGTGTGAGAGGGTCTGTGTGAGGGTGATGGTCAGTGTGAGGTTGATGGTCAGTGCTAGGGCGATGGTCAGTGTGAGAGGGTCAGTGTGAGGGTGATGGTCAGTTTGAGGGTGATAGTCAGTGTGAGAGGGTCAGTGTTAGGGCGATGGTCAGTGTGAGAGGGTCAGTGTGATGGTGTTGGTCAGTGCTAGGGCGATTGTCAGTGTGAGAGGGTCAGTGTGTGGGTGATGGTCAGTGTGAGGGTGATAGTCAGTGTGAGAGGGTCAGTGTTAGTGCGATGGTCAGTGTGAGAGGGTCAATGTGAGGGTGATGGTCAGTGTGAGGATGATGGTCAGTGCTAGGGTGATGGTCAGTGTGAGAGGGTCAGTGTGAGGGTGATGGTCAGTGTGAGGGTGATAGTCAGTGTGAGAGGGTCAGTGTTAGGGCGATGGTCAGTGTGAGAGGGTCAGTGTGAGGGTGATGGTCAGTGTGAGGGTGATGGTCAGTGTGAGAGGGTCAGTGTGAGGGGGATGGTCAGTGTGAGAGGGTCAGTGTGAGGGTGATGGTCAGTGTGAGAGGGTCAGTGTGAGAGTGATGGTCAGTGTGAGGGTGATGGTCAGTGTGAGTGTGATGGTCAGTGTAAGAGGGTCAGTGTGAGAGTGATGGTCAGTGTGAGGGTGATGGTCAGTGTGAGGGTGATGGTCAGTGTGAGAGGATCATTGTGAGAGTGATGGTCAGTGTGAGGGTGATGGTCAGTGTGACGGGATGATCAGTGTCAGGGTGCTGGTAAGTGTGAGGGTGATGGTCATAGTGAGGGTGATGGTCAGTGTGAGAGGGTCAGTGTGAGAGGGTCAGTGTGAGAGTGATGGTCAGTGTGAGGGTGATGGTGAGTGTGAGGGTAATGGTCAGTGTGAGAGGGTCAGTGTGCGAGGGTCAGTGTGAGAGGGTCAGTGTGAGGGTGATGGTCAGTGTGAGAGGGTCAGTGTGAGAGGGTCAATGTGAGGGTGATGGTCAGTGTGGGGATGATGGTCAGTGTGAGGGTGATGGTCAATGTGAGATGATCAGTGTGAGGGTGATGGTCAGTGTGAGGGTGATGGTCAGTGTGAGAGGGTCAGTGTGAGAGTGATGGTCAGTGTGAGTGTCAGTGTGAGAGTGATGGTCAGTGTGAGAGTGATGGTCAGTGTGAAAGTGATGGTCAGTGTGAGGGTGATGGTCAGTGTGAGAGGGTCAGTGTGAGGGTGATGGTCAGTGCCAGGGCGATGGTCAGTGTGGGAGGGTCAGTGTGAGGGTGATGGTCAGTGTGAGGGTGATGGTCAGTGTGAGAGGGTCAGTGTGAGGGTGATGGTCAGTGTGAGAGGGTCAGTGTGAGAGTGATGGTCAGAGTGAGGGTGATGGTCAGTGTGAGAGGGTCTGTGTGATGGTGTTGGTCAGTGTGAGGGTGATGGTCAGTGTGCGGGTGATGGTCAGTGTGTGAGGGTCAGTGTGAGGGTGATGGTCAGTGTGAGAGGGTCAGTGTGAGAGTGATGGTCAGTGTGAGGGTGATGGTCAGTGTGAGCGTGATGGTCAGTGTGAGAGGGTCAGTGTGAGACTGATGGTCAGTGTGAGTGTGATGGTCAGTGTGAGGGTGATGGTGAGTGTGAGGGTGATGGTCAGTGTGCGGGTGATGGTCAGTGTGTGAGGGTCAGTGTGAGGGTGATGGTCAGTGTGAGAGGGTCAGTGTGAGAGTGATGGTCAGTGTGAGGGTGATGGTCAGTGTGAGCGTGATGGTCAGTGTGAGAGGGTCAGTGTGAGACTGATGGTCAGTGTGAGAGTGCTGGTCAGTGTGAGGGTGATGGTGAGTGTGAGGGTGATGGTCAGTGTGCGAGGGTCAGTGTGCGAGGGTCAGTGTGAGAGGGTCAGTGTGAGGGTGATGGTCAGTGTGAGATGGTCAGTGTGAGATGGTCAGTGTGAGAGGGTCAATGTGAGGGTGATGGTCAGTGTGGGGATGATAGTCAGTGTGAGGGTGATGGTCAATGTGAGATGGTCAGTGTGTGGGTGATAGTCAGTGTGAGGGTGATGGTCAGTGTGAGGGTGATGGTCAGTGTGAGAGGGTCAGTGTGAGAGTGATGGTCAGTGTGAGTGTCAGTGTGAGAGTGATGGTCAGTGTGAAAGTGATGGTCAGTGTGAGGGTGATGGTCAGTGTGAGAGGGTCAGTGTGAGGGTGATGGTCAGTGTGGGAGTGTCAGTGTGAGGGTGATGGTCAGTGTGAGGCTGATGGTCAGTGTTAGGCCAATGGTCAGTGTGTGAGGGTCAGTGTGAGATTGATGGTCAGTGTGATGGTCAGTGTGAGAGGGTCAGTGTGAGGGTGATGGTCAGTGTGCGAGTGATGGTCAGTGTGAGGGTGATGGTCAGTGTGAGGATGATGGTCAGTATGAGAGGTTCTGTGTGCGAGTGATGGTCAGTGTGAGAGTTATGGTCAGTGTGAGGATGATGGTCAGTGTGAGGATGATGGTCAGTGTGGGAGGGTCAGTGTGAGAGTGATGGTCAGTGTGAGAGTGATGGTCAGTGTGAGAGTGATGGTCAGTGTGAAGATGATGGTCAGTGTGAGGGTGATGGTCAGTGTGAGAGTGATGGTCAGTGTGAGAGTGATGGTCAGTGTGAGAGTGATGGTCAGTGTGAGGATGATGGTCAGTGTTAGGCCGATGGTCAGTTTGTGAGGGTCAGTGTGAGATTGATGGTCAGTGTGAGGATGCTGGTCAGTGTGAGGATGAAGGTCAGAGTTAGGGCGATGGTCAGTGTGAGAGGGTCAGTGTGAGGGTGATGGTCAGTGTGAGAGGGTCAGTGTGATGGTCAGTGTGAGCGTGATGGTCAGTGTGAGCATGATGGTCAGTGTGAGAGGGTCAGTGTGAGAGCGATGGTCAGTGTGAGGGTGATGGTCAGAGTGAGGGTGATGGTCAGTGTGAGATGGTCATGTGAGAGGGTCAGTGTGGGAGTGATGGTCAGTGTGAGAGTGATGGTCAGTGTGACGGGATGGTCAGTGTGAGGGTGATGGTCAGTGTGACGGGATGGTCAGTGTCAGGGCGCTGGTAAGTGTGAGGGTGATGTTCAGTATGAGGGTGATGGTCAGTGTGAGGGTGATGGTGAGTGTGAGGGTGATGGTCAGTGTGAGATGGTCATGTGAGAGGGTCAGTGTGGGAGTGATGGTCAGTGTGAGGGTGATGTTCAGTATGAGGGTGATGGTCAGAGTGAGGGTGATGGTCAGTGTGAGGGTGATGGTGAGTGTGAGGGTGATGGTCAGTGTGAGAGGGTCAGTGTGAGAGGGTCAGTGTGAGAAGGTCAGTGTGAGAGGGTCAGAGTGAGGGTGATGGTCAGTGTGAGGGTGATGGTCAGTGGGAGAGTGATGGTCAGTGTGAGGGTGATGGTCAGTGTGAGGGTGATGGTCATAGTGAGGGTGATGGTCAGTGTGAGAGGGTCAGTGTGAGAGTGATGGTCAGTGGGAGAGGGTCAGTGTGAGAGTGATGGTCAGTGTGAGGGTGATGGTGAGTGTGAGGGTGATGGTCAGTGTGAGAGGGTCAGTGTGCGAGGGTCAGTGTGCGAGGGTCAGTGTGAGAGGGTCAGTGTGAGAGTGATGGTCAGTGTGAGGGTGATGGTCAGTGTGTGGATGATGGTCAGTGTGAGGAAGATGTTCAGTGTTAGGGCGATGGTCAGTGTGAGAGGGTCTGTGTGAGGGTGATGGTCAGTGTGAGGTTGATGGTCAGTGCTAGGGCGATGGTCAGTGTGAGAGGGTCAGTGTGAGGGTGATGGTCAGTGTGAGGGTGATAGTCAGTGTGAGAGGGTCAGTGTTAGGGCGATGGACAGTGTGAGAGGGTCAGTGTGATGGTGTTGGTCAGTGCTAGGGCGATGGTCAGTGTGAGAGGGTCAGTGTGAGGGTGATGGTCAGTGTGAGGGTGACAGTCAGTGTGAGAGGGTCAGTGTTAGGGCGATGGTCAGTGTGAGAGGGTCAATGTGAGGGTAATGGTCAGTGTCAGGATGATGGTCAGTGCTAGGGCGATGGTCAGTGTGAGAGGGTCAGTGTGAGGGTGATGGTCAGTGTGAGGGTGATAGTCAGTGTGAGAGGGTCATTGTTAGGGCGATGGTCAGTGTGAGAGGGTCAGTGTGAGGGTGATGGTCAGTGTGAGGGTGATGGTCAGTGTGAGAGGGTCAGTGTGAGGGGGATGGTCAGTGTGAGAGGGTCAGTGTGAGGGTGATGGTCAGTGTGAGAGGGTCAGTGTGAGAGTGATGGTCAGTGTGAGGGTGATGGTCAGTGTGAGTGTGATGGTCAGTGTGAGAGGGTCAGTGTGAGAGTGATGGTCAGTGTGAGGGTGATGGTCAGTGTGAGGGTGATGGTCAGTGTGAGAGGATCATTGTGAGAGTAATGGTCAGTGTGAGGGTGATGGTCAGTGTGACGGGATGATCAGTGTCAGGGTGCTGGTAAGTGTGAGGGTGATGGTCATAGTGAGGGTGATGGTCAGTGTGAGAGGGTCAGTGTGTGAGTGATGGTCAGTGTGAGAGGGTCAGTGTGAGAGTGATGGTCAGTGTGAGGGTGATGGTGAGTGTGAGGGTAATGGTCAGTGTGAGAGGGTCAGTGTGCGAGGGTCAGTGTGAGAGGGTCAGTGTGAGGGTGATGGTCAGTGTGAGAGGGTCAGTGTGAGAGGGTCAATGTGAGGGTGATGGTCAGTGTGGGGATGATGGTCAGTGTGAGGGTGATGGTCAATGTGAGATGATCAGTGTGAGGGTGATGGTCAGTGTGAGGGTGATGGTCAGTGTGAGAGGGTCAGTGTGAGAGTGATGGTCAGTGTGAGTGTCAGTGTGAGAGTGATGGTCAGTGTGAAAGTGATGGTCAGTGTGAGGGTGATGGTCAGTGTGAGAGGGTCAGTGTGAGGGTGATGGTCAGTGCCAGGGCGATGGTCAGTGTGGGAGGGTCAGTGTGAGGGTGATGGTCAGTGTGAGGGTGATGGTCAGTGTGAGAGGGTCAGTGTGAGGGTGATGGTCAGTGTGCGAGTGATGGTCAGTGTGAGGGTGATGGTCAGTGTGAGGATGATGGTCAGCATGAGTTGGTCAGTGTGAGAGGGTCAGTGTGAGAGTGATGGTCAGTGTGAGGATGATGGTCAGTATGAGAGGGTCAGTGTGAGAAGGTCAGTGTGCGAGTGATGGTCAGTGTGAGAGTGATGGTCAGTGTGAGAGTGATGGTCAGTGTGAGAGTGATGGTCAGTGTGAGGCTGATGGTCAGTGTGAGAGGGTCAGTGTGAGAGTGATGGTGAGTGTGAGGTTGATGGTCAGTGTGAGAGGGTCAGTGTGAGAGTGATGGTCAGTGTGAGGGTGATGGTCAATGTGACGGGATGGTCAGTGTCAGGGCGCTGGTAAGTGTGAGGGTGATGGTCAGTGTGAGATGGTCATGTGAGAGGGTCAGTGTGGGAGTGATGGTCAGTGTGAGGGTGATGGTGAGTGTGAGGGTGATGGTGAGTGTGAGGGTGATGGTCAGTGTGAGATGGTCATGTGAGAGGGTCAGTGTGGGAGTGATGGTCAGTGTGAGGGTGATGGTCAGTATGAGGGTGATAGTCAGAGTGAGGGTGATGGTCAGTGTGAGAGGGTCTGTGTGATTGTGATGGTCAGTGTGAGAGGGTCAGTGTGAGGGTGATGGTCAGTGTGAGGGTGATGGTCAGTGTGAGAGGGTCAGTGTGAGAGTGATGGTCAGTGTGAGGTTGACGGTCAGTGTGAGCGTGATGGTCAGTGTGAGAGGGTCAGTGTGAGACTGATGGTCAGTGTGAGGGTGATGGTCAGTGTGAGAGGGTCAGTGTGAGTGTGATGGTCAGTGTGAGTGGGTCAGTGTGAGAGTGCTGGTCAGTGTGAGGGTGATGGTGAGTGTGAGGGTGATGGTCAGTGTGAGAGGGTCAGTGTGCGAGGGTCAGTGTGAGAGGGTCAGTGTGAGGGTGATGGTCAGTGTGAGATGGTCAGTGTGAGAGGGTCAATGTGAGGGTGATGGTCAGTGTGGGGATGATGGTCAGTGTGAGGGTGTTGGTCAATGTGAGATGGTCAGTGTGAGAGTGATGGTCAGTGTGAGTGTCAGTGTGAGAGTGATGGTCAGTGTGAAAGTGATGGTCAGTGTGAGGGTGATGGTCAGTGTGAGAAGGTCAGTGTGAGGGTGATGGTCAGTGTGGGAGTGTCAGTGTGAGGGCGATGGTCAGTGTGAGGATGATGGTCAGTGTTAGGCCGATGGTCAGTGTGTGAGGGTCAGTGTGAGATTGATGGTCAGTGTGAGGGTGATGGACAGTGTGAGAGGGTCAGTGTGAGGGTGATAGTCAGTGTGAGGGTGATGGTGAGTGTGAGGGTGATGGTCAGTGTGACGGGATGGTCAGTGTCAGGGCGCTGGTAAGTATGAGGGTGATGGTCAGTGTGAGGGTGATGGTCAGTGTGAGGGTGATGGTGAGTGTGAGGGTGATGGTCAGTGTGAGATGGTCATGTGAGAGGGACAGTGTGGGAGTGATGGTGAGTGTGAGGGTGATGGTGAGTGTGAGGGTGATGGTCAGTGTGAGAGGGTCAGTGTGAGAGGGTCAGTGTGAGAAGGTCAGTGTGAGAGGGTCAGTGTGAGGGTGATGGTCAGTGTGAGGGTGATGGTCAGTGTGAGGGTGATGGTCAGTGTGAGGGTGATGGTGAGTGTGAGGGTGATGGTCAGTGTGAGAGGGTCAGTGTGAGAGTGATGGTCAGTGTGAGGGTGATGGTCAGTGTGAGGGTGATGGTCAGTGTGAGGGTGATGGTCAGTGTGTGATGGTCAGTGTGAGAGTGATGGTCAGTGTGAGAGTGATGGTCAGTGTGAGGGTGATGGTGAGTGTGAGGGTGATGGTCAGTGTGAGAGGGTCAGTGTGCGAGGGTCAGTGTGAGAGGGTCAGTGTGAGGGTGATGGTCAGTGTGAGAGTGATGGTCAGTGTGAGGGTGATGGTCAGTGTGTGGATGATGGTCAGTGTGAGGAAGATGTTCAGTGTTAGGGCGATGGTCAGTGTGAGAGGGTCTGTGTGAGGGTGATGGTCAGTGTGAGGTTGATGGTCAGTGTGAGGGTGATAGTCAGTGTGAGAGGGTCAGTGTTAGGGCGATGGTCAGTGTGAGAGGGTCAGTGTGATGGTGTTGGTCAGTGCTAGGGCGATGGTCAGTGTGAGAGGGTCAGTGTGAGGGTGATGGTCAGTGTGAGGGTGATAGTCAGTGTGAGAGGGTCAGTGTTAGGGCGATGGTCAGTGTGAGAGGGTCAGTGTGAGGGTGATGGTCAGTGTGAGGGTGATGGTCAGTGTGAGAGGGTCAGTGTGAGGGGGATGGTCAGTGTGAGAGGGTCAGTGTGAGGGTGATGGTCAGTGTGAGAGGGTCAGTGTGAGAGTGATGGTCAGTGTGAGGGTGATGGTCAGTGTGAGTGTGATGGTCAGTGTGAGAGGGTCAGTGTGAGAGTGATGGTCAGTGTGAGGGTGATGGTCAGTGTGAGGGTGATGGTCAGTGTGAGAGGATCATTGTGAGAGTGATGGTCAGTGTGAGGGTGATGGTCAGTGTGACAGGATGATCAGTGTCAGGGTGCTGGTAAGTGTGAGGGTGATGGTCATAGTGAGGGTGATGGTCAGTGTGAGAGGGTCAGTGTGAGAGTGATGGTCAGTGTGAGAGGGTCAGTGTGAAAGTGATGGTGAGTGTGAGGGTGATGGTGAGTGTGAGGGTAATGGTCAGTGTGAGAGGGTC
Source organism: Scyliorhinus torazame (assembly GCF_047496885.1). NCBI lineage: Eukaryota > Metazoa > Chordata > Chondrichthyes > Carcharhiniformes > Scyliorhinidae > Scyliorhinus > Scyliorhinus torazame. The sequence goes on along the minus strand of NC_092733.1, from coordinate 29,346,228 downwards.
AGTGTGCGAGGGTCAGTGTGAGAGGGTCAGTGTGAGGGTGATGGTCAGTGTGAGAGGGTCAGTGTGAGAGGGTCAATGTGAGGGTGATGGGCAGTGTGGGGATGATGGTCAATGTGAGGGTGATGGTCAATGTGAGATGATCAGTGTGAGGGTGATGGTCAGTGTGAGGGTGATGGTCAGTGTGAGAGGGTCAGTGTGAGAGGGTCAGTGTGAGAGTGATGGTCAGTGTGAGGGTGATGGTCAGTGTGAGGATGATGGTCAGCATGAGAGGGTCAGTGTGAGAGGGTCAGTGTGAGAGTGATGGTCAGTGTGAGGATGATGGTCAGTATGAGAGGGTCAGTGTGAGAAGGTCAGTGTGCGAGTGATGGTCAGTGTGAGAGTGATGGTCAGTGTGAGAGTGATGGTCAGTGTGAGGCTGATGGTCAGTGTGAGAGGGTCAGTGTGAGAGTGATGGTGAGTGTGAGGTTGATGGTCAGTGTGAGAGGGTCATTGTGAGAGGGTCAGTGTGAGAGTGATGGTCAGTGTGAGGGTGATGGTCAGTGTGAAGGTCAATGTGAGATGGTCAGTTAGAGGGTGATGGTGAGTGTGAGCTGATGGTCAGTGTGAAAGGGTCATGTGAGAGGGTCAGTGTGAGAGTGATGGTCAGTGTGAGGGTGATGGTCAGTGTGAGAGTGATGGTCAGTGTGAGGGTGCTGGTCAGTGTGAGGGTGATGGTCAGTGTGAGAGTGATGGTCAGTGTGAGGGTGATGGTCAGTGTGACGGGATGGTCAGTGTCAGGGCGCTGGTAAGTGTGAGGGTGATGGTCAGTGTGAGATGGTCATGTGAGAGGGTCAGTGTGGGAGTGATGGTCAGTGTGAGGGTGATGGTGAGTGTGAGGGTGATGGTCAGTGTGAGATAGTCATGTGAGAGGGTCAGTGTGGGAGTGATGGTCAGTGTGAGGGTGATGGTCAGTATGAGGGTGATAGTCAGAGTGAGGGTGATGGTCAGTGTGAGAGGGTCTGTGTGATTGTGATGGTCAGTGTGAGAGGGTCAGTGTGAGGGTGATGGTCAGTGTGAGGGTGATGGTCAGTGTGAGAGGGTCAGTGTGAGAGTGATGGTCAGTGTGAGGTTGATGGTCAGTGTGAGCGTGATGGTCAGTGTGAGAGGGTCAGTGTGAGACTGATGGTCAGTGTGAGGGTGATGGTCAGTGTGAGAGGGTCAGTGTGAGTGTGATGGTCAGTGTGAGTGGGTCAGTGTGAGAGTGCTGGTCAGTGTGAGGGTGATGGTGAGTGTGAGGGTGATGGTCAGTGTGAGAGGGTCAGTGTGCGAGGGTCAGTGTGAGAGGGTCAGTGTGAGGGTGATGGTCAGTGTGAGATGGTCAGTGTGAGAGCGTCAATGTGAGGGTGATGGTCAGTGTGGGGATGATGGTCAGTGTGAGGGTGATGGTCAATGTGAGATGGTCAGTGTGAGAGTGATGGTCAGTGTGAGTGTCAGTGTGAGAGTGATGGTCAGTGTGAAAGTGATGGTCAGTGTGAGGGTGATGGTCAGTGTGAGAAGGTCAGTGTGAGGGTGATGGTCAGTGTGGGAGTGTCAGTGTGAGGACGATGGTCAGTGTGAGGATGATGGTCAGTGTTAGGCCGATGGTCAGTGTGTGAGGGTCAGTGTGAGATTGATGGTCAGTGTGAGGGTGATGGTCAGTGTGAGAGGGTCAGTGTGAGGGTGATAGTCAGTGTGAGGGTGATGGTGAGTGTGAGGGTGATGGTCAGTGTGACGGGATGGTCAGTGTCAGGGCGCTGGTAAGTATGAGGGTGATGTTCAGTATGAGGGTGATGGTCAGTGTGAGGGTGATGGTGAGTGTGAGGGTGATGGTCAGTGTGAGATGGTCATGTGAGAGGGACAGTGTGGGAGTGATGGTCAGTGTGAGGGTGATGGTCAGTGTGAGAGGGTCAGTGTGAGAGGGTCAGTGTGAGAAGGTCAGTGTGAGAGGGTCAGTGTGAGGGTGATGGTCAGTGTGAGGGTGATGGTCAGTGTGAGGGTGATGGTGAGTGTGAGGGTGATGGTCAGTGTGAGAGGGTCAGTGTGAGAGTGATGGTCAGTGTGAGGGTGATGGTCAGTGTGAGGGTGATGGTCATGGTGAGGGTGATGGTCAGTGTGAGAGGGTCAGTGTGAGAGTGATGGTCAGTGTGAGAGGGTCAGTGTGAGAGTGATGGTCAGTGTGAGCGTGATGGTGAGTGTGAGGGTGATGGTCAGTGTGAGAGGGTCAGTGTGCGAGGGTCAGTGTGAGAGGGTCAGTGTGAGGGTGATGGTCAGTGTGAGAGTGATGGTCAGTGTGAGGGTGATGGTCAGTGTGTGGATGATGGTCAGTGTGAGGAAGATGTTCAGTGTTAGGGCGATGGTCAGTGTGAGAGGGTCTGTGTGAGGGTGAAGATCAGTGTGAGGTTGATGGTCAGTGCTAGGGCGATGGTCAGTGTGAGAGGGTCAGTGTGAGGGTGATGGTCAGTGTGAGGGTGATGGTGAGTGTGAGGGTGATGGTCAGTGTGAGAGGGTCAGTGTGAGAGTGATGGTCAGTGTGAGGGTGATGGTCAGTGTGAGGGTGATGGTCATGGTGAGGGTGATGGTCAGTGTGAGAGGGTCAGTGTGAGAGTGATGGTCAGTGTGAGAGGGTCAGTGTGAGAGTGATGGTCAGTGTGAGCGTGATGGTGAGTGTGAGGGTGATGGTCAGTGTGAGAGGGTCAGTGTGCGAGGGTCAGTGTGAGAGGGTCAGTGTGAGGGTGATGGTCAGTGTGAGAGTGATGGTCAGTGTGAGGGTGATGGTCAGTGTGAGGGTGATGGTCAGTGTGTGGATGATGGTCAGTGTGAGGAAGATGTTCAGTGTTAGGGCGATGGTCAGTGTGAGAGGGTCTGTGTGAGGGTGATGGTCAGTGTGAGGTTGATGGTCAGTGCTAGGGCGATGGTCAGTGTGAGAGGGTCAGTGTGAGGGTGATGGTCAGTGTGAGGGTGATAGTCAGTGTGAGAGGGTCAGTGTTAGGGCGATGGTCAGTGTGAGAGGGTCAGTGTGAGGGTGATGGTCAGTGTGAGGGTGATGGTCAGTGTGAGAGGGTCAGTGTGAGGGGGATGGTCAGTGTGAGAGGGTCAGTGTGAGGGTGATGGTCAGTGTGAGAGGGTCAGTGTGAGAGTGATGGTCAGTGTGAGGGTGATGGTCAGTGTGAGTGTGATGGTCAGTGTGAGAGGGTCAGTGTGAGAGTGATGGTCAGTGTGAGGGTGATGGTCAGTGTGAGGGTGATGGTCAGTGTGAGAGGATCATTGTGAGAGTGATGGTCAGTGTGAGGGTGATGGTCAGTGTGACGGGATGATCAGTGTCAGGGTGCTGGTAAGTGTGAGGGTGATGGTCATAGTGAGGGTGATGGTCAGTGTGAGAGGGTCAGTGTGAGAGTGATGGTCAGTGTGAGAGGGTCAGTGTGAAAGTGATGGTCAGTGTGAGGGTGATGGTGAGTGTGAGGGTAATGGTCAGTGTGAGAGGGTCAGTGTGCGAGGGTCAGTGTGAGGGGGTCAGTGTGAGGGTGATGGTCAGTGTGAGAGGGTCAGTGTGAGAGGGTCAATGTGAGGGTGATGGGCAGTGTGGGGATGATGGTCAATGTGAGGGTGATGGTCAATGTGAGATGATCAGTGTGAGGGTGATGGTCAGTGTGAGGGTGATGGTCAGTGTGAGAGGGTCAGTGTGAGAGTGATGGTCAGTGTGAGTGTCAGTGTGAGAGTGATGGTCAGTGTGAAAGTGATGGTCAGTGTGAGGGTGATGGTCAGTGTGAGAGGGTCAGTGTGAGGGTGATGGTCAGTGCCAGGGCGATGGTCAGTGTGGGAGGGTCAGTGTGAGGGTGATGGTCTGTGTGAGGGTGATGGTCAGTGTGAGAGGGTCAGTGTGAGGGTGATGGTCAGTGTGCGAGTGATGGTCAGTGTGAGGGTGATGGTCAGTGTGAGGATGATGGTCAGCATGAGAGGGTCAGTGTGAGAGGGTCAGTGTGAGAGTGATGGTCAGTGTGAGGATGATGGTCAGTATGAGAGGGTCAGTGTGAGAAGGTCAGTGTGCGAGTGATGGTCAGTGTGAGAGTGATGGTCAGTGTGAGAGTGATGGTCAGTGTGAGGCTGATGGTCAGTGTGAGAGGGTCAGTGTGAGAGTGATGGTGAGTGTGAGGCTGATGGTCAGTGTGAGAGGGTCAGTGTGAGAGTGATGGTCAGTGTGAGGGTGATGGTCAGTGTGAAGGTCAATGTGAGATGGTCAGTTAGAGGGTGATGGTGAGTGTGAGCTGATGGTCAGTGTGACGGGATGGTCAGTGTGAGCGTGATGGTCAGTGTGAGAGGGTCAGTGTGAGTGTGATGGTCAGTGTGAGTGGGTCAGTGTGAGGGTGTTGGTCAGTGTGAGGGTGATGGTCAGTGTGCGGGTGATGGTCAGTGTGTGAGGGTCAGTGTGAGGGGATGGTCAGTGTGAGAGGGTCAGGGTGAGGGTGATGGTCAGTGTGAGAGGGTCAGTGTGAGAGTGATGGTCAGTGTGAGGGTGATGGTCAGTGTGAGCGTGATGGTCAGTGTGAGAGGGTCAGTGTGAGTGTGATGGTCAGTGTGAGTGGGTCAGTGTGAGAGTGCTGGTCAGTGTGAGGGTGATGGTGAGTGTGAGGGTGATGGTCAGTGTGAGAGGGTCAGTGTGCGAGGGTCAGTGTGAGAGGGTCAGTGTGAGGGTGATGGTCAGTGTGAGAGGGTCAATGTGAGGGTGATGGTCAGTGTGGGGATGATGGTCAGTGTGAGGGTGATGGTCAATGTGAGATGGTCAGTGTCTGGGTGATGGTCAGTGTGAAAGTGATGGTCAGTGTGAGGGTGATGGTCAGTGTGAGAGGGTCAGTGTGAGGGTGATGGTCAGTGTGGGAGGGTCTGTGTGAGGGTGTTGGTCAGTGTGAGGGTGATGGTCAGTGTGCGGGTGATGGTCAGTGTGTGAGGGTCAGTGTGAGGGGATGGTCAGTGTGAGAGGGTCAGTGTGAGGGTGATGGTCAGTGTGACGATGATGGTCAGTGTTAGGCCGATGGTCAGTGTGTGAGGGTCAGTGTGAGATTGATGGTCAGTGTGAGGGTGATGGTCAGTGTGAGAGGGTCTGTGTGAGGGTGATGGTCAGTGTGAAAGTGATGGTCAGTGTGAGGGTGATGATCAGTGTGAGAGGGTCAGTGTGAGGGTGATGGTCAGTGTGGGAGGGTCTGTGTGAGGGTGATGGTCAGTGTGAGGATGATGGTCAGTGTTAGGCCGATGGTCAGTGTGTGAGGGTCAGTGTGAGATTGATGGTCAGTGTGAGGGTGATGGTCAGTGTGAGAGGGTCAGTGTGAGGTTGATGGTCAGTGTGCGAGTGATGGTCAGTGTGAGGGTGATGGTCAGTGTGAGGATGATGGTCAGTATGAGAGGTTCTGTGTGCGAGTGATGGTCAGTGTGAGAGTTATGGTCAGTGTGAGGATGATGGTCAGTGTGAGGATGATGGTCAGTGTGAGAGTGATGGTCAGTGTGAGAGTGATGGTCAGTGTGAAGATGATGGTCAGTGTGAGGGTGATGGTCAGTGTGAGAGGGTCAGTGTGAGAGTGATGGTCAGTGTGAGAGTGATGGTCAGTGTGAAGATGATGGTCAGTGTGAGGGTGATGGTCAGTATGAGAGGTTCTGTGTGCGAGTGATGGTCAGTGTGAGAGTTATGGTCAGTGTGAGGATGATGGTCAGTGTGAGGATGATGGTCAGTGTGAGGTGATGGTCAGTGTGAGAGTGATGGTCAGTGTGAAGATGATGGTCAGTGTGAGGTGATGGTCAGTGTGAGAGTGATGGTCAGTGTGAGGATGATGGTCAGTGTTAGGCCGATGGTCAGTTTGTGAGGGTCAGTGTGAGATTGATGGTCAGTGTGAGGATGCTGGTCAGTGTGAGGATGAAGGTCAGAGTTAGGGCGATGGTCAGTGTGAGTGGGTCAGTGTGAGGGTGATGGTCAGTGTGAGAGTGTCAGTGTGATGGTCAGTGTGAGAGTGATGGTCAGTGTGAGCATGATGGTCAGTGTGAGAGGGTCAGTGTGTGGGTGATGGTCAGTGTGAGAGTGATGGTGAGTGTGAGCATGATGGCCATTGTGAGAGGGTCAGTGTGGGAGTGATGGTCAGTGTGAGGGTGATGGTCAGTGTGACGGGATGGTCAGTGTCAGGGCGCTGGTAAGTGTGAGGGTGATGTTCAGTATGAGGGTGATGGTCAGAGTGAGGGTGATGGTCAGTGTGAGGGTGATGGTGAGTGTGAGGGTGATGGTCAGTGTGAGAGGGTCAGTGTGAGAGGGTCAGTGTGAGAAGGTCAGTGTGAGAGGCTCAGTGTGAGGGTGATGGTCAGTGTGAGGGTGATGGTGAGTGTGAGGGTGATGGTCAGTGTGAGAGGGTCAGTGTGAGAAGGTCAGTGTGAGAGGGTCAGTGTGAGGGTGATGGTCAGTGTGAGGTTGATGGTCAGTGTGAGAGGGTCAGTGTGAGAGGGTCAATGTGAGGTTGATGGTTAGTGTGAGGGTGTTGGTCAATGTGAGAGGGTCAGTGTGAGGGTGATGGTCAATGTGAGATGGTCAGTGTGAAAGTGTTGATCAGTGTGAGGGTGATGGTCAGTTTGAGGTGATGGTCAGTTTCAGGTGATGGTCAGTGTGAGAGTGATGGTCAGTGTGAGCGTGTTGGTCAGTATGAGAGGGTCAGTGTGAGAGGGTCAGTGGGAGAGTGATGGTCAGTGTGAGGGTGATGGTCAGTGTGAGAGGGTCAGTGAGAGAGTGATGGGCAGTGTGAGGCTGCTGGTCAGTGTGAGGGTGATGGTCAGTGTAAGAGGGTCAGTGTGAGAGTGATGGTCAGTGTGAGGGCGATGGTCAGTGTCAGGGTGCTGGTAAGTGTGAGGGTGATGGTCAGTGTGAGGGTGATGGTCAGTGTGAGGGTGATGGTCAGTGTGAGGGTGATGGTGAGTGTGAGGGTGATGGACAGTGTGAGAGGGTCAGTGTGAGGGTGATGGTCAGTGTGAGATTGATCGTCAGTGTGAGAGGGTCAGTGCGAGGCTGATGGTCAGTGTGCGGGTGATGGTCAGTGTGAGGGTGATAGTCAGTGTGAGGGTCAGTGTGAGAGTGATGGTCAGTGTGAGGGCGATGGTCAGTGTGAGGGTAATGGTCAGTGTGAGAGGGTCAGTGTGAGAGTGATGGTCAGTGTGAGGGTGATGGCCAGTGTGAGAGTGTCAGTGTGAGGGTGATGGTCAGTGTGAGGGTGATGGTCAGTGTGAGAGTGATGGTCAGTGTGAGGGTGATGGTCAGTGTGAGGGCGATGGTCAGTGTTAGGGCGATGGTCAGTGTGGGAGGGTCAGTGTGTGAGTGATGGTCAGTGTGAGAGTGATGGTCAGTGTGAGAGTGATGATCAGTGTGAGAGGGTCAGAGTGAGTGTGATGGTCAGTGTGAGGGTGATGGTCAGTGTGAGAGTGATGATCAGTGTGAGAGGGTCAGAGTGAGTGTGATGGTCAGTGTGAGGGTGATGGTCAGTGTGAGAGTGTCATTGTGAGGGTGATGGTCAGTGTGAGATAGTCAATGTGAGGGTGATGGTCAGTGTGAGAGTGATGGTCAGTGTGAGGGTGATGGTCAGTGTGAGGGTGATGGTCAGTGTGAGGGTGACGATCTGTGTGAGAGGGTCAGTGTGAGGATGACGGTCAGTGTGAGGATGATGGTCAGTGCTAGGGCGATGCTCAGTGTTGGAGGGTCAGTGTGAGAGTGATGGTCAGTGTGATGGTGATGGTCACTGTGAGGATGAAGGACAGTGTTGGGGCGAAGGTCAGTGTGAGAGGGTCAGTGTGAGGGTGATGGTCAGTGTGAGGGTGATAGTCAGTGTGAGAGGGTCAGTGTGAGGGTGATAGTCAGTGTGAGAGGGTCAGTGTGAGGGTGATGGTCAGTGTGAGAGTGATGGTCAGTGTGAGTGTGATGGCCATTGGGAGAGGGTCAGTGTGAGGGTGATGGTCAGTGTGAGGGTGATAGTCAGTGTGAGAGGGTCAGTGTGAGAGTGATGGTCAGTGTGAGGCTGATGGTCAGTGTGAGAAGGTCAGTGTGAGAGTGATGGTCAGTGTGAGAGCAATGGTCAGTGTGAGGGTGATAGTCAGTGTGAGAGGGTCAGTGTGAGAGTGATGGTCATTGTGAGGGTGGTGGTCAGTTAGAGGGTGAAGGTCAGTGTGAGAGTGTCTGTGTGAGAGGGTCAGTGTGAGAGTGATGGTCAGTGTGAGGGTGATGGTCAGTGTGACGGGATGGTCAGTGAGAGGGTGCTGGTAAGTGTGAGGGTGATGGTCAGTATGAGGGTGATGGTCAGAGTGAGGGTGATGGTCAGTGTGAGGGTCAGCGTGAGGCTGATGGTCAGTGTGAGAGGGTCAGTGTGAGAGGGTCAGTGTGAGAGGGTCAGTGTGAGGGTGATGGTCAGTGTGAGGTTGATGGTCAATGTGAGATGGTCAGTGTGAGGGTGATGGTCAGTGTGAGAGGGTCAGTGTGAGAGTGATGGTCAGTGTGAGAGTGATGGTCAGTGTGAGGGTGATGGTTAGTGTGAGAGTGATGGTCAGTGTGAGGGTGATGATCAGTGTGAGAGGATCAGGTTGAGGGTGATGGTCAGTGTGAGAGAGTCAGTGTGAGGGTGATGGTCAGTGTAAGGGTGATGGTCAGTGTGAGGATGATGGTCGGTTTGAAGGTGATGGTGAGTGCGAGAGGGTCAGTGTGAGGGTGATGGTCAGTGCTAGGGCGATGGTCAGTGTGGCTGTGTCAGTGTGAGGGTGATGGTCAGTGTGAGGGTGACGGTCAGTGTGAGATTGATCGTCAGTGTGAGAGGGTCAGTGCGAGGCTGATGGTCAGTTTGAGGGTGATGGTCAGTGTGAGGGTGATGGTGAGTGTGAGGGTGATGGTCAGTGTGAGAGGGTCAGTGTGAGAGGGTCAGTGTGAGAGGGTCAATGTGAGGTTGATGGTCAGTATGGGGATGATGGTCAGTGTGCGGGTGATGGTCAGTGTGAGGGTGATAGTCAGTGTGAGGGTCAGTGTGAGGGTGATAGTCAGTTTGAGATAATTGGTCAGTGTGAAGGTGATGGTCAGTGTGAGGGTCAGTATGAGAGTGCTGGTCAGTGTGAGGGTGATGGTCAGTGTGAGAGGGTCAGTGTGAGAGTGATGGTCAGTGTGAGTGTCAGTGTGAGAGTGATGGTCAGTGTAAAATTGATGGTCAGTGTGAGGGTGATGGCCAGTGTGAGAGTGTCAGTGTGAGGGTGATGGTCAGTGTGAGGGTGATGGTCAGTGTGAGGGTGATGGTCAGTGTGAGGGTGACGATCTGTGTGAGAGGGTCAGTGTGAGGATGACGGTCAGTGTGAGGATGATGGTCAGTGCTAGGGCGATGCTCAGTGTTGGAGGGTCAGTGTGAGAGTGATGGTCAGTGTGATGGTGATGGTCACTGTGAGGATGAAGGACATTGTTGGGGCGAAGGTCAGTGTGAGAGGGTCAGTGTGAGGGTGATGGTCAGTGTGAGGGTGATAGTCAGTGTGAGAGGGTCAGTGTGAGGGTGATAGTCAGTGTGAGAGGGTCAGTGTGAGGGTGATGGTCAGTGTGAGAGTGATGGTCAGTGTGAGTGTGATGGCCATTGTGAGAGGGTCAGTGTGAGGGTGATGGTCAGTGTGAGGGTGATAGTCAGTGTGAGAGGGTCAGTGTGAGAGTGATGGTCAGTGTGAGGCTGATGGTCAGTGTGAGAAGGTCAGTGTGAGAGTGATGGTCAGTGTGAGAGCAATGGTCAGTGTGAGGGTGATAGTCAGTGTGAGAGGGTCAGTGTGAGAGTGATGGTCATTGTGAGGGTGGTGGTCAGTTAGAGGGTGAAGGTCAGTGTGAGAGTGTCAGTGTGAGAGGGTCAGTGTGAGAGTGATGGTCAGTGTGAGGGTGATGGTCAGTGTGACGGGATGGTCAGTGAGAGGGTGCTGGTAAGTGTGAGGGTGATGGTCAGTATGAGGGTGATGGTCAGAGTGAGGGTGATGGTCAGTGTGAGGGTCAGCGTGAGGGTGATGGTCAGTGTGAGAGGGTCAGTGTGAGAGGGTCAGTGTGAGAGGGTCAGTGTGAGGGTGATGGTCAGTGTGAGGTTGATGGTCAATGTGAGATGGTCAGTGTGAGGGTGATGGTCAGTGTGAGAGGGTCAGTGTGAGAGTGATGGTCAGTGTGAGAGTGATGGTCAGTGTGAGGGTGATGGTTAGTGTGAGAGTGATGGTCAGTGTGAGGGTGATGATCAGTGTGAGAGGGTCAGGTTGAGGGTGATGGTCAGTGTGAGAGAGTCAGTGTGAGGGTGATGGTCAGTGTGAGAGTGATGGTCAGTGTAAGGGTGATGGTCAGTGTGAGGATGATGGTCGGTGTGAAGGTGATGGTGAGTGTGAGAGGGTCAGTGTGAGGGTGACGGTCAGTGTGAGATTGATCGTCAGTGTGAGAGGGTCAGTGCGAGGCTGATGGTCAGTTTGAGGGTGGTGGTCAGTGTGAGGGTGATGGTGAGTGTGAGGGTGATGGTCAGTGTGAGAGGGTCAGTGTGAGAGGGTCAGTGTGAGAGGGTCAATGTGAGGTTGATGGTCAGTATGGGGATGATGGTCAGTGTGCGGGTGATGGTCAGTGTGAGGGTGATAGTCAGTGTGAGGGTCAGTATGAGAGTGCTGGTCAGAGTGAGGGTGATGGTCAGTGTGAGAGGGTCAGTGTGAGAGTGATGGTCAGTGTGAGTGTCAGTGTGAGAGTGATGGTCAGTGTAAATGTGATGGTCAGTGTGAGGGTGATGGCCAGTGTGAGAGTGTCAGTGTGAGGGGGATGGTCAGTGTGAGAGTGATGGTCAGTGTGAGGGTGATGGTCAGTGTGAGAGTGATGGTCAGTGTGAGAGTGATGGTCAGTGTGAGGGTGATGATCAGTGTGAGAGGGTCAGTGTGAGGGTGATGGTCAGAGTGAGGGTGATGGTCAGTGTGAGAGTGTCATTGTGAGGGTGATGGTCAGTGTGAGATAGTCAATGTGAGGGTGATGGTCAGTGTGAGAGTGATGGTCAGTGTGAGGGTGATGGTCAGTGTGAGGGTGATGGTCACTGTGAGGGTGACGATCTGTGTGAGAGGGTCAGTGTGAGGATGACGGTCAGTGTGAGGATGATGGTCAGTGCTAGGGCGATGCTCAGTGTTGGAGGGTCAGTGTGAGAGTGATGGTCAGTGTGATGGTGATGGTCACTGTGAGGGTGAAGGACAGTGTTGGGGCGAAGGTCAGTGTGAGAGGGTCAGTGTTAGGGTGATGGTCAGTGTGAGGGTGATAGTCAGTGTGAGAGGGTCAGTGTGAGGGTGATAGTCAGTGTGAGAGGGTCAGTGTGAGGGTGATGGTCAGTGTGAGAGTGATGGTCAGTGTGAGTGTGATGGCCATTGTGAGAGGGTCAGTGTGAGGGTGATTGTCAGTGTGAGAGGGTCACTGTGAGGGTGATGGTCAGTGTGAGGGTGATAGTCAGTGTGAGAGGGTCAGTGTGAGAGTGATGGTCAGTGTGAGGCTGATGGTCAGTGTGAGAAGGTCAGTGTGAGAGTGATGGTCAGTGTGAGAGCAATGGTCAGTGTGAGGGTGATAGTCAGTGTGAGAGGGTCAGTGTGAGAGTGATGGTCATTGTGAGGGTGGTGGTCAGTTAGAGGATGAAGGTCAGTGTGAGAGTGTCAGTGTGAGAGGGACTGTGTGAGAGTGATGGTCAGTGTGAGGGTGATGGTCAGTGTGACGGGATGGTCAGTGAGAGGGTGCTGGTAAGTGTGAGGGTGATGGTCAGTATGAGGGTGATGGTCAGAGTGAGGATGATGGTCAGTGTGAGGGTCAGCGTGAGGGTGATGGTCAGTGTGAGAGGGTCAGTGTGAGAGGGTCAGTGTGAGAGGGTCAGTGTGAGAGGGTCAGTGTGAGGGTGATGGTCAGTGTGAGGTTGATGGTCAATGTGAGATGGTCAGTGTGAGGGTGATGGTCAGTGTGAGAGGGTCAGTGTGAGAGTGATGGTCAGTGTGAGAGTGATGGTCAGTGTGAGGGTGATGGTTAGTGTGAGAGTGATGGTCAGTGTGAGGGTGATGATCAGTGTGAGAGGGTCAGGTTGAGGGTGATGGTCAGTGTGAGAGAGTCAGTGTGAGGGTGATGGTCAGTGTGAGAGTGATGGTCAGTGTAAGGGTGATGGTCAGTGTGAGGATGATGGTCGGTGTGAAGTTGATGGTGAGTGTGAGAGGGTCAGTGTGAGGGTGATGGTCAGTGCTAGGGCGATGGTCAGCGTGGCTGTGTCAGTGTGAGGGTGATGGTCAGTGTGAGGGTGACGGTCAGTGTGAGAGTGATGGTCAGTGAGAGGGTGATGGTCAGTGTGAGGATGATGGTCAGTGTGAGGCTGGTGGTCAGTGTGAGCGGGTCAGTGTGAGGGTGATGGTCAGTGTGAGAGCGTCAGTCTGTGAGTGATGGTCAGTGTGTGAGTGATGGTCAGTGTGAGGGTGATGGTCAGTGTGAGGGTGATGATCAGTGTGAGAGGGTCAGTGTGAGGGTGATGGTAAGTGTGAGGGTGATGGTCAGTGTGAGGATGATTGTCAGTGTGAGGCTGGTTGTCAGTGTGTGAGGGTCAGTGTGAGATTGATGGTCAGTGTGAGGGTGATGGTCACTGTGAGAGGGTCAGTGTTCGAGTGATGGTCAGTGTGAGGGTGATGGTCAGTGTGAGGGTGATGATCAGTGTGAGAGGGTCAGTGTGAGGGTGATGGTCAGTGTGAGGTGTTGGTCAGTGTGATGATGATGGTCAGTGTGAGAGGGTCAGTGTGAGAGTGATGGTCAGTGTGAGAGGGTCAGTGTGAGAGTGATGGTCAGTGTGAGCATGATTGTCAGTGTGAGAGGGTCAGTGTGAGAGTGATGGTCAATGTGAGAGGGTCAGTGTGAGGGTGATGGTCAGTGTGAGAGTGATGGTCAGTGTGAGGTTGATAGTCAGTGTGAGAGGGTCAGTGTGAGAGTGATGGTCAGTGTGAGGCTGATGATCAGTGTGAGAGGGTAAGTGTGAGTGTGATGGTCAGTGTGAGAGGGTCAGTGTGAGGGTGATGGTCAGTGTGAGAGTGATGGTCAGTGTGAGGGTGTTGGTCAGTGTGAGGATGATGGTCAGTGTGAGTATGATGGTCAGTGTTAGGGCGATGCTCAGTGTGGAGGGTCATTGTGAGTGTGAAGGTCAGTGTGAGAGGGTCAGTGTGAGAGGGTCAGAGGGAGAGTGATGGTCAGTGTGAGGGTGATGGTCAGTGTGAGAGGGTCAGTGTGAGAGTGATGGGCAGTGTGAGGCTGCTGGTCAGTGTGAGGGTGATGGTCAGTGTAAGAGGGTCAGTGTGAGAGTGATGGTCAGTGTGACGGTGATGGTCAGTGTGAGAGGGTCAGTGTGAGAGGGTCAGAGGGAGAGTGATGGTCAGTGTGAGGGTGATGGTCAGTGTGAGAGGGTCAGTGTGAGAGTGATGGGCAGTGTGAGGCTGCTGGTCAGTGTGAGGGTGATGGTCAGTGTGAGAGGGTCAGTGTGAGAGGGTCAATGTGAGGTTGATGGTCAGTATGGGGATGATGGTCAGTGTGCGGGTGATGGTCAGTGTGAGGGTGATAGTCAGTGTGAGATAGTCAATGTGAGGGTGATGGTCAGTGTGAGAGTGAGGGTCAGTGTGAGGGTGATGGTCATTGTGAGGGTGATGGTCAGTGTGAGGGTGATGATCTGTGTGACAGGGTCAGTGTGAGGATGGCGGTCAGTGTGAGGATGATGGTCAGTGCTAGGGCGATGGTCAGTGTGAGAGGGTCAGTGTGAGAGTGATGGTCAGTGTGAGGGTGATGGTCAGTGTGAGGGTGATGATCTGTGTGAGAGGGTCAGTGTGAGGGTGATGGTCAGTGTGAGAGTGATGGTCAGTGTGAGGGTGATGGTCACTGTGAGGATGAAGGACAGTGTTGGGGCGAAGGTCAGTGTGAGAGGGTCAGTGTGAGGGTGATGGTCAGTGTGAGGGTGATAGTCAGTGTGAGAGGGTCAGTGTGAGGGTGATGGTCAGTGTGAGAGTGATGGTCAGTGTGAGTGTGATGGCCATTGTGAGAGGATCAGTGTGAGGGTGATTGTCAGTGTGAGAGGGTCACTGTGAGGGTGAAGGTCAGTGTGAGGCTGATGGTCAGTGTGAGGGTGATGGTCAGTGTGAGAGGGTCAGTGTGAGAGTGATGGTCAGTGTGAGGCTGATGGTCAGTGTGAGGGTGATGGTCAGTGTGCGAAGGTCAGTGTGAGAGTGATGGTCAGTGTGAGAGCGATGGTCAGTGTGAGGGTGATGGTCAGTGTGAGGCTGATGGTCAGTGTGAGGGTGATGGTCAGTGTGAGGGTGGAGGTCAGTTAGAGGGTGATGGTCAATGTGAGAGTGTCAGTGTGAGAGGGTCAGTGTGAGAGTGATGGTCAGTGTGAGGGTGATGGTCAGTGTGACGGGATGGTCAGAGAGAGGGTGCTGGTAAGTGTCAGGGTGATGGTCAGTATAAGGGTGATGGTCAGAGTGAAGGTGATGGTCAGTGTGAGGGTCAGCGTGAGGGTGATGGTCAGTGTGAGAGGGTCAGTGTGAGAGGGTCAGTGTGAGAGGGTCAGTGTGAGGGTGATGGTCAGTGTGAGGTTGATGGTCAATGTGAGATGGTCAGTGTGAGGGTGATGGTCATTGTGAGAGGGTCAGTGTGAGAGTGATGGTCAGTGTGAGAGTGATGGTCAGTGTGAGGCTGATGGTTTGTGTGAGTGTGATGGTCAGTGTGAGGGTGATGGTCAGTGTGAGAGTGATGGTCAGTGTGAGGGTGATGGTTAGTGTGAGAGTGATGGTCAGTGTGAGGGTGATGATCAGTGTGAGAGGGTCAGGTTGAGGGTGATGGTCAGTGTGAGAGAGTCAGTGTGAGGGTGATGGTCAGTGTGAGGATGATGGTCGGTGTGAGGGTGATGGTGAGTGTGAGAGGGTCAGTGTGAGGGTGCTGGTCAGTGCTAGGGCGATGGTCAGTGTGGCTGGGTCAGTGTGAGGGTGATGGTCAGTGTGAGGGTGACGGTCAGTGTGAGAGGGTCAGTGTGAGAGTGATGGTCAGTGAGAGGGTCATGGTCAGTGTGAGGATGATGGTCAGTGTGAGGCTGGTGGTCAGTGTGAGCGGGTCAGTGTGAGGGTGATGGTCAGTGTGAGAGCGTCAGTGTGTGAGTGATGGTCAGTGTGAGGGTGATGGTCAGTGTGAGGGTGATGATCAGTGTGAGAGGGTCAGTGTGAGAGTGATGGTCAGTGTGAGGGTGATGGTCAGTGTGAGGATGATGGTCAGTGTGAGGCTGGTGGTCAGTGTGTGAGGGTCAGTGTGAGATTGATGGTCAGTGCGAGGGCGATGGTCACTGTGAGAGGGTCAGTGTGCGGGTGATGGTCAGTGTGAGGGTGATGGTCAGTGTGAGGGTGATGATCAGTGTGAGAGGGTCAGTGTGAGGGTGATGGTCAGTGTGATGGTGATGGTCACTGTGAGGGTGAAGGACAGTGTTGGGGCGAAGGTCAGTGTGAGAGGGTCAGTGTTAGGGTGATGGTCAGTGTGAGGGTGATAGTCAGTGTGAGAGGGTCAGTGTGAGGGTGATAGTCAGTGTGAGAGGGTCAGTGTGAGGGTGATGGTCAGTGTGAGAGTGATGGTCAGTGTGAGTGTGATGGCCATTGTGAGAGGGTCAGTGTGAGGGTGATTGTCAGTGTGAGAGGGTCACTGTGAGGGTGATGGTCAGTGTGAGGGTGATAGTCAGTGTGAGAGGGTCAGTGTGAGAGTGATGGTCAGTGTGAGGCTGATGGTCAGTGTGAGAAGGTCAGTGTGAGAGTGATGGTCAGTGTGAGAGCAATGGTCAGTGTGAGGGTGATAGTCAGTGTGAGAGGGTCAGTGTGAGAGTGATGGTCATTGTGAGGGTGGTGGTCAGTTAGAGGATGAAGGTCAGTGTGAGAGTGTCAGTGTGAGAGGGACTGTGTGAGAGTGATGGTCAGTGTGAGGGTGATGGTCAGTGTGACGGGATGGTCAGTGAGAGGGTGCTGGTAAGTGTGAGGGTGATGGTCAGTATGAGGGTGATGGTCAGAGTGAGGATGATGGTCAGTGTGAGGGTCAGCGTGAGGGTGATGGTCAGTGTGAGAGGGTCAGTGTGAGAGGGTCAGTGTGAGAGGGTCAGTGTGAGGGTGATGGTCAGTGTGAGGTTGATGGTCAATGTGAGATGGTCAGTGTGAGGGTGATGGTCAGTGTGAGAGGGTCAGTGTGAGAGTGATGGTCAGTGTGAGAGTGATGGTCAGTGTGAGGGTGATGGTTAGTGTGAGAGTGATGGTCAGTGTGAGGGTGATGATCAGTGTGAGAGGGTCAGGTTGAGGGTGATGGTCAGTGTGAGAGAGTCAGTGTGAGGGTGATGGTCAGTGTGAGAGTGATGGTCAGTGTAAGGGTGATGGTCAGTGTGAGGATGATGGTCGGTGTGAAGTTGATGGTGAGTGTGAGAGGGTCAGTGTGAGGGTGATGGTCAGTGCTAGGGCGATGGTCAGCGTGGCTGTGTCAGTGTGAGGGTGATGGTCAGTGTGAGGGTGACGGTCAGTGTGAGAGTGATGGTCAGTGAGAGGGTGATGGTCAGTGTGAGGATGATGGTCAGTGTGAGGCTGGTGGTCAGTGTGAGCGGGTCAGTGTGAGGGTGATGGTCAGTGTGAGAGCGTCAGTCTGTGAGTGATGGTCAGTGTGTGAGTGATGGTCAGTGTGAGGGTGATGGTCAGTGTGAGGGTGATGATCAGTGTGAGAGGGTCAGTGTGAGGGTGATGGTAAGTGTGAGGGTGATGGTCAGTGTGAGGATGATTGTCAGTGTGAGGCTGGTTGTCAGTGTGTGAGGGTCAGTGTGAGATTGATGGTCAGTGTGAGGGTGATGGTCACTGTGAGAGGGTCAGTGTTCGAGTGATGGTCAGTGTGAGGGTGATGGTCAGTGTGAGGGTGATGATCAGTGTGAGAGGGTCAGTGTGAGGGTGATGGTCAGTGTGAGGTGTTGGTCAGTGTGATGATGATGGTCAGTGTGAGAGGGTCAGTGTGAGAGTGATGGTCAGTGTGAGAGGGTCAGTGTGAGAGTGATGGTCAGTGTGAGCATGATTGTCAGTGTGAGAGGGTCAGTGTGAGAGTGATGGTCAATGTGAGAGGGTCAGTGTGAGGGTGATGGTCAGTGTGAGAGTGATGGTCAGTGTGAGGTTGATAGTCAGTGTGAGAGGGTCAGTGTGAGAGTGATGGTCAGTGTGAGGCTGATGATCAGTGTGAGAGGGTAAGTGTGAGTGTGATGGTCAGTGTGAGAGGGTCAGTGTGAGGGTGATGGTCAGTGTGAGAGTGATGGTCAGTGTGAGGGTGTTGGTCAGTGTGAGGATGATGGTCAGTGTGAGTATGATGGTCAGTGTTAGGGCGATGCTCAGTGTGGAGGGTCATTGTGAGTGTGAAGGTCAGTGTGAGAGGGTCAGTGTGAGGGTGATGGTCAGTGTGAGGGTGATATTCAGTGTGAGAGGGTCAGTGTGATGGTCAGTGTGAGAGTGATGGTCAGTGTGAGCATGATGGTCAGTGTGAGAGGGTCAGTGTGAGAGCGATGGTCAGTGTGAGGGTGATAGTCAGTGTGAGAGGGTCAGTGTGAGGGTGATGGTCAGTGTGAGGGTGATGGTGAGTGTGAGGGTGATGGTCAGTGTGAGATGGTCAGTGTGAGAGTGATGGTCAGTGTGAGAGCGATGGTCAGTGTGAGGGTGATGGTCAGTGTGACGGGATGGTCAGTGTCAGGGTGCTGGTAAGTGTGAGGGTGATGTTCAGTATGAGGGTGATGGTCAGAGTGAGGGTGATGGTCAGTGTGAGGTTGATGGTCAGTGTGAGAGGGTCAGTGTGAGAAGGTCAGTGTGAGAGGTTTAGTGTGAGGGTGATGGTCAGTGTGAGGTTGATGGTCAGTGTGAGAGGGTCAGTGTGAGAGGGTCAATGTGAGGTTGATGGTCAGTGTGAGGGTGTTGGTCAATGTGAGAGGGTCAGTGTGAGGGTGATGGTCAATGTGAGATGTTCAGTGTGAAAGTGATGATCAGTGTGAGGGTGATGGTCAGTTTGAGGTGATGGTCAGTTTCAGGTGATGGTCAGTGTGAGAGTGATGGTCAGTGTGAGCGTGATGGTCAGTATGAGAGGGTCAGTGTGAGAGGGTCAGAGGGAGAGTGATGGTCAGTGTGAGGGTGATGGTCAGTGTGAGAGGGTCAGTGTGAGAGTGATGGGCAGTGTGAGGCTGCTGGTCAGTGTGAGGGTGATTGTCAGTGTAAGAGGGTCAGTGTGAGAGTGATGGTCAGTGTGACGGTGATGGTCAGTGTGAGAGGGTCAGTGTGAGAGGGTCAGAGGGAGAGTGATGGTCAGTGTGAGGGTGATGGTCAGTGTGAGAGGGTCAGTGTGAGAGTGATGGGCAGTGTGAGGCTGCTGGTCAGTGTGAGGGTGATGGTCAGTGTGAGAGGGTCAGTGTGAGAGGGTCAATGTGAGGTTGATGGTCAGTATGGGGATGATGGTCAGTGTGCGGGTGATGGTCAGTGTGAGGGTGATAGTCAGTGTGAGATAGTCAATGTGAGGGTGATGGTCAGTGTGAGAGTGAGGGTCAGTGTGAGGGTGATGGTCATTGTGAGGGTGATGGTCAGTGTGAGGGTGATGATCTGTGTGACAGGGTCAGTGTGAGGATGGCGGTCAGTGTGAGGATGATGGTCAGTGCTAGGGCGATGGTCAGTGTGAGAGGGTCAGTGTGAGAGTGATGGTCAGTGTGAGGGTGATGGTCAGTGTGAGGGTGATGATCTGTGTGAGAGGGTCAGTGTGAGGGTGATGGTCAGTGTGAGAGTGATGGTCAGTGTGAGGGTGATGGTCACTGTGAGGATGAAGGACAGTGTTGGGGCGAAGGTCAGTGTGAGAGGGTCAGTGTGAGGGTGATGGTCAGTGTGAGGGTGATAGTCAGTGTGAGAGGGTCAGTGTGAGGGTGATGGTCAGTGTGAGAGTGATGGTCAGTGTGAGTGTGATGGCCATTGTGAGAGGATCAGTGTGAGGGTGATTGTCAGTGTGAGAGGGTCACTGTGAGGGTGAAGGTCAGTGTGAGGCTGATGGTCAGTGTGAGGGTGATGGTCAGTGTGAGAGGGTCAGTGTGAGAGTGATGGTCAGTGTGAGGCTGATGGTCAGTGTGAGGGTGATGGTCAGTGTGCGAAGGTCAGTGTGAGAGTGATGGTCAGTGTGAGAGCGATGGTCAGTGTGAGGGTGATGGTCAGTGTGAGGCTGATGGTCAGTGTGAGGGTGATGGTCAGTGTGAGGGTGGAGGTCAGTTAGAGGGTGATGGTCAATGTGAGAGTGTCAGTGTGAGAGGGTCAGTGTGAGAGTGATGGTCAGTGTGAGGGTGATGGTCAGTGTGACGGGATGGTCAGAGAGAGGGTGCTGGTAAGTGTCAGGGTGATGGTCAGTATGAGGGTGATGGTCAGAGTGAAGGTGATGGTCAGTGTGAGGGTCAGCGTGAGGGTGATGGTCAGTGTGAGAGGGTCAGTGTGAGAGGGTCAGTGTGAGAGGGTCAGTGTGAGGGTGATGGTCAGTGTGAGGTTGATGGTCAATGTGAGATGGTCAGTGTGAGGGTGATGGTCATTGTGAGAGGGTCAGTGTGAGAGTGATGGTCAGTGTGAGAGTGATGGTCAGTGTGAGGCTGATGGTTTGTGTGAGTGTGATGGTCAGTGTGAGGGTGATGGTCAGTGTGAGAGTGATGGTCAGTGTGAGGGTGATGGTTAGTGTGAGAGTGATGGTCAGTGTGAGGGTGATGATCAGTGTGAGAGGGTCAGGTTGAGGGTGATGGTCAGTGTGAGAGAGTCAGTGTGAGGGTGATGGTCAGTGTGAGGATGATGGTCGGTGTGAGGGTGATGGTGAGTGTGAGAGGGTCAGTGTGAGGGTGCTGGTCAGTGCTAGGGCGATGGTCAGTGTGGCTGGGTCAGTGTGAGGGTGATGGTCAGTGTGAGGGTGACGGTCAGTGTGAGAGGGTCAGTGTGAGAGTGATGGTCAGTGAGAGGGTCATGGTCAGTGTGAGGATGATGGTCAGTGTGAGGCTGGTGGTCAGTGTGAGCGGGTCAGTGTGAGGGTGATGGTCAGTGTGAGAGCGTCAGTGTGTGAGTGATGGTCAGTGTGAGGGTGATGGTCAGTGTGAGGGTGATGATCAGTGTGAGAGGGTCAGTGTGAGAGTGATGGTCAGTGTGAGGGTGATGGTCAGTGTGAGGATGATGGTCAGTGTGAGGCTGGTGGTCAGTGTGTGAGGGTCAGTGTGAGATTGATGGTCAGTGCGAGGGCGATGGTCACTGTGAGAGGGTCAGTGTGCGGGTGATGGTCAGTGTGAGGGTGATGGTCAGTGTGAGGGTGATGATCAGTGTGAGAGGGTCAGTGTGAGGGTGATGGTCAGTGTGATGGTGATGGTCACTGTGAGGGTGAAGGACAGTGTTGGGGCGAAGGTCAGTGTGAGAGGGTCAGTGTTAGGGTGATGGTCAGTGTGAGGGTGATAGTCAGTGTGAGAGGGTCAGTGTGAGGGTGATAGTCAGTGTGAGAGGGTCAGTGTGAGGGTGATGGTCAGTGTGAGAGTGATGGTCAGTGTGAGTGTGATGGCCATTGTGAGAGGGTCAGTGTGAGGGTGATTGTCAGTGTGAGAGGGTCACTGTGAGGGTGATGGTCAGTGTGAGGGTGATAGTCAGTGTGAGAGGGTCAGTGTGAGAGTGATGGTCAGTGTGAGGCTGATGGTCAGTGTGAGAAGGTCAGTGTGAGAGTGATGGTCAGTGTGAGAGCAATGGTCAGTGTGAGGGTGATAGTCAGTGTGAGAGGGTCAGTGTGAGAGTGATGGTCATTGTGAGGGTGGTGGTCAGTTAGAGGATGAAGGTCAGTGTGAGAGTGTCAGTGTGAGAGGGACTGTGTGAGAGTGATGGTCAGTGTGAGGGTGATGGTCAGTGTGACGGGATGGTCAGTGAGAGGGTGCTGGTAAGTGTGAGGGTGATGGTCAGTATGAGGGTGATGGTCAGAGTGAGGATGATGGTCAGTGTGAGGGTCAGCGTGAGGGTGATGGTCAGTGTGAGAGGGTCAGTGTGAGAGGGTCAGTGTGAGAGGGTCAGTGTGAGGGTGATGGTCAGTGTGAGGTTGATGGTCAATGTGAGATGGTCAGTGTGAGGGTGATGGTCAGTGTGAGAGGGTCAGTGTGAGAGTGATGGTCAGTGTGAGAGTGATGGTCAGTGTGAGGGTGATGGTTAGTGTGAGAGTGATGGTCAGTGTGAGGGTGATGATCAGTGTGAGAGGGTCAGGTTGAGGGTGATGGTCAGTGTGAGAGAGTCAGTGTGAGGGTGATGGTCAGTGTGAGAGTGATGGTCAGTGTAAGGGTGATGGTCAGTGTGAGGATGATGGTCGGTGTGAAGTTGATGGTGAGTGTGAGAGGGTCAGTGTGAGGGTGATGGTCAGTGCTAGGGCGATGGTCAGCGTGGCTGTGTCAGTGTGAGGGTGATGGTCAGTGTGAGGGTGACGGTCAGTGTGAGAGTGATGGTCAGTGAGAGGGTGATGGTCAGTGTGAGGATGATGGTCAGTGTGAGGCTGGTGGTCAGTGTGAGCGGGTCAGTGTGAGGGTGATGGTCAGTGTGAGAGCGTCAGTCTGTGAGTGATGGTCAGTGTGTGAGTGATGGTCAGTGTGAGGGTGATGGTCAGTGTGAGGGTGATGATCAGTGTGAGAGGGTCAGTGTGAGGGTGATGGTAAGTGTGAGGGTGATGGTCAGTGTGAGGATGATTGTCAGTGTGAGGCTGGTTGTCAGTGTGTGAGGGTCAGTGTGAGATTGATGGTCAGTGTGAGGGTGATGGTCACTGTGAGAGGGTCAGTGTTCGAGTGATGGTCAGTGTGAGGGTGATGGTCAGTGTGAGGGTGATGATCAGTGTGAGAGGGTCAGTGTGAGGGTGATGGTCAGTGTGAGGTGTTGGTCAGTGTGATGATGATGGTCAGTGTGAGAGGGTCAGTGTGAGAGTGATGGTCAGTGTGAGAGGGTCAGTGTGAGAGTGATGGTCAGTGTGAGCATGATTGTCAGTGTGAGAGGGTCAGTGTGAGAGTGATGGTCAATGTGAGAGGGTCAGTGTGAGGGTGATGGTCAGTGTGAGAGTGATGGTCAGTGTGAGGTTGATAGTCAGTGTGAGAGGGTCAGTGTGAGAGTGATGGTCAGTGTGAGGCTGATGATCAGTGTGAGAGGGTAAGTGTGAGTGTGATGGTCAGTGTGAGAGGGTCAGTGTGAGGGTGATGGTCAGTGTGAGAGTGATGGTCAGTGTGAGGGTGTTGGTCAGTGTGAGGATGATGGTCAGTGTGAGTATGATGGTCAGTGTTAGGGCGATGCTCAGTGTGGAGGGTCATTGTGAGTGTGAAGGTCAGTGTGAGAGGGTCAGTGTGAGGGTGATGGTCAGTGTGAGGGTGATATTCAGTGTGAGAGGGTCAGTGTGATGGTCAGTGTGAGAGTGATGGTCAGTGTGAGCATGATGGTCAGTGTGAGAGGGTCAGTGTGAGAGCGATGGTCAGTGTGAGGGTGATAGTCAGTGTGAGAGGGTCAGTGTGAGGGTGATGGTCAGTGTGAGGGTGATGGTGAGTGTGAGGGTGATGGTCAGTGTGAGATGGTCAGTGTGAGAGTGATGGTCAGTGTGAGAGCGATGGTCAGTGTGAGGGTGATGGTCAGTGTGACGGGATGGTCAGTGTCAGGGTGCTGGTAAGTGTGAGGGTGATGTTCAGTATGAGGGTGATGGTCAGAGTGAGGGTGATGGTCAGTGTGAGGTTGATGGTCAGTGTGAGAGGGTCAGTGTGAGAAGGTCAGTGTGAGAGGTTTAGTGTGAGGGTGATGGTCAGTGTGAGGTTGATGGTCAGTGTGAGAGGGTCAGTGTGAGAGGGTCAATGTGAGGTTGATGGTCAGTGTGAGGGTGTTGGTCAATGTGAGAGGGTCAGTGTGAGGGTGATGGTCAATGTGAGATGTTCAGTGTGAAAGTGATGATCAGTGTGAGGGTGATGGTCAGTTTGAGGTGATGGTCAGTTTCAGGTGATGGTCAGTGTGAGAGTGATGGTCAGTGTGAGCGTGATGGTCAGTATGAGAGGGTCAGTGTGAGAGGGTCAGAGGGAGAGTGATGGTCAGTGTGAGGGTGATGGTCAGTGTGAGAGGGTCAGTGTGAGAGTGATGGGCAGTGTGAGGCTGCTGGTCAGTGTGAGGGTGATTGTCAGTGTAAGAGGGTCAGTGTGAGAGTGATGGTCAGTGTGACGGTGATGGTCAGTGTGAGAGGGTCAGTGTGAGAGGGTCAGAGGGAGAGTGATGGTCAGTGTGAGGGTGATGGTCAGTGTGAGAGGGTCAGTGTGAGAGTGATGGGCAGTGTGAGGCTGCTGGTCAGTGTGAGGGTGATGGTCAGTGTGAGAGGGTCAGTGTGAGAGGGTCAATGTGAGGTTGATGGTCAGTATGGGGATGATGGTCAGTGTGCGGGTGATGGTCAGTGTGAGG
Source organism: Scyliorhinus torazame (assembly GCF_047496885.1). Lineage (NCBI taxonomy): Eukaryota > Metazoa > Chordata > Chondrichthyes > Carcharhiniformes > Scyliorhinidae > Scyliorhinus > Scyliorhinus torazame. The sequence continues at coordinate 29,322,711 of NC_092733.1, read as the reverse complement.
GTGATAGTCAGTGTGAGATAGTCAATGTGAGGGTGATGGTCAGTGTGAGAGTGAGGGTCAGTGTGAGGGTGATGGTCATTGTGAGGGTGATGGTCAGTGTGAGGGTGATGATCTGTGTGACAGGGTCAGTGTGAGGATGGCGGTCAGTGTGAGGATGATGGTCAGTGCTAGGGCGATGGTCAGTGTGAGAGGGTCAGTGTGAGAGTGATGGTCAGTGTGAGGGTGATGGTCAGTGTGAGGGTGATGATCTGTGTGAGAGGGTCAGTGTGAGGGTGATGGTCAGTGTGAGAGTGATGGTCAGTGTGAGGGTGATGGTCACTGTGAGGATGAAGGACAGTGTTGGGGCGAAGGTCAGTGTGAGAGGGTCAGTGTGAGGGTGATGGTCAGTGTGAGGGTGATAGTCAGTGTGAGAGGGTCAGTGTGAGGGTGATGGTCAGTGTGAGAGTGATGGTCAGTGTGAGTGTGATGGCCATTGTGAGAGGATCAGTGTGAGGGTGATTGTCAGTGTGAGAGGGTCACTGTGAGGGTGAAGGTCAGTGTGAGGCTGATGGTCAGTGTGAGGGTGATGGTCAGTGTGAGAGGGTCAGTGTGAGAGTGATGGTCAGTGTGAGGCTGATGGTCAGTGTGAGGGTGATGGTCAGTGTGCGAAGGTCAGTGTGAGAGTGATGGTCAGTGTGAGAGCGATGGTCAGTGTGAGGGTGATGGTCAGTGTGAGGCTGATGGTCAGTGTGAGGGTGATGGTCAGTGTGAGGGTGGAGGTCAGTTAGAGGGTGATGGTCAATGTGAGAGTGTCAGTGTGAGAGGGTCAGTGTGAGAGTGATGGTCAGTGTGAGGGTGATGGTCAGTGTGACGGGATGGTCAGAGAGAGGGTGCTGGTAAGTGTCAGGGTGATGGTCAGTATGAGGGTGATGGTCAGAGTGAAGGTGATGGTCAGTGTGAGGGTCAGCGTGAGGGTGATGGTCAGTGTGAGAGGGTCAGTGTGAGAGGGTCAGTGTGAGAGGGTCAGTGTGAGGGTGATGGTCAGTGTGAGGTTGATGGTCAATGTGAGATGGTCAGTGTGAGGGTGATGGTCATTGTGAGAGGGTCAGTGTGAGAGTGATGGTCAGTGTGAGAGTGATGGTCAGTGTGAGGCTGATGGTTTGTGTGAGTGTGATGGTCAGTGTGAGGGTGATGGTCAGTGTGAGAGTGATGGTCAGTGTGAGGGTGATGGTTAGTGTGAGAGTGATGGTCAGTGTGAGGGTGATGATCAGTGTGAGAGGGTCAGGTTGAGGGTGATGGTCAGTGTGAGAGAGTCAGTGTGAGGGTGATGGTCAGTGTGAGGATGATGGTCGGTGTGAGGGTGATGGTGAGTGTGAGAGGGTCAGTGTGAGGGTGCTGGTCAGTGCTAGGGCGATGGTCAGTGTGGCTGGGTCAGTGTGAGGGTGATGGTCAGTGTGAGGGTGACGGTCAGTGTGAGAGGGTCAGTGTGAGAGTGATGGTCAGTGAGAGGGTCATGGTCAGTGTGAGGATGATGGTCAGTGTGAGGCTGGTGGTCAGTGTGAGCGGGTCAGTGTGAGGGTGATGGTCAGTGTGAGAGCGTCAGTGTGTGAGTGATGGTCAGTGTGAGGGTGATGGTCAGTGTGAGGGTGATGATCAGTGTGAGAGGGTCAGTGTGAGAGTGATGGTCAGTGTGAGGGTGATGGTCAGTGTGAGGATGATGGTCAGTGTGAGGCTGGTGGTCAGTGTGTGAGGGTCAGTGTGAGATTGATGGTCAGTGTGAGGGCGATGGTCACTGTGAGAGGGTCAGTGTGCGGGTGATGGTCAGTGTGAGGGTGATGGTCAGTGTGAGGGTGATGATCAGTGTGAGAGGGTCAGTGTGAGGGTGATGGTCAGTGTGAGGTGTTGGTCAGTGTGATGATGATGGTCAGTGTGAGAGGGTCAGTGTGAGAGTGATGGTCAGTGTGAGAGTGATGGTCAGTGTGAGCGTAATGGTCAGTGTGAGAGGGTCAGTGTGAGAGTGATGGTCAAAGTGAGGGTGATGGTCAGTGTGAAAGTGATGGTCAGTGTCAGAGTGATGGTCAGTGTGAGGGTGATAGTCAGTGTGAGAGTGATGGTCAGTGTGAGGGTGATGATCAGTGTGAGAGGGTAAGTGTGAGTGTGATGGTCAGTGTGAGAGGGTCAGTGTGAGGGTGATGGTCAGTGTGAGAGTGATGGTCAGTGTGAGGGTGTTGGTCAGTGTGAGGATGATGGTCAGTGTGAGTATGATGGTCAGTGTTAGGGCGATGCTCAGTGTGAGAGGGTCAGTGTGAGAGTGATGGTCAATGTGAGGGTGATGGTCAGTGTGAGAGTGATGGTCAGTGTCAGAGTGATGGTCAGTGTGAGGGTAATAGTCAGTGTGAGAGTGATGGTCAGTGTGAGGGTGATGATCAGTGTGAGAGGGTAAATGTGAGTGTGATGGTCAGTGTGAGAGGGTCAGTGTGAGGGTGATGGTCAGTGTGAGAGTGATGGTCAGTGTGAGGGTGTTGGTCAGTGTGAGGATGATGGTCAGTGTGAGTATGATGGTCAGTGTTAGGGCGATGCTCAGTGTGGGAGGGTCATTGTGAGTGTGAAGGTCAGTGTGAGAGTGATGGTCAGTGTGAGGGTGATGGTCAGTGTGAGGATGATGGTCGGTGTGAAGGTGATGGTGAGTGTGAGAGGGTCAGTGTGAGGGTGATGGTCAGTGCTAGGGCGATGGTCATTGTGGCTGGGTCAGTGTGAGGGTGATGGTCAGTGTGAGGGTGACGGTCAGTGTGAGAGTGATGGACAGTGAGAGGGTGATGGTCAGTGTGAGGATGATGGTCAGTGTGAGGCTGGTGGTCAGTGTGAGCGGGTCAGTGTGAGGGTGATGGTCAGTGTGAGAGCGTCAGTGTGTGAGTGATGGTCAGTGTGAGGGTGATGATCAGTGTGAGAGGGTCAGTGTGAGAGTGATGGTCAGTGTGAGGGTGATGGTCAGTGTGAGGATGATGGTCAGTGTGAGGCTGGTGGTCAGTGTGTGAGGGTCAGTGTGAGAGTGATGGTCAGTGAGAGGGTGATGGTCAGTGTGAGGATGATGGTCAGTGTGAGGCTGGTGGTCAGTGTGAGCGGGTCAGTGTGAGGGTGATGGTCAGTGTGAGAGCGTCAGTGTGTGAGTGATGGTCAGTGTGAGGGTGATGGTCAGTGTGAGGGTGATGATCAGTGTGAGAGGGTCAGTGTGAGAGTGATGGTCAGTGTGAGGGTGATGGTCAGTGTGAGGATGATGGTCAGTGTGAGGCTGGTGGTCAGTGTGTGAGGGTCAGTGTGAGATTGATGGTCAGTGTGAGGGTGATGGTCACTGTGAGAGGGTCAGTGTGCGAGTGATGGTAGTGTGAGGGTAATGGTCAGTGTGAGGGTGATGATCAGTGTGAGAGGGTCAGTGTGAGGGTGATGGTCAGTGTGAGGTGTTGGTCAGTGTGATGATGATGGTCAGTGTGAGAGGGTCAGTGTGAGAGTGATGGTCAGTGTGAGAGGGTCAGTATGAGAGTGATGGTCAGTGTGAGCGTAATGGTCAGTGTGAGAGGGTCAGTGTGAGAGTGATGGTCAATGTGAGGGTGATGGTCAGTGTGAAAGTGATGGTCAGTGTCAGAATGATGGTCAGTGTCAGAATGATGGTCAGTGTGAGGGTGATAGTCAGTGTGAGAGTGATGTTCAGTGTGAGGGTGATGATCAGTGTGAGAGGGTAAGTGTGAGTGTGATGGTCAGTGTGAGAGGGTCAGTGTGAGGGTGATGGTCAGTGTGAGAGTGATGGTCAGTGTGAGGGTGTTGGTCAGTGTGAGGATGATGGTCAGTGTGAGTATGATGGTCAGTGTTAGGGCAATAATCAGTGTGAGAGGGTCAGTGTGAGAGTGATGGTCAATGTGAGGGTGATGGTCAGTGTGAGAGTGATGGTCAGTGTCAGAGTGATGGTCAGTGTGAGGGTGATAGTCAGGGTGAGAGTGATGGTCAGTGTGAGGGTGATGATCAGTGTGAGAGGGTAAGTGTGAGTGTGATGGTCAGTGTGAGAGGGTCAGTGTGAGGGTGATGGTCAGTGTGAGAGTGATGGTCAGTGTGAGGATGTTGGTCAGTGTGAGGATGATGGTCAGTGTGAGTATGATGGTCAGTGTTAGGGCGATGCTCAGTGTGGGAGGGTCATTGTGAGTGTGAAGGTCAGTGTGAGAGTGATGGTCAGTGTGAGGGTGATGGTCAGTGTGAGAGTGAGGGTCAGTGTGAGGGTGATGATCAGTGTGAGAGGGTCAGCGTGAAGGTGATGTCAGTGTGAGAGGGTCAGTGTGAGAGTGATGGTCAGTGTGAGAGGGTCAGTGTGAGGTTGATGGTCAGTGTGAGAGTGATGGTCAGTGTGAGGGTGATGGTCAGTGTGAGATGGTCATGTGAGAGGGTCAGTGAGGGAGTGATGGTCAGTGTGAAGCTGGTGGTCAGTGTGAGCGGGTCAGTGTGAGGGTGATGGTCAGTGTGAGAGCGTCAGTGTGTGAGTGATGGTCAGTGTGAGGGTGATGGTCAGTGTGAGGGTGATGATCAGTGTGAGAGGGTCAGTGTGAGAGTGATGGTCAGTGTGAGGGTGATGGTCAGTGTGAGGATGATGGTCAGTGTGAGGCTGGTGGTCAGTGTGTGAGGATCAGTGTGAGATTGATGGTCAGTGTGAGGGTGATGGTCTGTGTGAGAGTGTCAGTGTGCGAGTGATGGTCAGTGTGAGGGCGATGGTCAGTGTGAGGGTGATGGTCAGTGTGAGAGTGAGGGTCAGTGTGAGGGTGATGATCAGTGTGAGAGGGTCAGCGTGAAGGTGATGTGAGTGTGAGAGGGCAAGTGTGAGAGGGATGGTGACTGTGAGAGGGTCAGTGTGAGGGTCATGGTCAGTGTGAGAGTGATGGTCAGTGTGAGGGTGATGGTCAGTGTGAGGTTGATGGTCAGTGTGAGGGTGATGGTCAGTGTGAGGCTGATGGTCAGTCTGAGAGGGTCAGTGTGAGAGTGATGGTCAGTGTGAGGCTGATGGTCAGTGTGTGAGGGTCAGTGTGAGATTGATGGTCAGTGTGAGGTTGATGGTCTGTGTGAGAGTGTCAGTGTGCGAGTGATGGTCAGTGTGAGGGCGATGGTCAGTGTGAGGGTGATGGTCAGTGTGAGAGGGTCAGTGTGTGAGTGATGGTCAGTGTGAGGGTGATGGTCAGTGTAGTGGTGATGGTCAGTGTGAGAGGGTGAATGTGAGGGGATGGTCAGTGTGAGAGTTATGGTCAGTATGAGAGGGTCAGTGTGAGAGTGATGGTCAGTGTGAGGGTGATGGTCAGTGTGGGAGGGTCAGTGTGAGGGTGATGGTCAGAGTGAGGCTGATGGTCAGTGTGAGAGGGTCAGTGTGAGAGGGTCAGTGTGAGAGTGATGGTCAGTGTGAGGGTAATGGTCAGTATGTGAGTGATGGTAAGTGTGAGGGTGATGGTCAGTGTGCGAGTGATGGTCAGTGTGAGGGTGATGGTCAGTGGGAGGGTGATGGTCAGTTTGAGAGTGATGGTCAGTGTGAGCGTGATGGTCAGTGTGAGAGGGTCAGTGTGAGAGTGATGGGCAGTGTGAGGCTGCTGGTCAGTGTGAGGGTGATGGTCAGTGTAAGAGGGTCAGTGTGAGAGTGATGGTCAGTGTGACGGTGATGGTCAGTGTGAGGGCGATGGTCAGTGTCAGGGTGCTGCTAAGTGTGAGGGTGATGGTCAGTATGAGGGTGATGGTCAGTGTGACGGTGATGGTCAGTGTGAGGGCGATGGTCAGTGTCAGGGTGCTGGTAAGTGTGAGGGTGATGGTCAGTATGAGGGTGATGGTCAGTGTGAGGGTGATGGTCAGTGTGAGGGTGATGGTGAGTGTGAGATTGATCGTCAGTGTGAGAGGGTCAGTGTGAGAGTGATGGTCAGTGTGAGGGTGATGGTCAGTGTGAGAGTGTCAGTGTGAGAGGGTCAGTGTGAGAGTGATGGTCAGTGTGAGGGTGATGGTCAGTGTGACGGGATGGTCAGTGAGAGGGTGCTGGTAAGTGTCAGGGTGATGGTCAGTATGAGGGTGATGGTCAGAGTGAAGGTGATGGTCAGTGTGAGGGTCAGCGTGAGGGTGATGGTCAGTGTGAGAGGGTCAGTGTGAGAGGGTCAGTGTGAGAGGGTCAGTGTGAGGGTGATGGTCAGTGTGAGAGGGTCAGTGTGAGAGTGATGGTCAGTGTGAGAGTGATGGTCAGTGTGAGGGTGATGGTTTGTGTGAGAGGGTCAGGTTGAGGGTGATGGTCAGTGTGAGAGTCAGTGTGAGGGTGATGGTCAGTGTGAGGATGATGGTCGGTGTGAAGGTGATGGTGAGTGTGAGAGGGTCAGTGTGAGGGTGATGGTCAGTGCTAGGGCGATGGTCAGTGTGGCTGGGTCAGTGTGAGGGTGATGGTCAGTGTGAGGGTGACGGTCAGTGTGAGAGTGATGGTCAGTGAGAGGGTGATGGTCAGTGTGAGGATGATGGTCAGTGTGAGGCTGGTGGTCAGAGTGAGCGGGTCAGTGTGAGGGTGATGGTCAGTGTGAGAGCGTCAGTGTGTGAGTGATGGTCAGTGTGAGGGTGATGGTCAGTGTGAGGGTGATGATCAGTGTGAGAGGGTCAGTGTGAGAGTGATGGTCAGTGTGAGGGTGATGGTCAGTGTGAGGATGATGGTCAGTGTGAGGCTGGTGGTCAGTGTGTGAGGGTCAGTGTGAGATTGATGGTCAGTGTGAGGCTGATGGTCACTGTGAGAGGGTCACTGTGTGAGTGATGGTCAGTGTGAGGGTGATGGTCAGTGTGAGGGTGATGATCAGTGTGAGAGGGTCAGTGTGAGGGTGATGGTCAGTGTGAGGTGTTGGTCAGTGTGATGATGATGGTCAGTGTGAGAGGGTCAGTGTGAGAGTGATGGTCAGCGTGAGAGGGTCAGTATGAGAGTGATGGTCAGTGTGAGCGTAATGGTCAGTGTGAGAGGGTCAGTGTGAGAGTGATGGTCAATGTGAGGGTGATGGTCAGTGTGAAAGTGATGGTCAGTGTCAGAGTGATGGTCAGTGTGAGGGTGATAGTCAGTGTGAGAGTGATGGTCAGTGTGAGGGTGATGATCAGTGTGAGAGGGTAAGTGTGAGTGTGATGGTCAGTGTGAGAGGGTCAGTGTGAGGGTGATGGTCAGTGTGAGAGTGATGGTCAGTGTGAGGGTGTTGGTCAGTGTGAGGATGATGGTCAGTGTGAGTATGATGGTCAGTGTTAGGGCGATAATCAGTGTGAGAGGGTCAGTGTGAGAGTGATGGTCAATGTGAGGGTGATGGTCAGTGTGAGACTGATGGTCAGTGTCAGAGTGATGGTCAGTGTGAGGGTGATAGTCAGGGTGAGAGTGATGGTCAGTGTGAGGGTGATGATCAGTGTGAGAGGGTAAGTGTGAGTGTGATGGTCAGTGTGAGAGGGTCAGTGTGAGGGTGATGGTCAGTGTGCGAGTGATGGTCAGTGTGAGGGTGATGGTCAGTGTGAGGGTGATGGTCAGTGTGAGGGTGATGGTCAGTGTGAGGGTAATGGTCAGTGTGTGAGTGATGGTCAGTGTGAGGGTGATGGTCAGTGTGAGGGTGATGGTCAGTTTGAGAGTGATGGTCAGTGTGAGCGTGATGGTCAGTATGAGAGGGTCAGTGTGAGAAGGTCAGTGGGAGAGTGATGGTCAGTGTGAGGGTGATGGTCAGTGTGAGGTGATGGTCAGTTTCAGGTGATGGTCAGTGTGAGAGTGATGGTCAGTGCGAGCGTGATGGTCAGTATGAGAGGGTCAGTGTGAGAGGGTCAGTGGGAGAGTGATGGTCAGTGTGAGGGTGATGGTCAGTGTGAGACGGTCAGTGTGAGAGTGATGGGCAGTGTGAGGGTGATGGTCAGTGTGAGACGGTCAGTGTGAGAGTGATGGGCAGTGTTAGGCTGCTGGTCAGTGTGAGGGTGATGGTCATTGTAAGAGGATCAGTGTGAGAGTGATGGTCAGTGTGACGGTGATGGTCAGTGTGAGGGCGATGGTCAATGTGAGGGTGATGGTCAGTGTGAGGGTGATGGTCAGTGTGAGGGTGATGGACAGTGTGAGAGGGTCAGTGTGAGAGGGTCAGTGTGAGGGTGATGGTCAGTGTGAGATTGATCGTCAGTGTGAGAGGGTCAGTGTGAGAGTGATGGTCATTGTGAGGGTGGTGGTCAGTTAGAGGGTGATGGTCAGTGTGAGAGTGTCAGTGTGAGAGGGTCAGTGTGAGAGTGATGGTCAGTGTGAGGGTGATGGTCAGTGTGACGGGATGGTCAGTGAGAGGGTGCTGGTAAGTGTCAGGGTGATGGTCAGTATGAGGGTGATGGTCAGAGTGAAGGTGATGGTCAGTGTGAGGGTCAGCGTGAGGGTGATGGTCAGTGTGAGAGGGTCAGTGTGAGAGGGTCAGTGTGAGAGGGTCAGTGTGAGGGTGATAGTCAGTGTGAGGTTGATGGTCAATGTGAGATGGTCAGTGTGAGGGTGATGGTCAGTGTGAGAGGGTCAGTGTGAGAGTGATGGTCAGTGTGAGAGTGATGGTCAGTGTGAGGGTGATGGTTTGTGTAAGAGTGATGGTCAGTGTGAGGGTGATGATCAGTGTGAGAGGGTCAGGTTGAGGGTGATGGTCAGTGTGAGAGAGTCAGTGTGAGGGTGATGGTCAGTGTGAGAGTGATGGTCAGTGTGAGGGTGATGGTCAGTGTGAGGATGATGGTCGGTGTGAAGGTGATGGTGAGTGTGAGAGGGTCAGTGTGAGGGTGATGATCAGTGCTAGAGCGATGGTCAGTGTGGCTGGGTCAGTGTGAGGGTGATGGTCAGTGTGAGGGTGACGGTCAGTGTGAGAGTGATGGTCAGTGAGAGGGTGATGGTCAGTGTGAGGATGATGGTCAGTGTGAGGCTGGTGGTCAGTGTGAGAGCGTCAGTGTGTGAGTGATGGTCAGTGTGAGGGTGATGGTCAGTGTGAGGGTGATGATCAGTGTGAGAGGGTCAGTGTGAGAGTGATGGTCAGTGTGAGGGTGATGGTCAGTGTGAGGATGATGGTCAGTGTGAGGCTGGTGGTCAGTGTGTGAGGGTCAGTGTGAGATTGATGGTCAGTGTGAGGGTGATGGTCACTGTGAGAGGGTCAGTGTGCGAGTGATGGTCAGTGTGAGGGTGATGGTCAGTGTGAGGGTGATGATCAGTGTGAGAGGGTCAGTGTGAGGGTGATGGTCAGTGTGAGGTGTTGGTCAGTGTGATGATGATGGTCAGTGTGAGAGGGTCAGTGTGAGAGTGATGGTCAGTGTGAGAGGGTCAGTATGAGAGTGATGGTCAGTGTGAGCGTAATGGTCAGTGTGAGAGGGTCAGTGTGAGAGTGATGGTCAATGTGAGGGTGATGGTCAGTGTGAAAGTGATGGTCAGTGTCAGAGTGATGGTCAGTGTGAGGGTGATAGTCAGTGTGAGAGTGATGGTCAGTGTGAGGGTGATGATCAGTGTGAGAGGGTAAGTGTGAGTGTGATGGTCAGTGTGAGAGGGTCAGTGTGAGGGTGATGGTCAGTGTGAGAGTGATGGTCAGTGTGAGGGTGTTGGTCAGTGTGAGGATGATGGTCAGTGTGAGTATGATGGTCAGTGTTAGGGCGATGCTCAGTGTGAGAGGGTCAGTGTGAGAGTGATGGTCAATGTGAGGGTGATGGTCAGTGTGAGAGTGATGGTCAGTGTCAGAGTGATGGTCAGTGTGAGGGTGATAGTCAGTGTGAGAGTGATGGTCAGTGTGAGGGTGATGATCAGTGTGAGAGGGTAAGTGTGAGTGTGATGGTCAGTGTGAGAGGGTCAGTGTGAGGGTGATGGTCAGTGTGAGAGTGATGGTCAGTGTGAGGGTGTTGGTCAGTGTGAGGATGATGGTCAGTGTGAGTATGATGGTCAGTGTTAGGGCGATGCTCAGTGTGGGAGGGTTATTGTGAGTGTGAAGGTCAGTGTGAGAGTGATGGTCAGTGTGAGGGTGATGGTCAGTGTGAGAGTGAGGGTCAGTGTGAGGGTGATGATCAGTGTGAGAGGGTCAGCGTGAAGGTGATGTCAGTGTGAGAGGGTCAGTGTGAGAGTGATGGTCAGTGTGCGAGGGTCAGTGTGAGGGTGATGGTCAGTGTGAGAGTGATGGTCAGTGTGAGGGTGATGGTCAGTGTGAGGGTGATGGTCAGTGTGAGGCTGATGGTCAGTCTGAGAGGGTCAGTGTGAGAGTGATGGTCAGTGTGAGGCTGATGGTCAGTGTGTGAGGGTCAGTGTGAGATTGATGGTCAGTGTGAGGTTGATGGTCAGTGTGAGAGTGTCAGTGTGCGAGTGATGGTCAGTGTGAGGGTGATGGTCAGTGTGAGGATGATGGTCAGTGTGAGGCTGGTGGTCAGTGTGTGAGGGTCAGTGTGAGATTGTTGGTCAGTGTGAGGGTGATGGTCACTGTGAGAGGGTCAGTGTGCGAGTGATGGTCAGTGTGAGGGTGATGGTCAGTGTGAGGGTGATGATCAGTGTGAGAGGGTCAGTGTGAGGGTGATGGTCAGTGTGAGGTGTTGGTCAGTGTGATGATGATGGTCAGTGTGAGAGGGTCAGTGTTAGAGTGATGGTCAGTGTGAGAGGGTCAGTATGAGAGTGATGGTCAGTGTGAGCGTAATGGTCAGTGTGAGAGGGTCAGTGTGAGAGTGATGGTCAATGTGAGGGTGATGGTCAGTGTGAAAGTGATGGTCAGTGTCAGAGTGATTGTCAGTGTGAGGGTGATAGTCAGTGTGAGAGTGATGGTCAGTGTGAGGGTGATGATCAGTGTGAGAGGGTAAGTGTGAGTGTGATGGTCAGTGTGAGAGGGTCAGTGTGAGGGTGATGGTCAGTGTGAGAGTGATGGTCAGTGTGAGGGTGTTGGTCAGTGTGAGGATGATGGTCAGTGTGAGTATGATGGTCAGTGTTAGGGCGATGCTCAGTGTGAGAGGGTCAGTGTGAGAGTGATGGTCAATGTGAGGGTGATGGTCAGTGTGAGAGTGATGGTCAGTGTCAGAGTGATGGTCAGTGTGAGGGTGATAGTCAGTGTGCGAGTGATGGTCAGTGTGAGGGTGATGATCAGTGTGAGAGGGTAAGTGTGAGTGTGATGGTCAGTGTGAGGGGGTCAGTGTGAGGGTGATGGTCAGTGTGAGAGTGATGGTCAGTGTGAGGGTGTTGGTCAGTGTGAGGATGATGGTCAGTGTGAGTATGATGGTCAGTGTTAGGGCGATGCTCAGTGTGGGAGGGTCATTGTGAGTGTGAAGGTCAGTGTGAGAGTGATGGTCAGTGTGAGGGTGATGGTCAGTGTGAGAGTGAGGGTCAGTGTGAGGGTGATGATCAGTGTGAGAGGGTCAGCGTGAAGGTGATGTCAGTGTGAGAGGGTCAGTGTGAGAGTGATGGTCAGGGTGCGAGGGTCAGTGTGAGGGTGATGGTCAGTGTGAGAGTGATGGTCAGTGTGAGGGTGATGGTCAGTGTGAGGGTGATGGTCAGTGTGAGGCTGATGGTCAGTCTGAGAGGGTCAGTGTGAGAGTGATGGTCAGTGTGAGGCTGATGGTCAGTGTGTGAGGGTCAGTGTGAGATTGATGGTCAGTGTGAGGTTGATGGTCAGTGTGAGAGTGTCAGTGTGCGAGTGATGGTCAGTGTGAGGGCGATGGTCAGTGTGAGGGTGATGGTCAGTGTGAGAGGGTCAGTGTGAGAGTGATGGTCAGTGTGAGGGTGATGGTCAGTGTAGTGGGGATGGTCAGTGTGAGAGGGTGAATGTGAGGGGATGGTCAGTGTGAGAGTTATGGTCAGTGTGGGAGGGTCAGTGTGAGGGTGATGGTCAGGGTGCGAGGGTCAGTGTGAGGGTGATGGTCAGTGTGAGAGTGATGGTCAGTGTGAGGGTGATGATCAGTGTGAGAGGGTAAGTGTGAGTGTGATGGTCAGTGTGAGAGGGTCAGTGTGAGGGTGATGGTCAGTGTGAGAGTGATGGTCAGTGTGAGGGTGTTGGTCAGTGTGAGGATGATGGTCAGTGTGAGTATGATGGTCAGTGTTAGGGCGATGCTCAGTGTGGGAGGGTTATTGTGAGTGTGAAGGTCAGTGTGAGAGTGATGGTCAGTGTGAGGGTGATGGTCAGTGTGAGAGTGAGGGTCAGTGTGAGGGTGATGATCAGTGTGAGAGGGTCAGCGTGAAGGTGATGTCAGTGTGAGAGGGTCAGTGTGAGAGTGATGGTCAGTGTGCGAGGGTCAGTGTGAGGGTGATGGTCAGTGTGAGAGTGATGGTCAGTGTGAGGGTGATGGTCAGTGTGAGGGTGATGGTCAGTGTGAGGCTGATGGTCAGTCTGAGAGGGTCAGTGTGAGAGTGATGGTCAGTGTGAGGCTGATGGTCAGTGTGTGAGGGTCAGTGTGAGATTGATGGTCAGTGTGAGGTTGATGGTCAGTGTGAGAGTGTCAGTGTGCGAGTGATGGTCAGTGTGAGGGTGATGGTCAGTGTGAGGATGATGGTCAGTGTGAGGCTGGTGGTCAGTGTGTGAGGGTCAGTGTGAGATTGTTGGTCAGTGTGAGGGTGATGGTCACTGTGAGAGGGTCAGTGTGCGAGTGATGGTCAGTGTGAGGGTGATGGTCAGTGTGAGGGTGATGATCAGTGTGAGAGGGTCAGTGTGAGGGTGATGGTCAGTGTGAGGTGTTGGTCAGTGTGATGATGATGGTCAGTGTGAGAGGGTCAGTGTTAGAGTGATGGTCAGTGTGAGAGGGTCAGTATGAGAGTGATGGTCAGTGTGAGCGTAATGGTCAGTGTGAGAGGGTCAGTGTGAGAGTGATGGTCAATGTGAGGGTGATGGTCAGTGTGAAAGTGATGGTCAGTGTCAGAGTGATTGTCAGTGTGAGGGTGATAGTCAGTGTGAGAGTGATGGTCAGTGTGAGGGTGATGATCAGTGTGAGAGGGTAAGTGTGAGTGTGATGGTCAGTGTGAGAGGGTCAGTGTGAGGGTGATGGTCAGTGTGAGAGTGATGGTCAGTGTGAGGGTGTTGGTCAGTGTGAGGATGATGGTCAGTGTGAGTATGATGGTCAGTGTTAGGGCGATGCTCAGTGTGAGAGGGTCAGTGTGAGAGTGATGGTCAATGTGAGGGTGATGGTCAGTGTGAGAGTGATGGTCAGTGTCAGAGTGATGGTCAGTGTGAGGGTGATAGTCAGTGTGCGAGTGATGGTCAGTGTGAGGGTGATGATCAGTGTGAGAGGGTAAGTGTGAGTGTGATGGTCAGTGTGAGGGGGTCAGTGTGAGGGTGATGGTCAGTGTGAGAGTGATGGTCAGTGTGAGGGTGTTGGTCAGTGTGAGGATGATGGTCAGTGTGAGTATGATGGTCAGTGTTAGGGCGATGCTCAGTGTGGGAGGGTCATTGTGAGTGTGAAGGTCAGTGTGAGAGTGATGGTCAGTGTGAGGGTGATGGTCAGTGTGAGAGTGAGGGTCAGTGTGAGGGTGATGATCAGTGTGAGAGGGTCAGCGTGAAGGTGATGTCAGTGTGAGAGGGTCAGTGTGAGAGTGATGGTCAGGGTGCGAGGGTCAGTGTGAGGGTGATGGTCAGTGTGAGAGTGATGGTCAGTGTGAGGGTGATGGTCAGTGTGAGGGTGATGGTCAGTGTGAGGCTGATGGTCAGTCTGAGAGGGTCAGTGTGAGAGTGATGGTCAGTGTGAGGCTGATGGTCAGTGTGTGAGGGTCAGTGTGAGATTGATGGTCAGTGTGAGGTTGATGGTCAGTGTGAGAGTGTCAGTGTGCGAGTGATGGTCAGTGTGAGGGCGATGGTCAGTGTGAGGGTGATGGTCAGTGTGAGAGGGTCAGTGTGAGAGTGATGGTCAGTGTGAGGGTGATGGTCAGTGTAGTGGGGATGGTCAGTGTGAGAGGGTGAATGTGAGGGGATGGTCAGTGTGAGAGTTATGGTCAGTGTGGGAGGGTCAGTGTGAGGGTGATGGTCAGTTTGAGAGGGTCAGTGTGAGAGGGTCAGTGTGTGAGTGATGGTCAGTGTGAGAGGGTCAGTGTGCGAGTGATGGTCAGTGTGAGGTCGATGGTCAGTGTGAGAGTGATGGTCAGTGTGAGAGTGTCAGTGTGAGAGTGATGGTCAGTGTGCGAGTGATGGTCAGTGTGCGAGTGATGGTCAGTGTGAGATTGATCGTCAGTGTGAGGTCGATGGTCAGTGTGAGGTCGATGGTCAGTGTGAGAGTGATGGTCAGTGTGAGGGTGATGGTCAGTGTGAGGGTGATGGTCAGTGTGAGATGGTCAGTGTGAGAGTGATGGTCAGTATGGGGATGATGGTCAGTGTGAGGGTGATGGTCAGTGTGAGGGTGATAGTCAGTGTGAGGGTGATGGTCAGTGTGAGGGTGATGGTCAGTGTGAGGGTGATGGTCAGTGTGAGATGGTCAGTGTGAGAGTGATGGTCAGTATGAGGGTAATGGTCAGTGTGTGAGTGATGGTCAGTGTGAGGGTGATGGTCAGTGTGCGAGTGATGGTCAGTGTGAGGGTGATGGTCAGTGTGAGGGTGATGGTCAGTTTGAGAGTGATGGTCAGTGTGAGCGTGATGGTCAGTATGAGAGGGTCAGTGTGAGAGGGTCAGTGGGAGAGTGATGGTCAGTGTGAGGGTGATGGTCAGTGTGAGGTGATGGTCAGTTTCAGGTGATGGTCAGTTTGAGAGTGATGGTCAGTGTGAGCGTGATGGTCAGTATGAGAGGGTCAGTGTGAGAGGATCAGTGGGAGAGTGATGGTCAGTGTGAGGGTGATGGTCAGTGTGAGAGGGTCAGTGTGAGAGTGATGGGCAGTGTGAGGCTGCTGGTCAGTGTGAGGGTGATGGTCAGTGTAAGAGGGTCAGTGTGAGAGTGATGGTCAGTGTGACGGTGATGGTCAGTGTGAGGGCGATGGTCAGTGTCAGGGTGCTGGTAAGTGTGAGGGTGATGGTCAGTGTGAGGGTGATGGTCAGTGTGAGGGTGATGGTGAGTGTGAGGGTGATGGACAGTGTGAGAGGGTCAGTGTGAGAGGGTCATTGTGAGAGGGTCAGTGTGAGGGTGATGGTCAGTGTGAGAGGGTCAGTGTGAGGCTGATGGTCAGTGTGAGGGTGATGGTCAGTGTGAGGGTGATGGTGAGTGTGAGGGTGATGGTCAGTGTGAGAGGGTCAGTGTGAGAGGGTCAGTGTGAGAGGGTCAATGTGAGGTTGATGGTCAGTATGGGGATGATGGTCAGTGTGCGGGTGATGGTCAGTGTGAGGGTGATAGTCAGTGTGAGATAGTCAATGTGAGGGTGATGGTCAGTGTGAGAGTGATGGTCAGTGTGAGGGTGATGGTCAGTGTGAGGGTGATGGTCAGTGTGAGGGTGATGATCTGTGTGAGAGGGTCAGTGTGAGGATGACGGTCAGTGTGAGGATGATGGTCAGTGCTAGGGCGATGGTCAGTGTGAGAGGGTCAGTGTGAGGGTGATGGTCAGTGTGAGAGTGATGGTCAGTGTGAGGGTGATGGTCACTGTGAGGATGAAGGACAGTGTTGGGGCGAAGGTCAGTGTGAGAGGGTCAGTGTGAGGGTGATGGTCAGTGTGAGGGTGATAGTCAGTGTGAGAGGGTAAGTGTGAGGGTGATGGTCAGTGTGAGAGTGATGGTCAGTGTGAGTGTGATGGCCATTGTGAGAGGGTCAGTGTGAGGGTGATTGTCAGTGTGAGAGGGTCACTGTGAGGGTGATGGTCAGTGTGAGGCTGATGGTCAGTGTGAGGGTGATGGTCAGTGTGAGAGGGTCAGTGTGAGAGTGATGGTCAGTGTGAGGCTGATGGTCAGTGTGAGGGTGATGGTCAGTGTGAGAAGGTCAGTGTGAGAGTGATGGTCAGTGTGAGAGCGATGGTCAGTGTGAGGGTGATGGTCAGTGTGAGAGTGTCAGTGTGAGAGTGATGGTCAGTGTGAGGCTGATGGTCAGTGTGAGGGTGATGGTCAGTGTGAGAGGGTCAGTGTGAGAGTGATGGTCATTGTTAGGGTGGTGGTCAGTTAGAGGGTGATGGTCAGTGTGAGAGTGTCAGTGTGAGAGGGTCAGTGTGAGAGTGATGGTCAGTGTGAGGGTGATGGTCAGTGTGACGGGGTGGTCAGTGAGAGGGTGCTGGTAAGTGTCAGGGTGATGGTCAGTATGAGGGTGATGGTCAGAGTGAAGGTGATGGTCAGTGTGAGGGTCAGCGTGAGGGTGATGGTCAGTGTGAGAGGGTCCGTGTGAGAGGGTCAGTGTGAGAGGGTCAGTGTGAGGGTGATGGTCAGTGTGAGGTTGATGGTCAATGTGAGATGGTCAGTGTGAGGGTGATGGTCAGTGTGAGAGGGTCAGTATGAGAGTGATGGTCAGTGTGAGAGTGATGGTCAGTGTGAGGGTGATGGTTTGTGTGAGAGTGATGGTCAGTGTGAGGGTGATGATCAGTGTGAGAGGGTCAGGTTGAGGGTGATGGTCAGTGTGAGAGAGTCAGTGTGAGGGTGATGGTCAGTGTGAGAGTGATGGTCAGTGTGAGGGTGATGGTCACTGTGAGGATGAAGGTCGGTGTGAAGGTGATGGTGAGTGTGAGAGGGTCAGTGTGAGGGTGATGGTCAGTGCTAGGGCGATGGTCAGTGTGGCTGGGTCAGTGTGAGGGTGACGGTCAGTGTGAAGGTGACGGTCAGTGTGAGAGTGATGGTCAGTGAGAGGGTGATGGTCAGTGTGAGGATGATGGTCAGTGTGAGGCTGGTGGTCAGTGTGAGCGGGTCAGTGTGAGGGTGATGGTCAGTGTGAGAGCGTCAGTGTGAGAGTGATGGTCAGTGTGAGGGTGATGGTCAGTGTGAGGGTGATGATCAGTGTGAGAGGGTCAGTGTGAGAGTGATGGTCAGTGTGAGGGTGATGGTCAGTGTGAGGATGATGGTCTGTGTGAGGCTGGTGTTCATTGTGTGAGGGTCAGTGTGAGATTGATGGTCAGTGTGAGGGTGATGGTCACTGTGAGAGGGTCAGTGTGCGAGTGATGGCCAGTGTGAGGGTGATGGTCAGTGTGAGGGTGATGATCAGTGTGAGAGGGTCAGTGTGAGGGTGATGGTCAGTGTGAGGTGTTGGTCCGTGTGATGATGATGGTCAGTGTGAGAGGGTCAGTGTGAGAGTGATGGTCGGTGTGAGAGGGTCAGTGTGAGAGTGATGGTCAGTGTGAGCGTAATGGTCAGTGTGAGAGGGTCAGTGTGAGAGTGATGGTCAATGTGAGGGTGATGGTCAGTGTGAAAGTGATGGTCAGTGTCAGAGTGATGGTCAGTGTGAGGGTGATAGTCAGTGTGAGAGTGATGGTCAGTGTGAGGGTGATGATCAGTGTGAGAGGGTAAGTGTGAGTGTGATGGTCAGTGTGAGAGGGTCAGTGTGAGGGTGATGGTCAGTGTGAGAGTGATGGTCAGTGTGAGGGTGTTGGTCAGTGTGAGGATGATGGTCAGTGTGAGTATGATGGTCAGTGTTAGGGCGATGCTCAGTGTGAGAGGATCAGTGTGAGAGTGATGGTCAATGTGAGGGTGATGGTCAGTGTGAGAGTGATGGTCAGTGTCAGAGTGATGGTCAGTGTGAGGGTGATAGTCAGTGTGAGAGTGATGGTCAGTGTGAGGGTGATGATCAGTGTGAGAGGGTAAGTGTGAGTGTGATGGTCAGTGTGAGGCTGATGGTCAGTGTGAGAGTGATGGTCAGTGTGAGGGTGATGGTCAGTGTGAGGGTGATGGTCAGTGTGAGGCTGATGGTCAGTCTGAGAGGGTCAGTGTGAGAGTGATGGTCAGTGTGAGGCTCATGGTCAGTGTGTGAGGGTCAGTGTGAGATTGATGGTCAGTGTGAGGTTGATGGTCAGTGTGAGGTTGATGGTCAGTGTGAGAGTGTCAGTGTGCGAGTGATGGTCAGTGTGAGGGCAATGGTCAGTGTGAGGGTGATGGTCAGTGTGAGAGGGTCAGTGTGTGAGTGATGGTCAGTGTGAGGGTGATGGTCAGTATGGGGATGATGGTCAGTGTGAGGGTGATGGTCAGTGTGAGATGGTCAGTGTGAGAGTGATGGTCAGTGTGAGGGTGATGGTCAGTTTGAGAGTGATGGTCAGTGTGAGAGTGATGGTCAGTGTGAGGGTGATGGTCAGTTTGAGAGTGATGGTCAGTGTGAGAGTGATGGTCAGTGTGAGCGTGATGGTCAGTATGAGAGGGTCAGTGTGAGAGGGTCAGTGTGAGGGTGATGGTCAGTGTGAGAGGGTCAGTGTGAGAGTGATGGTCAGTGTGAGAGTGATGGTCAGTGTGAGGCTGATGGTCATTGTGAAGGTGATGGTCAGTGTAAGAGGGTCAGTGTGAGGGTGATGGTCAGTGTGAGAGGGTCAGTGTGAGATTGATCGTCAGTGTGAGAAGGTCAGTGTGAGGTCGATGGTCAGTGTGAGAGTGATGGTCAGTATGGGGATGATGGTCAGTGTGAGAGTGATGGTCAGTGTGAGGGTGATGGTCAGTATGAGAGCGTCAGTGTGAGGGTGATGGTCAGTGTGCGAGTGATGGTCAGTGTGAGGCTGATGGTCAGTGTGAGCGTAATGGTCAGTATGAGAGGGTCAGTGGGAGAGTGATGGTCAGTGTGATGGTGATGGTCAGTGTGAGGGGGATGGTCAGTGTCAGGGTGCTGGTAAGTGTGAGGGTGATGGTCAGTGTGAGGGTGATGGTCAGTGTGAGGTTGATGGTCAGTGTGAGAGTGTCAGTGTGCGAGTGATGGTCAGTGTGAAAGGGTCAGTGTGAGGCTGACGGTCAGTGTGGGGGTGATGATCAGTGTGAGAGGGTCAGTGTGAGAGGGTCAGTGTGAGAGGGTCAGTGTGAGAGGGATGGTCTGTGTGAGAGGGTCAGTGTGAGAGGGTCAGTGTGAGAGGGTCAATGTGAGGGTGATGGTCAGTGTGAGGCTGATGGTCATTGTGAGGGTGATGGTCAGTGTAAGAGGGTCAGTGTGAGAGTGATGGTCAGTGTGATGGTGATGGTCAGTGTGAGGGGGATGGTCAGTGTCAGGGTGCTGGTAAGTGTGAGGGTGATGGTCAGTGTGAGGGTGATGGTCAGTGTGAGGTTGATGGTCAGTGTGAGAGTGTCAGTGTGCGAGTGATGGTCAGTGTGAAAGGGTCAGTGTGAGGCTGACGGTCAGTGTGGGGGTGATGATCAGTGTGAGAGGGTCAGTGTGAGAGGGTCAGTGTGAGAGGGTCAGTGTGAGAGGGTCAGTGTGAGGGTGATGGTCTGTGTGAGAGGGTCAGTGTGAGAGGGTCAGTGTGAGAGGGTCAATGTGAGGGTGATGGTCAGTGTGAGGCTGATGGTCATTGTGAGGGTGATGGTCAGTGTAAGAGGGTCAGTGTGAGAGTGATGGTCAGTGTGATGGTGATGGTCAGTGTGAGGGGGATGGTCAGTGTCAGGGTGCTGGTAAGTGTGAGGGTGATGGTCAGTGTGAGGGTGATGGTCAGTGTGAGGTTGATGGTCAGTGTGAGAGTGTCAGTGTGCGAGTGATGGTCAGTGTGAAAGGGTCAGTGTGAGGCTGACGGTCAGTGTGGGGGTGATGATCAGTGTGAGAGGGTCAGTGTGAGAGGGTCAGTGTGAGAGGGTCAGTGTGAGGTTGATGGTCAGTGTGAGAGGGTCAGTGTGAGGGTGATGGTCAGTGTGAGAGTGATGGTCAGTGTGAGGGTGTTGGTCAGTGTGAGGATGATAGTCAGTGTGAGTATGATGGTCAGTGTGAGGGCGATGCTCAGTGTGAGAGGGTCAGTGTGAGAGTGATGGTCAATGTGAGGATGATGGTCAGTGTGAGAGCGATGATCAGTGTCAGAGTGATGGTCAGTGTGAGGGTGATAGTCAGTGTGAGAGTGATGGTCATTGTGAGGGTGATGATCAGTGTGAGAGGGTAAGTTTGAGTGTGATGGTCAGTGTGAGAGGGTCAGTGTGAGGGTGATGGTCAGTGTGAGAGTGATGGTCAGTGTGAGTATGATGGTCAGTGTTAGGGCGATGCTCAGTGTGGGAGGGTCATTGTGAGTGTGAAGGTCAGTGTGAGAGTGATGGTCAGTGTGAGGGTGATGGTCAGTCTGAGAGGTTCAGTGTGAGAGTGATGATCAGTGTGAGAGGTTCAGTGTGAGAGTGATGGTCAGTGTGAGAGGGTCAGTGTGAGGGTGATGGTCAGTGTGAGAGGTTCAGTGTGAGAGTGATGGTCAGTGTGAGAGGGTCAGTGTGAGGGTGATGGTCAGTGTGAGAGTGATGGTCAGTGTGAGGGTGATGGTCAGTGTGAGGGTGATGGTCAGTGTGAGGCTGATGGTCAGTCTGAGAGGGTCAGTGTGAGAGTGATGGTCAGTGTGAGGCTGATGGTCAGTGTGTGAGGGTCAGTGTGAGATTGATGGTCAGTGTGAGGTTGATGGTCAGTGTGAGAGAGTCAGTGTGAGAGTGTCAGTGTGCGAGTGATGGTCAGTGTGAGGGCGATGGTCAGTGTGAGGGTGATGGTCAGTGTGAGAGGGTCAGTGTGTGAGTGATGCTCAGTGTGAGGGTGATGGTCAGTGTAGTGGTGATGGTCAGTGTGAGAGGGTCAATGTGAGGGGATGGTCAGTGTGAGGGTGATGGTCAGTGTGGGAGGGTCAGTGTGAGGGTGATGGTCAGAGTGAGGGTGATGGTCAGTGTGAGAGGGTCAGTGTGAGGGTGATGGTCAGTGTGAGATTGATCGTCAGTGTGAGAAGGTCAGTGTGAGGTCGATGGTCAGTGTGAGAGTGATGGTCAGTATGAGAGCGTCTATGTGAGGGTGATGGTCAGTATGGGGATGATGGTCAGTGTGAGGGTGATGGTCAGTGTGAGATGGTCAGTGTGAGAGTGATGGTCAGTGTGAGGGTAATGGTCAGTGTGTGAGTGATGGTCAGTGTGAGGGTGATGGTCAGTGTGCGAGTGATGGTCAGTGTGAGGGTGATGGTCAGTGTGAGGGTGATGGTCAGTTTGAGAGTGATGGTCAGTGTGAGCGTGATGGTCAGTATGAGAGGGTCAGTGTGAGAGGGTCAGTGGGAGAGTGATGGTCAGTTTGAGGGTGATGGTCAGTGTGAGAGGGTCAGTGTGAGAGTGATGGTCAGTGTGAGGCTGATGGTCATTGTGAGGGTGATGGTCAGTGTAAGAGGGTCAGTGTGAGAGTGATGGTCAGTGTGACGGTGATGGTCAGTGTGAGGGGGATGTCAGTTTCAGGGTGCTGGTAAGTGTGAGGGTGATGGTCAGTGTGAGGGTGATGGTCAGTGTGAGAGGGTCAGTGTAAGAGGGTCAGTGTGAGGTTGATGGTCAGTGTGAAATGGTCAGTGTGAGGCTGATGGTCAGTGTGGGGGTGATGATCAGTGTGAGAGCGTCAGTGTGAGAGGGTCAGTGTGAGAGGGTCAGTGTGAGGGTGATGGTCAGTGTGAGAGTGATGGTCAGTGTGAGAGTGATGGTCAGTGTGAGGGTGATGATCAGTGTGAGACGGTCAGTGTGAGGGTGATGGTCAGTGTGAGGGTGATGGTCAGTGCTAGGGCGATGGTCAGTGTGGCTGGGTCAGTGTGAGGGTGATGGTCAGTGTAAGGGTGACGGTCAGTGTGAGAGTGATGGTCAGTGAGAGGGTGATGGTCAGTGAGAGGATGATGGTCAGTGTGAGGCTGGTGGTCAGTGTGAGCGGGTCAGTGTGAGGGTGATGGTCAGTGTGAGAGCGTCAGTGTGTGAGTAATGGTCAGTATGAGGGTGATGGTCAGTGTGAGGGTGATGATCAGTGTGAGAGGGTCAGTGTGAGAGTGATGGTCAGTGTGAGGGTGATGGTCAGTGTGAGGATGATGGTCAGTGTGAGGCTGGTGGTCAGTGTGTGAGGGTCAGTGTGAGATTGATGGTCAGTGTGAGGGTGATGGTCACTGTGAGAGGGTCAGTGTGCGAGTGATGGTCAGTGTGAGGGTGATGGTCAGTGTGAGGGTGATGATCAGTGTGAGAGGGTCAGTGTGAGGGTGATGGTCAGTGTGAGGTGTTGGTCAGTGTGATGATGATGGTCAGTGTGAGAGGGTCAGTTTGAGAGTGATGGTCAGTGTGAGAGGGTCAGTGTGAGAGTGATGGTCAGTGTGAGCATGATGGTCAGTGTGAGAGGGTCAGTGTGAGAGTGATGGTCAATGTGAGCGTGATGGTCAGTGTGAGAGTGATGGTCAGTGTCAGAGTGATGGTCAGTGTGAGGGTGATAGTCAGTGTGAGAGTGATGGTCAGTGTGAGGGTGATGATCAGTGTGAGAGGGTAAGTGTGAGTGTGATGGTCAGTGTGAGAGAGTCAGTGTGAGGGTGATGGTCAGTGTGAGAGTGATGGTCAGTGTGAGAGTGATGGTCAGTGTGAGGGTGATGATCAGTGTGAGAGGGTCAGTGTGAGGGTGATGGTCAGTGTGAGGGTGATGGTCAGTGCTAGGGCGATGGTCAGTGTGGCTGGGTCAGTGTGAGGGTGATGGTCAGTGTAAGGGTGATGGTCAGTGTGAGAGTGATGGTCAGTGAGAGGGTGATGGTCAGTGTGAGGATGATGGTCAGTGTGAGGCTGGTGGTCAGTGTGAGCGGGTCAGTGTGAGGGTGATGGTCAGTGTGAGAGCGTCAGTGTGTGAGTAATGGTCAGTGTGAGGGTGATGGTCAGTGTGAGGGTGATGATCAGTGTGAGAGGGTCAGTGTGAGAGTGATGGTCAGTGTGAGGGTGATGGTCAGTGTGAGGATGATGGTCAGTGTGAGGCTGGTGGTCAGTGTGTGAGGGTCAGTGTGAGATTGATGGTCAGTGTGAGGGTGATGGTCACTGTGAGAGGGTCAGTGTGAGATTGATGGTCAGTGTGAGGGTGATGGTCACTGTGAGAGGGTCAGTGTGCGAGTGATGGTCAGTGTGAGGGTGATGGTCAGTGTGAGGGTGATGATCACTGTGAGAGGGTCAGTGTGCGAGTGATGGTCAGTGTGAGGGTGATGGTCAGTGTGAGGGTGATGATCAGTGTACGAGGGTCAGTGTGAGAGTGATGGTCAGTGTGACGGTGATGGTCAGTGTGAGGGGGATGGTCAGTGTCAGGGTGCTGGTAAGTGTGAGGGTGATGGTCAGTGTGAGGGTGATGGTCAGTGTGAGAGGGTCAGTGTAAGAGGGTCAGTGTGAGGTTGATGGTCAGTGTGAGACGGTCAGTGTGAGGCTGATGGTCAGTGTGGGGGTGATGATCAGTGTGAGAGGGTCAGTGTGAGAGGGTCAGTGTGAGAGGGTCAGTGTGAGAGGGTCAGTTTGAGAGGATCAGTGTGAGGGTGATGGTCAGTGTGAGACTGATCGTCAGTGTGAGAGGGTCAGTGTGAGGTTGATGGTCAGTGTGAGAGGGTCAGTGTGAGGCTGATTGTCAGTGTGAGAGGGTCAGTGTGAGAGGGTCAATGTGAGGTTGATGGTCAGTATGGGGATGATGGTCAGTGTGCGGGTGATGGTCAGTGTGAGATGGTCAGTGTGAGAGTGATGGTCAGTGTGAGGGTGATAGTCAGTTTGAGAGTAATGGTCAGTGTGAAGGTGATGGTCAGTGTGAGAGGGTCAGTGTGAGAGTGATGGTCTGTGTGAGGGTGATGGTCAGTGTGAGGTGATGGTCAGTGTGATGGTGATGGTCAGTGTGTGAGGGTCAGTGTGAGGATGATGTTCAGTGTTAGCGTGATGGTCAGTGTGAGGGTGATGGTCAGTGTGAGAGGGTCAGTGTGAGGGTGATGGTAAGAGTGAGAGTGTCAGTGTGAGGGTGATGGTCAGTGTGAGAGTGATGGTCAGTGTGAGAGTGATGGTCAGTGTGAGGGTGATGATCAGTGTGTGAGGGTCAGTGTGAGGGTGATGTTCAGTGTGAGAGGGTCAGTGTGAGAGTGATGGTCAGTGTGAGAGTGATGGTCAGTGTGAGGGTGATAGTCACTGTGAGAGTGATGGTCAGTGTGAGAGTCATGGTTAGTGTGAGGGTGATGATCAGTGTGAGAGGGTCAGTGTGAGGGTGATGGTCAGTGTGAGAGTGTCATTGTGAGGGTGATGGTCAGTGTGAGAGTGATGGTCAGTGTGAGGGTGATGGTCAGTGTGAGGGTGATGATCTGTGTGAGAGGGTCAGTGTGAGGATGATGGTCAGTGCGAGGGCGATGGTCAGTGTGGGAGGGTCAGTGTGAGAGTGATGGTCAGTGTGAGGGTGATGGTCAGTGTGAGGATGAAGGTCAGTGTTGGGGCGAAGGTCAGTGTGAGAGGGTCAGTGTGAGGGTGATGGTCAGTGTGAGAGGGTCACTGTGAGGGTAATGGTCAGTGTGAGGGTGATAGTCAGTGTGAGAGGGTACGTGTGAGAGGGTCAGTGTGAGAGGGATGGTCAGTGTGAGGGTAATAGTCAGTGTGAGAGGGTCAGTGTGAGGGTGATGGTCAGTGTGAGGCTGATGGTCAGAGTGAGGGTGATGGTCAGTGTGAGGGTCAGCGTGAGGGTGATGGTCAGTGTGAGAGGGTCAGTGTGAGAGGGTCAGTGTGAGGGTGATGGTCAGTGTGAGGTTGATGGTCAATGTGAGATGGTCAGTGTGTGGGTGATGGTCAGAGTGAGAGGGTCAGTGTGAGAGTGATGGTCAGTTTGAGAGTGATGGTCAGTGTGAGAGTGATGGTCAGTGTGAGGGTGATGGTCAGTGTGAGGGTGATGGTCAGTGTGAGAGTGATGGTCAGTGTGAGGGTGATGATCAGTGCGAGAGGGTCAGGTTGAGGGTGATGGTCAGTGTGAGAGAGTCAGTGTAAGGGTGATGGTCAGTGTGAGAGTGATGGTCAGTGTTAGGGCAATGGTCAGTGTGGGAGGGTCATTGTGAGGGTGATGCTCAGTGTCAGAGTAATTGTCAGTGTGAGTGTGATGGTGAGTGTGAGAGTGATGGTCAGTGTGAGGGTGATGCTCAGTGTGAGAGTAATTGTCAGTGTGAGTGTGATGGTGAGTGTGAGAGTGATGGTCAGTGCTAGGGTGATGGTCAGTGTGATATGGTCAGTGTGAGGGTGATGGTCAGTGTGAGAGGGTCAGTGTGCGAGTGATGGTCAGTGTGAGGGTGATGGTCAGTGTGAGGGTGATGATCAGTGGGAGAGGGTCAGTGTGAGAGTGATGGTCAGTGTGAGGGTGATGGTCAGTGTGAGGATGATGGTCAGTGTGAGGCTGGTGGTCAGCGTGTGAGGGTCAGTGTGAGATTGATGGTCAGTGTGAGGGTGATGGTCAGTGTGAGAGGGTCAGTGTGCGAGTGATGGTCAGTGTGAGTGTGATGGTCAGTGTGAGGGTGATGATCAGTGTGAGAGGGTCAGTGTGAGGGTGATGGTCAGTGTGAGGTGTTGGTCAGTGTGATGTTGATGGTCAGTGTGAGAGGGTCAGTGTGAGAGTGATGGTCAGTGTGAGAGGGTCAGTGTGAGAGTGATGGTCAGTGTGAGCGTGATGGTCAGTGTGAGAGGGTCAGTGTGAGAGTGATGGTCAGTGTGAGGGTGATGGTCAGTGTGAGAGTGATGGTCAGTGTGAGTGTGATGGTCAGTGTCAGAGTGATGGTCAGTGTGAGAGGGTCAGTGTGAGAGTGATGGTCAGTGTGAGGGTGATGGTCAGTGTGAGAGTGATGGTCAGTGTGAGAGGGTCAGTGTGAGTGTGATGGTCAGTGTGGGAGGGTCATTGTGAGTGTGAAGGTCAGTGTGAGAGTGATGGTCAGTGTGAGGGTGATGGTCAGTGTGAGAGTGATGGTCAGTGTCAGGCTGATGGTCAGTGTGTGAGGGTCAGTGTGAGATTGATGGTCAGTGTGAGGGTGATGGTCAGTGTGAGAGGGTCAGTGTGCGAGTGATGGTCAGTGTGAGAGGGTCAGTGTGAGGGTGATGGTCAGTGTGAGAGTGATGGTCAGTGTGAGAGGATCAGCGTGAAGGTGATGTCAGTGTGAGAGTGTCAGTGTGAGTGTGATGGTCAGTGTGAGAGGGTCAGCGTGAAGGTGATGTCAGTGTGAGAGGGTCAGTGTGAGAGTGATGGTCAGTGTGAGAGGGTCAGTGTGAGGGTGATGGTCAGTGTGAGAGTGATGGTCAGTGTGAGAGGGTCAGTGTGAGGGTGATGGTCAGTGTGAGGGTGATGGTCAGTGTGAGGATGATGGTCAGTGTGAGGCTGATGTTCAGTGTGTGAGGGTCAGTGTGAGGGTGATGGTCAGTGTGAGGGCGATGGTCAGTGTGAGGGTGATGGTCAGTGTGAGAGGGTCAGTGTGTGAGTGATGGTCAGTGTGAGGGTGATGGTCAGTGTGAGTGTGATGGTCAGTGTGAGAGGGTCAATGTGAGGGGATGGTCAGTGTGAGAGTTATGGTCAGTGTGAGAGGGTCAGTATGAGAGTGATGGTCAGTGTGAAGGTGATGGTCAGTGTGAGGGTGATGGTCAGTGTGAGAGGGTCAGTGTGAGGGTGATGGTCAGAGTGAGGCTAATGGTCAGTGTAAGGGTGTTGGTGAGTGTGAGAGTGATGGTCAGTGTGAGAGTGATGGTCAGTGTGAGAGGGTCAGTGTGAGGTTGATGGTCAGTGTGAGAGTGTCAGTGTGAGGCTGATGGTCAGTGTGAGAGGGTCAGTGTGAGAGGGTCAGTGTGAGAGGGTCAGTGTGAGGGTGATGGTCAGTATGGGGATGATCGTCAGTGTGAGGGTGATGGTCAGTGTGAGGGTGATAGTCAGTTTGAGAGTAATGGTCAGTGTGATGGTGATGGTGAGTGTGAGAAGGTCAGTATGAGAGTGATGGTCAGTGTGAGGGTGATGGTCAGTGTGAGGTGATGGTCAGTGTGATGGTGATGGTCAGTGTGAGGATGATGGACAGTGTTAGCGTGATGGTCAGTGTGAGAAGGTCAGTGTGAAGGTGCTGGTCAGTGTGAGAGGGTCCGTGTGAGAGTGATGGTCAGTGTGAGAGTGATGGTCAGTGTGAGAGGATCAGTGTGAGGGTGATGATCAGTGTGAGAGGGTCAGTGTGAGGGTGATGGTCAGTGAGAGAGGGTCAGTGTGAGAGTGATGGTCTGTGTGAGGGTGATGGTCAGTGTGAGAGTGATGGTCAGTGTGAGGTTGATGGTCAGTGTGAGAGTGTCAGTGTGAGGCTGATTGTCAGTGTGAGAGGGTCAGTGTGAGAGGGTCTATGTGAGGGTGATGGTCAGGATGGGGATGATGGTCAGTGTGAGGGTGATGGTCAGTGTGAGATGGTCAGTGTGAGAGTGATGGTCAGTGTGAGGGTGATGGTCAGTCTGAGGGTGATGATCAGTGTGAGAGGGTCAGTGTGAGGGTGATGGTCAGTGTGAGAGGGTCAGTGTGAGAGTGATGGTCAGTGTGAGAGTGACGGTCAGTATGAGAGTGATGGTCAGTGTGAGAGTGATGGTCAGTGTGAGGTTGATGGTCAGTGTGAGGTTGATGGTCAGTGTGAGGTTGATGGTCAGTGTGAGAGTGATGGTCAGTGTCAGAGGGTCACTGTGAGTGTGATGGTCAGTGTGAGGGTGATGGTCAGTGTGAGAGTGATTGTCAGTGTGAGGGTGATGGTCTGTGTGAGAGGGTCAGTGTGAGAGTGATGGTCAGTGTGAGGGTGATTGTCAGTGTGAGGGTGATTGTCAGTGTGAGAGTGATGGTCAGTGTGAGGGTGATGATCAGTGTGAGATAGTCAATGTGAGGGTGATGGTCAGTGTGAGGGTGATGGTCAGTGTGAGAGTGATGGTCAGTGTGAGAGGGTCAGTGTGAGGGTGATGATCAGTGTGAGAGGGTCAGTGTGAGGATGATGGTCAGTGTGAGGATGATGGTCAGTGTTGGGGCGATTGTCAGTGTGAGAGAGTCAGTGTGAGGGTGATGGTCAGTGTGAGAGTGATGGTCAGTGTGAGCGTGATGGCCAGTGTGAGAGGGTCAGTG
Source organism: Scyliorhinus torazame (assembly GCF_047496885.1). Classification (NCBI taxonomy): domain Eukaryota; kingdom Metazoa; phylum Chordata; class Chondrichthyes; order Carcharhiniformes; family Scyliorhinidae; genus Scyliorhinus; species Scyliorhinus torazame. Next base: position 29,294,889 of record NC_092733.1, on the reverse strand, counting down.
TGAGGGTGATGGTCAGTGTTAGGGTGATGATCAGTGTGAGAGGGCCAGTGTGAGGGTGATGATCAGTGTGAGAGGGTCAGTGTGAGGATGATGGTCAGTGTTAGGGTGATGATCAGTGTGAGAGGGTCAGTGTGAGGGTGATGGTCAGTATGAGAGTGATGGTCAGTGTGAGGGTGATGGTCAGTGTGAGGATGAAGGTCAGTGTTGGGGCAATTGTCAGTGTGAGAGGGTCAGTGTGAGAGTGATGGTCAGTGTGAGAGTGATAGTCAGTGTGAGAGGGTCAGTGTGAGGGTGATGGTCACTGTGAGGGTGATGATCAGTGTGAGAGGGTCAGTGTGAGGGTGATGGTCACTGTGAGGGTGATGATCAGTGTGAGAGGGTCGGTGTGAAGGTGATGGTGAGTGTGAGAGGGTAAGTGTGAGAGTGATGGTCAGTGTGAGAGTGATGGTCAGTGTGAGTGTAATGGTCAGTGTGAGAGTGAAGGTCAGTGCTAGGGCGATGGTCAGTGTGGGTGGGTCAGGTTGAGTGTGATGGTCAGTGTGAGGGTGACGGTCAGTGTGAGAGTGATGGTCATTGAGAGGGTGATGGTCAGTGTGAGGATGATGGGCAGTGTGAGGCTGGTGGTCAGTGTGAGAGGGTCAGTGTGCGAGTGATGGTCAGTGTGAAGGTGATGGTCAGTGTGAGGGTGATGTTAGTGTGAGAGGGACAGTGTGAGAGTGATGGTCAGTGTGAGAGTGATGGTCAGTGTGAGGGTGATGGTCAGTGTGAGGATGATGGTCAGTGTGAGGCTGGTTGTCAGCGTGTGAGGGTCAGTGTGAGATTGATGGTCAGTGTGAGGGTGATGGTCAGTGTGAGAGGGTCAGTGTGCGAGTGATGGTCAGTGTGAGGGTGATGGTCAGTAAGAGGGTGATGATCAGTGTGAGAGGGTCAGTGTGAGGGTGATGGTCAGTGTGAGGTGTTGGTCAGTGTGATGATGATGGTCAGTTTGAGAGGGTCAGTGTGAGAGTGATGGTCAGTGTGAGAGGGTCAGTGTGAGAGTGATGGTCAGTGTGAGCGTGATGGTCAATGTGAGAGGGTCAGTGTGAGAGTGATGGTCAGTGTGAGGGTGATGGTCAGTGTGAGAGTGATGGTCAGTGTCAGAGTGATGATCAGTGTGAGGGTGATGGTCAGTGTGAGAGTGATGGTCAGTGTGAGGGTGATGATCAGTGTGAGAGGATCAGTGTGAGTGTGATGGTCAGTTTGAGAGAGTCAGTGTGAGGGTGATGGTCAGTGTAAGAGTGATGGTCAGTGTGAGGGTGTTGGTCAGTGTGAGGATGATGGTCAGTGTGAGTATGATGGTCAGTGTTAGGGCGATGGTCAGTGTAGGAGGGTCATTGTGAGTGTGAAGGTCAGTGTAAGAGTGATGGTCAGTGTGACGGTGATGGTCAGTGTGAGAGTGATGGTCAGTGTGAGGGTGATGATCAGTGTGAGAGGGTCAGCGTGAAGGTGATGTCAGTGTGAGACGGTCAGTGTCAGAGTGATGGTCAGTGTGAGAGGGTCAGTGTGAGGGTGATGGTCAGTGTGTGAGTGATGGTCAGTGTGAGGATGATGGTCAGTGTGAGGCTGATGGTCAGTGTGTGAGGGTCAGTGTGAGATTGATGGTCAGTGTGAGGGTGATGGTCAGTGTGATAGGGTTAGTGTGCATGTGATGGTCAGTGTGAGGGCGATGGTCAGTGTGAGGGTGATGGTCAGTGTGAGAGGGTCAGTGTGTGAGTGATGGTCAGTGTGAGGGTGATGGTCAGTGTGAGAGTTCTGGTCAGTGTGAGAGGGTCAATGTGAGGGGATGGTCAGTGTGAGAGTTCTGGTCAGTGTGAGAGGGTCAGTATGAGAGTGTCAGTGTGAAGGTGATGGTCAGTGTGAGGGTGATGGTCAGTGTGAGAGGGTCAGTGTGAGAGTGATGGTCAGTGTGAGAGTGACGGTCAGTATGAGAGTGATGGTCAGTGTGAGAGTGATGGTCAGTGTGAGGTTGATGGTCAGTGTGAGGTTGATGGTCAGTGTGAGAGTGATGGTCAGTGTCAGAGGGTCACTGTGAGTGTGATGGTCAGTGTGAGGGTGATGGTCAGTGTGAGAGTGATTGTCAGTGTGAGGGTGATGGTCTGTGTGAGAGGGTCAGTGTGAGAGTGATGGTCAGTGTGAGGGTGATTGTCAGTGTGAGGGTGATTGTCAGTGTGAGAGTGATGGTCAGTGTGAGGGTGATGATCAGTGTGAGATAGTCAATGTGAGGGTGATGGTCAGTGTGAGGGTGATGGTCAGTGTGAGAGTGATGGTCAGTGTGAGAGGGTCACTGTGAGGGTGATGATCAGTGTGAGAGGGTCAGTGTGAGGATGATGGTCAGTGTGAGGATGATGGTCAGTGCTAGGGAGATGGTCAGTGTGGGAGGGTCAGTGTGAGGGTGATGGTCAGTATGAGAGTGATGGTCAGTGTGAGGGTGATGGTCAGTGTGAGGATGAAAGTCAGTGTTGGGGCGATTGTCAGTGTGAGAGAGTCAGTGTGAGGGTGATGGTCAGTGTGAGAGTGATGGTCAGTGTGAGCGTGATGGCCAGTGTGAGAGGGTCAGTGTGAGGGTGATGGTCAGTGTTAGGGTGATGATCAGTGTGAGAGGGCCAGTGTGAGGGTGATGATCAGTGTGAGAGGGTCAGTGTGAGGATGATGGTCAGTGTTAGGGTGATGATCAGTGTGAGAGGGTCAGTGTGAGGGTGATGGTCAGTATGAGAGTGATGGTCAGTGTGAGGGTGATGGTCAGTGTGAGGATGAAGGTCAGTGTTGGGGCAATTGTCAGTGTGAGAGGGTCAGTGTGAGAGTGATGGTCAGTGTGAGAGTGATAGTCAGTGTGAGAGGGTCAGTGTGAGGGTGATGGTCACTGTGAGGGTGATGATCTGTGTGAGAGGGTCAGTGTGAGGGTGATGGTCACTGTGAGGGTGATGATCAGTGTGAGAGGGTCGGTGTGAAGGTGATGGTGAGTGTGAGAGGGTAAGTGTGAGAGTGATGGTCAGTGTGAGAGTGATGGTCAGTGTGAGTGTAATGGTCAGTGTGAGAGTGAAGGTCAGTGCTAGGGCGATGGTCAGTGTGGGTGGGTCAGGTTGAGTGTGATGGTCAGTGTGAGGGTGACGGTCAGTGTGAGAGTGATGGTCATTGAGAGGGTGATGGTCAGTGTGAGGATGATGGGCAGTGTGAGGCTGGTGGTCAGTGTGAGAGGGTCAGTGTGCGAGTGATGGTCAGTGTGAAGGTGATGGTCAGTGTGAGGGTGATGTTAGTGTGAGAGGGACAGTGTGAGAGTGATGGTCAGTGTGAGGGTGATGGTCAGTGTGAGGATGATGGTCAGTGTGAGGCTGGTTGTCAGCATGTGAGGGTCAGTGTGAGATTGATGGTCAGTGTGAGGGTGATGGTCAGTGTGAGAGGGTCAGTGTGCGAGTGATGGTCAGTGTGAGGGTGATGGTCAGTATGAGGGTGATGATCAGTGTGAGAGGGTCAGTGTGAGGGTGATGGTCAGTGTGAGGTGTTGGTCAGTGTGATGATGATGGTCAGTTTGAGAGGGTCAGTGTGAGAGTGATGGTCAGTGTGAGAGGGTCAGTGTGAGAGTGATGGTCAGTGTGAGCGTGATGGTCAGTGTGAGAGGGTCAGTGTGAGAGTGATGGTCAGTGTGAGGGTGATGGTCAGTGTGAGAGTGATGGTCAGTGTCAGAGTGATGATCAGTGTGAGGGTGATGGTCAGTGTGAGAGTGATGGTCAGTGTGAGGGTGATGATCAGTGTGAGAGGATCAGTGTGAGTGTGATGGTCAGTTTGAGAGAGTCAGTGTGAGGGTGATGGTCAGTGTAAGAGTGATGGTCAGTGTGAGGGTGTTGGTCAGTGTGAGGATGATGGTCAGTGTGAGTATGATGGTCAGTGTTAGGGCGATGGTCAGTGTAGGAGGGTCATTGTGAGTGTGAAGGTCAGTGTAAGAGTGATGGTCAGTGTGACGGTGATGGTCAGTGTGAGAGTGATGGTCAGTGTGAGGGTGATGATCAGTGTGAGAGGGTCAGCGTGAAGGTGATGTCAGTGTGAGACGGTCAGTGTCAGAGTGATGGTCAGTGTGAGAGGGTCAGTGTGAGGGTGATGGTCAGTGTGTGAGTGATGGTCAGTGTGAGGATGATGGTCAGTGTGAGGCTGATGGTCAGTGTGTGAGGGTCAGTGTGAGATTGATGGTCAGTGTGAGGGTGATGGTCAGTGTGATAGGGTTAGTGTGCATGTGATGGTCAGTGTGAGGGCGATGGTCAGTGTGAGGGTGATGGTCAGTGTGAGAGGGTCAGTGTGTGAGTGATGGTCAGTGTGAGGGTGATGGTCAGTGTGAGAGTTCTGGTCAGTGTGAGAGGGTCAATGTGAGGGGATGGTCAGTGTGAGAGTTCTGGTCAGTGTGAGAGGGTCAGTATGAGAGTGTCAGTGTGAAGGTGATGGTCAGTGTGAGGGTGATGGTCAGTGTGAGAGGGTCAGTGTGAGGGTGATGGTCAGAATGAGGGTGATGGTCAGTGTAAGGGTGATGGTGAGTGTGAGGGTGATGGTCAGTGTCAGAGGGTCAGTGTGAGGGTGATGGTCAGTGTGAGAGTGTCAGTGTGAGGGTGATGGTCAGTGTGAGATGGTCAGTGTGAGAGTAATGGTCAGTGTGAGGGTGATGGTCAGTGTAATGGTGATGGTGAGTGTGAGAGGGTCAGTATGAGAGTGATGGTCAGTGTGAGGTGATGATCAGTGTGATGGTGATGGTCATTGTGAGGATGATGGTCAGTGTTAGCGTGATGGTCAGTGTGAGTAGGTCAGTGTGAAGGTGCTGGTCAGTGTGAGAGGGTCTGTGTGAGAGTGATGGTCAGTGTGAGAGTGATGGTCAGTGTGAGAGGGTCAGTGTGAGGGTGATGATCAGTGTGATAGGGTCAGTGCTAGGGAGATGGTCAGTGTGAGAGAGTCAGTGTGAGGGTGATGGTCAGTGTGAGAGTGATGGTCAGTGTGAACGTGATGGCCAGTGTGAGAGGGTCAGTGTGAGGGTGATGGTCAGTGTTAGGGTGATGATCAGTGTGAGAGGGTCAGTGTGAGGGTGATGGTCAGTGTGGGAGCGTCAGTGTGAGGGTGATGGTCAGTATGAGAGTGATGGTCAGTGTGAGGGTGATGGTCAGTGTGAGGATGAAGGTCAGTGTTGGGGCAATTGTCAGTGTGAGAGGGTCAGTGTGAGGGTGATGGTCACTGTGAGGGTGATGATCAGTGTGAGAGGGTCGGTGTGAAGGTGATGGTGAGTGTGAGAGGGTACGTGTGAGAGTGATGGTCAGTGTGAGAGTGATGGTCAGTGTGAGTGTAATGGTCAGTGTGAGAGTGAAGGTCAGTGCTAGGGCGATGGTCAGTGTGGGTGGGTCAGGTTGAGTGTGATGGTCAGTGTGAGGGTGACGGTCAGTGTGAGAGTGATGGTCATTGAGAGGGTGATGGTCAGTGTGAGGATGATGGGCAGTGTGAGGCTGGTGGTCAGTGTGAGAGGGTCAGTGTGCGAGTGATGGTCAGTGTGAAGGTGATGGTCAGTGTGAGGGTGATGTTAGTGTGAGAGGGACAGTGTGAGAGTGATGGTCAGTGTGAGGGTGATGGTCAGTGTGAGGATGATGGTCAGTGTGAGGCTGGTTGTCAGCGTGTGAGGGTCAGTGTGAGATTGATGGTCAGTGTGAGGGTGATGGTCAGTGTGAGAGGGTCAGTGTGCGAGTGATGGTCAGTGTGAGGGTGATGGTCAGTATGAGGGTGATGATCAGTGTGAGAGGGTCAGTGTGAGGGTGATGGTCAGTGTGAGGTGTTGGTCAGTGTGATGATGATGGTCAGTTTGTGAGGGTCAGTGTGAGAGTGATGGTCAGTGTGAGAGTGATGGTCAGTGTGAGCGTGATGGTCAGTGTGAGAGGGTCAGTGTGAGAGTGATGGTCAGTGTGAGGGTGATGGTCAGTGTGAGAGTGATGGTCAGTGTCAGAGTGATGATCAGTGTGAGGGTGATGGTCAGTGTGAGAGTGATGGTCAGTGTGAGGGTGATGATCAGTGTGAGAGGATCAGTGTGAGTGTGATGGTCAGTTTGAGAGAGTCAGTGTGAGGGTGATGGTCAGTGTAAGAGTGATGGTCAGTGTGAGGGTGTTGGTCAGTGTGAGGATGATGGTCAGTGTGAGTATGATGGTCAGTGTTAGGGCGATGGTCAGTGTAGGAGGGTCATTGTGAGTGTGAAGGTCAGTGTAAGAGTGATGGTCAGTGTGAGGGTGATGGTCAGTGTGTGAGTGATGGTCAGTGTGAGGATGATGGTCAGTGTGTGAGGGTCAGTGTGAGATTGATGGTCAGTGTGAGGGTGATGGTCAGTGTGATAGGGTTAGTGTGCATGTGATGGTCAGTGTGAGGGCGATGGTCAGTGTGAGGGTGATGGTCAGTGTGAGAGGGTCAGTGTGTGAGTGATGGTCAGTGTGAGGGTGATGGTCAGTGTAGTGGTGATGGTCAGTGTGAGAGGGTCAATGTGAGGGGATGGTCAGTGTGAGAGTTCTGGTCAGTGTGAGAGGGTCAGTATGAGAGTGTCAGTGTGAAGGTGATGGTCAGTGTGAGGGTGATGGTCAGTGTGAGAGGGTCAGTGTGAGGGTGATGGTCAGAATGAGGGTGATGGTCAGTGTAAGGGTGATGGTGAGTGTGAGGGTGATGGTCAGTGTCAGAGGGTCAGTGTGAGGGTGATGGTCAGTGTGAGGGTGATGGTCAGTGTGAGAGGGTCAGTGTGCGAGGGTCCGTGTGAGAGGGTCTATGTGTGGGTGATGGTCAGTATGGAGATGATGGTCAGTGTGAGGGTGATGGTCAGTGTGAGATGGTCAGTGTGAGAGTAATGGTCAGTGTGAGGGTGATGGTCAGTGTAATGGTGATGGTGAGTGTGAGAGGGTCAGTATGAGAGTGATGGTCAGTGTGAGGGTGATGGTCAGTGTGAGGTGATGATCAGTGTGATGGTGATGGTCATTGTGAGGATGATGGTCAGTGTTAGCGTGATGGTCAGTGTGAGAAGGTCAGTGTGAAGGTGCTGGTCAGTGTGAGAGGGTCTGTGTGAGAGTGATGGTCAGTGTGAGAGTGATGGTCAGTGTGAGAGGGTCAGTGTGAGGGTGATGATCAGTGTGATAGGGTCAGTGTGAGGGTGATGGTAAGCGTGAGAGCGTCAATGTGAGGGTGGTGGTCAGTGTGAGAGTGATGGTCAGTGTGAGGGTGATGGTCAGTGTGAGGATGATGGTCAGTGTGAGTATGATGGTCAGTGTGAGAGTGATGGTCAGTGTGAGAGTGATGGTCAGTGTGAGAGTGATGGTCAGTGTGAGGGTGATGGTCAGTGTGAGAGTGATGGTCAGTGTGAGGGTGATGATCAGTGTGAGAGGGTCAGTGTGAAGGTGATGGTCAGTGTGAGATGGTCAGTGTGAGAGTGATGGTCAGTGTGAGAGTGACGGTCAGTATGAGAGTGATGGTCAGTGTGAGAGTGATGGTCAGTGTGAGAGTGATGGTCAGTGTGAGGTTGATGGTCAGTGTGAGAGTGATGGTCAGTGTGAGAGGGTCAGTGTGAGTGTGATGGTCAGTGTGAGGGTAATGGTCAGTGTGAGACTGATGGTCAGTGTGAGAGTGATGGTCAGTGTGAGGGTGATTGTCAGTGTGAGAGTGATGGTCAGTGTGAGGGTGATGATCAGTGTGAGAGGGTCATTGTTAGGGTGATGGTCAGTGTGAGATAGTCAATGTGAGGGTGATGGTCAGTGTGAGAGTGTCAATGTGAGGGTGATGATCAGTGTGAGAGGGTCAGTGTGAGGATGATGGTCAGTGTGAGGATGGTGGTCAGTGCTAGGCGATGGTCAGTGTGGGAGGGTCAGTGTGAGGGTGATGGTCAGTATGAGAGTGATGGTCAGTGTTGGGGCGATTGTCAGTGTGAGAGGGTCAGTGTGAGGGTGATGGTCAGTGTGAGGGTGATAGTCAGTGTGAGAGGGTCAGTGTGAGTGTGATGGTCAGTGTGAGGGTAATGGTCAGTGTGAGACTGATGGTCAGTGTGAGAGTGATGGTCAGTGTGAGGGTGATTGTCAGTGTGAGAGTGATGGTCAGTGTGAGGGTGATGATCAGTGTGAGAGGGTCATTGTTAGTGTGATGGTCAGTGTGAGATAGTCAATGTGAGGGTGATGGTCAGTGTGAGGGTGATGATCAGTGTGAGAGGGTCAGTGTGAGGATGATGGTCAGTGTGAGGATGGTGGTCAGTGCTAGGGTGATGGTCAGTGTGGGAGGGTCAGTGTGAGGGTGATGGTCAGTATGAGAGTGATGGTCAGTGTTGGGGCGATTGTCAGTGTGAGAGGGTCAGTGTGAGGGTGATGGTCAGTGTGACGGGATGGTCAGTGTGAGGGTGATGGTCAGTGTTGGGGTGATGGTCAGTGTGAGGGTGATGGTCAGTGTTGGGGCGATTGTCAGTGTGAGAGGGTCAGTGTGAGGGTGATGGTCAGTGTGACGGGATGGTCAGTGTGAGGGTGATGGTGCGTGTGAGGGTGATGGTCAGTGTGAGAGGGTCCGTGTGAGAGGGTCAGTGTGAGAGGGTCAGTGTGAGGGTGATGGTCAGTGTGAGGTTGATGGTCAATGTGAGATGGTCAGTGTGAGGGTGATGGTCAGTGTAAGAGGATCAGTGTGAGAGTGATGGTCAGTGTGAGAGTGATGTTCAGTGTGAGAGTGAGTCAGTTTGAGAGTGATGGTCAGTGTGAGGGTGATGGTCAGTGTGAGGATGATGGTCAGTGTTGGGGCGATTGTCAGTGTGAGAGGGTCAGTGTGAGGGTGATGGTCAGTGTGAGAGCGATGGTCAGTGTGAGGGTGATAGTCAGTGTGAGAGGATCAGTGTGAGGGTGATGGTCAGTGTGAGGGTGATGGTCAGTGTGAGGGTGATGGTCAGTGTGAGGGTGATGGTCAGTGTGAGGGTGATGGTTAGTGTGAGGGTGATAGTCAGTGTGAGAGGGTCAGTTTGAGGGTGATGGTCAGTGTGAGGGTGATGGTCAGTGTGAGGGTGATGGTCAGTGTGAGGGCGATGGTCAGTGTGAGGGTGATGGTCAGTGTGAGGGTGATAGTCAGTGTGAGAGGGTCAGTGTGAGGGTGATGGTCAGTGTGAGGGTGATGGTCAGTGTGAGGGTGATGGTCAGTGTGAGGGCGATGGTCAGTGTGAGGGTGATGGTCAGTATGAGAGGGTCAGTGTGAGGCTGATGGTCAGTGTGAGGGTGATGGTCAGTATGAGAGGGTCAGTGTGAGGCTGATGGTCAGTGTGAGGGTGATGGTCAGTGTGAGAAGGTCAGTGTGAGAGGGTCAGTGTGAGAGTGATGGTCAGTGTGAGGGTGATGGTCAGTGTGACGGGATGGTCAGTGTGAGGGTGATGGTGCGTGTGAGGGTGAAGGTCAGTGTGAGAGGGTCAGTGTGAGAGGGTCAGTGTGAGAGGGTCAGTGTGAGGGTGATGGTCTGTGTGAGGTTGATGGTCAATGTGAGATGGTCAGTGTGAGGGTGATGGTCAGTGTAAGAGGATCAGTGTGAGAGTGATGGTCAGTGTGAGAGTGATGTTCAGTGTGAGAGTGATGATCAGTGTGAGAGGGTCAGTGTGAGGGTGATGGTCAGTGTGAGAGAGTCAGTGTGAGGGTGATGGTCAGTGTGAGAGTGATGGTCAGTGTTAGGGTGATGGTCAGTTTGTGAGGGTCATTGTCAGGGTGATGGTCAGTGTGAGAGTGATGGACAGTGTGAGGGTGATGGTCAGTGTGAGTGTGATCGTCAGTGTGAGGGTGATGGTCTGTGTGAGAGTGATGGTCAGTGTGAGTGTGATGGTCTGTGTCAGTGCGAGAGGTTCAGTGTGAGAGGGGCAATGCGAGAGGGTCAGTGTGGGGGTGATGGCCAGTGTGAGAAGGTCAGTGTGAGGACGATGGTCAGTGTGAGGGTGATGGTCAGTGTGTGAGTGATGGTCAGTGTGAGGGTGATGGTCAGTGTCGTGGTGATGGTCAGTGTGAGAGGGTCAATGTGAGGGGATGGTCAGTGTGAGAGTTATGGTCAGTGTGAGAGGGTCAGTATGAGAGGGTCAGTGTGAAGGTGATGGTCAGTGTGAGACGGTCAGTGTGAGGGTGATGGTCAGTGTGAGGGTGATGGTCAATGTGAGGCTAATGGTTAGTGTGAGGGTGATGGTCAGTGTGAGGGTGATGGTCAGTGTGAGGGTGATGGTCAGTGTGAGAGTGATGGTCAGTCTGATGGTGATGGTCAGTGTGAGGATGATGGTCAGTGTGAGGGTGATGGTCGGTGTGAGAAAGTCAGTGTGAGAGTGATGGTCAGTGAGAGGGCGATGGTCAGTGTGAGAGGGTCAGTGTGAGAGGGTCAGATTGAGGGTGATGGTCTGTTTAGTGGTGATGGTCAGTGTGATGGTGATGGTCAGTGTGAGGGAGATGGTCAATGTGAGGCTGATGGTTAGTGTGAGGGTGATGGTCATTGTAAAGGTGATGATCAGTGTGAGGGTGATGGTCAGTGTGATGGTGATGGTCAGTGTGAGGATGATGGTCAGTGTGAGAATGATGGTAAGTGTGAGGGTGATGGTCAGTGTGAGTGTGATGGTCAGTATGAGAGTGATGGTCAGTGTGAGGGTGATGGTAAGTGTGAGGGTGATGGTCAGTGTGAGGGTGATGGTCAGTGTGAGGGTGATGGTCAGAGTGAGGGTGATGATCAGTGTGAGGGTGATGGTCAGAGCGAGGGTGATGGTCAGTGTGAGAGTGAATGTCAGTGTGAGAGTGATGGTCAGTGTGAGAGGGCCAGTGTGAGGTTGATGGTCAGTGTGAGAGGGTCAGTGTGAGGGTGATGGTCAGTGTGAGAGGGTCAGTGTGAGGGTGATGGTCAGTGTGAGACTGATGGTTAGTGTGAGTGTGATGGTCAGTGTGAGGGTGATGGTCAGTGTGAGGGTGATGGTCAGTGTGAGATTGATGGTCAGTGTGATGGTGATGATCAGTGTGATGGTGATGGTCAGTGTGAGAGTAATGGTCAGTGTGAGGGTGATGGACAGTGTGAGAGTGATGGTCAGTGTGAGGGTGATGGTCTGTGTGAGAGTGATGGTCAGTGTGAAGATGATGGTCAGAGTGAGGGTGATGGTCAGAGTGAGGGTGATGATCAGTGTGAGGTTGATGGTCAGAGTGAGGGTGATGGTCAGTGTGAGAGTGATTGTCAGTGTGAGAGTGATGGTCAGTTGAGAGGGTCAGTGTGAGGGTGATGGTCAGTGTGAGAGCATCAGTGTGAGTGTGATGGTCAGTGTGAGAGGGTCAGTGTGAGGGTGATGGTCAGTGTGAGAGTGATCGTCAGAATGAGGGTGATGGTAAGTGTGAGAGGGTCAGTGTGAGAGGGTCAATATGAGGGTGATGGTCAGTGTGGGGTTGATGGTCAGTGTGAGAGGGTCAGTGTGAGAGGGTCAGTGTGAGGGTGATGGTCAGTGTGAGAGGGTCAGTGTGAGGGTGATGGTCAATGTGAGAGGGTCAGTGTGAGGGTGATGGTCAGTTTGAGAGTAATGGTCAGGGTGAGAGTGATGGTCAGTGTGAGGGTGATGGTCAGTGTTAGGGTGATGGTCAGCGTGAGAGGTTTAGTGTGAGAGCGTCATTGTGACGGTCATGGTCAGTGTGAGGTTGATGGTCAGTGTGAGAGGGTCAGTGTGAGGCTGATGGTCAGTGTGAGAGGGTCAGTGTGAGAGGGTCAATGTGAGAGTGATGGTCAGTGTGGGGATGATGGTCAGTGTGAGGGTGATGGTCAATGTGAGAGGGTCAGTGTGAGGGTGATGGTCAGTGTGAGAGGGTCAGTGTGAGGGTGATGGTCAATGTGAGAGGGTCAGTGTGAGGGTGATGGTCAGTTTGAGAGAAATGGTCAGGGTGAGAGTGATGGTCAGTGTGAGGGTGATGGTCAGTGTGAGGGTGATGGTCAGCGTGAGAGGGTCAGTGTGAGGGTGATGGTCAGTGTGAGAGGGACAGTGTGAGTGATGGCCAGTGTGAGAGTGATGGTCAGTATGAGGGTGATGGTCAGTGTGAGGATGATCGTCAGTGTTAGCGTGATGGCCAGTGTGAGAGGGTCAGTGTGAAGATGATGGTCAGTGTAAGAGGGTCAGTGTGAGAGGATCAGTGTGAGAGGGTCAGTGTGAAGATGGTGGTCAGTGTGAAGATGATGGTCAGTGTGAGAGGTTCAGTGTGAGAGGGTCAGCGTGAGGGTGATGTTCAGTGTGAGGGTGAGGGTCAGTGTGAGAGTGAAGGTCAGTGTGAGAGGGTCAGTGTGAGAGGGTCAATGTGAGGGTGATGGTCAGTGTGGGGTTGATGGTCAGTGTGAGGGTGATGGTCAGTGTGAGAGGGTCAGTGTGAGGGTGATGGTCAATGTGAGAGGGTCAGTGTGAGGGTGATGGTCAGTTTGAGAGTAATGGTCAGGGTTAGAGTGATGGTCAGTGTGAGGGTGATGGTCAGTGTTAGGGTGATGGTCAGCGTGAGAGGGTCAGTGTGAGAGCGTCATTGTGACGGCCATGGTCAGTGTGAGGTTGATGGTCAGTGTGAGAGGGTCAGTGTGAGGCTGATGGTCAGTGTGAGAGGGTCAGTGTGAGAGGGTCAATGTGAGAGTGATGGTCAGTGTGGGGATGATGGTCAGTGTGAGGGTGATGGTCAATGTGAGAGGGTCAGTGTGAGGGTGATGATCAGTGTGAGAGGGTCAGTGTGAGGGTGATGGTCAATGTGAGAGGGTCAGTGTGAGGGTGATGGTCAGTTTGAGAGAAATGATCAGGGTGAGAGAGATGGTCAGTGTGAGGGTGATGGTCAGTGTGAGGGTGATGGTCAGTGTGAGAGGGTCAGTGTGAGGGTGATGGTCAGTGTGAGAGGGACAGTGTGAGTGATGGCCAGTGTGAGAGTGATGGTCAGTATGAGGGTGATGGTCAGTGTGAGGATGACCGTCAGTGTTAGCGTGATGGCCTTTGTAAGACGGTCAGTGTGAAGATGATGGTCAGTGTGAGAGGGTCAGTGTGAGAGGGTCAGTGTGAGAGGGTCAGTGTGAAGATGATGGTAAGTGTGAGAGGTTCAGTGTGAGAGGGTCAGCGTGAGGGTGATGTTCAGTGTGAGGGTGAGGGTCAGTGTGAGAGTGAAGGTCAGTGTGAGAGTGATGGTCAGTGTGGCAGGGTCAGTGTGAGGGTGATGGTCAGTGTGAAAGTGATGGTCAGTGTGAGGGTGATGGTCAGTGTGAGGGTGATGGGCAGTGTGGGGGTGATGGTCAGTGTGAGAGTGATGGTCAGTGTGAGAGTGAAGGTCAGTGTGAGAGTGATGGTCAGTGTGAGGGTGATGGTCAGTGCTAGGGCGATGGTTAGTGTGGGAGGGTCAGTGTGAGGGTAATGCTCAGTGTGAGATGGTCAGTGCGGGAGTGATGGTCAGTCTGAGGCTGATGGTCAGTGTTAGCGTGATGGTCAGTGTGAGAGGGTCAGTGTGAGAGTGATGGTCAGTGTGAGGCTGATGGTCAGTGTGAGAGCGTCAGTGTGAGAGTGATGGTCAGTGTGAGGGTGATGGCGAGTGTGAGGGTGATGGTTAGAGTGAGGGTGATGGTCAGTGTGAGGGTGATGGTCAGTGTGAGGGTGACGTGCAGTGTGGGGGTGATGGTCAGTGTGAGAGTGATGGTCAGTGCTAGTGCGATGGTCAGTTTGGGAGGGTCAGTGTGAGGGTAATGGTCAGTGAGAGAGGGTCAGTGTGGGAGTGATGGTCAGTGTGAGGCTGATGGTCAGTGTGAGGGTGATGGTCAGTGTGAGAGGGTCAGTGTGAGAGTGAGTCAGTTTGAGAGTAATGGTTAGGGTGAGAGTGATGGTCAGTGTGATGGTGATGGTCAGAGTGAGGGTGATGGTGAGTCTGAGGGTGATGGTCAGTGTGTGAGGGTCAGTGTGAGAGGGTAAGTGTGAGGGTGATGGTCAGTGTGAGAGTGAAGGTCAGTGTGAGAGTGATGGTCAGTGTGAGAGTGATGGTCAGTGTGAGAGGGTCAATGTGAGGGTGATGGTCAGTGTGATAGGGTCAGTGTGAGCGTGATGGTCAGTGTGAGAGGGTCAGTGTGAGGCTGATGGTCTGTGTGAGAGGGACAGTGAGAGTGATGGTCAGTGTGAGAGTGACGGTCAGTGTGAGGGTGATGGTCAGTGTGAGGTGATGTTCAGTGTGAGGGTGATGGTCAGTGTGAGGATGATGGTCAGTGTAAGCGTGATGGTCAGTGTGAGAGGTTCAGTGTGAAGGTGATGGTCAGTGTGAGAGGGTCAGTGTGAGAGTGATGGTCAGTGTGAGAGTGATGGTCAGTGTGAGGGTGATGGTCAGTGTGAGGGTGATAGTCAGTGTTAGGGTGATGGTCAGTGTTTGGGTGATAGTCAGTGTGAGAGGGTCAGTGTGAGGGTGATGGTCAGTGTGAGAGGGACAGTGAATGTGATGGTCAGTGTGAGAGTGACTGTCAGTGTGAGGATGATGGTCAGTGTGAGGTGATGGTCAGTGTGAGGGTGATGGTCTGTGTGAGGTGATGTTCAGTGTGAGGGTGACGGTCAGTGTGACGATGATCGTCAGTGTTAGCGTGATCGTCAGTGTGAGAGGGTCAGTGTGAAGATAATGGTCAGTGTGAGAGGGTCAGTGTGAGAGGGTCAGTGTGAAGATGGTGGTCAGTGTGAGAGGGTCAGTGTGAGAGGGTCAATGTGAGGGTGATGGTCAGTGTGGGGATGATGGTCAGTGTTTAAGGTGATGGTCAATGTGAGAGGGTCAGTGTGGGGTGATAGTCAGTTTGAGAGTAATGGTCAGGATGAGAGTGATGGTCAGTGTGAGGGTGATGGTCAGTGTGAGGATGATGGTCAGTGTGAGAGGGTCAGTGTGAGAGTGATGGTCAGTTTGAGAGTAATGGTCAGGGTGAGAGTGATGGTCAGTGTGAGGGTGATGGTCAGAGTGAGGGTGATGGTGATTCTGAGGGTGATGGTCAGTGTGTGAGGGTCAGTGTGTGAGGGTCTGTGTGAGCGGGACAGTGTGAGGCTGATGGTCAGTGTGAGAGGGTCAGTGTGAGAGGGTCAGTGTGAGGGCGATGGTCAATATGAGAGGGTCAGTGTGAGGGTGATAGTCAGTTTGAGAGTAATGGTCAGGGTGAGAGTGATGGTCAGTGTGAGGGTGATGGTCAGTGTTAGGGTGATGGTCAGTGTGAGAGTGATGGTCACTGTGAGGGTGATGGTCAGTGTGAGGTGATGGTCAGTGTGAGGGTGATGGTCAGTGTGAGAGTGATGGTCAGTGTGAGAGTGATGGTCAGTGTGAGAGGGTCAGTGCGAGATGGTCAGTGTGAGAGTGATGGTCAGTGTGAGGGTGATGGTCAATGTGAGGGTGATGGTCAATGTGAGGGTGATGGTCAGTGTGAGAAGGTCAGTGTGAGAGGGTCAGTGTGAGGGTGATTGTCAGTGTGAGAAGGTCAGTGTGAGAGTGATAGTCAGTGAGAGGGCGATGGTCAGTGTGAGAGGGTCAGTGTGAGGGTGATGGTCAGTGTGAGAGGGTCAGTGTGAGGCTGATGGTCACTGTGAGAGGGTGTGTGAGATGGTCCGTGTGAGAGGGTCAGTGTGAGGGTGATGGTCAGTGTGAGGGTGATGGTCAGTGTGTGAGTGATGGTCAGTGCGAGGGTGATGGTCAGTGTGCGGGTGATGGTCAT
The DNA here is from genome assembly GCF_047496885.1 of Scyliorhinus torazame. Taxonomy (NCBI): domain Eukaryota; kingdom Metazoa; phylum Chordata; class Chondrichthyes; order Carcharhiniformes; family Scyliorhinidae; genus Scyliorhinus; species Scyliorhinus torazame. The sequence goes on along the minus strand of NC_092733.1, from coordinate 29,279,178 downwards.
TGTGAGAGTGATGGTCAGTGTGAGGGTGATGGTCACTGTGAGTGTGATGGTCAGTGTGAGGGTGATGGTCACTGTGAGGGTGATGTTCACTGTGAGGGTGCTGGTCATTGTGAGTGAGGGTGATGGTCAGTGTGAGGGTGATGAACAGTGGGAGGGTGATGGTCAGAGTAAGGGTGATGGTCAGTGTGAGAGTGATGGTCAGTGTGAGAGTGAAGGTCAGTGTGAGAGTGATGGTCAGTGTGAGAGTGAAGGTCAGTGTGAGAGTGATGGTCAGTGCTAGGGCGATGGTCAGTGAGGGAGAGTCAGTGTGAGGGTAATGGTCAGTGTGAGAGGGTCAGTGTGGGAGTGATGGTCAGTGTGAGGCTGATGGTCAGTGTGAGTGGGTCAGTGTGAGAGTGATAGTCAGTTTGAGAGTAATGGTTAGGGTGAGAGTGATGGTCAGTGTGAGGGTGATGGTCAGAGTGAGGGTAATGGTGAGTCTGAGGGTGATGGTCAGTGTGTGAGGGTCAGTGTGTGAGCGTCAGTGTGAGAGGGTCAGTGTGAGGGTGATGGTCAGTGTGAGGTTGATGGTCAGTGTGAGAGGGTCAGTGTGAGGCTGATGGTCAATGTGAGAGGGTCAGTGTGAGAGGGTCAATGTGAGGGTGATGGTCAGTGTGGGGATGATGGTCAGTGTGAGGGTGATGGTCAATGTGAGAGGGTCAGTGTGAGGGTGATAGTCAGTTTGAGAGTAATGGTCAGGGTGAGAGTGATGGTCAGTGTGAGGGTGATGGTCAGTGTGAGAGGGTCAGTGTGAGAGTGATGGTCAGTGTGAGAGTGATGGTCACTGTGAGGGTGATGGTCAGCGTGAGGTGATGGTCAGTGTGAGGGTGATGGTCAGTGTGAGGATGATGGTCAGTTTTAGCGTGATGGTCAGTGTGAGAGGGTCAGTGTGAGAGTGATGGTCAGTGTGAGAATGATGGTCAGTGTGAGAGGGTGTGTGAGAGGGTCAGTGCGAGAGGGTCAGTGTGAGAGTGATGCTCAGTGTGAGGGTGATGGTCAATGTGAGGGTGATCGTCAGTGTGTGAGGGTCAGTGTGAGGGTGATTGTCAGTGTGAGAAGGTCAGTGTGAGAGTGATGGTCAGTGAGAGGGCGATGGTCAGTGTGAGAGGGTCAGTGTGAGGGTGATGGTCAGTGTGAGAGGGTCAGTGTGAGAGTGTCCGATTGAGGGTAATGGTCAGTGTTAGTGCGATGGTCAGTTTGAGAGGGTCAGTGTGCGGCTGATGGTCAGTGTGAGAGGGTGTGTGAGATGGTCCGTGTGAGCGGGTCAGTGTGAGGGTGATGGTCAGTGTGTGAGTGATGGTCAGTGTGAGGGTGATGGTCAGTGTGAGGGTGATGGTCATTGTGAGAGTGATGGTCAGTGAGACGGTGATGTTCACTGTGAGTGTGATGGTCAGTGTGAGGGTGATGGTCACTGTGAGGGTGATGATCAGAGTGAGGGTGATGATCAGTGGGAGGGTGATGGTCAGAGTGAGGGTGATAGTCAGTGTGAGAGTGAAGGTCAGTGTGAGAGTGAAGGTCAGTGTGAGAGTGAAGGTCAGTGTGAGAGTGATGGTCAGTGTGAGAGTGATGGTCAGTGTGAGATGGTCAATGTGAGGGTGATGGTCAGTGTGATAGGGTCAGTGTGAGCGTGATGGTCAGTGTGAGAGGGTCAGTGTGAGGCTGATGGTCTGTGTGAGAGGGACAGTGAGAGTGATGGTCAGTGTGAGAGTGACGGTCAGTGTGAGGGTGATGGTCAGTGTGAGGTGATGTTCAGTGTGAGGGTGATGGTCAGTGTGAGGATGATGGTCAGTGTAAGCGTGATGGTCAGTGTGAGAGGTTCAGTGTGAAGGTGATGGTCAGTGTGAGAGGGTCAGTGTGAGAGTGATGGTCAGTGTGAGAGTGATGGTCAGTGTGAGGGTGATGGTCAGTGTGAGGGTGATAGTCAGTGTTAGGGTGATGGTCAGTGTTTGGGTGATAGTCAGTGTGAGAGGGTCAGTGTGAGGGTGATGGTCAGTGTGAGAGGGACAGTGAATGTGATGGTCAGTGTGAGAGTGACTGTCAGTGTGAGGATGATGGTCAGTGTGAGGTGATGGTCAGTGTGAGGGTGATGGTCTGTGTGAGGTGATGTTCAGTGTGAGGGTGACGGTCAGTGTGACGATGATCGTCAGTGTTAGCGTGATGGTCAGTGTGAGAGGGTCAGTGTGAAGATAATGGTCAGTGTGAGAGGGTCAGTGTGAGAGGGTCAGTGTGAAGATGGTGGTCAGTGTGAGAGGGTCAGTGTGAGAGGGTCAGTGTGAGAGGGTCAGCATGAGTGTGATGTTCAGTGTGAGGGTGAGGGTCAATGTGAGAGTGAAGGTCAGTGTGAGAGTGATGGTCAGTGTGGGAGGGTCAGTATGAGGGTAATGGTCAGTGTGAGAGGGTCAGTGTGAGAGTGATGGTCAGTGTGAGGGTGATGGTGAGTGTGAGGGTGATGGTTAGAGTGAGGGTGATGGTCAGTGTGAGGGTGATGGTCAGTGTGAGGGTGACGGGCAGTGTGGTGGTGATTGTCAGTGTGAGAGTGATGGTCAGTTTGAGAGTGAAGGTCAGTGTGAGAGGGATGGTCAGTGCTAGTGCGATGGTCAGTGTGGGAGGGTCAGTGTGAGGGTAATCGTCAGTGAGAGAGGGTCAGTGTGGGAGTGATGGTCAGTGTGAGGCTGATGGTCAGTGTGAGGGTGATGGTCAGTGTGAGGGTGATGGTCAGTTTGTGAGGGTCAGTGTGAGGCGTCAGTGTGAGGGTGATGGTCAGTGTGAGGTTGATGGTCAGTGTGAGAGGGTCAGTGTGAGGCTGATGGTCAGTGTGAGAGGGTCAGTGTGAGAGGGTCAATGTGAGGGTGATGGTCAGTGTGGGGATGATGGTCAGTGTGAGGGTGATGGTCAATGTGAGAGAGTCAGTGTGAGGGTGATAGTCAATTTGAGAGTAAAGATCAGGGTGAGAGTGATGGTCAGTGTGAGGGTGATGGTCAGTATTAGGGTGATGGTCAGTGTGAGAGGGTCAGTGTGTGAGTGATGGTCAGTGTGAGAGTGATGGTCACTGTGAGGGTGATGGTCAGTGTGATGTGATGGTCAGTTTGAGAGGGTCAGTGTGAGAGTGATGGTCAGTGTGAGAGTGATGGTCAGTGTGAGAGGGTGTGTGAGAGGGTCAGTGCGAGAGGGTCAGTGTGAGAGTGATGGTCAGTGTGAGGGTGATGGTCAATGTGAGGGTGATGGTCAGTGTGAGAAGGTCAGTGTGAGAGGGTCAGTGTGAGGGTGATTGTCAGTGTGAGAAGGTCAGTGTGAGAGTGATGGTCAGTGAGAGGGCGATGGTCAGTGTGAGAGGGTCAGTGTGAGGGTGATGGTCAGTGTGAGAGGGTCAGTGTGAGAGTGTCAGATTGAGGGTAATGGTCAGTGTGAGGGTGATGGTCAGTGTGTGAGTGATGGTCAGTGTGAGGGTGATGGTCAGTGTGAGGGTGATGGTCAGTGTCAGGGTGATGGTCATTGTGAGAGTGATGGTCAGTGTGAGGGTGATGGTCACTGTGAGAGTGATGGTCAGTGTGAGGGTGATGGTCACTGTGAGGGTGATGGTCAGAGTGAGGGTGATGATCAGTGGGAGGGTGATGGTCAGAGTGAGAGTGAAGGTCAGTGTGAGAGTGAAGGTCAGTGTGAGAGTGATGGTCAGTGTGGGAGGGTCAGTGTGAGGGTGATGGTCCGTGTGAGAGGGTCAGTGTGAGAGTGATGGTCAGTGTGAGGCTGATGGTCAGTGTGAGAGGGTCAGTGTGAGAGTGATGGTCAGTGTGAGGGTGATGGTGAGTGTGAGGGTGATGTTTAGAGTGAGGGTGATATCAGTGTGAGGGTGATGGTCAGTGTGAGGGTGATGGGCAGTGTGGGGGTGATGGTCAGTGTGAGAGTGACGGTCAGTGTGAGAGTGAAGGTCAGTGTGAGAGTGATGGTCAGAGTGAGGCTGATGGTCAGTGTGAGAGGGTCAGTGTGAGAGTGATGGTCAGTGTGAGGGTGATGGTGAATGTGAGGGTGATGGTTAGAGTGAGGGTGATGGTCAGTGTGAGGGTGATGCGCAGTGTGGGGGTGATGGTCAGTGTGAGAGTGATGGTCAGTGTGAGAGTGATGGTCAGTGTATCAGTGAAGGTCAGTGTGAAGGCGGTGGTCAGTGTGGGAGGGTCAGTTTGAGGGTAATAGTCAGTGTGAGAGGGTCAGTGTGGGAGTGATGGTCAGTGTGAGACTGATGGTCAGTGTGAGGTTGATGGTCAGTGTGAGAGGGTCAGTGTGAGAGTGATAGTCAGTTTGAGAGTAATGGTCAGGGGGAGAGTGATGGTTAGTGTGAGGGTGATGGTCAGAGTGAGGGTGATGGTGAGTCCGAGGGTGATGGTCAGTGTGTGACGGTCAGTGTGTGAGGGTCAGTGTGAGAGGGTCAGTGTGAGGGTGATGGTCAGTGTGAGGTTGATGGTCAGTGTGAGAGGGTCAGTGTGAGGCTGATGGTCAGTGTGAGAGGGTCAGTGTGAGAGGGTCAATGTGAGGGTGATGGTCAGTGTGGGGATGATGGTCAGTGTGAGGGTGATGGTCAGTGTGAGAGGGTCAGTGTGAGGGTGATAGTCAGTTTGAGAGTAATGGTCAGGGTGAGAGTGATTGTCAGTGTGAGGGTGATGGTCAGTGTTAGGGTGATGGTCACTGTGAGGGTGATGGTCAGTGTGAGGTGATGGTCAGTGTGAGGGTGATGGTCAGTGTGAGGATGACGGTCAGTGTTAGCGTGATGGTCAGTGTGAGAGTGTCAGTGTGAGAGTGATGGTCAGTGTGAGAGTGATGGTCAGTGTGAGAGGGTGTGTGAGAGGGTCAGTGCAAGAGGGTCAGTGTGAGGGTGATGGTCAGTGTGAGGGTGATGGTCAGTGTGAGAAGGTCAGTGTGAGAGCGTCAGTTTGAGGGTGTTGTCAGTGTGAGAAGGTCAGTGTGAGAGTGATGGTCAGTGAGAGGTCGATGGTCAGTGTGAGAGAGTCAGTGTGAGGGTGATGGTAAGTGTGAGATGGTCAGTGTGAGAGTGACAGATTGAGGGTAATGGTCAGTGTGAGTGCGATGGTCAGTGTGAGAGGGTCAGTGTGAGGCTGATGGTCAGTGTGAGAGGGTGTGTGAGATGGTCCGTGTGAGAGGGTCAGTGTGTGAGTGATGGTCAGTGTGAGGGTGATGGTCAGTGTGAGGGTGATGGTCATTGTGAGAGTGATTGTCAGTGTGAGGGTGATGGTCACTGTGAGTGTAATGGTCAGTGTGAGGGTGATGGTCACTGTGAGGGTGATGTTCACTGTGAGGTTGCTGGTCAGTGTGAGGGTGATGGTCAGTGTGAGGGTGATGGTCAGAGTGAGGGTGATGATCAGTGGGAGGGTGATGGTCAGAGTGAGGGTGATGGTCAGTGTGAGAGTGATGGTCAGTGTGATAGGGTCAGTGTGAGCGTGATGGTCAGTGTGAGAGGGTCAGTGTGAGGGTGATGGTCAGTGTGAGGGTGACGGTCAGTGTTCGGTGATGGTCAGTGTGAGGGTGATGGTCACTGTGAGGGTGATGTTCACTGTGAGGGTGCTGGGTAGTGTGAGGGTGATGGTCAGTGTGAGGGTGATGGTCAGAGTGAGGGTGATGATCAGTGGGAGGGTGATGGTCAGAGTGAGGGTGATGCTCAGTGTGAGAGTGATGGTCAGTGTGATAGGGTCAGTGTGAGCGTGATGGTCAGTGTGAGAGGGTCAGTGTGAGGGTGATGGTCAGTGTGAGGGTGACGGTCAGTGTTAGGTGATGGTCAGTGTGAGGGTGATGGTCAGTGTGAGGATGATGGTCAGTGTAAGCGTGATGGTCAGTAGAGAGGGTCAGTGTGAAGGTGATGGTCAGTGTGAGGGTGACGGTCAGTGTTAGGTGATGGTCAGTGTGAGAGTGATGGTCAGTGTGAGGGTGATGGTCAGTGTGAGGGTGATAGTCAGTGTTCGGGTGATGGTCAGTGTTTGGGTGATGGTCAGTGTGAGAGGGTCAGTGTGAGGGTGATGGTCAGTGTGAGAGGGCCAGTGAATGTGATGGTCAGTGTGAGAGTGACGGTCAGTGTGAGGGTGATGGTCAGTGTGAGGTGATGTTCAGTGTGAGGGTGATAGTCAATGTTAGGGTGATGGTCAGTGTTTGGGTGATGGTCAGTGTGAGATGGTCAGTGTGAGGGTGATGGTCAGTGTGAGAGGGACAGTGAATGTGATGGTCAGTGTGAGAGTGACGGTCAGTGTGAGGGTGATGGTCAGTGTGAGGTGATGTTCAGTGTGAGGGTGATGGTCAGTGTGAGGTGATGGTCAGTGTGATTGTGATGGTCAGTGTGAGGTGATGGTCAGTGTGAGGGTGATGGTCAGTGTGACGATGATGGTCAGTGTTAGCATGATGGTTAGTGTGAGAGGGTCAGTGTAAGAGGGCCAATGTGAGGGTGATGGTCAGTGTGGGGATGATGGTCAGTGTGAGGGTGATGGTCAATGTGAGAGGGTCAGTGTGAGGGTGATAGTCAGTGTGAGAGTGATGGTCAGGGTGAGAGTGATGGTCAGTGTGAGGGTGATGGTCAGTGTTAGGGTGGTGGTCAGTGTGAGAGGGTCAGTGTGAGAGTGATGGTCAGTGTGAGAGTGATGGTCACTGTGAGGGTGATGGTCAGTGTGAGGTGATGGTCAGTGTGAGGGTGATGGTCAGTGTGAGGATGATGGTCAGTGTTAGTGTGATGGTCAGTGTGAGAGGGTCAGTGTGAGAGTGAAGGTCAGTGTGAGAGTGATGGTCAGTGTGAGAGGGTGTGTGAGAGGGTCAGTGCGAGAGGGTCAGTGTGAGAGTGATGGTCAGTGTGAGGGTGATGGTCAATGTGAGGGTGTTGGTCAGTGTGAGAAGGTCAGTGTGAGAGGGTCAGTGTGAGAGTGATGGTGAGTGTGAGGTTGATGGTTAGAGTGAGGGTGATGGTCAGTGTGAGGGTGATGGTCAGTGTGAGGGTGACGGGCAGTGTGGGGGTGATGGTCAGTGTGAGAGTGATGGTCAGTTTGAGAGTGAAGGTCAGTGTGAGAGGGATGGTCAGTGCTAGTGCGATGGTCAGTGTGGGAAGGTCAGTGTGAGGGTAATCGTCAGTGAGAGAGGGTCAGTGTGGGAGTGATGGTCAGTGTGAGGCTGATGGTCAGTGTGAGGGTGATGGTCAGTGTGAGAGGGTCAGTGTGAGAGTGAGTCAGTTTGAGAGTAATGGTCAGGGTGAGAGTGATGGTCAGTGTGAGGGTGATGGTCAGAGTGAGGGTGATGGTGAGTCTGAGGGTGATGGTCAGTTTGTGAGGGTCAGTGTGAGAGGGTCAGTGTGAGGGTGATGGTCAGTGTGAGGTTGATGGTCAGTGTGAGAGGGTCAGTGTGAGGCTGATGGTCAGTGTGAGAGGGTCAGTGTGAGAGGGTCAATGTGAGGGTGATGGTCAGTGTGGGGATGATGGTCAGTGTGAGGGTGATGGTCAATGTCAGAGGGTCAGTGTGAGGGAGATAGTCAGTTTGAGAGTAATGGTCAGGGTGAGAGTGATGGTCAGTGTGAGGGTGATGGTCAGTGTGAGGGTGATGGTCAGTGTGAGAGGGTCAGCGTGAGAGTGATGGTCAGTGTGAGAGTGATGGTCACTGTGAGGGTGATGGTCAGTGTGATGTGATGGTCAGTGTGTGGGTGATGGTCAGTGTGAGGATGATGGTCAGTGTTAGTGTGATGGTCAGTGTGAGAGGGTCAGTGTGAGAGTGATGGTCAGTGTGAGAGTGATGGTCAGTGTGAGAGTGATGGTCAGTGTGAGAGGGTGTGTGAGAGGGTCAGTGCGAGAGGGTCAGTGTGAGAGTGATGGTCAGTGTGAGGGTGATGGTCAATGTGAGGGTGTTGGTCAGTGTGAGAAGGTCAGTGTGAGAGGGTCAGTGTGAGAGTGATGGTGAGTGTGAGGTTGATGGTTAGAGTGAGGGTGATGGTCAGTGTGAGGGTGATGGTCAGTGTGAGGGTGACGGGCAGTGTGGGGGTGATGGTCAGTGTGAGAGTGATGGTCAGTTTGAGAGTGAAGGTCAGTGTGAGAGGGATGGTCAGTGCTAGTGCGATGGTCAGTGTGGGAAGGTCAGTGTGAGGGTAATCGTCAGTGAGAGAGGGTCAGTGTGGGAGTGATGGTCAGTGTGAGGCTGATGGTCAGTGTGAGGGTGATGGTCAGTGTGAGAGGGTCAGTGTGAGAGTGAGTCAGTTTGAGAGTAATGGTCAGGGTGAGAGTGATGGTCAGTGTGAGGGTGATGGTCAGAGTGAGGGTGATGGTGAGTCTGAGGGTGATGGTCAGTTTGTGAGGGTCAGTGTGAGAGGGTCAGTGTGAGGGTGATGGTCAGTGTGAGGTTGATGGTCAGTGTGAGAGGGTCAGTGTGAGGCTGATGGTCAGTGTGAGAGGGTCAGTGTGAGAGGGTCAATGTGAGGGTGATGGTCAGTGTGGGGATGATGGTCAGTGTGAGGGTGATGGTCAATGTCAGAGGGTCAGTGTGAGGGAGATAGTCAGTTTGAGAGTAATGGTCAGGGTGAGAGTGATGGTCAGTGTGAGGGTGATGGTCAGTGTGAGGGTGATGGTCAGTGTGAGAGGGTCAGCGTGAGAGTGATGGTCAGTGTGAGAGTGATGGTCACTGTGAGGGTGATGGTCAGTGTGATGTGATGGTCAGTGTGTGGGTGATGGTCAGTGTGAGGATGATGGTCAGTGTTAGTGTGATGGTCAGTGTGAGAGGGTCAGTGTGAGAGTGATGGTCAGTGTGAGAGTGATGGTCAGTGTGAGAGGGTGTGTGAGAGTGTCAGTGCGAGAGGGTCAGTGTGAGAGGGATGGTCAGTGTGAGGGTGATGGTCAATGTGAGGGTGATGGTCAGTGTGACAAGGTCAGTGTGAGAGGGTCAGTGTGAGGGTGATTGTCAGTGTGAGAAGGTCAGTGTGAGAGTGTGGTCAGTGAGAGGGCGATGGTCAGTGTGAGAGGGTCAGTGTGAGAGTGTCAGATTGAGGGTAATGGTCAGTGTGAGTGCGATGGTCAGTGTGAGAGGGTCAGTGTGAGGCTGATGTACAGTGTGAGATGGTCCGTGTGAGAGGGTCAGTGTGAGGGTGATGGTCAGTGTGAGGATGATGGTCAGTGTGTGAGTGATGGTCAGTGTGAGGGTGATGGTCAGTGTGAGGGTGATGGTCAGTGTCAGGGTGATGGTCATTGTGATAATGATGGTCAGTGTGAGGGTGATGGTCACTGTGAGTGTGATGGTCAGTGTGAGGGTGATGGTCACTGTGAGGGTGATGGTCAGAGTGAGGGTGATGATCAGTGGGAGGGTGATGGTCAGAGTGAGGGTGATGGTCATTGTGAGAGTGATGGTCAGTGTGAGAGTGAAGGTCAGTGTGAGAGTGAAGGTCAGTGTGAGAGTGATGGTCAGTGTGGGAGGGTCAGTGTGAGGGTGATGGTCCGTGTGAGAGGGTCAGTTTGAGAGTGATGGTCAGTGTGAGGCTGATGGTCAGTGTGAGAGGGTCAGTGTGAGAGTGATGGTGAGTGTGAGGGTGATGTTTAGAGTGAGGGTGATGGTCAGTGTGAGGGTGATGGTCAGTGTGAGAGTGATGGGCAGTGTGGGGGTGATGGTCAGTGTGAGAGTGACGGTCAGTGCGCGAGTGAAGGTCAGTGTGAGAGTGATGGTCAGTGTGAGGCTGATGGTCAGTGTGAGAGGGTCAGTGTGAGAGTGATGGTCAGTGTGAGGGTGATGGTGAATGTGAGGGTGATGGTTAGAGTGAGGGTGATGGTCAGTGTGAGGGTGATGCGCAGTGTGGGGGTGATGGTCAGTGTGAGAGTGATGGTCAGTGTGAGAGTGATGTTCAGTGTATGAGTGAAGGTCAGTGTGAAGGCGATGGTCAGTGTGGGACGGTCAGTGTGAGGGTAATAGTCAGTGTGAGAGGGTCAGTGTGGGAGTGATGGTCAGTGTGAGACTGATGGTCAGTGTGAGGTTGATGGTCAGTGTGAGAGGGTCAGTGTGAGAGTGATAGTCAGTTTGAGAGTAATGGTCAGGGTGAGCGTGATGGTTAGTGTGAGGGTGATGGTCAGAGTGAGGGTGATGGTGAGTCTGAGGGTGATGGTCAGTGTGTGAGGGTCAGTGTGTGAGGGTCAGTGTGAGAGGGTCAGTGTGAGGGTGATGGTCAGTGTGAGGTTGATGGTCAGTGTGAGAGGGTCAGTGTGAGGCTGATGGTCAGTGTGAGAGGGTCAGTGTGAGAGGGTCAATGTGAGGGTGATGGTCAGTGTGGGGATGATGGTCAGTGTGAGGGTGATGGTCAGTGTGAGAGGGTCAGTGTGAGGGTGATAGTCAGTTTGAGAGTAATGGTCAGGGTGAGAGTGATTGTCAGTGTGAGGGTGATGTTCAGTGTTAGGGTGATGGTCAGTGAGAGTGGGTCAGTGTGAGAGTGATGGTCAGTGTGAGAGTGATGGTCACTGTGAGGGTGATGGTCAGTGTGAGGTGATGGTCAGTGTGAGGGTGATGGTCAGTGTGAGGATGACGGTCAGTGTTAGCGTGATGGTCAGTGTGAGAGTGATGGTCAGTGTGAGAGTGATGGTCAGTGTGAGAGGGTGTGTGAGAGGGTCAGTGCAAGAGGTTCAGTGTGAGGGTGATGGTCAGTGTGAGGGTGATGGTCAGTGTGAGAAGGTCAGTGTGAGAGGGTCAGTTTGAGGGTGTTGTCAGTGTGAGAAGGTCAGTGTGAGAGTGATGGTCAGTGAGATGTCGATGGTCAGTGTGAGAGGGTCAGTGTGAGGGTGATGGTCAGTGTGAGATGGTCAGTGTGAGAGTGACAGATTGAGGGTAATGGTCAGTGTGAGTGTGATGGTCAGTGTGAGAGGGTCAGTGTGAGGCTGATGGTCAGTGTGAGAGGGTGTGTGAGAGGGTCAGTGTGAGGGTGATGGTCATTGTGAGGGTGATGGTCAGTGTGTGAGTGATGGTCAGTGTGAGGGTGATGGTCAGTGTGAGGGTGATGGTCATTGTGAGAGTGATGGTCAGTGTGAGGGTGATGGTCACTGTGAGCGTAATGGTCAGTGTGAGGGTGATGGTCACAGTGAGGGTGATGTTCACTGTGAGGGTGCTGGTTAGTGTGAGGGTGATGGTCAGTGTGAGGGTGATGGTCAGAGTGAGGGTGATGATCAGTGGGAGGGTGATGGTCAGAGTGAGGGTGATGGTCAGTGTGAGAGTGATGGTCAGTGTGATAGGGTCAGTGTGAGCGTGATGGTCAGTGTGAGAGGGTCAGTGTGAGGGTGATGGTCAGTGTGAGGGTGACGGTCAGTGTTAGGTGATGGTCAGTGTGAGGGTGATGGTCAGTGTGAGAGTGATGGTCAGTGTGAGAGGGTGTGTGAGAGGGTCAGTGCGAGAGGGTCAGTGTGAAAGTGATGGTCAGTGTGAGGGTGATGGTCAATGTGAGGGTGATGGTCAGTGTGAGAAGGTCAGTGTGAGAGGGTCAGTGTGAGGGTGATTGTCAGTGTGAGAAGGTCAGTGTGAGAGTGATGGTCAGTGAGAGGGCGATGGTCAGTGTGAGAGTGTCAGTGTGAGGGTGATGGTCAGTGTGAGAGGGTCAGTGTGAGAGTGTCAGATTGAGGGTAATGGTCAGTGTGAGTGCGATGGTCAGTGTGAGAGGGTCAGTGTGAGGCTGATGGTCAGTGTGAGATGGTCCGTGTGAGAGGGTCAGTGTGAGTGTGATGGTCAGTGTGATGGTGATGGTCAGTGTGTGAGTGATTGTCAGTGTGAGGGTGATGGTCAGTGTGAGGGTGATGGTCAGTGTCAGGGTGATGGTCATTGTGAGAGTGATGGTCAGTGTGAGGGTGATGGTCACTGTGAGTGTGATGGTCAGTGTGAGGGTGATCGTCACTGTGAGGGTGATGGTCAGAGTGAGTGTGATGATCAGTGGGAGGGTGATGGTCAGAGTGAGGGTGATGGTCAGTGTGAGAGTGATGGTCAGTGTGAGAGTGAAGGTCAGTGTGAGAGTGAAGGTCAGTGTGAGAGTGATGGTCAGTGTGGGAGGGTCAGTGTGAGGGTGATGGTCCGTGTGAGAGGGTCAGTGTGAGAGTGATGGTCAGTGTGAGAGTGATGGTCAGTGTGAGGCTGATGGTCAGTGTGAGAGTGATGGTCAGTGTGAGGGTGATGGTGAGTGTGAGGGTGATGTTTAGAGTGAGGATGATGGTCAGTGTGAGGGTGATGGTCAGTGTGAGGGTGATGGGCAGTGTGGGGGTTATGGTCAGTGTGAGAGTGACGGTCAGTGTGAGAGTGAAGGTCAGTGTGAGAGTGATGGTCAGTGTGAGGCTGATGGTCAGTGTGAGAGGGTCAGTGTGAGAGTGATGGTCAGTGTGAGGGTGATGGTGAATGTGAGGGTGATGGTTAGAGTGAGGGTGATGGTCAGTGTGAGGGTGATGCGCAGTGTGGGGGTGATGGTCAGTGTGAGAGTGATGGTCAGTGTGAGAGTGATGGTCAGTGTATGAGTGAAGGTCAGTGTGAAGGCGATGGTCAGCGTGGGAGGGTCAGTGTGAGGGTAATAGTCAGTGTGAGAGGGTCAGTGTGGGAGTGATGGTCAGTGTGAGACTGATGGTCAGTGTGAGGTTGATGGTCAGTGTGAGAGGGTCAGTGTGAGAGTGATAGTCAGTTTGAGAGTAATGGTCAGGGTGAGAGTGATGGTCAGTGTGAGAGGGTGTGTGAGAGGGTCAGTGCGAGAGGGTCAGTGTGAAAGTGATGGTCAGTGTGAGGGTGATGGTCAATGTGAGGGTGATGGTCAGTGTGAGAAGGTCAGTGTGAGAGGGTCAGTGTGAGGGTGATTGTCAGTGTGAGGTCAGTGTGAGAGTGATGGTCAGTGAGAGGGCGATGGTCAGTGTGAGAGTGTCAGTGTGAGGGTGATGGTCAGTGTGAGAGGGTCAGTGTGAGAGTGTCAGATTGAGGGTAATGGTCAGTGTGAGTGCGATGGTCAGTGTGAGAGGGTCAGTGTGAGGCTGATGGTCAGTGTGAGATGGTCCGTGTGAGAGGGTCAGTGTGAGGGTGATGGTCAGTGTGAGGGTGATGGTCAGTGTGTGAGTGATTGTCAGTGTGAGGGTGATGGTCAGTGTGAGGGTGATGGTCAGTGTCAGGGTGATGGTCATTGTGAGAGTGATGGTCAGTGTGAGGGTGATGGTCACTGTGAGTGTGATGGTCAGTGTGAGGGTGATGGTCACTGTGAGGGTGATGGTCAGAGTGAGGGTGATGATCAGTGGGAGGGTGATGGTCAGAGTGAGGGTGATGGTCAGTGTGAGAGTGATGGTCAGTGTGAGAGTGAAGGTCAGTGTGAGAGTGAAGGTCAGTGTGAGAGTGATGGTCAGTGTGGGAGGGTCAGTGTGAGGGTGATGGTCCGTGTGAGAGGGTCAGTGTGAGAGTGATGGTCAGTGTGAGGCTGATGGTCAGTGTGAGAGGGTCAGTGTGAGAGTGATGGTCAGTGTGAGGGTGATGGTGAGTGTGAGGGTGATGTTTAGAGTGAGGGTGATATCAGTGTGAGGGTGATGGTCAGTGTGAGAGTGACGGTCAGTGTGAGAGTGAAGGTCAGTGTGAGAGTGACGGTCAGTGTGAGAGTGAAGGTCAGTGTGAGAGTGATGGTCAGAGTGAGGCTGATGGTCAGTGTGAGAGGGTCAGTGTGAGAGTGATGGTCAGTGTGAGGGTGATGGTGAATGTGAGAGTGATGGTTAGAGTGAGGGTGATGGTCAGTGTGAGGGTGATGCGCAGTGTGGGGGTGATGGTCAGTGTGAGAGTGATGGTCAGTGTGAGAGTGATGGTCAGTGTATCAGTGAAGGTCAGTGTGAAGGCGGTGGTCAGTGTGGGAGGGTCAGTTTGAGGGTAATAGTCAGTGTGAGAGGGTCAGTGTGGGAGTGATGGTCAGTGTGAGACTGGTGGTCAGTGTGAGGTTGATGGTCAGTGTGAGAGGGTCAGTGTGAGAGTGATAGTCAGTGTGAGAGTAATGGTCAGGGTGAGAGTGATGGTTAGTGTGAGGGTGATGGTCAGAGTGAGGGTGATGGTGAGTCCGAGGGTGATGGTCAGTGTGTGACGGTCAGTGTGTGAGGGTCAGTGTGAGAGGGTCAGTGTGAGGGTGATGGTCAGTGTGAGGTTGATGGTCAGTGTGAGAGGGTCAGTGTGAGGCTGATGGTCAGTGTGAGAGGGTCAGTGTGAGAGGGTCAATGTGAGGGTGATGGTCAGTGTGGGGATGATGGTCAGTGTGAGGGTGATGGTCAGTGTGAGAGGGTCAGTGTGAGGGTGATAGTCAGTTTGAGAGTAATGGTCAGGGTGAGAGTGATTGTCAGTGTGAGGGTGATGGTCAGTGTTAGGGTGATGGTCACTGTGAGGGTGATGGTCAGTGTGAGGTGATGGTCAGTGTGAGGGTGATGGTCAGTGTGAGGATGACGGTCAGTGTTAGCGTGATGGTCAGTGTGAGAGTGTCAGTGTGAGAGTGATGGTCAGTGTGAGAGTGATGGTCAGTGTGAGAGGGTGTGTGAGAGGGTCAGTGCAAGAGGGTCAGTGTGAGGCTGATGGTCAGTGTGAGGGTGATGGTCAGTGTGAGAAGGTCAGTGTGAGAGCGTCAGTTTGAGGGTGTTGTCAGTGTGAGAAGGTCAGTGTGAGAGTGATGGTCAGTGAGAGGTCGATGGTCAGTGTGAGAGAGTCAGTGTGAGGGTGATGGTAAGTGTGAGATGGTCAGTGTGAGAGTGACAGATTGAGGGTAATGGTCAGTGTGAGTGCGATGGTCAGTGTGAGAGGGTCAGTGTGAGGCTGATGGTCAGTGTGAGAGGGTGTGTGAGATGGTCCGTGTGAGAGGGTCAGTGTGTGAGTGATGGTCAGTGTGAGGGTGATGGTCAGTGTGAGGGTGATGGTCATTGTGAGAGTGATTGTCAGTGTGAGGGTGATGGTCACTGTGAGTGTAATGGTCAGTGTGAGGGTGATGGTCACTGTGAGGGTGATGTTCACTGTGAGGTTGCTGGTCAGTGTGAGGGTGATGGTCAGTGTGAGGGTGATGGTCAGAGTGAGGGTGATGATCAGTGGGAGGGTGATGGTCAGAGTGAGGGTGATGGTCAGTGTGAGAGTGATGGTCAGTGTGATAGGGTCAGTGTGAGCGTGATGGTCAGTGTGAGAGGGTCAGTGTGAGGGTGATGGTCAGTGTGAGGGTGACGGTCAGTGTTCGGTGATGGTCAGTGTGAGGGTGATGGTCACTGTGAGGGTGATGTTCACTGTGAGGGTGCTGGGTAGTGTGAGGGTGATGGTCAGTGTGAGGGTGATGGTCAGAGTGAGGGTGATGATCAGTGGGAGGGTGATGGTCAGAGTGATGGTGATGCTCAGTGTGAGAGTGATGGTCAGTGTGATAGGGTCAGTGTGAGCGTGATGGTCAGTGTGAGAGGGTCAGTGTGAGGGTGATGGTCAGTGTGAGGGTGACGGTCAGTGTTAGGTGATGGTCAGTGTGAGGGTGATGGTCAGTGTGAGGATGATGGTCAGTGTAAGCGTGATGGTCAGTAGAGAGGGTCAGTGTGAAGGTGATGGTCAGTGTGAGGGTGACGGTCAGTGTTAGGTGATGGTCAGTGTGAGAGTGATGGTCAGTGTGAGGGTGATGGTCAGTGTGAGGGTGATAGTCAGTGTTCGGGTGATGGTCAGTGTTTGGGTGATGGTCAGTGTGAGAGGGTCAGTGTGAGGGTGATTGTCAGTGTGAGAGGGCCAGTGAATGTGATGGTCAGTGTGAGAGTGACGGTCAGTGTGAGGGTGATGGTCAGTGTGAGGTGATGTTCAGTGTGAGGGTGATAGTCAATGTTAGGGTGATGGTCAGTGTTTGGGTGATGGTCAGTGTGAGAGGGTCAGTGTGAGGGTGATGGTCAGTGTGAGAGGGACAGTGAATGTGATGGTCAGTGTGAGAGTGACGGTCAGTGTGAGGGTGATGGTCAGTGTGAGGTGATGTTCAGTGTGAGGGTGATGGTCAGTGTGAGGTGATGGTCAGTGTGATTGTGATGGTCAGTGTGAGGTGATGGTCAGTGTGAGGGTGATGGTCAGTGTGACGATGATGGTCAGTGTTAGCATGATGGTCAGTGTGAGAGGGTCAGTGTAAGAGGGCCAATGTGAGGGTGATGGTCAGTGTGGGGATGATGGTCAGTGTGAGGGTGATGGTCAATGTGAGAGGGTCAGTGTGAGGGTGATAGTCAGTTTGAGAGTAATGGTCAGGGTGAGAGTGATGGTCAGTGTGAGGGTGATGGTCAGTGTTAGGGTGGTGGTCAGTGTGAGAGGGTCAGTGTGAGAGTGATGGTCAGTGTGAGAGTGATGGTCACTGTGAGGGTGATGGTCAGTGTGAGGTGATGGTCAGTGTGAGGGTGATGGTCAGTGTGAGGATGATGGTCAGTGTTAGTGTGATGGTCAGTGTGAGAGGGTCAGTGTGAGAGTGAAGGTCAGTGTGAGAGTGATGGTCAGTGTGAGAGGGTGTGTGAGAGGGTCAGTGCGAGAGGGTCAGTGTGAGAGTGATGGTCAGTGTGAGGGTGATGGTCAATGTGAGGGTGTTGGTCAGTG
This sequence comes from Scyliorhinus torazame, assembly GCF_047496885.1. NCBI lineage: Eukaryota > Metazoa > Chordata > Chondrichthyes > Carcharhiniformes > Scyliorhinidae > Scyliorhinus > Scyliorhinus torazame. The sequence goes on along the minus strand of NC_092733.1, from coordinate 29,262,591 downwards.
TGAGAAGGTCAGTGTGAGAGGGTCAGTGTGAGAGTGATGGTGAGTGTGAGGTTGATGGTTAGAGTGAGGGTGATGGTCAGTGTGAGGGTGATGGTCAGTGTGAGGGTGACGGGCAGTGTGGGGGTGATGGTCAGTGTGAGAGTGATGGTCAGTTTGAGAGTGAAGGTCAGTGTGAGAGGGATGGTCAGTGCTAGTGCGATGGTCAGTGTGGGAAGGTCAGTGTGAGGGTAATCGTCAGTGAGAGAGGGTCAGTGTGGGAGTCATGGTCAGTGTGAGGCTGATGGTCAGTGTGAGGGTGATGGTCAGTGTGAGAGGGTCAGTGTGAGAGTGAGTCAGTTTGAGAGTGATGGTCAGTGTGAGGGTGATGGTCAGAGTGAGGGTGATGGTGAGTCTGAGGGTGATGGTCAGTTTGTGAGGGTCAGTGTGAGAGGGTCAGTGTGAGGGTGATGGTCAGTGTGAGGTTGATGGTCAGTGTGAGAGGGTCAGTGTGAGGCTGATGGTCAGTGTGAGAGGGTCAGTGTGAGAGGGTCAATGTGAGGGTGATGGTCAGTGTGGGGATGATGGTCAGTGTGAGGGTGATGGTCAATGTCAGAGGGTCAGTGTGAGGGAGATAGTCAGTTTGAGAGTAATGGTCAGGGTGAGAGTGATGGTCAGTGTGAGGGTGATGGTCAGTGTGAGGGTGATGGTCAGTGTGAGAGGGTCAGCGTGAGAGTGATGGTCAGTGTGAGAGTGATGGTCACTGTGAGGGTGATGGTCAGTGTGATGTGATGGTCAGTGTGTGGGTGATGGTCAGTGTGAGGATGATGGTCAGTGTTAGTGTGATGGTCAGTGTGAGAGGGTCAGTGTGAGAGTGATCGTCAGTGTGAGAGTGATGGTCAGTGTGAGAGGGTGTGTGAGAGGGTCAGTGCGAGAGGGTCAGTGTGAGAGTGATGGTCAGTGTGAGGGTGATGGTCAATGTGAGGGTGATGGTCAGTGTGACAAGGTCAGTGTGAGAGGGTCAGTGTGAGGGTGATTGTCAGTGTGAGAAGGTCAGTGTGAGAGTGTGGTCAGTGAGAGGGCGATGGTCAGTGTGAGAGGGTCAGTGTGAAGGTGATGGTCAGTGTGAGAGGGTCAGTGTGAGAGTGTCAGATTGAGGGTAATGGTCAATGTGAGTGCGATGGTCAGTGTGAGAGGGTCAGTGTGAGGCTGATGTACAGTGTGAGATGGTCCGTGTGAGAGGGTCAGTGTGAGGGTGATGGTCAGTGTGAGGATGATGGTCAGTGTGTGAGTGATGGTCAGTGTGAGGGTGATGGTCAGTGTGAGGGTGATGGTCAGTGTCAGGGTGATGGTCATTGTGATAATGATGGTCAGTGTGAGGGTGATGGTCACTGTGAGTGTGATGGTCAGTGTGAGGGTGATGGTCACTGTGAGGGTGATGGTCAGAGTGAGGGTGATGATCAGTGGGAGGGTGATGGTCAGAGTGAGGGTGATGGTCATTGTGAGAGTGATGGTCAGTGTGAGAGTGAAGGTCAGTGTGAGAGTGAAGGTCAGTGTGAGAGTGATGGTCAGTGTGGGAGGGTCAGTGTGAGGGTGATGGTCCGTGTGAGAGGGTCAGTTTGAGAGTGATGGTCAGTGTGAGGCTGATGGTCAGTGTGAGAGGGTCAGTGTGAGAGTGATGGTGAGTGTGAGGGTGATGTTTAGAGTGAGGGTGATGGTCAGTGTGAGGGTGATGGTCAGTGTGAGAGTGATGGGCAGTGTGGGGGTGATGGTCAGTGTGAGAGTGACGGTCAGTGCGCGAGTGAAGGTCAGTGTGAGAGTGATGGTCAGTGTGAGGCTGATGGTCAGTGTGAGAGGGTCAGTGTGAGAGTGATGGTCAGTGTGAGGGTGATGGTGAATGTGAGGGTGATGGTTAGAGTGAGGGTGATGGTCAGTGTGAGGGTGATGCGCAGTGTGGGGGTGATGGTCAGTGTGAGAGTGATGGTCAGTGTGAGAGTGATGGTCAGTGTATGAGTGAAGGTCAGTGTGAAGGCGATGGTCAGTGTGGGACGGTCAGTGTGAGGGTAATAGTCAGTGTGAGAGGGTCAGTGTGGGAGTGATGGTCAGTGTGAGACTGATGGTCAGTGTGAGGTTGATGGTCAGTGTGAGAGGGTCAGTGTGAGAGTGATAGTCAGTTTGAGAGTAATGGTCAGGGTGAGCGTGATGGTTAGTGTGAGGGTGATGGTCAGAGTGAGGGTGATGGTGAGTCTGAGGGTGATGGTCAGTGTGTGAGGGTCAGTGTGTGAGGGTCAGTGTGAGAGGGTCAGTGTGAGGGTGATGGTCAGTGTGAGGTTGATGGTCAGTGTGAGAGGGTCAGTGTGAGGCTGATGGTCAGTGTGAGAGGGTCAGTGTGAGAGGGTCAATGTGAGGGTGATGGTCAGTGTGGGGATGATGGTCAGTGTGAGGGTGATGGTCAGTGTGAGAGGGTCAGTGTGAGGGTGATAGTCAGTTTGAGAGTAATGGTCAGGGTGAGAGTGATTGTCAGTGTGAGGGTGATGTTCAGTGTTAGGGTGATGGTCAGTGAGAGTGGGTCAGTGTGAGAGTGATGGTCAGTGTGAGAGTGATGGTCACTGTGAGGGTGATGGTCAGTGTGAGGTGATGGTCAGTGTGAGGGTGATGGTCAGTGTGAGGATGACGGTCAGTGTTAGCGTGATGGTCAGTGTGAGAGTGATGGTCAGTGTGAGAGTGATGGTCAGTGTGAGAGGGTGTGTGAGAGGGTCAGTGCAAGAGGTTCAGTGTGAGGGTGATGGTCAGTGTGAGGGTGATGGTCAGTGTGAGAAGGTCAGTGTGAGAGGGTCAGTTTGAGGGTGATGGTCAGTGTGAGATGGTCAGTGTGAGAGTGACAGATTGAGGGTAATGGTCAGTGTGAGTGTGATGGTCAGTGTGAGAGGGTCAGTGTGAGGCTGATGGTCAGTGTGAGAGGGTGTGTGAGATGGTCCGTGTGAGAGGGTCAGTGTGAGGGTGATGGTCATTGTGAGGGTGATGGTCAGTGTGTGAGTGATGGTCAGTGTGAGGGTGATGGTCAGTGTGAGGGTGATGGTCATTGTGAGAGTGATGGTCAGTGTGAGGGTGATGGTCACTGTGAGCGTAATGGTCAGTGTGAGGGTGATGGTCACTGTGAGGGTGATGTTCACTGTGAGGGTGCTGGTTAGTGTGAGGGTGATGGTCAGTGTGAGGGTGATGGTCAGAGTGAGGGTGATGATCAGTGGGAGGGTGATGGTCAGAGTGAGGGTGATGGTCAGTGTGAGAGTGATGGTCAGTGTGATAGGGTCAGTGTGAGCGTGATGGTCAGTGTGAGAGGGTCAGTGTGAGGGTGATGGTCAGTGTGAGGGTGACGGTCAGTGTTAGGTGATGGTCAGTGTGAGGGTGATGGTCAGTGTGAGAGTGATGGTCAGTGTGAGAGGGTGTGTGAGAGGGTCAGTGCGAGAGGGTCAGTGTGAAAGTGATGGTCAGTGTGAGGGTGATGGTCAATGTGAGGGTGATGGTCAGTGTGAGAAGGTCAGTGTGAGAGGGTCAGTGTGAGGGTGATTGTCAGTGTGAGAAGGTCAGTGTGAGAGTGATGGTCAGTGAGAGGGCGATGGTCAGTGTGAAAGTGTCAGTGTGAGGGTGATGGTCAGTGTGAGAGGGTCAGTGTGAGAGTGTCAGATTGAGGGTAATGGTCAGTGTGAGTGCGATGGTCAGTGTGAGAGGGTCAGTGTGAGGCTGATGGTCAGTGTGAGATGGTCCGTGTGAGAGGGTCAGTGTGAGTGTGATGGTCAGTGTGATGGTGATGGTCAGTGTGTGAGTGATTGTCAGTGTGAGGGTGATGGTCAGTGTGAGGGTGATGGTCAGTGTCAGGGTGATGGTCATTGTGAGAGTGATGGTCAGTGTGAGGGTGATGGTCACTGTGAGTGTGATGGTCAGTGTGAGGGTGATGGTCACTGTGAGGGTGATGGTCAGAGTGAGTGTGATGATCAGTGGGAGGGTGATGGTCAGAGTGAGGGTGATGGTCAGTGTGAGAGTGATGGTCAGTGTGAGAGTGAAGGTCAGTGTGAGAGTGAAGGTCAGTGTGAGAGTGATGGTCAGTGTGGGAGGGTCAGTGTGAGGGTGATGGTCCGTGTGAGAGGGTCAGTGTGAGAGTGATGGTCAGTGTGAGGCTGATGGTCAGTGTGAGAGGGTCAGTGTGAGAGTGATGGTCAGTGTGAGGGTGATGGTGAGTGTGAGGGTGATGTTTAGAGTGAGGATGATGGTCAGTGTGAGGGTGATGGTCAGTGTGAGGGTGATGGGCAGTGTGGGGGTTATGGTCAGTGTGAGAGTGACGGTCAGTGTGAGAGTGAAGGTCAGTGTGAGAGTGATGGTCAGTGTGAGGCTGATGGTCAGTGTGAGAGGGTCAGTGTGAGAGTGATGGTCAGTGTGAGGGTGATGGTGAATGTGAGGGTGATGGTTAGAGTGAGGGTGATGGTCAGTGTGAGGGTGATGCGCAGTGTGGGGGTGATGGTCAGTGTGAGAGTGATGGTCAGTGTGAGAGTGATGGTCAGTGTATGAGTGAAGGTCAGTGTGAAGGCGATGGTCAGCGTGGGAGGGTCAGTGTGAGGGTAATAGTCAGTGTGAGAGGGTCAGTGTGGGACTGATGGTCAGTGTGAGACTGATGGTCAGTGTGAGGTTGATGGTCAGTGTGAGAGGGTCAGTGTGAGAGTGATAGTCAGTTTGAGAGTAATGGTCAGGGTGAGAGTGATGGTTAGTGTGAGGGTGATGGTCAGAGTGAGGGTGATGGTGAGTCTGAGGGTGATGGTCAGTGTGTGAGGGTCAGTGTGTGAGGGTCAGTGTGAGAGGGTCAGTGTGAGGGTGATGGTCAGTGTGAGGTTGATGGTCAGTGTGAGAGGGTCACTGTGAGGCTGATGGTCAGTGTGAGAGGGTCAGTGTGAGAGGGTCAATGTGAGGGTGATGGTCAGTGTGGGGATGATGGTCAGTGTGAGGGTGATGGTCAGTGTGAGAGGGTCAGTGTGAGGGTGATAGTCAGTTTGAGAGTAATGGTCAGGGTGAGAGTGATTGTCAGTGTGAGGGTGATGGTCAGTGTTAGGGTGATGGTCAGTGAGAGTGGGTCAGTGTGAGAGTGATGGTCAGTGTGAGAGTGATGGTCACTGTGAGGGTGATGGTCAGTGTGAGGTGATGGTCAGTGTGAGGGTGATGGTCAGTGTGAGGATGACGGTCAGTGTTAGCGTGATGGTCAGTGTGAGAGTGTCAGTGTGAGAGTGATGGTCAGTGTGAGAGTGATGGTCAGTGTGAGAGGGTGTGTGAGAGGGTCGGTGCAAGAGGGTCAGTGTGAGGGTGATGGTCAGTGTGAGGGTGATGGTCAGTGTGAGAAGGTCAGTGTGAGAGGGTCAGTTTGAGGGTGTTGTCAGTGTGAGAAGGTCAGTGTGAGAGTGATGGTCAGTGAGAGGTCGATGGTCAGTGTGAGAGGGTCAGTGTGAGGGTGATGGTCAGTGTGAGATGGTCAGTTTGAGAGTGACAGATTGAGGGTTATGGTCAGTGTGAGTGCGATGGTCAGTGTGAGAGGGTCAGTGTGAGGCTGATGGTCAGTGTGAGAGGGTGTCTGAGATGGTCCGTGTGAGAGGGTCAGTGTGAGGGTGATGGTCAGTGTGAGGGTGATGGTCAGTGTGTGAGTGATGGTCAGTGTGAGGGTGATGGTCAGTGTGAGGGTGATGGTCAGTGTGAGAGTGATGGTCAGTGTGATAGCGTCAGTGTGAGCATGATGGTCAGTGTGAGAGGGTCAGTGTGAGGTTGATGGTAAGTGTGAGGGTGACGGTCAGTGTTAGGTGATGGTCAGTGTGAGGGTGATGGTCAGTGTGAGGATGATGGTCAGTGTAAGCGTGATGGTCAGTAGAGAGGGTCAGTGTGAAGGTGATGGTCAGTGTGAGACGGTCAGTGTGAGAGTGATGGTCAGTGTGAGAGTGACGGTCAGTGTGAGGGTGACGGTCAGTGTTAGGTGATGGTCAGTGTGAGGGTGATGGTCAGTGTGAGGATGATGGTCAGTGTAAGCATGATGGTCAGTAGAGAGGGTCAGTGTGAAGGTGACGGTCAGTGTGAGACGGTCAGTGTGAGAGTGATGGTCAGTGTGAGGGTGATGGTCAGTGTGAGGGTGATAGTCAGTGTTCGGGTGATGGTCAGTGTGAGAGGGTCAGTGTGAGGGTGATGGTCAGTGTGAGAGGGCCAGTGAATGTGATGGTCAGTGTGAGAGTGACGGTCAGTGTGAGGGTGATGGTCAGTGTGAGGTGATGTTAAGTGTGAGGGTGATAGTCAAAGTTAGGGTGATGGTCAGTGTTTGGGTGATGGTCAGTGTGAGAGGGTCAGTGTGAGGGTGATGGTCAGTGTGAGAGGGACAGTGAATGTGATGGTCAGTGTGAGAGTGACGGTCAGTGTGAGGGTGATGGTCAGTGTGAGGTGATGTTCAGTGTGAGGGTGATGGTCAGTGTGAGGTGATGGTCAGTGTGATTGTGATGGTCAGTGTGAGGAGATGGTCAGTGTGAGGGTGATGGTCAGTGTGACGATGATGGTCAGTGTTAGCGTGATGGTCAGTGTGAGAGGGTCAGTGTAAGAGGGCCAATGTGAGGGTGATGGTCAGTGTGGGGATGATGGTCAGTGTGAGGGTGATGGTCAATGTGAGAGGGTCAGTGTGAGGGTGATAGTCAGTTTGAGAGTAATGGTCAGGGTGAGAGTGATGGTCAGTGTGACGGTGATGGTCAGTGTTAGGGTGGTGGTCAGTGTGAGAGGGTCAGTGTGAGAGTGATGGTCAGTGTGAGAGTGATGGTCACTGTGAGGGTGATGGTCAGTGTGAGGTGATGGTCAGTGTGAGGGTGATGGTCAGTGTGAGGATGATGGTCAGTGTTAGTGTGATGGTCAGTGTGAGAGGGTCAGTGTGAGAGTGATGGTCAGTGTGAGAGTGATGGTCAGTGTGAGAGGGTGTGTGAGAGGGTCAGTGCGAGAGGGTCAGTGTGAGAGTGATGGTCAGTGTGAGGGTGATGGTCAATGTGAGGGTGATGGTCAGTGTGAGAAGGTCAGTGTGAGAGGGTCAGTCTGAGGGTGATTGTCAGTGTGAGAGGGTCAGTGTGAGGGTGATGGTCAGTGTGAGAGGGTCAGTGTGAGTGTGTCAGATCGAGGGTAATGGTCAGTGTGAGTGCGATGGTCAGTGTGAGAGGGTCAGTGTGAGGCTGATGGTCAGTGTGAGATGGTCCGTGTTAGAGGGTCAGTGTGAGGGTGATGGTCAGTGTGAGGGTGATGGTCAGTGTGTGAGTGATGGTCAATGTGAGGGTGATGGTCAGTGTGAGGGTGATGGTCATTGTGAGTGTGATGGTCAGTGTGAGGGTGATGGTCACTGAGTGTGATGGTCAGTGTGAGGGTGATGGTCACTGTGAGGGTGATGGTCAGAGTGAGGGTGATGATCAGTGGGAGGGTGATGGTCAGAGTGAGAGTGATGGTCAGTGTGAGAGTGATGGTCAGTGTGAGAGTGAAGGTCAGTGTGAGAGTGAAGGTCAGTGTGAGAGTGATGGTCAGTGTGGGAGGGTCAGTGTGAGGGTGATGGTCAGTGTGAGGTGATGTACAGTGTGAGGGTGATAGTCAGTGTTAGGGTGATGGTCTGTGTTTGGGTGATGGTCAGTGTGAGAGGGACAGTGAATGTTATGGTCAGTGTGAGAGTGACGGTCAGTGTGAGGGTGATGGTCAGTGTGAGAGGGACAGTGAATGTGATGGTCAGTGTGAGAGTGACGGTCAGTGTGAGGGTGATGGTCAGTGTGAGGTGATGTTCAGTGTGAGGGTGATGGTCAGTGTGAGGTGATGGTCAGTGTGAGGGTGATGGTCAGTGTGGGGTGATGGTCAGTGTGAGGGTGATGGTCAGTGTGACGATGATGGTCAATGTTAGCGTGATGGTCAGTGTGAGAGGGTCAGTGTGAAGGTGATGGTCAGTGTGAGGGTGATGGTAAGTGTGAGAGTGATTGTCAGTGTGAGGGTGATGGTCAGTATAGAGGGTCAGTGTGAAGGTGATGGTCAGTGTGAGACGGTCAGTGTGAGAGTGATGGTCAGTGTGAGGGTGATGGTCAGTGTGAGAGGGTCAGTGTGAGAGTGATGGTCAGTGTGAGGCTGATAGTCAGTGTGAGAGGTTCAGTGTGAGAGTGACGGTGAGTGTGAGGGTGATGGTGAGTGTGAGGGTGATGGTTAGAGTGAGGGTGATGGTCAGTGTGAGGGTGATGGGCAGTGTGAGAGTGATGGTCAGTGTGAGAGTGATGGTCAGTGCTCGGGCAATGATCAGTGTGGGCGGGTCAGTGTGAGGGTAATGGTCAGTGTGAGAGGGTCAGTGTGGGAGTGATGGTCAGTGTGAGGCTGATGGTCAGTGTGAGAGGGTCAGTGTGAGAGTGATAGTCAGTTTGAGAGTAATGGTCAGGGTGAGAGTGATGGTCAGTGTGAGGGTGATGGTCAGAGTGAGGGTGATGGTGAGTCTGAGGGTGATGGTCAGTGTGTGAGGGTCAGTGTGTGAGGGTCAGTGTGAGAGGGTCAGTGTGAGGCTGATGGTCAGTGTGAGAGGGTCAGTGTGAGAGGGTCAATGTGAGGGTGATGGTCAGTGTGGGGATGATGGTCAGTGTGAGGGTGATGGTCAATGTGAGAGGGTCAGTGTGAGGGTGAGAGTCAGTTTGAGAGTAATGGTCAGGGTGAGAGTGATGGTCAGTGTGAGGGTGATGGTCAGTGTGAGAGGGTCAGTGTGAGAGTGATGGTCAGTGTGAGAGTGATGGTCACTGTGAGGGTGATGGTCAGCGTGAGGTGATGGTCAGTGTGAGGGTGATGGTCAGTGTGAGGATGATGGTCAGTGTTAGCGTGATGGTCAGTGTGAGAGGGTCAGTGTGAGAGTGATGGTCAGTGTGAGAGTGATGGTCAGTGTGAGAGGGTGTGTGAGAGGGTCAGTGCGAGAGGGTCAGTGTGAGAGTGATGGTCAGTGTGAGGGTGATGGTCAATGTGAGGGTGATCGTCAGTGTGTGAGGGTCAGTGTGAGGGTGATTGTCAGTGTGAGAAGGTCAGTGTGAGAGTGATGGTCAGTGAGAGGGCGATGGTCAGTGTGAGAGGTTCAGTGTGAGGGTGATGGTCAGTCTGAGAGGGTCAGTGTGAGAGTGTCAGATTGAGGGTAATGGTCAGTGTTAGTGCGATGGTCAGTGTGAGAGGGTCAGTGTGAGGCTGATGGTCAGTGTGAGAGGGTGTGTGAGATGGTCCGTGTGAGAGGGTCAGTGTGAGGGTGATGGTCAGTGTGAGGGTGATTGTCAGTGTGAGAAGGTCAGTGTGAGAGTGATGGTCAGTGAGAGGGCGATGGTCAGTGTGAGAGGGTCAGTGTGAGGGTGATGGTCAGTGTGAGAGGGTCAGTGTGAGTGTGTCAGATCGAGGGTAATGGTCAGTGTGAGTGCGATGGTCAGTGTGAGAGGGTCAGTCTGAGGCTGATGGTCAGTGTGAGATGGTCCGTGTGAGAGGGTCAGTGTGAGGGTGATGGTCAGTGTGAGGGTGATGGTCAGTGTGTGAGTGATGGTCAGTGTGAGGGTGATGGTCAGTGTGAGGGTGATGGTCAGTGTCAGGGTGATGGTCATTGTGAGAGTGATGGTCAGTGTGAGGGTGATGGTCACTGAGTGTGATGGTCAGTGTGAGGGTGATGGTGACTGTGAGGGTGATGGTCAGAGTGAGGGTGATGATCAGTGGGAGGCTGATGGTCAGAGTGAGGGTGATGGTCAGTGTGAGAGTGATGGTCAGTGTGAGAGTGAAGGTCAGTGTGAGAGTGAAGGTCAGTGTGAGAGTGATGGTCAGTGTGGGAGGGTCAGTGTGAGGGTGATGGTCAGTGTGAGGTGATGTTCAGTGTGAGGGTGATAGTCAGTGTTAGGGTGATGGTCTGTGTTTGGGTGATGGTCAGTGTGAGATGGTCAGTGAGGGTGATGGTCAGTGTGAGAGGGACAGTGAATGTGATGGTCAGTGTGAGAGTGACCGTCAGTGTGAGGGTGATGGTTAGTGTGAGGTGATGTTCAGTGTGAGGGTGATGGTCAGTGTGAGGTGATGGTCAGTGTGAGGGTGATGGTCAGTGTGAGGTGATGGTCAGTGTGAGTGTGATGGTCAGTGTGACGATGATGGTCAGTGTTAGCGTGATGGTCAGTGTGAGGGGGTCAGTGTGAAGGTGATGGTCAGTGTGAGGGTGATGGTAAGTGTGAGAGTGATTGTCAGTGTGAGGGTGATGGTCAGTAGAGAGGGTCAGTGTGAAGGTGATGGTCAGTGTGAGACGGTCAGTGTGAGAGTGATGGTCAGTGTGAGGGTGATGGTCAGTGTGAGAGGGTCATTGTGAGAGTGATTGTCAGTTTGAGAGTAATGGTCAGGGTGAGAGTGATGGTCAGTGTGAGGGTGATGGTCAGAGTGAGGGTGATGGTGAGTCTGAGGGTGATGGTCAGTGTGTGAGGGTCAGTGTGTGAGGGTCAGTGTGAGAGGGTCAGTGTGAGGGTGATGGTCAGTGTGAGGTTGATGGTCATTGTGAGAGGGTCAGTGTGAGGCTGATGGTCAGTGTGAGAGGGTCAGTGTGAGAGGGTCAATGTGAGGGTGATGGTCAGTGTGGGGATGATGGTCAGTGTGAGGGTGATGGTCAATGTGAGAGGGTCAGTGTGAGGGTGAGAGTCAGTTTGAGAGTAATGGTCAGGGTGAGAGTGATGGTCAGTGTGAGGGTGATGGTCAGTGTGAGAGGGTCAGTGTGAGAGTGATGGTCAGTGTGAGAGTGATGGTCACTGTGAGGGTGATGGTCAGCGTGAGGTGATGGTCAGAGTGAGGGTGATGGTCAGTGTGAGGATGATGGTCAGTGTTAGCGTGAAGGTCAGTGTGAGAGGGTCAGTGTGAGAGTGATGGTCAGTGTGAGAGTGATGGTCAGTGTGAGAGGGTCAGTGTGAGGGTAATGGTCAGTGTGATAGGGTCAGTGTGAGCGTGATGGTCAGTGTGAGAGGGTCAGTGTGAGGGTGATGGTCTGTGTGAGAGGGACAGTGAGAGTGATGGTCAGTGTGAGAGTGACGGTCAGTGTGAGGGTGATGGTCAGTGTGAGGTGATGTTCAGTGTGAGGGTGATGGTCAGTGTGAGGATGATGGTCAGTGTAAGCGTGATGGTCAGTGTGAGAGGTTCAGTGTGAAGGTGATGGTCAGTGTGAGAGGGTCAGTGTGACTGAGAGTGATGGTCAGTGTGAGGGTGATGGTCAGTGTGAGGGTGATAGTCAGTGTTAGGGTGATGGTCAGTGTTAGCGTGATGGTCAGTGTGAGAGGGTCAGTGTGAAGGTAATGGTCAGTGTGAGAGGGTCAGTGTGAGAGGGTCAGTGTGAAGATGGTGGTCAGTGTGAGAGGTTCAGTGTGAGAGGGTCAGTGTGAGAGGGTCAGCGTGAGGGTGATGTTCAGTGTGAGGGTGAGGGTCAATGTGAGAGTGAAGGTCAGTGTGAGAGTGATGGTCAGTGTGGGAGGGTCAGTCTGAGGGTGATGGTCAGTGTGAGAGGGTCAGTGTGAGAGTGATGGTCAGTGTGAGGCTGATGGTCAGTGTGAGAGGATCAGTGTGAGAGTGATGGTCAGTGTGAGGCTGATGGTCAGTGTGAGAGGGTCAGTATGAGGTGATGTTCAGTGTGAGGATGATGGTCAGTGTGAGGTGATGGTCAGTGTGAGGGTGATGGTCAGTGTGAGGTGATGGTCAGTGTGAGGGTGATGGTCAGTGTGACGATGATGGTCAGTGTTAGCGTGATGGTCAGTGTGAGAGGGTCAGTGTGAGAGGGTCAATGTGAGGGTGATGGTCAGTGTGGGGGTGATGGTCAGTGTGCGGGTGATGGTCAATTTGAGAGGGTCAGTGTGAGGGTGATAGTCAGTGTGAGAGAAATGGTCAGGGTGAGAGTGATGGTCAGTGTGAGGGTGGTGGTCAGTGTGAGAGTGATGGTCACTGTGAGGCTGATGGTCAGTGTGAGGTGATGGTCAGTGTGAGGGTGATGGTCAGTGTGAGGATGATGGTCAGTGTTAGTGTGATGGTCAGTGTGAGAGGGTCAGTGTGAGAGTGATGGTCAGTGTGAGAGTGATGGTCAGTGTGAGAGGGTGTGTGAGAGGGTCAATGCGAGAGGGTCAGTGTGAGAGTGATGGTCAGTGTGAGGGTGATGGTCAATGTGAGGGTGATGGTCAGTGTGAGAAGGTCAGTGTGAGAGGGTCAGTGTGAGGATGATTGTCAGTGTGAGAAGGTCAGTGTGAGAGTGATGGTCAGTGAGAGGGCGATGGTCAGTGTGAGAGGGTCAGTGTGAGGGATGGTCAGTGTGAGAGGGTCAGTGTGAGAGTGTCAGATTGAGGGTAATGGTCAGTGTGAGTGCGATGGTCAGTGTGAGAGGGTCAGTGTGAGCCTGATGGTCAGTGTGAGGGTGATGGTCAGTGTGTGAGTGATGGTCAATGTGTGGGTGATGGTCAGTGTGAGGGTGATGGTCAGTGTGAGGGTGATGGTCATTGTGAGTGTGATGGTCAGTGTGAGGGTGATGGTCACTGTGAGTGTGATGGTCAGTGTGAGGGTGATGGTCACTGTGAGGGTGATGGTCAGAGTGAGGGTGATGATCAGTGGGAGGGTGATGATCAGTGGGAGGGTGATGGTCAGAGTGAGGGTGATGGTCAGTGTGAGAGTGATGGTCAGTGTGAGAGTGAAGGTCAGTGTGAGAGTGATGGTCAGTGTGGGAGGGTCAGTGTGAGGGTGATGGTCAGTGTGAGGTGATGTTCAGTGTGAGGGTGATAGTCAGTGTTAGGGTGATGGTCTGTGTTTGGGTGATGGTCAGTGTGAGAGGGTCAGTGTGAGGGTGATGGTCAGTGTGAGAGGGAAAGTGAATGTGATGGTCAGTGTGAGAGTGATGGTCAGTGTGAGGGTGATGGTCAGTGTGAGGTGATGTTCAGTGTGAGGGTGATGGTCAGTGTGAGGTGATGGTCAGTGTGAGGGTGATGGTCAGTGTGAGGTGATGGTCAGTGTGAGGGTGATGGTCAGTGTGATGATGATGGTCAGTGTTAGCATAATGGTCAGTGTGAGAGGGTCAGTGTGAAGGTGATGGTCAGTGTGAGGGTGATGGTAAGTGTGAGAGTGATTGTCAGTGTGAGGGTGATGGTCAGTAGAGAGGGTCAGTGTGAAGGTGATGGTCAGTGTGAGATGGTCAGTGTGAGAGTGATGGTCAGTGTGAGGGTGATGGTCAGTGTGAGAGGGTCAGTGTGAGAGTGATGGTCAGTGTGAGGCTGATGGTCAGTGTGAGAGGGTCAGTGTGAGAGTGACGGTCAGTGTGAGTGTGATGGTGAGTGTGAGGGTGATGGTTAGAGTGAGGGTGATGGTCAGTGTGAGGGTGATGGGCAGTGTGAGAGTGATGGTCAGTGTGAGAGTGAAGGTCAGTGTGAGAGTGATGGTCAGTGCTAGGGCAATGGTCAGTGTGGGAGGGTCAGTGTGAGGGTAATGGTCAGTGTGAGAGGGTCAGTGTGGGAGTGATGGTCAGTGTGAGGCTGATGGTCAGTGTGAGAGGGTCAGTGTGAGAGTGATAGTCAGTTTGAGAGTAATGGTCAGGGTGAGAGTGATGGTCAGTGTGAGGGTGATGGTCAGAGTGAGGGTGATGGTGAGTCTGAGGGTGAAGGTCAGTGTGTGAGGGTCAGTGTGTGAGGGTCAGTGTGAGAGGGTCAGTGTGAGGGTGATGGTCAGTGTGAGGGTGATGGTCAGTGTGAGAAGGTCAGTGTGAGAGGGTCAGTGTGAGGATGATTGTCAGTGTGAGAAGGTCAGTGTGAGAGTGATGGTCAGTGAGAGGGCGATGGTCAGTGTGAGAGGGTCAGTGTGAGGGATGGTCAGTGTGAGAGGGTCAGTGTGAGAGTGTCAGATTGAGGGTAATGGTCAGTGTGAGTGCGATGGTCAGTGTGAGAGGGTCAGTGTGAGCCTGATGGTCAGTGTGAGGGTGATGGTCAGTGTGTGAGTGATGGTCAATGTGTGGGTGATGGTCAGTGTGAGGGTGATGGTCAGTGTGAGGGTGATGGTCATTGTGAGTGTGATGGTCAGTGTGAGGGTGATGGTCACTGTGAGTGTGATGGTCAGTGTGAGGGTGATGGTCACTGTGAGGGTGATGGTCAGAGTGAGGGTGATGATCAGTGGGAGGGTGATGGTCAGAGTGAGGGTGATGGTCAGTGTGAGAGTGATGGTCAGTGTGAGAGTGAAGGTCAGTGTGAGAGTGATGGTCAGTGTGGGAGGGTCAGTGTGAGGGTGATGGTCAGTGTGAGGTGATGTTCAGTGTGAGGGTGATAGTCAGTGTTAGGGTGATGGTCTGTGTTTGGGTGATGGTCAGTGTGAGAGGGTCAGTGTGAGGGTGATGGTCAGTGTGAGAGGGAAAGTGAATGTGATGGTCAGTGTGAGAGTGATGGTCAGTGTGAGGGTGATGGTCAGTGTGAGGTGATGTTCAGTGTGAGGGTGATGGTCAGTGTGAGGTGATGGTCAGTGTGAGGGTGATGGTCAGTGTGAGGTGATGGTCAGTGTGAGGGTGATGGTCAGTGTGATGATGATGGTCAGTGTTAGCATAATGGTCAGTGTGAGAGGGTCAGTGTGAAGGTGATGGTCAGTGTGAGGGTGATGGTAAGTGTGAGAGTGATTGTCAGTGTGAGGGTGATGGTCAGTAGAGAGGGTCAGTGTGAAGGTGATGGTCAGTGTGAGATGGTCAGTGTGAGAGTGATGGTCAGTGTGAGGGTGATGGTCAGTGTGAGAGGGTCAGTGTGAGAGTGATGGTCAGTGTGAGGCTGATGGTCAGTGTGAGAGGGTCAGTGTGAGAGTGACGGTCAGTGTGAGTGTGATGGTGAGTGTGAGGGTGATGGTTAGAGTGAGGGTGATGGTCAGTGTGAGGGTGATGGGCAGTGTGAGAGTGATGGTCAGTGTGAGAGTGAAGGTCAGTGTGAGAGTGATGGTCAGTGCTAGGGCAATGGTCAGTGTGGGAGGGTCAGTGTGAGGGTAATGGTCAGTGTGAGAGGGTCAGTGTGGGAGTGATGGTCAGTGTGAGGCTGATGGTCAGTGTGAGAGGGTCAGTGTGAGAGTGATAGTCAGTTTGAGAGTAATGGTCAGGGTGAGAGTGATGGTCAGTGTGAGGGTGATGGTCAGAGTGAGGGTGATGGTGAGTCTGAGGGTGAAGGTCAGTGTGTGAGGGTCAGTGTGTGAGGGTCAGTGTGAGAGGGTCAGTGTGAGGGTGATGGTCAGTGTGAGGTTGATGGTCAGTGTGAGAGGGTCAGAGTGAGGCTGATGGTCAGTGTGAGAGGGTCAGTGTGAGACGGTCAATGTGAGGGTGATGGTCAGTGTGAGATGGTCAGTGTGAGGGTGATAGTCAGTTTGAGAGTAATGTCAGGGTGAGAGTGATGGTCAGTGTGAGGGTGATGGTCAGTGTGAGAGGGTCAGTGTGAGAGTGATGGTCAGTGTGAGAGTGATGCTCACTGTGAGGGTGATGGTCAGCGTGAGCTGATGGTCAGTGTAAGCGTGATGGTCAGTGTGAGAGTGATGGTCAGTGTGAGAGGGTCAGTGTGAGGGTGATGGTCAGTGTGATAGGGTCAGTGTGAGCGTGATGGTCAGTGTGAGAGGGTCAGTGTGAGGGTGATGGTCTTTGTGAGAGGGACAGTGAGAGTGATGGTCAGTGTGAGAGTGACGGTCAGTGTGAGGGTGATGGTCAGTGTGAGGTGATGTTCAGTGTGAGGGTGATGGTCAGTGTGAGGATGATGGTCAGTGTAAGCGTGATGGTCAGTGTGAGAGGTTCAGTGTGAAGGTGATGGTCAGTGTGAGAGGGTCAGTGTGAGAGTGATGGTCAGTGTGAGAGTGATGGTCAGTGTGAGGGTGATGGTCAGTGTGAGGGTGATAGTCAGTGTTAGGGTGATGGTCAGTGTTTGGGTGATAGTCAGTGTGAGAGGGTCAGTGTGAGGGTGATGGTCAGTGTGAGAGGGACAGTGAATGTGATGGTCAGTGTGAGAGTGACAGTCAGTGTGAGGATGATGGTCAGTGTGAGGTGATGGTCAGTGTGAGGGTGACGGTCAGTGTGAGGATGATCGTCAGTGTTAGCGTGATGGTCAGTGTGAGAGGGTCAGTGTGAAGATAATGGTCAGTGTGAGAGGGTCAGTGTGAGAGGATCAGTGTGAAGATGGTGGTCAGTGTGAGAGGTTCAGTGTGAGAGGGTCAGTGTGAGAGGGTCAGCGTGAGGGTGATGTTCAGTGTGAGAGTGATGGTCAGTGTGGGAGGGTCAGTCTGAGGGTGATGGTCAGTGTGAGAGGGTCAGTGTGAGAGTGATGGTCAGTGTGAGGCTGATGGTCAGTGTGAGAGGGTCAGTGTGAGAGTGATGGTCAGTGTGAGGGTGAGGGTGAGGGTGATGGTTAGAGTGAGGGTGATGGTCAGTGTGAGGGTGATGGTCAGTGTGAGGGTGACGGGCAGTGTGGGGGTGATGGTCAGTGTGAGAGTGATGGTCAGTGTGAGAGTGAAGGTCAGTGTGAGGGCGATGGTCAGTGTGATAGGGTCAGTGTGAGCGTGATGGTCAGTGTGAGAGGGTCAGTGTGAGGGTGATGGTCTTTGTGAGAGGGACAGTGAGAGTGATGGTCAGTGTGAGAGTGACGGTCAGTGTGAGGGTGATGGTCAGTGTGAGGTGATGTTCAGTGTGAGGGTGATGGTCAGTGTGAGGATGATGGTCAGTGTAAGCGTGATGGTCAGTGTGAGAGGTTCAGTGTGAAGGTGATGGTCAGTGTGAGAGGGTCAGTGTGAGAGTGATGGTCAGTGTGAGAGCGATGGTCAGTGTGAGGGTGATGGTCAGTGTGAGGGTGATAGTCAGTGTTAGGGTGATGGTCAGTGTTTGGGTGATAGTCAGTGTGAGAGGGTCAGTGTGAGGGTGATGGTCAGTGTGAGAGGGACAGTGAATGTGATGGTCAGTGTGAGAGTGACAGTCAATGTGAGGATGATGGTCAGTGTGAGGTGATGGTCAGTGTGAGGGTGATGGTATTTGTGAGGTGATGGTCAGTGTGAGGGTGACGGACAGTGTGAGGATGATCGTCAGTGTTAGCGTGATGGTCAGTGTGAGAGGGTCAGTGTGAAGATAATGGTCAGTGTGAGAGGGTCAGTGTGAGAGGATCAGTGTGAAGATGGTGGTCAGTGTGAGAGGTTCAGTGTGAGAGGGTCAGTGTGAGAGGGTCAGCGTGAGGGTGATGTTCAGTGTGAGGGTGAGGGTCAATGTGAGAGTGAAGGTCAGTGTGAGAGTGATGGTCAGTGTGGGAGGGTCAGTCTGAGGGTGATGGTCAGTGTGAGAGGGTCAGTGTGAGAGTGATGGTCAGTGTGAGGCTGATGGTCAGTGTGAGAGGGTCAGTGTGAGAGTGATGGTCAGTGTGAGGGTGATGGTGAGTGTGAGGGTGATGGTTAGAGTGAGGGTGATGGTCAGTGTGAGGGTGATGGTCAGTGTGAGGGTGACGGGCAGTGTGGGGGTGATGGTCAGTGTGAGAGTGATGGTCAGTGTGAGAGTGAAGGTCAGTGTGAGAGGGATTGTCAGTGCTAGTGCGATGGTCAGTGTGGGAGGGTCAGTGTGAGGGTAATGGTCAGTGAGAGAGGGTCAGTGTGGGAGTGATGGTCAGTGTGAGGCTGATGGTCAGTGTGAGGGTGATGGTCAGTGTGAGAGGGTCAGTGTGAGAGTGAGTCAGTTTGAGAGTAATGGTCAGGGTGAGAGTGATGGTCAGTGTGAGGGTGATGGTCAGAGTGAGGGTGATGGTGAGTCTGAGGGTGATGGTCAGTGTGTGAGGGTCAGTGTGAGAGGGTCAGTGTGAGGGTGATGGTCAGTGTGAGGTTGATGGTCAGTGTGAGAGGGTCAGTGTGAGGCTGATGGTCAGTGTGAGAGTGATGGTCAGTGTGAGAGTGAAGGTCAGTGTGAGAGGGATGGTCAGTGCTAGTGCGATGGTCAGTGTGGGATGGTCAGTGTGAGGGTAATGGTCAGTGAGAGAGGGTCAGTGTTGGAGTGATGGTCAGTGTGAGGCTGATGGTCAGTGTGAGAGGGTGAGTGTGAGAGTGAGTCAGTTTGAGAGTAATGGTCAGGGTGAGAGTGATGGGCAGTGTGAGGGTGATGGTCAGAGTGAGGGTGATGGTGAGTCTGAGGGTGATGGTCAGTGTGTGAGGGTCAGTGTGAGAGGGTCAGTGTGAGGGTGATGGTCAGTGTGAGGTTGATGGTCAGTGTGAGAGGGTCAGTGTGAGGCTGATGGTCAGTGTGAGAGGGTCAGTGTGAGAGGGTCAATGTGAGGGTGATGGTCAGTGTGGGGATGATGGTCTGTGTGAGGGTGATGGTCAATGTGAGAGGGTCAGTGTGAGGATGATAGTCAGTTTGAGAGTAATGGTCAGGGTGAGAGTGATGGTCAGTGTGAGGGTGATGGTCAGTGTTAGGGTGATGGTCAGTGTGAGAGGGTCAGTGTGAGAGTGATGGTCAGTGTGAGAGTGATGGTCACTGTGAGGGTGATGGTCAGTGTGAGGTGATGGTCAGTGTGAGGGTGATGGTCAGTGTGAGGATGATGGTCAGTGTTAGTGTGATGGTCAGTGTGAGAGGGTCAGTGTGAGAGTGATGGTCAGTGTGAGAGTGATGGTCAGTGTGAGAGGGTCAGTGCGAGAGGGTCAGTGTGAGAGTGATGGTCAGTGTGAGGGTGATGGTCAATGTGAGGGTGATGGTCAGTGTGAGAAGGTCAGTGTGAGAGGGTCAGTGTGAGGGTGATTGTCAGTGTGAGATGGTCAGTGTGAGAGTGATGGTCAGTGAGAGGGCGATGGTCAGTGTGTGAGGGTCAGTGTGAGGGTGACGGTCAGTGTGAGAGGGTCAGTATGAGAGTGTCAGATTGAGGGTAATGGTCAGTGTGAGTGCGATGGTCAGTGTGAGAGGGTCAGTGTGAGGCTGATGGTCAGTGTGAGATGGTCCATGTGAGAGGGTCAGTGTGAGGGTGATGGTCAGTGTGAGGGTGATGGTCAGTGTGTGAGTGATGGTCAGTGTGAGGGTGATGGTCAGTGTGAGGGTGATGGTCAGTGTCAGGGTGATGGTCATTGTGAGAGTGATGGTCAGTGTGAGCGTGATGGTCACTGTGAGTGTGATGGTCAGTGTGAGGGTGATGGTCACTGTGAGGGTGATGGTCAGAGTGAGGGTGATGATCAGTGGGAGGGTGATGGTCAGAGTGAGGGTGATGGTCAGTGTCAGAGTGATGGTCAGTGTGAGAGTGAAGGTCAGTGTGGGAGTGAAGGTCAGTGTGAGAGTGATGGTCAGTGTGGGAGGGTCAGTGTGAGGGTGATGGTCAGTGTGAGAGGGTCAGTGTCAGAGTGATGGTCAGTGTGAGGCTGATGGTCAGTGTGAGAGGGACAGTGAATGTGATGGTCAGTGTGAGAGTGACGGTCAGTGTGAGGGTGATGGTCAGTGTGAGGTGATGTTCAGTGTGAGGGTGATGGTCAGTGTGAGGGTGATGGTCAGTGTGAGGTGATGGTCAGTGTGAGGGTGATGGTCAGTGTGACGATGATGGTCAGTGTTAGCGTGATGGTCAGTGTGAGAGGGTCAGTGTGAAGGTGATGGTCAGTGTGAGGGTGATGGTAAGTGTGAGAGTGATTGTCAGTGTGAGGGTGATGGTCAGTAGAGAGGGTCAGTGTGAAGGTGATGGTCAGTGTGAGACGGTCAGTGTGAGAGTGATGGTCAGTGTGAGGGTGATGGTCAGTGTGAGGGTGATAGTCAGTGTTCGGGTGATGGTCAGTTTTTGGGTGATGGTCAGTGTGAGAGGGTCAGTGTGAGGGTGATGGTCAGTGTGAGAGGGACAGTGAATGTGATGGTCAGTGTGAGAGTGACGGTCAGTGTGAGGGTGATGGTCAGTGTGAGGTGATGTTCAGTATGAGGTTGATGGTCAGTGTGAGGTGATGGTCAGTGTGAGGGTGATGGTCAGTGTGAGGTGATTGTTAGTGTGAGGGTGATGGTCAGTGTGACGATGATGGTCAGTGTTGGCGTGATGGTCAGTGTGAAGGTGATGGTCAGTGTGAGGGTGATGGTAAGTGTGAGAGTGATTGTAAGTGTGAGGGTGATGGTCAGTGTGAGGGTGATGGTCATTGTGAGAGTGATGGTCAGTGTGAGGCAGATGGTCGATTTGAGTGTGATGGTCAGTGTGAGGGTGATGGTCACTGTGAGGGTGATGTTCACTGTGAGGGTGCTGGTCAGTGTGAGGGTGATGGTCAGAGTGAGGGTGATGGTCAGTGGGAGGGTGATGGTCAGTGGGAGGGTGATGGTCAGAGTGAGGGTGATGGTCAGTGTGAGAGTGATGGTCAGTGTGAGAGTGATGGTCAGTGTGAGAGGGTCAGTGTGAGGGTGATGGTCAGTGTGAGAGGGTCAGTGTGAGAGTGATGGTCAGTGTGAGAGGGTTTGTGTGAGAGGGTCAGTGTGAGGGTGATGGTCAGTGTGAGAGTGATAGTCAGAATGATGGTGATGGTCAGTGTGAGGGGGATGGTCAGTGTCAGGGTGCTGGTCAGTTTGAGGGTGATGGTCAGTGTGAGGGTGATGGTCAGAGTGAGGGAGATGGTCAGTGTGAGGGTGATCGTGAGCGCGAGGGTGATGGTCAATGTGAGGGTGATGGTCAGTGTGAGAGGGTCGGTGTGTGGTTGATGGTCAGTGTGGGGATGATGGTCAGTGTGAGGGTGATGGTCAATGTGAGAGAGTCAGTGTGAGGGTGATGGTCAGTGTGAGAAGGACAGTGAGAGTGATGGTCAGTGTGAGAGTGACGGTCAGTGTGAGGGTGATGGTCAGTGTGAGGTGATGGTCAGTGTGAGGGTGATGGTCAGTGTGTGGGTGATGGTCAGTGTTATCGTGATGGTCCGTGTGAGAGGGTCAGTGTGAAGTTGATGGTCAGTGTGAGAGGGTCAGTGTGTGAGTGACGGTCAGTGTGAGAGTGATGGTCAGTCTGAGGGTGATGGTCAGTGTGAGACTGATGGTCAGTGTGAGGGTGATGGTCAGTGTGACGATGATTGTCAGTGTTAGCGTGATGGTCCGTGTGAGAGGGTCAGTGTGAAGGTGATGGTCAGTGTGAGAGGGCCAGTGTGAGTGTGATGGTCAGTGTGAGAGAGTCAGTGTGAAGGTGATGGTCAGTGTGAGAGGGTCAGGGTGAGGGTGATGGTCAGTGTGAGAGTGATGGTCAGTGTTAAGGCGATGGTCAGTGTGAGAGTTTCTGTGTGAGGGTGATGGTCAGTGTGAGAGTGACGGTCAGTAGGAGGGTGATGGTCAGTGTGAGGATGATGGTCAGTGTGAGGATGATGATCAGTGTGAGAGTGTCAATGTGAGGGTGATGGTCAGTGTGAGAGTGTCAATGTGAGGGTGATGGTCAGTGTGAGAGGGTCAGTGTGAGGGTGATGGTCAGTGTGAGAGGGTCAGTGTGAGGGTGATGATCAGTGTGAGAGTGATGGTCAGTGTCAGCATGATGGTCAGTATGAGAGGGTCAGTGTGAGAGTGATGGTCAGTGTGAGAGGGTCAGTGTGAGGGTGATGGTCAGTGTGAGGGTGATGGTCTGTGTGAGACTGATGGTCAGTGTGAGGATGATGGTAAGTGTCAGGATGATTGTCAGTGTGAGAGGGTCAGTGTGAGAGTGATGGTCAGTGTGAGAGGGATGGTCAGTGTCAGGGTGCTGGTCAGTGTGAGGGTGATTGTCAGTGTGAGGGTGATGGTCAGAGTGAGGGTGATCGTGAGTGTGAGGGTGATCGTGAGTGCGAGGGTGATGGTCAGTGTGAGGGTGATGGTCAGTGTGAGAGGGTCAGTGTGTGGCTGATGGTCAGTGTGGGGATGATGGTCAGTGTGAGGGTGATGGTCAATGTGAGAGGGTCAGTGTGAGGTTGATGGTCAGTGTGAGAGGGACAGTGAGAGTGATGGTCAGTGTGAGAGTGACGGTCAGTGTGAGGGTGATGGTCAGTGTGAGGTGATGGTCAGTGTGAGAGGGTCAGTGTGAGGGTGATGGTCAGTGTGAGAGGGACAGTGAAAGTGATGGTCAGTGTGACGGTCAGTGTGAGGGTGATGGTCAGTGTGAGGTGATGGTCAGTGTGATGTGTTGGTCAGTGTGAGGGTGATGGTCAGTGTGACGATGATTGTCAGTGTGGGGATGATGGTCAGTGTGAGGGTGATGGTCAGTGTGAGAGGGACAGTGAGAGTGATGGTCAGTGTGAGAGTGATGGTCAGTATGAGGGTGATGGTCAGTGTGAGGTGATGGTCAGTGTGAGGGTGATGGTCAGTGTGAGGATGATGGTCAGTGTAAGCTTGATGGTCAGTGTGAGTGGGTCAGTATGAAGGTGATGGTCAGTGTGAGACGGTCAGTGTGAGAGTGATGGTCAGTGTGAGAGTGATGGTCAGTGTGAGGGTGATGGTCAGTGTTAGGGTGATGGTCAATGTGAGAGGGTCAGTGTGAGGTTGATGGTCAGTGTGAGAGGGACAGTGAGAGTGATGGTCAGTGTGAGAGTGACGGTCAGTGTGAGGGTGATGGTCAGTGTGAGGTGATGGTCAGTGTGAGAGGGTCAGTGTGAGGGTGATGGTCAGTGTGCGAGGGACAGTGAAAGTGATGGTCAGTGTGACGTTCAGTGTGAGGGTGATGGTCAGTGTGAGGTGATGGTCAGTGTGATGTGTTGGTCAGTGTGAGGGTGATGGTCAGTGTGACAATGATTGTCAGTGTGGGGATGATGGTCAGTGTGAGGGTGATGGTCAGTGTGAGAGGGACAGTAAGAGTGATGGTCAGTGTGAGAGTGACGGTCAGTATGAGGGTGATGGTCAGTGTGAGGTGATGGTCAGTGTGAGGGTGATGGTCAGTGTGAGGATGATGGTCAGTGTAAGCTTGATGGTCAGTTTGAGTGGGTCAGTATGAAGGTGATGGTCAGTGTGAGACGGTCAGTGTGAGAGTGATGGTCAGTGTGAGAGTGATGGTCAGTGTGAGGGTGATGGTCAGTGTTATGGTGATGGTCAGTGATAGGGTGATGGTCAGTGTTAGGGTGATGGTCAGTGTGAGAGGGTCAGTGTGAGGGTGATGGTCAGTGTGAGAGGGACAGTGAAAGCGATGGTCAGTGTGAGAGTGACGGTCAGTGTGAGAGTGACGGTCAGTGTGAGGGTGATGGTCAGTGTGAGGTGATGGTCAGTGTGAGGGAGATGGTCATGTGAGGGTGATGGTCAGTGTGAAGGTGATGGTCAGTGTTAGCGTGATGGTCAGTGTGAGAGGGTCAGTGTGATGGTGATGGTCAGTGTGAGGGTGATGGTAAGTGTGAGAGTGATTGTCAGTGTGAGGGTGATGGTCAGTAGAGAGGGTCAGTGTGAAGGTGATGGTCAGTGTGAGACGGTCAGTGTGAGAATGATGGTCAGTGTGAGGGTGATGGTCAGTGTGAGGGTAATAGTCAGTGTTAGGGTGATGGTCAGTGTTTGGGTGATGGTCAGTGTGAGAGGGTCAGTGTGAGGGTGATGGTCAGTGTGAGAAGGACAGTGAATGTGATGGTCAGTGTGAGAGTGACGGTCAGTGTGAGGGTGATGGTCAGTGTGAGGTGATGTTCAGTGTGAGGGTGATGGTCAGTGTGAGGTGATGGTCAGTGTGAGGGTGATGGTCAGTGTGAGGGTGATGGTCAGTGTGAGGGTGATGGTCACTGTGAGTGTGATGGTCAGTGTGAGGGGAATGGTCAGTGTGAGAGGGTCAGTGTGAGAGTGATGGTCAGTGTGAGAGGGTCAGTGTGACGGTGATGGTCAGTGTGAGGGTGATGGTCAGTGTGAGATGGTCAGTGTTAGAGGGTCAGTGTGAGGGTGATGGTCAGTGTGAGGGTGATGGTCAGTGTGTGTGGGTCAGTGTGAGGTTGATGGTCAGTGTTAGAGGGTCAGTGTGAGGGTAATGGTCAGTGTCAGGGTGATGGTCAGTGTGTGAGGGTCAGTGTGAGGTTGATGGTCAGTGTTAGAGGGTCAGTGTGAGGGTGACAGTCAGTGTGAGTGGTGGGGGCAATTTTTGTAGCGTTGCCCCCAAACTGCTCACTAAACGTTATGCGTTTGGTTGTTTGTATGTGTGTGTGGTATGTACGGGTTTGTGTGTCCATGTGTATGGGGTGTGCATGTATGGATGTGCGTGTTTTTGTGGGTTGTGTTTGGATGCGGGCTCTGTGCGTGTGTGGGTGTAGTATCATAGAATTGCTACAGTGTTGGAGGAGGCCATTCAGCTCGAGTCTGCACTGACCCTCTAACAGAGCACCCCATCCAGACCCACTCCCCCCATCCTGTCTCATACCTTTGGACACCCCATCCTACCTTTGAACACAGAGGGGAAATTTGCACAGTCAATCAGCCCATCTTTGGACAGTGGGAGGAAACCAGAGCACCCGGAGGAAACCCACGCAGTCACGGGGAGAATGTGCAAGCTCCACACTGCCAATCGCCCAAGGCCAGAATTGAACCCGGTTCCCTGGCGCTGTGAGGCTGCAGTGCTCAATTCAATGCCACTGTGGCGCCCCGTGCATGTGTGCTCGTGGAGATCTGTGTCTGTGTATGCGTGTGTGAGTGTTTGTGGGTATTTATGTAGCATTTGTGTATGTTTGTGTGGGGTGTGAATGTTTTTGTGAGTGTTTGTCTGGGGCCTGTGTGTTTTTGTGTGTGCTTGTGTGGGGGGTAAAGTGTTTGTGTGGGGTGTGTGTGTTTTTGTATATGTTGTTGGGGGTGGGGGTGTTTTTGTTTGTGAGTGTTTGTGTGAGATGTGTGTATTTTTGTGTATGTTTCTGTGGGTGGGTGCGCTTTTGTGGGTGTTTGGGGTGTGTGTGGTTTTGTGGGTGTTTGGGGTGTGTGTGGTTTTGTGGGTGTTTGGGGTGTGTGTGGTTTTGTGGGTGTTTGATTTGGGTGTATGTGTTTTTTTGTATGTTTATGTGGGGTGTTTGTGTGTGTGTGTGTAGGTGCTTGTGTTAATGTGTGTGTTGATGTATGTGTGTGAGTGTGTGTGGGTGTTAATGTGTGTGTTGATGTGTGTGTTGAAGTGTGTGGATGTTAATGTGCGTGTGTGTGTTGAAGTGTGTGTGAGTGTGTGGATGTTAATGTGCGTGTGTGTGTTGAAGTGTGTGTGAGTGTGTGGATGTTAATGTGCGTGTGTGTGTTGAAGTGTGTGTGAGTGTGTGGATGTTAATGTGCGTGTGTGTGTTGAAGTGTGTGTGAGTGTGTGGATGTTAATGTGCGTGTGTGTGTTGATGTGTACGTTGTTGTGTGGCGTCATTCGAAGGGTAAGTATTAGCCAGGGACACTGGGGATAACTCCCCTGCTTTTCAAAATCCACAGACTGCCGTGCGATCTTTCTCGTTCAGCTCAGAGGGCAGAGAGGGCCTCAGTTTAACGTTGCTTCCGGAGGGCGGTGCCTCCGACAGTGCAGCGCGCTCCCTCAGCGTCGCGCTGTCCAGGCGTGTGGGCCTGGATTACGTGCTCAGATCTGCGCGGTGGGGATCTTGGACCCACTACTTTGAGATCCGAAGACAAGGTTGTTACCACTGCCGCCACCTAAATTCAAAATAACTTTGACATTAGAGTTTGACAATTCCGTATTGCTGTCACAGGTACATTAGAGTCTGTGCTCCAATCAGGTATCAATGTGTCGCCTTTTGTAAATCTCATGCCAAACCAGTAGCTGCCAGGATGGAAAACCAATTAGTGATGGAACAAAAACTTTCTCAGGAACAGGAAGAGGCCATTAGATTCATCCAAGGCGACCCCATTGTTGACTGATCAACCCCACCCATCAATCCTCTCCAGAAGCCCATCGCATTGTCTCACTTTGACTCAATGTAATTCCCAGGTATCCTATTCCACACACCTTTTAGGTTAAGAAAAAAAAGAGGTGAACCTGACTTCCTTTCTGACCGCTAACCTTTGGCCTTTGACACCTGGGATTTGAACCTTGACCCCCCCCCCCCCCCCCCCCCACCCCATCCCCCCCCCATCCCCACCCTCGGGAATATTTACCTGAGTTTATCAAATTCCTCCGAATCGGGTCGAAGTCTCTACTTTCACCCCCTCTCCACAATGAGAAACAAAAGCCGAGCCTTTCACCCCCTCCGTCATTCTACCCAGAATCCTCTCTGTTGCCCCATCGGCAGCACAGCGGTCAGCACTGTCGCTTCACCGCTCCAGGGTCTCAGGTTCGATTCCCGGCTTGGGTCGCTGTCTATGTGGAGTCTGCACGTTCTCCCCGTGTCTGCGTGGGTTTCCTCCCACAGTCAAGAAATGTGCCAGGCTAATATTTACCCTTCAAATGACGCCACACAACAACATACACATCAACACGCACACGCACATTAGCATCCACACACTCTCACACACACATCAACACACCCATCAACACCAAAGGTTAGGCGGATTGGCCATGATAACTTGCATTAGTGTCCAAAAAAAGGTTTGGTGGGGTTACTAGGTTACGGGGATAGGGGTGGAGGTGTGGGCTTAAGTGGGGTACTCTTTCCAAGGGCCGGTGCAGACTCGATGGGCCAAAAGGCCTCCTTCTGCACTGTGAATTCTGTGGTGCTTTGTTCTGAGGGGTAATAAGATCTTTCCTCTGATTAGGGAACTAGAACAGTGCACCGTCTGCACGGCAATCCTGAACAACATGCCACACAGGAACAATATAACCTCCTTTCGATCAGCGCGCGTCATCCACCCACCCCCCTTTCCTCCCCGCCCCATATCAGGGGATTCATCCTTCCTTGCCAGTCGGGCAGCCATTTCCCATTTCCCCAGCTGCCCTCAGTCTGACCCAACTGACTAAGCCCCTTGACAGGGCGGTCAAGTGACGGCCACGTTGGCATGGAGATGGTAGAGTCGTGTATAGGCCAGGGCCGGGTAAGGATTCCTTTTCCTTAAAGGACCTGAGTGAACCTATTTGGTTTCTAGGACCGCCTGGCAGCTTCTTTCCATTGCGATTTCCGGCCTGCCTTTTATTTAACACGGCACAGCTAATTTCAAAAAGGTGGGATTCGAACGAATGTTCTTTGGATTACGAGTCCAATATCGTAACGAATTCTTCACTGCACCGTCCTGTCCGCCAATGTACCCAATCTCTTTTTCTTTTTGGACATCCCTCTACAGCAATCAGAGATGGACCATAAATGCCGCACACCCTGAGAATTAATTCACGGAAATGACAAGGTCCAAGCATGTAGCTTTGTACATTTAACAGGACTACACACACGCTAATCTCTTTCCGAGCACCACTGTTACCTCTAAACCAAGCTCCTCCTTATGGTTCATGCGCCCTGTACTAATTTATCCGCATTAAACTGCGTTTGCCACCTCTTGGCCCCGTTAATGTAAAGTATGACAGTCAGTTTGAATCTTTTGCTGTCCCTGGCTTGTGTTGCGCCATCATCTGCAAATCTGAAAGCATTTCTTATGAAAACCCTCAACCAAATCATTAAGATACTCCGTCAGCGCAGCACCTAGATTTTGCATTGCCCAGGACTTGTAAACGCAGGCAGAGAGTCAGACTGACTGAGGCACAGTCGCCAACTAGGGTGAGGGCTACAGACCCCAAAACATAGCCTTTCTCCTGTTCCGAAATATTCCTGCTTCAGTGAACCCTGTTTCCTGTTGTTGAACTAAACTTCTGCCCAAAGCGTACTTTGCTTTTTTATCCCAAGGCTTGGCCGTTAACCCTTCCCATTAATCACCAACATAGGAATTTGGATTTTTGAGATACAATTGGCATATACTTAAACCGAGCAGCCAATTTGAAGCCCAGGCATGTTCTGTTGACACAAGGAGGAGGGTCGCGGGATAGTCACTGCCAGGGGGAGCAGTGATGGAGAAGGTGCTGTTAAAACCAATATACGGGTCGACAGCTGCCTGAGCTTCCCTCCCTCCCCCTCCCCCTCCCTCCCCCTCCATCTCCCTCCCTCCCCCTCCATCTCCCTCCCTCCCTCTCCATCTCCCTCCCTCTCCATCTCCCTCCATCTCCCTCCCACCCCCTCCATCTCCCTCCCTCTCTCTCCATCTCCCTCTCTCTCCATCTCCCTCCCTCCCTCTCTCTCCATCTCCCTCCCTCCCCCTCCATCTCCCTCCCTCTCTCTCCATCTCCCTCCCCCTCCATCTCCTTCCCTCCCTCTCCATCTCCTCCCTCTCCCTCTCCCTCTCTCTCCATCTCGCTCCCTCTCCCTCTCTCTCCATCTCCCTCCCTCCCTCCCTCTCCCTCTCCCTCTCTCTCCATCTCCTTCCCTCCCTCTCCATCTCCCTCCCTCCCTCTCCCTCTCTCTCTCCATCTCCCTCCCTCTCCATCTCCCTCGCTCTCTCCCATCTCCCTCCCTCTCCCTCTCCCTCTCTCTCCATCTCCTTCCCTCCCTGTCCATCTCCCTCCCTCCCTCTCCATCTCTCTCGCTCTCCATCTCCCTCCCTCTCCATCTCCCTCGCTCTCTCTCCATCTCCCTCCCTCTCCATCTCCCTCTCTCTCCATCTCCTTCCCTCCCTCTCCATCTCCCTCTCGCTCCATCTCTCTCCCTCTCCATCTCCCTCCCTCTCCATCTCCCTCGTTCTCTCTCCATCTCCCTCCCTCTCCCTCTTTCTCCATCTCCTTCCCTCCCTCTCCATCTACCTCCCTCCCTCTTCCTCTCCCTCCCTCTCCATCTCCCTCCCTCCATCTCCCTCCCTCTCCCTCTCTCTCCATCTCCCTCTCACTCCATCTCCCTCTCTCTCCATCTCCCTCTCTCTCCATCTCCCTCCCTCTCCCTCTCCCTCTCTCTCCATCTCTCTCCCTCTCCATCTCCCTCCCTCTCCATCTTCCTCCCTCTCCCTCTCCCTTTCTCTCCATCTCCCTCCCTCTCCATCTCCTTCCCTCCCTCTCCCTCTCATCTCTCTCCATCTCCTTCCCTCCCTCTCCCTCTCCCTCTCTCTCCATCTCCTTCCCTCCCTCTCCATCTCCCTCTCTCTCCATCTCCTTTCCTCCCTCTCCCTCTCCCTCTCTCTCCATCTCCTTCCCTCCCCCTCCATCTCCCTCCCTCTCCCTCTCTCTCCATCTCCCTCCCTCTCCATCTCCCTCCCTCTCCATCTCCTCCCTCTCCCTCTCCCTCTCCCTCTCTCTCCATCTCCTTCCCTCCCCCTCCCTCTCCCTCTCTCTCCATCTCCTTCCCTCCCTCTCCATCTCCCTCTCTCTCCATCTCTCTCCCTCTCCATCTCCCTCCCTCTCCATCTCCCTCGCTCTCTCTCCATCTCCCTCTCTCTCCATCTCCCTCCCACTCCATCTCCCTCGCTCTCTCTCCATCTCTCTCCCTCTCCCTCTCTCTCCATCTCTTTCCCTCCCTGTCCATCTCCCTCCCTCCCTCTCCATCTCCCTCGCTCTCCATCTCCCTCCCTCTCCATCTCCCTCCCTCTCCCTCTCCCTCTCTCTCTATCTCCTTCCCTCCCTCTCCATCTCCCTCCCTCCCTCTCCCTCCCTCTCCCTCTCTCTCCATCTCCCTCTCTCTCCATCTCCTTCCCTCCCACTCCCTCCCTCTCTATCTCCCTCCCTCCCTCTCCCTCTCGCTCCCTCCCTCTCCATCTCCCTCCCTCCCTCTCCCTCTCCCTCCCTCCCTCTCCCTCTCCCTCCCTCTCTATCCATCTCCCTCCCTCTCTCTCCATCTCCTTCCCTCTCTCTCCATCTCCCTCCCTCCCTCTTCCTCCCTCCCTCTCCATCTCCCTCCCTCCCTCTCCCTCCCTCCCTCTCCATCTCCCTCCCTCTCCATCTCCTTCCCTCTCCATCTCGCTTCCTCCATCTCCCTCCCTCTCCCTCTCTCTCCATCTCCCTCTCTCTCCATCTCCCTCCCTCCCTCTCCCTCCCCCTCTCCCTCCCTCTCCATCTCCCTCCCTTCCCTCCATCTCCCTCCCTCCCTCTCCATCTCCCTCCCTCCCCCTCCATCTCCCTCCCTCCCTCTCCATCTCCCTCCCTCTCCATCTCCCTCCCTCCCTCTCCATCTCCTTCCCTCTCTCTCCATCTCCCTCCCTCCCTCTCCATCTCCCTCCCTCTCCATCTCCTTCCCTCCCTCTCCAACTCCTTCCCGCCCTCTCAATTTCCCTCCCTCTCTATCTCCTTCCCACCCTCTCCATCTCCCTCCCTCTCTATCTCCTTCCCTCTCCAATTCCCTCCCTCCTTCTCTCTCTCTATCTCCCTCCCTCCACCTCCATCTCCCTCCCTCTCTATCTCTCTCCCTCCCTTTCCAATTCCCTCCCTCCCTCTCCACCTCCCTCCCTCCCTCTCTGTCTCTCTCCCTCCCTCCCTCCCTCCCTCTCTATCTCTCTCCCTCCCTCTCTCTCTATCCCCCTCCCTCCCCCTCCATCTCCCTCCCTTCCTCTCTATCTCCCTCCCTCCTTCTCCACCTCCCTCCTTCCCTCTCTATCTCCTTCCCTCCCTCTCCATCTCCCCCCTCTCTCTCTGTACCTCCCTCCCTCCCTTTCCATCTCCCTCCCTCCCTCTCGATCTCCCTCCATCCCTCTCCATCTCCTTCCTCTCTCTCTATCTCCCTCCCTCCCTCTCCAATTCCCTTCCTCCCTCCCTCCCTCCCTCTCTATCTCCTTCCCTCCCTCTCCATCTCCTCCCTCTCTATCTCCCTCCCTCTCCATCTCCTCCCTCTCTCTCTGTACCTCCCTCCCTCCCTTTCCATCTCCCTCCCTCTCGATCTCCCTCCATCCCTCTCCATCTCCTTCCTCTCTCTCTATCTCCCTCCTTCCCTATCTATCTCCCCCCTCCCTCTCTATCTCCCTCCCTCCCTCTCCAATTCCCTTCCTCCCTCCCTCCCTCTCTATCTCCTTCCCTCCCTCTCCATCTCCTCCCTCTCTCTCTATCTCCCTCCCTCTCCATCTCCTCCCTCTCTCTCTGTATCTCCCTCCCTCCCTTTCCATCTCCCTCCCTCCCTCTCGATCTCCCTCCATCCCTCTCCATCTCCCTCCCTCCCTCTCTATCTCCTTCCCTCTCACTCCATCTCCTCCCTCTCTCTCTATCTCCCCCTCCCTCTCTATCTCCCTCCTTCCCTATCTATCTCCCCCCTCCCTCTCTATCCTCCCCCCTCCCTCTCCAATTCCCTTCCTCCCTCTCTATCTCCCTCCCTCCCTCTCTATCTCCCTCCCTCCCTCTCTCCCATCAGTACAATCCTCCATGAGAAAGAAAGACTTCCATTTATACGCCGCCCGTCACAACTTCAATCCCCGGTTTGGGGGTTGAAACCACACACCTCTGGCTCCACATGAGAGTTTTTACCCACTGGGTCGAAGCTGGCATTTATTCACAATAAGTGAAGAGCAAGTTGACGGGTTCACAAATGCTTCTTTTCTGGAACATCTTCCATTCACTTATTGTATTCCGAAAGATGAAAACACAGTCCCGTTATCTCTACGCTAACACACATTTTTTGGCCGCTCTTTCATCCGTTATTTCCTTTTCATCCTAAATAACAATTAAATAATTGGAGCTTTGGCATTGTTGAGGAGAGAGAGAGAGACATGCTACATGTTGAATTGATACATCCTACACTCATCAGATTCCCAAGAGTAACAAATCTCAAAGCTTGGCAGTTAACTGTTCCCTGGTGCAGTCCTCATGGCAACACTGTGACCAATCAGGGTGCTCTTGCCAACCAACCAGCACCCGCTTCTCATGCAGTATAAACTGTTGCCCCGTTTGAAATTTGGTATTCTTGCATCTGCCCTGATGTGTGCGAGATAGAAAGCTTCGACAGAATGTCTCTTTTTTTCCCCCAGCAACACCCAATTTATAGCTGCATTCTGGAAAATTCTCAAAGTCCCCCTGCCTCCAACCGGAACAGAACTGACAGGGGTGGAACCTCAGCAAATGCACGCAGAGCACAAGTGCCACCGGGGAACACACTCAGGACACCAATTTTGCATTTGTATAGCGCTTTTAACAAAGTAGAACACCCCGAGATGCTTGATGGGAGCACTCAACGTCACCCAAAACCCCTTCCGCCCACTTCCCCACTGTGTTCGCTGACCTATGAAATTCGCACCCTGACTTCCAGGTCCCTCCATGGCCTAGTCTCCTCCCCCCACCTCTGTAATCTCCTCTGGCCCCACGACCCTCCGAGATATCGTTCTCCTCTAATTCTTTCCTCCGGTCCAACACCCAAATTTTAATTGCTCAACCGTTGGCGGGGTGTCGCTGCGCCTTCAGGTGTCTAGGCCGCAGGCTCTGTAACCCCCTTCCCTTCACCTCTCCGTGCCTCTATCTCACTTTACCCCTTTCCGACACTCCTTAAAGCTTCACCTCCAGGACCAGGCTTTAGTTTATCTGACCTAATTACATGGCCCAGCGTCAAGCGTTGTTTCTCCACGTTGCTGGGAGTAACAAAAGGATTCGGAGCAGGGGGCGGATATTCAGCCCCTCATTCAATAAGATCGCGGCTGATCTGATCGTAACCTCAACCCCACATTCCTGCTGACCCCCCGATAACCTTTCACCCCCCCTCGTTAATCTTGCTCCGCCTTTTAAGTATTCAAAGACTCTGCGCCTTTTAGGGAGACTGTTCCAGAGACTCACGCTCCTCTGAGAGAAAATAAATTCTCCTCATATCCGCCTTAAATAATATTAATAATAATCTCCATTAGTATCACGAGTAGGCTTACATTAA